>NC_086124.1:0-600000 GCF_963921235.1 Mobula hypostoma
CCCCTGCCCTGAAACTCATGCCCTGAATCTCATGCCCTGAAACTCCTGTCCTAAATCTCCTGCCCTGAATCTCATGCCCTGAATCTCATGCCCTGAATCTCCTGCCCTGAAACTACAGCCCTGAATCTCATGCCATGAAACTACTGCCCTGAATCTCATGCCCTGAATCTACTGCCCTGAATCTCATGCCCTGAAACTCCTGCCCTGAATCTCATGCCCTGAATCTCATGCCCTGAAACTCCTGCCCTGAATCTCATGCCCTGAAACACATGCCCTGAAACTCATGCCCTGAAACTCATGCCCTGAATCTCCTGCCCTGAATCTCCTGCACTGAATCTCATGCCCTGAATCTCATGCCTTGAAACTCCTGCCCTGAAACTCATGCCCTGAATCTCATGCCCTGAAACTCCTGCCCTGAATCTCCTGCCCTGAAACTCATGCCCTGAATCTCATGCCCTGAAACTCCTGCCCTGAATCTCCTGCCCTGAATCTCATGCCCTGAATCTCATGCCCTGAATCTCATGCCCTGAAACTCCTGCCCTGAATCTCAAGACTTGAAACTACTGCCCTGAATCTCATGCCCTGAAACACCTGCCCTGAATCTCAAGCCCTGAAACTACTGCCCTGAATCTCATCCCTTGAAACTGCTGCTCTGAAACTCATGCCCTGAAACTCATGCCCTGAATCTCATGCCCTGAAACTCCTGCCCTGAATCTCCTGCCCTGAATCTCATGCCCTGAAACTCCTGCCCTGAATCTCATGCCCTGAAACTACTCTGCTGAAACTCATGCCCTGAAACTCCTGTCCTGAATCTCCTGCCCTGAATCTCATGCCCTGAAACTCATGCCTTGAATCTCCTGCCCTGAAACTCATGCCCTGAATCTCATGCCCTGAATCTCCTGCCCTGAAACTCATGCCCTGAATCTCATGCCCTGAAACTCATGCCCTGAATCTCCTGCCCTGAATCTCATGCCCTGAATCTCATGCCCTGAATCTCATGCCCTGAAACTCATGCCCTGAATCTCAAGCCCTGAAACTACAGCCCTGAATCTCATGCCCTGAAACTCATGCCCTGAATCTCATGCCCTGAAACTCCTGCCCTGAATCTCATGCCCTGAAACTCCTGTCATGAATCTCCTGCCCTGAATCTCATGCCCTGAATCTCATGCCCTGGAACTCCTGCCCTGAATCTCAAGCCCTGAAACTACACCCCTGAATCTCATGCCCTGAAACTCCTGCCCTGAAACTCATGCCATGAATCTCATGCCCTGAAACTCATGCCCTGAATCTCATGCCCTGAATCTCCTGCCCTGAAACTCATGCCCTGAATCTCATGCCCTGAAACTCATGCCCTGAATCTCCTGCCCTGAAACTCATGCCCTGAATCTCATGCCCTGAATCTCATGCCCTGAAACTCATGCCCTGAATCTCAAGCCCTGAAACTACACCCCTGAATCTCATGCCCTGAAACTCCTGCCCTGAATCTCCTGCCCTGAAACTCCTGCCCTGAATCTCATGCCCTGAAACTCCTGCCCTGAAACTCATGCCCTGAATCTCATGCCCTGAAACTCCTGCCCTGAATCTCCTGCCCTGAATCTCATGCCCTGAATCTCATGCCCTGAAACTCATGCCCTGAATCTCCAGCCCTGAAACTCATGCCCTGAATCTCATGCCCCGAAACTCCTGCCCTGAATCTCCTGCCCTGAATCTCATGCCCTGAATCTCCTGCCCTGAATCTCATGCCCTGAAACTCCTGCCCTGAATCTCATGCCCTGAAACTCCTGCCCTGAATCTCATGCCCTGAATCTACTGCCCTGAATCTCATGCCCTGAAACTCCTGCCCTGAAACTCATGCCCTGAATCTCATGCCCTGAAACTCATGCCCTGAATCTCATGCCCTGAATCTCCTGCCCTGAATCTCCTGCCCTGAATCTCATGCCCTGAATCTCATGCCCTGAAACTCCTGCCCTGAAACTCATGCCCTGAATCTCATGCCCTGAAACTCATGCCCTGAATCTCCTGCGCTGAAACTCATGACCTGAATCTCATGCCCTGAAACGCCAGTGCCGAAACTCCTGCCCTGAAACTCATGCCCTGAATCTCATGCCCTGAATCTCATGCCTTGAAACTCCAGCCCTGAATCTCAAGACTTGAAACTACTGCCCTGAATCTCATGCCCTGAAACACCTGCCCTGAATCTCAAGCCCTGAAACTACTGCCCTGAATCTCATGCCTTGAAACTCCTGCTCTGAAACTCATGCCCTGAAACTCATGCCCTGAATCTCATGCCCTGAAACTCATGCCCTGAATCTCATGCCCTGAATCTCATGCCCTGAAACTCATGCCCTGAATCTCATGCCCTGAAATCACAGCCCTGAATCTCATGCCCTGAAACTCCTGTCCTGAATCTCCTGCCCTGAATCTCATGCCCTGAAACTCCTGCCTCGAATCTCCTGCCCTGAAACTCATGCCCTGAATCTCATGCCCTGAATCTCCTGCCCTGAAACTCATGCCCTGAATCTCATGCCCTGAATCTCATGCCCTGAAACTCATGCCCTGAATCTCATGCCCTGAAACTCATCCCCTGAATCTCATGCCCTGAAACTCATGCCCTGAATCTCATGCCCTGAAACTCCTGTCCTGAATCTCCTGCCCTGAATCTCATGCCCTGAATCTCATGCCCTGAAACTCATGCCCTGAATCTCAAGCCCTGAAACTACAGCCCTGAATCTCATGCCCTGAAACTCATGCCCTGAAACTCCTGCCCTGAATCTCCTGCCCTGAAACTCATGCCCTGAATCTCATGCCCTGAATCTCATGCCCTGAAACTCATGCCCTGAATCTCATGCCCTGAAACTCATGCCCTGAATCTCCTGCCCTGAAACTCATGCCCTGAATCTCATTCCCTGAAAGGCCAGCGCCGAAACTCCTGCCCTGAAACTCATGCCCTGAAACTCCTGTCCTGAATCTCCTGCACTGAATCTCATGACCTGAATCTCATGTCCTGAAACGCCTGCCCTGAATCTCAAGCCCTGAAACTACAACCCTGAATCTCATGCCCTGAATCTCCTGCACTGAAACTCATGCCCTAAATTTCATGGCCTGAATCTCATGCCCTGAAACTCATGCCCTGAATCTCCTGCCCTGAAACTCATGCCCTGAATCTCCTGCCCTGAATCTCATCCCCTGAATCTCATGCCCTGAAACTCATGCCCTGAATCTCCTGCCCTGAATCTCCTGCCCTGAAACTCATGCCCTGAATCTCATTCCCTGAAAGGCCAGCGCCGAAACTCCTGCCCTGAAACTCATGCCCTGAAACTCCTGTCCTGAATCTCCTGGTCTGAATCTCATGACCTGAATCTCATACCCTGAAACTCCTGCCCTGAATCTCAAGCCCTGAAACTACTACCCTGAATCTACAGCCCTGAACCAAATGCCCTGAATCTCATGGCCTGAAACTCATGCCCTGAATCTCATTCCCTGAAAGGCCAGCACCGAAACTCCTGCCCTGAAACTCATGCCCTGAAACTCCTGCCCTGAATCTCCTGCCCTGAATCTCATGACCTGAATCTCATGCCCTGAAACTCCTGCCCTGAATCTCATGCCCTGAAACTACTGCCCTGAATCTCATGCCCTGAATCTCCTGCACTGAAACTCATGCCCTGAATCTCATGCCCTGAATCTCATGCCCTGAAACTCATGCCCTGAATCTCCTGCCCTGAAACTCATGCCCTGAATCTCCTGCCCTGAATCTCATGCCCTGAATCTCATGCCCTGAAACTCATGCCCTGAATCTCCTGCCCTGAAACTCATGCCCTGAATCTCCTGCCCTGAAACTCATGCCCTGAATCTCATTCCCTGAAAGGCCAGCGCCGAAACTCCTGCCCTGAAACTCATGCCCTGAAACTCCTGTCCTGAATCTCCTGCACTGAATCTCATGACCTGAATCTCATGCCCTGAAACTCCTGCCCTGAATCTCAAGCCCTGAAACTACTACCCTGAATCTCATGCCCTGAACCAAATGCCCTGAATCTCATGGCCTGAAACTCATGCCCTGAAACTTCTGTCCTGAATCTCCTGCCCTGAATCTCCTGCCCTGAAACTCATGCCCTGAATCTCCTGCCCTGAAACTCATGCCCTGAATCTCATTCCCTGAAAGGCCAGCGCCGAAACTCCTGCCCTGAAACTCATGCCCTGAAACTCCTGTCCTGAATCTCCTGCACTGAATCTCATGACCTGAATCTCATGCCCTGAAACTCCTGCCCTGAATCTCAAGCCCTGAATCTACTACCCTGAAACTACAGCCCTGAACCACATGCCCTGAATCTCATGCCCTGAATCTCATGCCCTGAAACTCATGCCCTGAAACTCCTGTCCTGAATCTCCTGCACTGAATCTCATGACCTGAATCTCATGCCCTGAAACTCATGCCCTGAATCTCATGCCCTGAAACTCATACCCTGAATCTCATGCCCTGAAACCACAGCCCAGAATCTCATGCCCTGAAACTCCTGTCATGAATCTCCTGCCCTGAATCTCATGCCCTGGAACTCCTGCCCTGAATCTCATGCCCTGAAACACCTGCCCTGAATCTCATGCCCTGAAACTCCTGCCCTGAATCTCATGCCCTGAAACACCTGCCCTGAATCTCATGCCCTGAAACTCATGCCCTGAATCTCATGCCCTGAAACTCCTGCCCTGAATCTCCTGCCCTGAATCTCATGCCCTGAATCTCATGCCCTGAAACTCATGCCCTGAATCTCCTGCCCTGAAACTCATGCCCTGAATCTCCTGCCCTGAAACTCATGCCCTGAATCTCATTCCCTGAAAGGCCAGCGCCGAAACTCCTGCCCTGAAACTCATGCCCTGAAACTCCTGTCCTGAATCTCCTGGACTGAATCTCATGACCTGAATCTCATACCCTGAAACTCCTGCCGTGAATCTCAAGCCCTGAATCTACTACCCTGAAACTACAGCCCTGAACCACATGCCCTGAATCTCATGCCCTGAATCTCATGGCCTGAAACTCATGCCCTGAAACTCCTGTCCTGAATATCCTGCACTGAATCTCATGACCTGCATCTCATGGCCTGAAACTCATGCCCTGAATCTCATGCCCTGAAACTCATACCCTGAATCTCATGCCCTGAAACCACAGCCCAGAATCTCATGCCCTGAAACTCCTGTCATGAATCTCCTGCCCTGAATCTCATGCTCTGGAACTCCTGCCCGAATCTCATGCCCTGAAACTCTTGCCCTGAATCTCAAGACCTGAAACGACGGCCCTGAATCTCATGCCCTGAAACACCTGCCGTGAATCTCAAGCCCGGAAACTACTGCCCTGAATCTCATCCCTTGAAACTTGTGCTCTGAAACTCATTCCCTGAATCTCATGCCCTGAATCTCATGCCCTGAAACTCATGCCCTGAATCTCATGCCCTGAAACTCATGCCCTGAATCTCCTGCCCTGAAAATCATGCCCTGAATCTGATTCCCTCAAAGGCCAGCGACGAAACTCCTGCCCTGAAACTCATGCCCTGAAACTCCTGTCCTGAATCTCCTGCACTGAATCTCCTACCCTGAATCTCATGCCCTGAATCTCATGCCCTGAAACTCATGCCCTGAATCTCATGCCCTGAAACTCATGCCCTGAATCTCCTGCCCTGAAACTCATGCCCTGAATCTCATTCCCTGAAAGGCCAGCGCCGAAACTCCTGCCCTGAAACTCATGCCCTGAAACTCCTGTCCTGAATCTCCTGCACTGAATCTCATGACCTGAATCTCATGTCCTGAAACGCCTGCCCTGAATCTCAAGCCCTGAAACTACTACCCTGAATCTCATGCCCTGAATCTCCTGCACTGAAACTCATGCCCTAAATTTCATGGCCTGAATCTCATGCCCTGAAACTCATGCCCTGAATCTCCTGCCCTGAAACTCATGCCCTGAATCTCCTGCCCTGAATCTCATGCCCTGAATCTCATGCCCTGAAACTCATGCCCTGAATCTCCTGCCCTGAAACTCATGCCCTGAATCTCCTGCCCTGAAACTCATGCCCTGAATCTCATTCCCTGAAAGGCCAGCGCCGAAACTCCTGCCCTGAAACTCATGCCCTGAAACTCCTGTCCTGAATCTCCTGGACTGAATCTCATGACCTGAATCTCATACCCTGAAACTCCTGCCCTGAATCTCAAGCCCTGAAACTACTACCCTGAATCTACAGCCCTGAACCAAATGCCCTGAATCTCATGGCCTGAAACTCATGCCCTGAATCTCCTGCCCTGAAACTCATGCCTTGGAAATCCTGCCCGAATCTCCTGCACTGAAACTCATGCCATGAATCACATGCCCTGAATCTCATGCCCTGAAACTCCTGCCCTGAATCTCAAGACCTGAAACGACTGCCCTGAATCTCATGCCCTGAAACACCTGCCCTGAATCTCAAGCCAGGAAACTACTGCCCTGAATCTCATCCCTTGAAACTTATGCTCTGAATCTCATTCCCTGAATCTCATGCACAGAAACTCCTGCTCTGAATCTCCTGCCCTGAATCTCATGCCCTGAATCTCATGCCATGAAACTTATGCCCTGAATCTCATGCCCTGAAACTCATGCCCTGAATCTCCTGCCCTGAAACTCATGCCCTGAATCTGATTCCCTGAAAAGCCAGCGACGAAACTCCTGCCCTGAAACTCATGCCCTGAAACTCCTGTCCTGAATCTCCTGCACTGAATCTCCTACCCTGAATCTCATGCCCTGAATCTCCTGCCCTGAAACTTATGCCCTGAATCTCCTGCCCTGAAACTCATGCCCTGAATCTCATTCCCTGAAAGGCCAGCGCCGAAACTCCTGCCCTGAAACTCATGCCCTGAAACTCCTGTCCTGAATCTCCTGGACTGAATCTCATGACCTGAATCTCATACCCTGAAACTCCTGCCCTGAATCTCAAGCCCTGAAACTACTACCCTGAATCTACAGCCCTGAACCAAATGCCCTGAATCTCATGGCCTGAAACTCATGCCCTGAAACTCCTGTCCTGAATCTCCTGCACTGAATCTCATGACCTGAATCTCATGGCCTGAAACTCATGCCCTGAATCTCCTGCCCTGAAACTCCTGCCCTGAATCTCAAGACCTGAAACGACTGCCCTGAATCTCATGCCCTGAAACACCTGCCCTGAATCTCAAGCCAGGAAACTACTGCCCTGAATCTCATCCCTTGAAACTTATGCTTTGAAACTCATTCCCTGAATCTCATGCTCTGAAACTCCTGCCCTGCATCTCCTGCCCTGAATCTCATGCCCTGAATCTCATGCCCTGAATCTCATGCCCTGAAACTCATGCCCTGAATCTCCTGCCCTGAAACTCATGCCCTGAATCTGATTCCCTGAAAAGCCAGCGACGAAACTCCTGCCCTGAAACTCATGCCCTGAAACTCCTGTCCTGAATCTCCTTCACTGAATCTCCTACCCTGAATCTCATGCCCTGAATCTCATGCCCTGAAACTCATGCCCTGAATCTCATGCCCTGAAACTCATGCCCTGAATCTCCTGCCCTGAAACTCATGCCCTGAATCTCATTCCCTGAAAGGCCAGCGCCGAAACTCCTGCCCTAAAACTCATGCCCTGAAACTCCTGTCCTGAATCTCCTGCACTGAATCTCATGACCTGAATCTCATGCCCTGAAACGCCTGCCCTGAATCTCAAGCCCTGAAACTACTGCCCTGAATCTCATGCCCTGATACTCCTGCCCTGAAACTACAGCCCTGAAACACATGCCCTGAATCTCATGCCCTGAATCTCCTGCACTGAAACTCATGCCCTGAATTTCATGGCCTGAAACTCATGCCCTGAATCTCCTGCCCTGAAAGGCCAGCGCCGAAACTCCTGCCCTGAAACTCATGCCCTGAAACTCCTGTCCTGAATCTCCTGGACTGAATCTCATGCCCTGAATCTCATACCCTGAAACTCCTGCCCTGAATCTCAAGCCCTGAAACTACTACCCTGAATCTACAGCCCTGAACCACATGCCCTGAATCTCATGGCCTGAAACTCATGCCCTGAAACCCCTGTCCTGAATCTCCTGCACTGAATCTCATGACCTGAATCTCATGGCCTGAAACTCATGCCCTGAATCTCCTGCCCTGAAACTCATACCCTGAATCTCATGCCCTGTAACCACAGCCCAGAATCTCATGCCCTGAAACTCCTGTCATGAATCACATGCCCTGAATCTCATGCCCTGGAACTCCTGCCCTGAAACTCATGCCGTGAAACACATGCCCTGAATCTCATGCCCTGAAACTCCTGCCCTGAATCTCAAGACCTGAAACGACTGCCCTGAATCTCATGCCCTGAAACACCTGCCCTGAATCTCAAGCCCGGAAACTACTGCCCTGAATCTCATCCCTTGAAACTTGTGCTCTGAAACTCATTCCCTGAATCTCATGCTCTGAAACTCCTGCCCTGAATCTCCTGCCCTGAATCTCATGCCCTGAATCTCATGCCCTGAAACTCATGCCCTGAATCTCATGCCCTGAAACTCATGCCCTGAATCTCCTGCCCTGAAACTCATGCCCTGAATCTGATTCCCTGAAAGACCAGCGACGAAACTCCTGCCCTGAAACTCATGCTGTGAAACTCCTGTCCTGAATCTCCTGCACTGAATCTCCTACCCTGAATCTCATGCCCTGAATCTCATGCCCTGAAACTCATGCCCTGAATCTCATGCCCTGAAACTCATGCCCTGAATCTCCTGCCCTGAAACTCATGCCCTGAATCTCATGCCCTGAAACGCCAGCGCCGAAACTCCTGCCCTGAAACTCATGCCCTGAAACTCCTGTCCTGAATCTCCTGCACTGTATCTCATGACCTGAATCTCATGCCCTGAAACTCCTGCCCTGAATCTCAAGCCCTGAAACTACTGCCCTGAATCTCATGCCCTGAAAATCCTGCCCTGAATCTCAAGCCCTGAATCTCCTGCCCTGAATCTCAAGCCCTGAAACTACAGCCCTGAATCTCATGCCCTGAATCTCCTGCCCTGAATCTCCTGCCCTGAATCTCATGCCCTGAAACTCCTGCCCTGAAACTCATGCCATGAATCACATGCCCTGAATCTCCTGCCCTGAAACTCCTGCCCTGAATCTCCTGCCCTGAATCTCATGCCCTGAATCTCATGCCCTGAAACTCATGCCCTGAATCTCATGCCCTGAAACCACAGCCCTGAATCTCATGCCCTGAAACTCCTGTCATGAATCTCCTGCCCTGAATCTCATGCCCTGAAACTCCTGCCCTGAATCTCAAGCCCTGAAACTACACTCCTGAATCTCATGCCCTGAATCTCTGCCCTGAATGCCCTGAAACTCATGCCCTGAAACTCCTGTCCTGAATATCCTGCACTGAATCTCATGACCTGCATCTCATGGCCTGAAACTCATGCCCTGAATCTCATGCCCTGAAACTCATACCCTGAATCTCATGCCCTGAAACCACAGCCCAGAATCTCATGCCCTGAAACTCCTGTCATGAATCTCCTGCCCTGAATCTCATGCTCTGGAACTCCTGCCCGAATCTCATGCCCTGAAACTCTTGCCCTGAATCTCAAGACCTGAAACGACGGCCCTGAATCTCATGCCCTGAAACACCTGCCGTGAATCTCAAGCCCGGAAACTACTGCCCTGAATCTCATCCCTTGAAACTTGTGCTCTGAAACTCATTCCCTGAATCTCATGCCCTGAATCTCATGCCCTGAAACTCATGCCCTGAATCTCATGCCCTGAAACTCATGCCCTGAATCTCCTGCCCTGAAACTCATGCCCTGAATCTGATTCCCTCAAAGGCCAGCGACGAAACTCCTGCCCTGAAACTCATGCCCTGAAACTCCTGTCCTGAATCTCCTGCACTGAATCTCCTACCCTGAATCTCATGCCCTGAATCTCATGCCCTGAAACTCATGCCCTGAATCTCATGCCCTGAAACTCATGCCCTGAATCTCCTGCCCTGAAACTCATGCCCTGAATCTCATTCCCTGAAAGGCCAGCGCCGAAACTCCTGCCCTGAAACTCATTCCCTGAAACTCCTGTCCTGAATCTCCTGCACTGTATCTCCTGACCTGAATCTCATGCCCTGAAACGCCGGCCCTGAATCTCAACCCCTGAAACTACTACCCTGAATCTCATGCCCTGAATCTCCTGCCCTGAAACTCATGCCCTGAATCTCCTGCCCTGAAACTCATGCCCTGAATCTCCTGCCCTGAAACTCATGCCCTGAATCTCATTCCCTGAAAGGCCAGCGCCGAAACTCCTGCCCTGAAACTCATGCCCTGAAACTCCTGTCCTGAATCTCCTGGACTGAATCTCATGACCTGAATCTCATACCCTGAAACTCCTGCCCTGAATCTCAAGCCCTGAAACTACTACCCTGAATCTACAGCCCTGAACCAAATGCCCTGAATCTCATGGCCTGAAACTCATGCCCTGAAACTCCTGTCCTGAATCTCCTGCACTGAATCTCATGACCTGAATCTCATGGCCTGAAACTCATGCCCTGAATCTCCTGCCCTGAAACTCATACCCTGAATCTCATGCCCTGAAACCACAGCCCAGAATCTCATGACCTGAAACTCCTGTCATGAATCTCCTGCCCTGAATCTCATGCCTTGGAACTCCTGCCCGAATCTCCTGCACTGAAACTCATGCCATGAATCACATGCCCTGAATCTCATGCCCTGAAACTCCTGCCCTGAATCTCAAGACCTGAAACGACTGCCCTCAATCTCATGCCCTGAAACACCTGCCCTGAATCTCAAGCCAGGAAACTACTGCCCTGAATCTCATCCCTTGAAACTTATGCTCTGAATCTCATTCCCTGAATCTCATGCACAGAAACTCCTGCTCTGAATCTCCTGCCCTGAATCTCATGCCCTGAATCTCATGCCATGAAACTTATGCCCTGAATCTCATGCCCTGAAACTCATGCCCTGAATCTCCTGCCCTGAAACTCATGCCCTGAATCTGATTCCCTGAAAAGCCAGCGACGAAACTCCTGCCCTGAAACTCATGCCCTGAAACTCCTGTCCTGAATCTCCTGCACTGAATCTCCTACCCTGAATCTCATGCCCTGAATCTCCTGCCCTGAAACTCATGCCCTGAATCTCCTGCCCTGAAACTCATGCCCTGAATCTCATTCCCTGAAAGGCCAGCGCCGAAACTCCTGCCCTGAAACTCATGCCCTGAAACTCCTGTCCTGAATCTCCTGGACTGAATCTCATGACCTGAATCTCATACCCTGAAACTCCTGCCCTGAATCTCAAGCCCTGAAACTACTACCCTGAATCTACAGCCCTGAACCAAATGCCCTGAATCTCATGGCCTGAAACTCATGCCCTGAAACTCCTGTCCTGAATCTCCTGCACTGAATCTCATGACCTGAATCTCATGGCCTGAAACTCATGCCCTGAATCTCCTGCCCTGAAACTCATACCCTGAATCTCATGCCCTGAAACCACAGCCCAGAATCTCATGACCTGAAACTCCTGTCATGAATCTCCTGCCCTGAATCTCATGCCCTGGAACTCCTGCCCGAATCTCCTGCACTGAAACTCATGCCATGAATCACATGCCCTGAATCTCATGCCCTGAAACTCCTGCCCTGAATCTCAAGACCTGAAACGACTGCCCTGAATCTCATGCCCTGAAACACCTGCCCTGAATCTCACGCCAGGAAACTACTGCCCTGAATCTCATCCCTTGAAACTTATGCTCTGAATCTCATTCCCTGAATCTCATGCACAGAAACTCCTGCTCTGAATTTCCTGCCCTGAATCTCATGCCCTGAATCTCATGCCATGAAACTTATGCCCTGAATCTCATGCCCTGAATCTCATGCCCTGAAACTCATGCCCTGAATCTCCTGCCCTGAAACTCATGCCCTGAATCTCATTCCCTGAAAGGCCAGCGCCGAAACTCCTGCCCTAAAACTCATGCCCTGAAACTCCTGTCCTGAATCTCCTGCACTGAATCTCATGACCTGAATCTCATGCCCTGAAACGCCTGCCCTGAATCTCAAGCCCTGAAACTACTGCCCTGAATCTCATGCCCTGAAACTCCTGCCCTGAAACTACAGACTTGAAACACATGCCCTGAATCTCATGCCCTGAATCTCCTGCACTGAAACTCATGCCCTGAATCTCCTGCCCTGAAAGGCCAGCGCCGAAACTCCTGCCCTGAAACTCATGCCCTGAAACTCCTGTCCTGAATCTCCTGGACTGAATCTCATGACCTGAATCTCATACCCTGAAACTCCTGCCCTGAATCTCAAGCCCTGAAACTACAACCCTGAATCTACAGCCCTGAACCACATGCCCTGAATCTCATGGCCTGAAACTCATGCCCTGAAACTCCTGTCCTCAATCTCCTGCACTGAATCTCATGACCAGAATCTAATGCCCTGAAACTCCTGTCATGAATCTCCTGCCCAGAATCTCATTCCCTGAAACTCCTGTCATTGAATCACATGCCCTGAATCTCATGCCCTGAAACTCCTGCCCTGAATCTCAAGACCTGAAACGACTGCCCTGAATCTCATGCCCTGAAACTCCTGCCCTGAATCTCAAGCCAGGAAACTACTGCCCTGAATCTCATCCCTTGAAACTTATGCTCTGAATCTCATTCCCTGAATCACATGCACAAAAACTCCTGCTCTGAATCTCCTGCCCTGAATCTCATGCCCTGAATCTCATGCCCTGAAACATATGCCCTGAATCTCATGCCCTGAAACTCATGCCCTGAATCTCCTGCCCAGAAACTCCTGCCCTGAAACTCATGCTGTGAAACTCCTGTCCTGAATCTCCTGCACTGAATCTTCTGCCCTGAATCTCATGCCCTGAATCTCATGCCCTGAAACTCATGCCCTGAATCTCATGCCCTGAAACTCATGCCCTGAATCTCCTGCCCTGAAACTCATGCCCTGAATCTCATTCCCTGAAAGGCCAGCGCGGAAACTCCTGCCCTGAAACTCATTCCCTGAAACTCCTGTCCTGAATCTCCTGCACTGTATCTCCTGACCTGAATCTCATGCCCTGAAACGCCGGCCCTGAATCTCAACCCCTGAAACTACTACTCTGAATCTCATGCCCTGATACTCCTGCCCTGAAACTACAGCCCTGAAACACATGCCCTGAATCTCATGCCCTGAATCTCCTGCACTGAAACTCATGCCCTGAATTTCATGGCCTGAAACTCATGCCCTGAATCTCCTGCCCTGAAACTCATACCCTGAATCTCATGCACTGTAACCACAGCCCAGAATGTCATGCCCTGAAACTCCTGTCATGAATCTCCTGCCCTGAATCTGATGCCCTGAATCTCATGCCCTGGAACTCCTGCCCTCAATCTCAAGCCCTGAAACTACACCCCTGAATCTCATGCCCTGAAACTCCAGTCCTGAATCTCCTGCCCTGAATCTCATCCCCTGAATCTCATGCCCTGAAACTCATGCCATGAATCACATGCCCTGAATCTCATGCCCTGAAACTCATGCCCTGAATCTCCTGCCCTGAAACTCATGCCCTGAAACTCCTGCCCTGAAACTCATACCCTGAATCTCATGCCCTGTAACCACAGCCCAGAATCTCATGCCCTGAAACTCCTGTCATGAATCTCCTGCCCTGAATCTCATGCCCTGAAACTCCTGCCCTGAATCTCCTGCCCTGAAACTCATGCCCTGAATCTCATGCCCTGAATCTCCTGACCTGAAACTCATGCCCTGAATCTCATACACTGAAACTCATGCCCTGAATCTCATGCCCTGAATCTCATGCCCTGAATCTACTGCCCTGAAACTCATGCCCTGAATCTCAAGCCCTGAAACTACACCCCTGAATCTCATGCCCTGAAACTGCTGCCCTGAATCTCAAGCCCTGAAACTACTGCCCTGAATCTCATGCCCTGAAACTCCTGTCCTGAATCTCCTGCCCTGAATCTCATGCCCTGAATCTCATGCCCTGAATCTCCTGCCCTGAAACTCATGCCCTGAATCTCATGCCCTGAAACTCATGCCCTGAATCTCCTGCACTGAATCTGCTGCCCTGAATCTCATGCCCTGAATCTCATGCCCTGAAAATCATGCACTGAATCTCAAACCCTGAAACTACAGCCCTGAATCTCATGCCTTGAAACTCCTGCCCTGAATCTCATGCCCTGAAACTACTGCCCTGAATCTCATGCCTTAAAACTCCTGCTCAGAAACACCTGCCCTGAATCTCATGCCCTGAAACTCCTGCCTGAATCTCAAGCCCTGAAAGTCATGCCCTAAATCTAATGCGCTGAAACTCATGCCCTGAATCTCCTGCCCTGAAACTCATGCCCTGAATCTCATGCCCTGAAACTCCTGTCCTGAATCTCCTGCCCTGAATCTCATGCCCTGAATCTCCTGCCCTGAATCTCAAGCCCTGAAACTACCGCCCTGAATGTCATGCCCTGAAACTCCTGCCCTGAATCTCATGCCCTGAATCTACTGCCCTGAATCTCATGCCTTGAAACTCCTGCTCTGAAACTCATGCCCTGAATCTCATGCCCTGAAACTCCTGCCCTGAATCTCATGCCCTGAAACCACAGCCCTGAAACTCATGCCCTGAATCTCATTCCCTGAATCTCCTGCCCTAAATCTCCTGCACTAGAACTCATGCCCTGAATCGCATACCTTGAAACTCCTGTCCTGAAACTCATGCCCTGAATCTCATGCCCTGAAACTCCTGCCCTGAATCTCCTGCCCTGAAACTCATGACATGAATCTCATGCCCTGAAACTCCTGCCCTGAATCTCCTGCCCTGAATCTCATGCGCTGAATCTCATGCCCTGAATATCATGCCCTGAAACTCCTGCCCTGAAACTCATGCCCTGAAATTCTCATGCCCTGAATCTCCTGCCCTGAAACTCCTGCCCTGAATCTCATGCCCTGAAACTCATGCCCTGAATCTCATGCCCTGAAACTCATGCCCTGAATCTCATGCCCTGAAACACCTGCCCTGAATCTCAAGCCCTGAAACTACTGCCCTGAATCTCATCCCTTAAAACTACTGCTCTGAAACTTATGCTCTGAAACTCATACCCTGAATCTCATGCCCTGAAACTCCTGCCCTGAATCTCCTGCCCTGAATCTCATGCCCTGAAACTCCTGCCCTGAATCTCACGCCCTGAAACTACACTCCTGAATCTCATGCCCTGAAACTCCTGTCCTGAATCTCCTGCCCTGAATCTCATGCCCTGAAACTCCTGCCCTGAATCTCCTGCCCTGAAACTCATGCCCTGAATCTCATGCCCTGAAACTCCAGTCCTGAAAATCATGCCCTGAATCTCATGCCCTGAAACTCATGCCCTGAATCTCCTGCACTGAATCTCATGCCCTGAATCTCATGCCCTGAATCTAATGCCCTGAAACTCATGCCCTGAATCTCAAGCCTTGAAACTACAGCCTTGAATCTCATGCCTTCAGCCCTGAAACTGCTGCCCAGAATCTCAAGCCCTGAAACTACTGCCCTGAATCTCATGCCCTGAAACTCCTGCCCTGAATCTCCTGCCCTGAATCTCATGTCCTGAATCTCATGCCCTGAAACTCCTGCCCTGAATCTCAAGCCCTGAAACTACTGCCCTGAATCTCATGCCCTGAAACTACTGACCTGAAACTCATGCCCTGAATCTCCAGCCCTGAAACTCATGCCCTGAATCTCATGCCCTGAATCTCCTGCCCAGAAACTCATGCCCTGAATCTCATGCACTGAAACTCATGCCCTGAATCTCCTGCCCTGAAACTCATGCCCTGAATCTCATGCCCTGAATCTCCTGCCCTGAAACTCATGCCCTGAATCTCAAGCCCTGAAACTACACCCCTGAATCTCATGCCCTGAAACTGCTGCCCTGAATCTCAAGCCCTGAAACTACTACCCTGAATCTCATGCCTTGAAACTCCTGCTCTGAAACTCCTGCCCTGAATCTCATGCCCTGAAACTCCTGTCCTAACTCTCCTGCCCTGAAACTCATGCCCCAAATATCATCCCCTGAAACTCATGCCCTGAATCCCCTGCCCTGAAACTCATGCCCTGAATCTCATGCCCTGAAACTCCTGTCCTAAATCTCCTGCCCTGAATCTCATGCCCTGAATCTCCTGCCCTGAATCTCAAGCCCTGAAACTACCGCCCAGAATGTCATGCCCTGAAACTCCTGCCCTGAATCTCATGCCCTGAATCTACTGCCCTGAATCTCATGCCCTGAAACTCCTGCTCTGAAACTCATGCCCTGAATCTCATGCCCTGAAACTCCTGCCCTGAATCTCATGCACTGAAACCACAGCCCTGAAACTCATGCCCTGAATCTCATTCCCTGAATCTCCTGCCCTGAATCTCCTGCCCTGAATCTCATGCCCTGAATCTCATACCTTGAAACTCCTGTCCTGAAACTCATGCCCTGAATCTCATGCCCTGAAACTCCTGCCCTGAATCTCCTGCCCTGAAACTCATGACATGAATATCATGCCCTGAAACTCCTGTCCTGAATCTCCTGCCCTGAATCCCATGCGCTGAATCTCATGCCCTGAATCTCATGCCCTGAAACTCCTGCCCTGAATCTCAAGATCTGAAACGACTGCCCTGAATCTCATGCCCTGAAACTCCTGCCTCGAATCTCCTGCCCTGAAACTCATGCCCTGAGTCTCATGCCCTGAATCTCCTGACCTGAAACTCATGCCCTGAATCTCATGCCCTGAATCTACTGCCCTGAAACTCATGCCCTGAATCTCAAGCCCTGATACTACACCCCTGAATCTCAAGCCCTGAAACTACTGCCCTGAATCTCATGCCCTGAAACTCCTGTCATGAATCTCCTGCCCTGAATCTCATGTCCTGAATCTCATGCCCTGGAACTCCTGCCCTGAATCTCAAGCCCTGAAACTACACCCCTGAATCTCATGCCCTGAAACTCCTGTCCTGAAACTCCTGCCCTGAATCTCCTGCCCTGAAACTCATGCCCTGAATCTCATGCCCTGAATCTCCTGACCAGAAACTCATGCCCTGAATCTCATACACTGAAACTCATGCCCTGTATCTCCTGCCCTGAAACTCATGCCCTGAATCTCATGCCCTGAATCTCCTGCCCTGAAACTCATGCCCTGAATCTCAAGCCCTGAAACTACACCCCTGAATCTCATGCCCTGAAACTGCTGCCCTGAATCTCAAGCCCTGAAACTATTGCCCTGAATCTCATGCCTTGAAACTCCTGCTCTGAAACTCCTGCCCTGAATCTCATGCCCTGAAACTCCTGTCCTGAATCTCCTGCCCTGAAACTCATGCCCCAAATATCATCCCCTGAAACTCATGCCCTGAATCCCCTGCCCTGAAACTCATGCCCTGAATCTCATGCCCTGAAACTCCTGTCCTAAATCTCCTGCCCTGAATCTCATGCCCTGAAACTACCGCCCAGAATCTCATGCCCTGAAACTCCTGCCCTGAATCTCATGCCCTGAAACTACTGCCCTGAATCTCATGCCTTGAAACTCCTGCTCTGATACTCATGCCCTGAATCACATGCCCTGAAACTCCTGCCCCGAATCTCATGCACTGAAACCACAGCCCTGAAACTCATGCCCTGAATCTCATTCCCTGAATCTCCTGCCCTGAATCTCCTGCCCTAGAACTCATGCCCTGAATCGCATACCTTGAAACTCCTGTCCTGAAACTCATGCCCTGAATCTCATGCCCTGAAACTCCTGCCCTATATCTCCTGCCCTGAAACTCATGACATGAATATCATGCCCAGAAACTCCTGTCCTGAATCTCCTGCCCTGAATCCCATGCGCTGGAACTCCTGCCCGAATCTCACGCCCTGAAACTACTGCCCTGAATCTCATCCCTTGAAACTTATGCTCTGAAACTTATGCTCTGAAACTCATTCCCTGAATCTCATGCCCTGAAACTCTTGCCCTGAATCTCCTGCCCTGAATCTCATGCCCTGGAACTCCTGCCCGAATCTCACGCCCTGAAACTACACTCCTGAATCTCATGCCCTGAAACTATTGTCCTGAATCTCATGCCCTGAAACTCCTGCCTCGAATCTCCTGCCCTGAAACTCATGCCCTGAGTCTCATGCCCTGAATCTCCTGCCCAGAAACTCATGCCCTGAATCTCATGCCCTGAATCTACTGCCCTGAAACTCATGCCCTGAATCTCAAGCCCTGATACTACACCCCTGAATCTCAAGCCCTGAAACTACTGCCCTGAATCTCATGCCCTGAAACTCCTGTCATGAATCTCCTGCCCTGAATCTCATGTCCTGAATCTCATGCCCTGGAACTCCTGCCCTGAATCTCAAGCCCTGAAACTACACCCCTGAATCTCATGCCCTGAAACTCCTGTCCTGAAACTCCTGCCTCGAATCTCCTGCCCTGAAACTCATGCCCTGAGTCTCATGCCCTGAATCTCCTGACCAGAAACTCATGCCCTGAATCTCATACACTGAAACTCATGCCCTGTATCTCCTGCCCTGAAACTCATGCCCTGAATCTCATGCCCTGAATCTCCTGCCCTGAAACTCATGCCCTGAATCTCAAGCCCTGAAACTACACCCCTGAATCTCATGCCCTGAAACTGCTGCCCTGAATCTCAAGCCCTGAAACTATTGCCCTGTATCTCATGCCTTGAAACTCCTGCTCTGAAACACCTGCCCTGAATCTCATGCCCTGAAACTCCTGTCCTAACTCTCCTGCCCTGAAACTCATGCCCCAAATATCATCCCCTGAAACTCATGCCCTGAATCCCCTGCCCTGAAACTCATGCCCTGAATCTCATGCCCTGAAACTCCTGTCCTAAATCTCCTGCCCTGAATCTCATGCCCTGAAACTACCGCCCAGAATGTCATGCCCTGAAACTCCTGCCCTGAATCTCATGCCCTGAAACTACTGCCCTGAATCTCATGCCTTGAAACTCCTGCTCTGATACTCATGCCCTGAATCACATGCCCTGAAACTCCTGCCCCGAATCTCATGCACTGAAACCACAGCCCTGAAACTCATGCCCTGAATCTCATTCCCTGAATCTCCTGCCCTGAATCTCCTGCCCTAGAACTCATGCCCTGAATCGCATACCTTGAAACTCCTGTCCTGAAACTCATGCCCTGAATCTCATGCCCTGAAACTCCTGCCCTATATCTCCTGCCCTGAAACTCATGACATGAATATCATGCCCAGAAACTCCTGTCCTGAATCTCCTGCCCTGAATCCCATGCGCTGAATCTCATGCCCTGAATCTCATGCCCTGAAACTCCTGCCCTGAATCTCAAGACCTGAAACGACTGCCCTGAATCTCATGCCCTGAAACACCTGCCCTGAACCTCAAGCCCAGAAACTACTGCCCTGAATCTCATCCCTTGAAACTTATGCTCTGAAACTTATGCTCTGAAACTCATTCCCTGAATCTCATGCCCTGAATCTCATGCCCTGAAACTCCTGCCCTGAATCTCAAGCCCTGAAACTACTGCCCTGAATCTCATGCCTTGAAACTCCTGCTCTGAATCTCCTGCCCTGAAACTCATACCCTGAATCTGATGCCCTGAAACCACAGCCCAGAATCTCATGCCCTGAAACTCCTGTCATGAATCTCCTGCCCAAAATCTCATGCCCTGAATCTCATGCTCTGGAACTCCTGCCCTGAATCTCAAGCCGTGAAACTACAGCCCTGAATCTCCTGCCCTGAAACTCATGCCCTAAATATCATCCCCTGAAACTCATGCCCTGAATCCCCTGCCCTGAAACTCATGCCCTGAAACTCCTGCCCTGAATCTCAAGCCCTGAAACTCCTGCCCTGAATCTCATGCCCTGAAACTACTGCCCTGAATCTCATGCCTTGAAACTCCTGCTCTGATACTCATGTCCTGAATCTCATGCCCTGAAACTCCGGCCCTGAATCTCTTGTGCAGAAACTCCTGCCCTGAACCTCCTGCCATGAATCTCCTGCCCTGAAACTCATGCCCTGAATCTCATGCCCTGAAACTCCTGCTCTGAATCTCCTGCCCTGAAACTCATGCCCTGAATCTTATGCCCTGAAACACAAGACCCGGAACTTCTGCCCTGAAACTCCTGCCCTGAATCACATGCCCTGAAACTACAGCCCTGAATCTCCTGCCCTGAAACTCATGCCCTGAATCTCATGTCCTGAAACTCCTCCCCGAAACTCCTGCCCTGAAGCTCCTGTCCTGAATCTCATGCCTTTAAACTAATACCCTGAATCTGCTGCCCTGAAACTCCTGCCCTGAATCTTGTACCCTGAATCTCATGCCCTGAAACTCCTGCCCTGAAACTTCTGCCCTGAATCTACTGCCCTGTATCTCATGCCGGAAATTAATGCCCTGAATCTGCTGCCCTGAAATTTCTGCCCTGAATCTCCTGCCCCTGAAACTCATGCCCTGAATCTCATGCCCTGAAACTCCTGCCCTGAATATCCTGCCCTGAAATCATGCCCTGAATCTCATGCCCTGAAACTCCTGTCCTGTATCTGCTGCCCTGAAAACCTGCCCAGAATCTTCTGCCCTGAAACTCCTGCTCTGAAACTCCTGCCCTGATACTCCAGCCCTGAAACTCCTGCCCTCAAACTCTTGCCCTGCAACTCATGCCCTAACACTACTGCCCTGAAACTCCTCCCTGCAACTACAGCCCTCAATCTCGACTCCTGAAACACCTGCACTGAAACTCCTACCCTGAAATTCGACTTCTGAAACTCCTGCCCTGAAATTCATGCACTGAAACTCCTGCACTCATCCAACTGCCCTCAAACCCCTGCCCTCAAACTCGAACCCTGAAACTCCTGCCTTGAATCTCCTGTCCTGAATCTCTTGCCCTGAAACTCCTGCCCTCAAAATCCTACCCTGCAACTCATGCCCTAACACTACTGCCCTGAAACTCCTCCCTGCAACTACAGCCCTCGATCTCGACTCCTGAAACACCTGCACTGAAACTGCTGCCCTGAAATTCATGCACTGAAACGTCTGCCCTCAACCTCAAGGCCTGAATCTCAAGCCCTGAATCTCGTGCTCTGAAACTAGACCCCCGAAACTCCTGCTTAAATCCAACTGCCCTCAAACCCCTGCGCTCAAATTTCTCGCCTGCTACGCATGCCCTGAAACCCCTGCCCAGAAACCCCAGCCCTACAACTCCTGCCCTCAAACTCGACCCCTGAAACTTCTGCACTGAAACTCCTGCCCTCAAACTCCTGTCCTGAAATTCCTGCCCTGAAACTAGACCCCTAATACTCCTGCCAGATACTCCAGCCCTGAAACACTTGCCCTGAAACTCGACTCCTGATACCCCTGCCCTGAATCTCTTGCACTGAAACTCCAGCCCTGAAAGTCGACTCCTAAAACTCATGCCCTGAAACACTTCCCCTGAAATTCATGCCCTGAAACTACAGCGCTGAAATTCTACCCGAAACTCCTGCACGAAACTCCTGCCCTGAATCTCTTGTCCTGAAACTGCTGTGCTGAATCTCCTATCCTGAACATCCTGCACTGAATCTTCTGCCCTTAAACTCCTGCCCTGAAACTCCTGCTCTGAAACTCCTGCCCTGATACTCATGTCCTGAACCTCCTGCCCTGAAACTCCAACCCTGAAACTCCTGCCCTCAAACTCTTGCCCTGCAACTCATGCCCTAACACTACTGCCCTGAAACTCCTCCCTGCAACTACAGCCCTCGATCTCGACTCCTGAAACACCTGCACTGAAACTGCTGCCCTGAAATTCATGCACTGAAACGTCTGCCCTCAACCTCAAGGCCTGAAACTCAAGCCCTGAATCTCGTGCTCTGAAACTAGACCCCCGAAACTCCTGCTTAAATCCAACTGCCCTCAAATTTCTCCCCTGCTACGCATGCCCTGAAACCCCTGCCCAGAAACCCCAGCCCTGATCCAACTGCCCTCAAACACCTGTCCTCAAACTCGACCCCTGAAACTTCTGCAGTGAAACTCCTGCCCTCAAACTCCTGTCCTGAAATTCCTGCCCTGAAACTAGACCCCTAATACTCCTGCCTGATACCCCAGCCCTGAAACACTTGTCCTGAAACTCGACTCCTGAAGCTCCTGCCCTGAAACTCCTGCACTGATACCCCTGCCCTGAATCTCTTGCACTGAAACTCCAGCCCTGAAAGTCGACTCCTAAAACTCATGCCCTGAAACTACAGCGCTGAAATTCTACCCGAAACTCCTGCCCTGAATCTCCTGCCCTGAAACTGCCGCCCTGAAACTGCTGCTCTGAATGTCCTGCCCTTAAATTCCTGCCCTGAATCTCCTGCCCTGAAACTCCTGCTCTGAAACTCATGCCCTGATATTCATGTCCTGAAACTCCTGCCCTGAATCTTCTGCCCTGAAACTGCCGCCCTGAAACTGCTGCTCTGAATGTCCTGCCCTTAAATTCCTGCCCTGAATCTCCTGCCCTGAAACTCATGCCCTGAATCTGATTCCCTGAAAAGCCAGCGACGAAACTCCTGCCCTGAAACTCATGCTCTGAAACTCCTGTCCTGAATCTCCTGCACTGAATCTCCTACCCTGAATCTCATGCCCTGAATCTCCTGCCCTGAAACTCATGCCCTGAATCTCCTGCCCTGAAACTCATGCCCTGAATCTCATTCCCTGAAAGGCCAGCGCCGAAACTCCTGCCCTGAAACTCATGCCTTGAAACTCCTGTCCTGAATCTCCTGGACTGAATCTCATGACCTGAATCTCATACCCTGAAACTCCTGCCCTGAATCTCAAGCCCTGAAACTACTACCCTGAATCTACAGCCCTGAACCAAATGCCCTGAATCTCATGGCCTGAAACTCATGCCCTGAAACTCCTGTCCTGAATCTCCTGCACTGAATCTCATGACCTGAATCTCATGGCCTGAAACCCATGCCCTGAATCTCCTGCCCTGAAACTCATACCCTGAATCTCATGCCCTGAAACCACAGCCCAGAATCTCATGACCTGAAACTCCTGTCATGAATCTCCTGCCCTGAATCTCATGCCCTGGAACTCCTGCCCGAATCTCCTGCACTGAAACTCATGCCATGAATCACATGCCCTGAATCTCATGCCCTGAAACTCCTGCCCTGAATCTCAAGACCTGAAACGACTGCCCTAAATCTCATGCCCTGAAACACCTGCCCTGAATCTCACGCCAGGAAACTACTGCCCTGAATCTCATCCCTTGAAACTCATGCCCTGAATCTCATTCCCTGAAAGGCCAGCACCGAAACTCCTGCCCTGAAACTCATGCCCTGAAACTCCTGTCCTGAATCTCCTGCACTGAATCTCCTGACCTGAATCTCATGTCCTGAAACGCCTGCCCTGAATCTCAAGCCCTGAAACTACTACACTGAATCTCATGCCCTGAATCTCCTGCACTGAAACTCATGCCCTAAATTTCATGGCCTGAATCTCATGCCCTGAAACTCATCCCCTGAATCTCCTGCAATGAAACTAATGCCCTGAATCTCCTGCCCTGAATCTCATGCCCTGAATCTCATGCCCTGAAACTCATGCCCTGAATCTCCTGCCCTGAAACTCATGCCCTGAATCTCCTGCCCTGAAACTCATGCCCTAAATCTCATTCCCTGAAAGGCCAGCGCCGAAACTCCTGCCCTGAAACTCATGCCCTGAAACTCCTGTCCTGAATCTCCTGGACTGAATCTCATTACCTGAATCTCATACCCTGAAACTCCTGCCCTGAATCTCCTGCCCTGAAACTCATACCCTGAATCTCATGCCCTGAAACCACAGCCCAGAATCTCATGACCTGAAACTC
The DNA here is from genome assembly GCF_963921235.1 of Mobula hypostoma. Classification (NCBI taxonomy): domain Eukaryota; kingdom Metazoa; phylum Chordata; class Chondrichthyes; order Myliobatiformes; family Myliobatidae; genus Mobula; species Mobula hypostoma. The sequence continues at coordinate 23,814 of NC_086124.1, forward strand.
CTGTCATGAATCTCCTGCCCTGAATCTCATGCCTTGGAACTCCTGCCCGAATCTCCTGCACTGAAACTCATGCCATGAATCACATGCCCTGAATCTCATGCCCTGAAACTCCTGCCCTGAATCTCAAGACCTGAAACGACTGCCCTCAATCTCATGCCCTGAAACACCTGCCCTGAATCTCAAGCCAGGAAACTACTGCCCTGAATCTCATCCCTTGAAACTTATGCTCTGAATCTCATTCCCTGAATCTCATGCACAGAAACTCCTGCTCTGAATCTCCTGCCCAGAATCTCATGCCCTGAATCTCATGCCATGAAACTTATGCCCTGAATCTCATGCCCTGAAACTCATGCCCTGAATCTCCTGCCCTGAAACTCATGCCCTGAATCTGATTCCCTGAAAAGCCAGCGACGAAACTCCTGCCCTGAAACTCATGCTCTGAAACTCCTGTCCTGAATCTCCTGCACTGAATCTCCTACCCTGAATCTCATGCCCTGAATCTCCTGCCCTGAAACTCATGCCCTGAATCTCCGGCCCTGAAACTCATGCCCTGAATCTCATTCCCTGAAAGGCCAGCGCCGAAACTCCTGCCCTGAAACTCATGCCTTGGAACTCCTGTCCTGAATCTCCTGGACTGAATCTCATGACCTGAATCTCATACCCTGAAACTCCTGCCCTGAATCTCAAGCCCTGAAACTACTACCCTGAATCTACAGCCCTGAACCAAATGCCCTGAATCTCATGGCCTGAAACTCATGCCCTGAAACTCCTGTCCTGAATCTCCTGCACTGAATCTCATGACCTGAATCTCATGCACTGAAACCACAGCCCAGAATCTCATGACCTGAAACTCCTGTCATGAATCTCCTGCCCTGAATCTCATACCCTGGAACTCCTGCCCGAATCTCCTGCACTGAAACTCATGCCATGAATCACATGCCCTGAATCTCATGCCCTGAAACTCCTGCCCTGAATCTCAAGACCTGAAACGACTGCCCTGAATCTCATGCCCTGAAACAACTGCCCTGAATCTCACGCCAGGAAACTACTGCCCTGAATCTCATCCGTTGAAACTTATGCTCTGAATCTCATTCCCTGAATCTCATGCACAGAAACTCCTGCTCTGAATCTCCTGCCCTGAATCTCATGCCCTGAATCTCTTGCCATGAAACTTATGCCCTGAATCTCATGCCCTGAAACTCATGCCCTGAATCTCCTGCCCTGAAACTCATGCCCTGAATCTGATTCCCTGAAAAGCCAGCGACGAAACTCCTGCCCTGAAACTCATGCCCTGAAACTCCTGTCCTGAATCTCCTTCACTGAATCTCCTACCCTGAATCTCATGCCCTGAATCTCATGCCCTGAAACTCATGCCCTGAATCGCATGCCCTGAAACTCATGCCCTGAATCTCCTGCCCTGAAACTCATGACCTGAATCTCATTCCCTGAAAGGCCAGCGCCGAAACTCCTGCCCTAAAACTCATGCCCTGAAACTCCTGTCCTGAATCTCCTGCATTGAATCTCATGACCTGAATCTCATGCCCTGAAACGCCTGCCCTGAATCTCAAGCCCTGAAACTACTGCCCTGAATCTCATGCCCTGAAACTCCTGCCCTGAAACTACAGACTTGAAACACATGCCCTGAATCTCATGCCCTGAATCTCCTGCACTGAAACTCATGCCCTGAATCTCCTGCCCTGAAAGGCCAGCGCCGAAACTCCTGCCCTGAAACTCATGCCCTGAAACTCCTGTCCTGAATCTCCTGGACTGAATCTCATGACCTCAATCTCATACCCTGAAACTCCTGCCCTGAATCTCAAGCCCTGAAACTACAACACTGAATCTACAGCCCTGAACCACATGCCCTGAATCTCATGGCCTGAAACTCATGCCCTGAAACTCCTGTCCTGAATCTCCTGCACTGAATCTCATGACCTGAATCTCATGCCCTGAAACCACAGCCCAGAATCTCATGACCTGAAACTCCTGTCATGAATCTCCGGCCCTGAATCACATGCCCTGAATCTCATGCCCTGAAACTCCTGCCCTGAATCTCAAGACCTGAAACGACTGCCCTCAATCTCATGCCCTGAAACACCTGCCCTGAATCTCAAGCCAGGAAACTACTGCCCTGAATCTCATCCCTTGAAACTTATGCTCTGAATCTCATTCCCTGAATCACATGCACAAAAACTCCTGCTCTGAATCTCATGCCCTGAATCTCATGCCCTGAATCTCATGCCATGAAACATATGCCCTGAATCTCATGCCCTGAAACTCATGCCCTGAATCTCCTGCCCAGAAACTCATGCCCTGAAACTCATGCCCTGCATCTCATTCCTTGAAAAGCCAGCGACGAAACTCCTGCCTGAAACTCATGCCCTGAAACTCCTGTCCTGAATCTCCTGCACTGAATCTCCTGCCCTGAATCTCATGCCCTGAATCTCATGCCATGAAACATATGCCCTGAATCTCATACCCTGAAACTCATGCCCTGAATCTCCTGCCCAGAAACTCATGCCCTGAAACTCATGCCCTGCATCTCATTCCTTGAAAAGCCAGCGACGAAACTCCTGCCTGAACCTCATGCCCTGAAACTCCTGTCCTGAATCTCCTGCACTGAATCTCCTACCCTGAATCTCATGCCCTGGAACTCCTGCCCGAATCTCCTGCACTGAAACTCATGCCCTGAATCTCCTGCCCTGAAACTCATGCCCTGAATCTCATTCCCTGAAAGGCCAGCGCCGAAACTCCTGCCCTGAAACTCATGCCCTGAAACTCCTGTCCTGAATCTCCTGCACTGAATCTCATGACCTGAATCTCATGCCCTGAAACGCCTGCCCTGAATCTCAAGCCCTGAAACTACTGCCCTGAATCTCATGCCCTGAAAATCCTGCTCTGAAACTACAGACCTGAAACACATGCCCTGAATCTCGTGCCCTGAATCTCCTGCACAGAAACTCATGCCCTGAATTTCATGGCCTGAAACTCATGCCCTGAATCTCCTGCCCTGTACCTCATACCCTGAATCGCATGCCCTGAAACCACAGCCCAGAATCTCATGCCCTGAAACTCCTGTCATGAATCTCCTGCCCTGAATCTCATGCCCTGAATCTCATGCCCTGGAACTCCTGCCCTGAATCTCAAGCCCTGAAACTACACCCCTGAATCTCATGCCCTGAAACTCCTGTCCTGAATCTCCTGCCCTGAATCTCATGCCCTGAAACTCCTACCCTGAAACTCATGCCATGAATCACATGCCCTGAATCTCATGCCCTGAAACTCATGCTCTGAATCTCCTGCCCTGAAACTCATGCCCTGAATCTCCTGCCCTGCAACTCATACCCTGAATCTCATTCCCTGAAACCACAGCCCAGAATCTCGTGCCCTGAAACTCCTGTCATGAATCTCCTGCCCTGAATCTCATGCCCTGAAACTCCTGCCCTGAATCTCCTGCCCTGAAACTCATGCCCTGAGTCTCATGCCCTGAATCTCCTGACCAGAAACTCATGCCCTGAATCTCATACACTGAAACTCATGCCCTGAATCTCATGCCCTGAATCTCATGCCCTGAATCTACTGCCCTGAAACTCATGCCCTGAATCTCAAGCCCTGATACTACACCCCTGAATCTCATGCCCTGAAACTGCTGCCCTGAATCTCAAGCCCTGAAACTACTGCCCTGAATCTCATGCCCTGAAACTCCTGTCATGAATCTCCTGCCCTGAATCTCATGTCCTGAATCTCATGCCCTGGAACTCCTGCCCTGAATCTCAAGCCCTGAAACTACACCCCTGAATCTCATGCCCTGAAACTCCTGTCCTGAAACTCCTGCCTCGAATCTCCTGCCCTGAAACTCATGCCCTGAGTCTCATGCCCTTAATCTCCTGACCAGAAACTCATGCCCTGAATCTCATACACTGAAACTCATGCCCTGTATCTCCTGCCCTGAAACTCATGCCCTGAATCTCATGCCCTGAATCTCCTGCCCTGAAACTCATGCCCTGAATCTCAAGCCCTGAAACTACACCCCTGAATCTCATGCCCTGAAACTGCTGCCCTGAATCTCAAGCCCTGAAACTACTGCCCTGTATCTCATGCCTTGAAACTCCTGCTCTGAAACACCTGCCCTGAATCTCATGCCCTGAAACTCCTGTCCTTAATCTCCTGCCCTGAAACTCATGCCCCAAATATCATCCCCTGAAACTCATGCCCTGAATCCCCTGCCCTGAAACTCATGCCCTGAATCTCATGCCCTGAAACTCCTGTCCTAAATCTCCTGCCCTGAATCTCATGCCCTGAATCTCCTGCCCTGAATCTCAAGCCCTGAAACTACCGCCCAGAATGTCATGCCCTGAAACTCCTGCCCTGAATCTCATGCCCTGAATCTACTGCCCTGAATCTCATGCCTTGAAACTCCTGCTCTGAATACTCATGCCCTGAATCTCATGCCCTGAAACTCCTGCCCTGAATCTCATGCACTGAAACCACAGCCTTGAAACTCATGCCCTGAATCTCATTCCCTGAATCTCCTGCCCTGAATCTCCTGCCCTAGAACTCATGCCCTGAATCGCATACCTTGAAACTCCTGTCCTGAAACTCATGCCCTGAATCTCATGCCCTGAAAGTCCTGCCCTATATCTCCTGCCCTGAAACTCATGACATGAATATCATGCCCAGAAACTCCTGTCCTGAATCTCCTGCCCTGAATCCCATGCGCTGAATCTCATGCCCTGAATATCATGCCCTGAAACTCCTGCCCTGAATCTCAAGATCTGAAACGACTGCCCTGAATCTCATGCCCTGAAAAACCTGCCCTGAACCTCAAGCCCAGAAACTACTGCCCTGAATCTCATCCCTTGAAACTTATGCTCTGAAACTTATGCTCTGAAACTCATTCCCTGAATCTCATGCCCTGAAACTCCTGCCCTGAATCTCCTGCCCTGAATCTCATGCCCTGGAACTCCTGCCCGAATCTCACGCCCTGAAACTACACTCCTGAATCTCATGCCCTGAAACTCCTGTCCTGAATCTCCTGCCCTGAATCTCATGCCCTGAAACTCCTGCCCTGAATCTCCTGCCCTGAAACTCATGCCCTGAGTCTCATGCCCTGAATCTCATGCCCAGAAACTCATGCCCTGAATCTCATACACTGAAACTCATGCCCTGAATCTCCTGCCCTGAATCTCATGCCCTGAATCTCATGCCCTGAATCTACTGCCCTGAAACTCATGCCCTGAATCTCAAGCCCTGATACTACACCCCTGAATCTCATGCCCTGAAACTGCTGCCCTGAATCTCAAGCCCTGAAACTACTGCCCTGAATCTCATGCCCTGAAACTCCTGTCATGAATCTCCTGCCCTGAATCTCATGTCCTGAATCTCATGCCCTGGAACTCCTGCCCTGAATCTCAAGCCCTGAAACTACACCCCTGAATCTCATGCCCTGAAACTCCTGTCCTGAAACTCCTGCCTCGAATCTCCTGCCCTGAAACTCATGCCCTGAGTCTCATGCCCTGAATCTCCTGACCAGAAACTCATGCCCTGAATCTCATACACTGAAACTCATGCCCTGAATCTCCTGCCCTGAATCTCATGCCCTGAATCTCATGCCCTGAATCTCCTGCCCTGAAACTCATGCCCTGAATCTCAAGCCCTGATACTACACCCCTGAATCTCATGCCCTGAAACTGCTGCCCTGAATCTCAAGCCCTGAAACTACTGCCCTGAATCTCATGCCCTGAAACTCCTGTCATGAATCTCCTGCCCTGAATCTCATGTCCTGAATCTCATGCCCTGGAACTCCTGCCCTGAATCTCAAGCCCTGAAACTACACCCCTGAATCTCATGCCCTGAAACTCCTGTCCTGAAACTCCTGCCTCGAATCTCCTGCCCTGAAACTCATGCCCTGAGTCTCATGCCCTGAATCTCCTGACCAGAAACTCATGCCCTGAATCTCATACACTGAAACTCATGCCCTGTATCTCCTGCCCTGAAACTCATGCCCTGAATCTCATGCCCTGAATCTCCTGCCCTGAAACTCATGCCCTGAATCTCAAGCCCTGAAACTACACCCCTGAATCTCATGCCCTGAAACTGCTGCCCTGAATCTCAAGCCCTGAAACTACTGCCCTGTATCTCATGCCTTGAAACTCCTGCTCTGAAACACCTGCCCTGAATCTCATGCCCTGAAACTCCTGTCCTAACTCTCCTGCCCTGAAACTCATGCCCCAAATATCATCCCCTGAAACTCATGCCCTGAATCCCCTGCCCTGAATCTCATGCCCTGAATCTCCTGCCCTGAATCTCAAGCCCTGAAACTACCGCCCAGAATGTCATGCCCTGAAACTCCTGCCCTGAATCTCATGCCCTGAATCTACTGCCCTGAATCTCATGCCTTGAAACTCCTGCTCTGATACTCATGCCCTGAATCTCATGCCCTGAAACTCCTGCCCTGAATCTCATGCACTGAAACCACAGCCCTGAAACTCATGCCCTGAATCTCATTCCCTGAATCTCCTGCCCTGAATCTCCTGCCCTAGAACTCATGCCCTGAATCGCATACCTTGAAACTCCTGTCCTGAAACTCATGCCCTGAATCTCATGCCCTGAAACTCCTGCCCTATATCTCCTGCCCTGAAACTCATGACATGAATATCATGCCCAGAAACTCCTGTCCTGAATCTCCTGCCCTGAATCCCATGCGCTGAATCTCATGCCCTGAATATCATGCCCTGAAACTCCTGCCCTGAATCTCAAGATCTGAAACGACTGCCCTGAATCTCATGCCCTGAAACACCTGCCCTGAACCTCAAGCCCAGAAACTACTGCCCTGAATCTCATCCCTTGAAACTTATGCTCTGAAACTTATGCTCTGAAACTCATTCCCTGAATCTCATGCCCTGAAACTCCTGCCCTGAATTTCCTGCCCTGAATCTCATGCCCTGGAACTCCTGCCCGAATCTCACGCCCTGAAACTACACTCCTGAATCTCATGCCCTGAAACTCCTGCCCTGAATCTCCTGCCCTGAATCTCATGCCCTGAAACTCCTGCCTCGAATCTCCTGCCCTGAAACTCATGCCCTGAGTCTCATGCCCTGAATCTCCTGACCAGAAACTCATGCCCTGAATCTCATACACTGAAACTCATGCCCTGAATCTCCTGCCCTGAATCTCATGCCCTGAATCTCATGCCCTGAATCTACTGCCCTGAAACTCATGCCCTGAATCTCAAGCCCTGATACTACACCCCTGAATCTCATGCCCTGAAACTGCTGCCCTGAATCTCAAGCCCTGAAACTACTGCCCTGAATCTCATGCCCTGAAACTCCTGTCATGAATCTCCTGCCCTGAATCTCATGTCCTGAATCTCATGCCCTGGAACTCCTGCCCTGAATCTCAAGCCCTGAAACTACACCCCTGAATCTCATGCCCTGAAACTCCTGTCCTGAAACTCCTGCCTCGAATCTCCTGCCCTGAAACTCATGCCCTGAGTCTCATGCCCTGAATCTCCTGACCAGAAACTCATGCCCTGAATCTCATACACTGAAACTCATGCCCTGTATCTCCTGCCCGAAACTCATGCCCTGAATCTCATGCCCTGAATCTCCTGCCCTGAAACTCATGCCCTGAATCTCAAGCCCTGAAACTACACCCCTGAATCTCATGCCCTGAAACTGCTGCCCTGAATCTCAAGCCCTGAAACTACTGCCCTGTATCTCATGCCTTGAAACTCCTGCTCTGAAACACCTGCCCTGAATCTCATGCCCTGAAACTCCTGTCCTAACTCTCCTGCCCTGAAACTCATGCCCCAAATATCATCCCCTGAAACTCATGCCCTGAATCCCCTGCCCTGAAACTCATGCCCTGAATCTCATGCCCTGAAACTCCTGTCCTAAATCTCCTGCCCTGAATCTCATGCCCTGAATCTCCTGCCCTGAATCTCAAGCCCTGAAACTACCGCCCAGAATGTCATGCCCTGAAACTCCTGTCCTAAATCTCCTGCCCTGAATCTCATGCCCTGAATCTCCTGCCCTGAATCTCAAGCCCTGAAACTACCGCCCAGAATGTCATGCCCTGAAACTCCTGCCCTGAATCTCATGCACTGAAACCACAGCCCTGAAACTCATGCCCTGAATCTCATTCCCTGAATCTCCTGCCCTGAATCTCCTGCCCTAGAACTCATGTCCTGAATCGCATACCTTGAAACTCCTGTCCTGAAACTCATGCCCTGAATCTCATGCCCTGAAACTCCTGCCCTATATCTCCTGCCCTGAAACTCATGACATGAATATCATGCCCAGAAACTCCTGTCCTGAATCTCCTGCCCTGAATCCCATGCGCTGAATCTCATGCCCTGAATATCATGCCCTGAAACTCCTGCCCTGAATCTCAAGATCTGAAACGACTGCCCTGAATCTCATGCCCTGAAACACCTGCCCTGAACCTCAAGCCCAGAAACTACTGCCCTGAATCTCATCCCTTGAAACTTATGCTCTGAAACTTATGCTCTGAAACTCATTCCCTGAATCTCATGCCCTGAAACTCCTGCCCTGAATCTCCTGCCCTGAATCTCATGCCCTGGAACTCCTGCCCGAATCTCACGCCCTGAAACTACACTCCTGAATCTCATGCCCTGAAACTCCTGTCCTGAATCTCCTGCCCTGAATCTCATGCCCTGAATCTCCTGCCCTGAATCTCCTGCCCTGAAACTCATGCCCTGAGTCTCATGCCCTGAATCTCCTGACCAGAAACTCATGCCCTGAATCTCATACACTGAAACTCATGCCCTGAATCTCCTGCCCTAAATCTCATGCCCTGAATCTCATGCCCTGAATCTACTGCCCTGAAACTCATGCCCTGAATCTCAAGCCCTGATACTACACCCCTGAATCTCATGCCCTGAAACTGCTGCCCTGAATCTCAAGCCCTGAAACTACTGCCCTGAATCTCATGCCCTGAAACTCCTGTCATGAATCTCCTGCCCTGAATCTCATGTCCTGAATCTCATGCCCTGGAACTCCTGCCCTGAATCTCAAGCCCTGAAACTACACCCCTGAATCTCATGCCCTGAAACTCCTGTCCTGAAACTCCTGCCTCGAATCTCCTGCCCTGAAACTCATGCCCTGAGTCTCATGCCCTTAATCTCCTGACCAGAAACTCATGCCCTGAATCTCATACACTGAAACTCATGCCCTGTATCTCCTGCCCTGAAACTCATGCCCTGAATCTCATGCCCTGAATCTCCTGCCCTGAAACTCATGCCCTGAATCTCAAGCCCTGAAACTACACCCCTGAATCTCATGCCCTGAAACTGCTGCCCTGAATCTCAAGCCCTGAAACTACTGCCCTGTATCTCATGCCTTGAAACTCCTGCTCTGAAACACCTGCCCTGAATCTCATGCCCTGAAACTCCTGTCCTAACTCTCCTGCCCTGAAACTCATGCCCCAAATATCATCCCCTGAAACTCATGCCCTGAATCCCCTGCCCTGAAACTCATGCCCTGAATCTCATGCCCTGAATCTCCTGCCCTGAATCTCAAGCCCTGAAACTACCGCCCAGAATGTCATGCCCTGAAACTCCTGCCCTGAATCTCATGCCCTGAATCTACTGCCCTGAATCTCATGCCTTGAAACTCCTGCTCTGATACTCATGCCCTGAATCTCATGCCCTGAAACTCCTGCCCTGAATCTCATGCACTGAAACCACAGCCCTGAAACTCATGCCCTGAATCTCATTCCCTGAATCTCCTGCCCTGAATCTCCTGCCCTAGAACTCATGCCCTGAATCGCATACCTTGAAACTCCTGTCCTGAAACTCATGCCCTGAATCTCATGCCCTGAAACTCCTGCCCTATATCTCCTGCCCTGAAACTCATGACATGAATATCATGCCCAGAAATTCCTGTCCTGAATCTCCTGCCCTGAATCCCATGCGCTGAATCTCATGCCCTGAATATCATGCCCTGAAACTCCTGCCCTGAATCTCAAGATCTGAAACGACTGCCCTGAATCTCATGCCCTGAAACACCTGCCCTGAACCTCAAGCCCAGAAACTACTGCCCTGAATCTCATCCCTTGAAACTTATGCTCTGAAACTTATGCTCTGAAACTCATTCCCTGAATCTCATGCCCTGAAACTCCTGCCCTGAATCTCCTGCCCTGAATCTCATGCCCTGGAACTCCTGCCCGAATCTCACGCCCTGAAACTACACTCCTGAATCTCATGCCCTGAAACTATTGTCCTGAATCTCCTGCCCTGAATCTCATGCCCTGAAACTCCTGCCTCGAATCTCCTGCCCTGAAACTCATGCCCTGAGTCTCATGCCCTGAATCTCCTGACCAGAAACTCATGCCCTAAATCTCATACACTGAAACTCATGCCCTGAATCTCCTGCCCTGAATCTCATGCGCTGAATCTCATGCCCTGAAAACACAGCCCAGAATCTCATGCCCTGAAACTCCTGTCATGAATCTCCTGCCCTGAATCTCATTCTCTGGAACTCCTGCCCGAATCTCATGCCCTGAAACTCTTGCCCTGAATCTCAAGACCTGAAACGACGGCCCTGAATCTCATGCCCTGAAACACCTGCCGTGAATCTCAAGCCCGGAAACTACTGCCCTGAATCTCATCCCTTGAAACTTGTGCTCTGAAACTCATTCTCTGAATCTCATGCCCTGAATCTCATGCCCTGAAACTCATGCCCTGAATCTCATGCCCTGAAACTCAAGCCCTGAATCTCCTGCCCTGAAAATCATGCCCTGAATCTGATTCCCTCAAAGGCCAGCGACGAAACTCCTGCCCTGAGACTCATGCCCTGAAACTCCTGTCCTGAATCTCCTGCACTGAATCTCCCACCCTGAATCTCATGCCCTGAATCTCATGCCCTGAAACTCATGCCCTGAATCTCATGCCCTGAAACTCATGCCCTGAATCTCCTGCCCTGAAACTCATGCCCTGAATCTCATTCCCTGAAAGGCCAGCACCGAAACTCCTGCCCTGAAACTCATGCCCTGAAACTCCTGTCCTGAATCTCCTGCACTGAATCTCATGACCTGAATCTCATGTCCTGAAACGCCTGCCCTGAATCTCAAGCCCTGAAACTACTACCCTGAATCTCATGCCCTGAATCTCCTGCACTGAAACTCATGCCCTAAATTTCATGGCCTGAATCTCATGCCCTGAAACTCATGCCCTGAATCTCCTGCCCTGAATCTCCTGCCCTGAATCTCATGCCCTGAATCTCATGCCCTGAAACTCATGCCCTGAATCTCCTGCCCTGAAACTCATGCCCTGAATCTCCTGCCCTGAAACTCATGCCCTGAATCTCATTCCCTGAAAGGCCAGCGCCGAAACTCCTGCCCTGAAACTCATGCCCTGAAACTCCTGTCCTGAATCTCCTGGACTGAATCTCATGACCTGAATCTCATACCCTGAAACTCCTGCCCTGAATCTCAAGCCCTGAAACTACTACCCTGAATCTACAGCCCTGAACCAAATGCCCTGAATCTCATGGCCTGAAACTACAGCCCTGAACCACATGCCCTGAATCTCATGCCCTGAATCTCATGGCCTGAAACTCATGCCCTGAAACTCCTGTACTGAATATCCTGCACTGAATCTCATGACCTGCATCTCATGGCCTGAAACTCATGCCCTGAATCTCATGCCCTGAAACTCATACCCTGAATCTCATGCCCTGAAAACACAGCCCAGAATCTCATGCCCTGAAACTCCTGTCATGAATCTCCTGCCCTGAATCTCATGCTCTGGAACTCCTGCCCGAATCTCATGCCCTGAAACTCTTGCCCTGAATCTCAAGACCTGAAACGACGGCCCTGAATCTAATGCCCTGAAACACCTGCCGTGAATCTCAAGCCCGGAAACTACTGCCCTGAATCTCATCCCTTGAAACTTGTGCTCTGAAACTCATTCTCTGAATCTCATGCCCTGAATCTCATGCCCTGAAACTCATGCCCTGAATCTCATGCCCTGAAACTCATGCCCTGAATCTCCTGCCCTGAAAATCATGCCCTGAATCTGATTCCCTCAAAGGCCAGCGACGAAACTCCTGCCCTGAAACTCATGCCCTGAAACTCCTGTCCTGAATCTCCTGCACTGAATCTCCCACCCTGAATCTCATGCCCTGAATCTCATGCCCTGAAACTCATGCCCTGAATTTCATGCCCTGCAACTCATGCCCTGAATCTCCTGCCCTGAAACTCATGCCCTGAATCTCCTGCCCTGAAACTCATGCCCTGAATCTCATTCCCTGAAAGGCCAGCGCCGAAACTCCTGCCCTGAAACTCATGCCCTGAAACTCCTGTCCTGAATCTCCTGGACTGAATCTCATGACCTGAATCTCATACCCTGAAACTCCTGCCCTGAATCTCAAGCCCTGAAACTACTACCCTGAATCTACAGCCCTGAACCAAATGCCCTGAATCTCATGGCCTGAAACTCATGCCCTGAAACTCCTGTCCTGAATCTCCTGCACTGAATCTCATGACCTGAATCTCATGGCCTGAAACTCATGCCCTGAATCTCCTGCCCTGAAACTCCTGCCCTGAATCTCAAGACCTGAAACGACTGCCCTCAATCTCATGCCCTGAAACACCTGCCCTGAATCTCAAGCCAGGAAACTACTGCCCTGAATCTCATCCCTTGAAACTTATGCTCTGAATCTCATTCCCTGAATCTCATGCACAGAAACTCCTGCTCTGAATTTCCTGCCCTGAATCTCATGCCATGAAACTTATGCCCTGAATCTCATGCCCTGAAACTCATGCCCTGAATCTCCTGCCCTGAAACTCATGCCCTGAATCTGATTCCCTGAAAAGCCAGCGACGAAACTCCTGCCCTGAAACTCATGCCCTGAAACTCCTGTCCTGAATCTCCTTCACTGAATCTCCTACCCTGAATCTCATGCCCTGAATCTCATGCCCTGAAACTCATGCCCTGAATCGCATGCCCTGAAACTCATGCCCTGAATCTCCTGCCCTGAAACTCATGCCCTGAATATCATTCCCTGAAAGGCCAGCGCCGAAACTCCTGCCCTAAAACTCATGCCCTGAAACTCCTGTCCTGAATCTCCTGCACTGAATCTCATGACCTGAATCTCATGCCCTGAAACGCCTGCCCTGAATCTCAAGCCCTGAAACTACTGCCCTGAATCTCATGCCCTGAAACTCCTGCCCTGAAACTACAGACTTGAAACACATGCCCTGAATCTCATGCCCTGAATCTCCTGCACTGAAACTCATGCCCTGAATTTCATGGCCTGAAACTCATCCCTGAATCTCCTGCCCTGAAAGGCCAGCGCCGAAACTCCTGCCCTGAAACTCATGCCCTGAAACTCCTGTCCTGAATCTCCTGGACTGAATCTCATGACCTGAATCTCATACCCTGAAACTCCTGCCCTGAATCTCAAGCCCTGAAACTACTACCCTGAATCTACAGCCCTGAACCACATGCCCTGAATCTCATGGCCTGAAACGCATGCCCTGAAACTCCTGTCCTGAATCTCCTGCACTGAATCTCATGACCTGAATCTCATGGCCTGAAACTCATGCCCTGAATCTCCTGCCCTGAAAGTCATACACTGAATCTCATGCCCTGAAACCACAGCCCAGAATCTCATGACCTGAAACTCCTGTCATGAATCTCCTGCCCTGAATCTCATGCCCTGGAACTCCTGCCCGAATCTCCTGCACTGAAACTCATGCCATGAATCACATGCCCTGAATCTCATGCCCTGAAACTCCTGCCCTGAATCTCAAGACCTGAAACGACTACCCTAAATCTCATGCCCTGAAACACCTGCCCTGAATCTCAAGCCCGGAAACTACTGCCCTGAATCTCAACCCTTGAAACTTATGCTCTGAATCTCATTCATTGAATCTCATGCACAGAAACTCCTGCTCTGAATCTCCTGCCCTGAATCTCATGCCCTGAATCTAATGCCATGAAACATATGCCCTGAATCTCATGCCCTGAAACTCATGCCCTGAATCTCCTGCCCTGAAACTCATGCCCTGAATCTGATTCCCTGAAAAGCCAGCGACGAAACTCCTGCCCTGAAACTCATGCCCTGAAACTCCTGTCCTGAATCTCCTGCACTGAATCTCCTACCCTGAATCTCATGCCCTGAATCTCCTGCCCTGAAACTCATGCCCTGAATCTCCTGCCCTGAAACTCATGCCCTGAATCTCCTGCCCTGAAACTCATGCCCTAAATCTCATTCCCTGAAAGGCCAGCGCCGAAACTCCTGCCCTGAAACTCATGCCCTGAAACTCCTGTCCTGAATCTCCTGCACTGAATCTCATGACCTGAATCTCATGCCCTGAAACGCCTGCCCTGAATCTCAAGCCCTGAAACTACTGCCCTGAATCTCATGCCCTGAAACTCCTGCCCTGAAACTACAGACCTGGAACTCCTGCCCTGAATCTCAAGCCCTGAAACTACACCCCTGAATCTCATGCCCTAAAACTCCTGTCCTGAATCTCCTGCCCTGAATCTCATGCCCTGAAACTCCTACCCTGAAACTCATGCCATGAATCACATGCCCTGAATCTCATGCCCTGAAACTCATGCCCTGAATCTCCTGCCCTGAAACTCATGCCCTGAATCTCCTGCCCTGCAACTCATACCCTGAATCTCATTCCCTGAAACCACAGCCCAGAATCTCGTGCCCTGAAACTCCTGTCATGAATCTCCTGCCCTGAATCTCATGCCCTGGAACTCCTGCCCGAATCTCAAGCCCTGAAACTACACTCCTGAATCTCATGCCCTGAAACTCCTGTCCTGAATCTCCTGCCCTGAATCTCATGCCCTGAAATTCCTGTCCTGAATATCCTGCACTGAATCTCATGACCTGCATCTCATGGCCTGAAACTCATGCCCTGAATCTCATGCCCTGAAACTCATACCCTGAATCTCATGCCCTGAAACCACAGTCCAGAATCTCATGCCCTGAAACTCCTGTCATGAATCTCCTGCCCTGAATCTCATGCTCTGGAACTCCTGCCCGAATCTCATGCCCTGAAACTCTTGCCCTGAATCTCAAGACCTGAAACGACGGCCATGAATCTCATGCCCTGAAACACCTGCCGTGAATCTCAATCCCGGAAACTACAGCCCTGAATCTCATCCCTTGAAACTTGTGCTCTGAAACTCATTCCCTGAATCTCATGCCCTGAATCTCATGCCCTGAAACTCATGCCCTGAATCTCATGCCCTGAAACTCATGCCCTGAATCTCCTGCCCTGAAACTCATGCCCTGAATCTGATTCCCTCAAAGGCCAGCGACGAAACTCCTGCCCTGAAACTCATGCCCTGAAACTCCTGTCCTGAATCTCCTGCACTGAATCTCCTACCCTGAATCTCATGCCCTGAATCTCATGCCCTGAAACTCATGCCCTGAATCTCATGCCCTGAAACTCATGCCCTGAATCTCCTGCCCTGAAACTCATGCCCTGAATCTCATTCCCTGAAAGGCCAGCACCGAAACTCCTGCCCTGAAACTCATGCCCTGAAACTCCTGTCCTGAATCTCCTGCACTGAATCTCCTGACCTGAATCTCATGTCCTGAAACGCCTGCCCTGAATCTCAAGCCCTGAAACTACTACCCTGAATCTCATGCCCTGAATCTCCTGCCCTGAAACTCATGCCCTGAATCTCCTGCCCTGAAACTCATGCCCTGAATCTCCTGCCCTGAAACTCATGCCCTAAATCTCATTCCCTGAAAGGCCAGCGCCGAAACTCCTGCCCTGAAACTCATGCCCTGAAACTCCTGTCCTGAATCTCCTGGACTGAATCTCATGACCTGAATCTCATACCCTGAAACTCCTGCCCTGAATCTCAAGCCCTGAAACTACTACCCTGAATCTACAGCCCTGAACCAAATGCCCTGAATCTCATGGCCTGAAACTCATGCCCTGAAACTCCTGTCCTGAATCTCCTGCACTGAATCTCATGACCTGAATCTCATGGCCTGAAACTCATGCCCTGAATCTCCTGCCCTGAAACTCATACCCTGAATCTCATGCCCTAAAACCACAGCCCAGAATCTCATGACCTGAAACTCCTGTCATGAATCTCCTGCCCTGAATCTCATGCCTTGGAACTCCTGCCCGAATCTCCTGCACTGAAACTCATGCCATGAATCACATGCCCTGAATCTCATGCCCTGAAACTCCTGCCCTGAATCTCAAGACCTGAAACGACTGCCCTCAATCTCATGCCCTGAAACACCTGCCCTGAATCTCAAGCCAGGAAACTACTGCCCTGAATCTCATCCCTTGAAACTTATGCTCTGAATCTCATTCCCTGAATCTCATGCACAGAAACTCCTGCTCTGAATCTCCTGCCCAGAATCTTATGCCCTGAATCTCATGCCATGAAACTTATGCCCTGAATCTCATGCCCTGAAACTCATGCCCTGAATCTCCTGCCCTGAAACTCATGCCCTGAATCTGATTCCCTGAAAAGCCAGCGACGAAACTCCTGCCCTGAAACTCATGCTCTGAAACTCCTGTCCTGAATCTCCTGCACTGAATCTCCTACCCTGAATCTCATGCCCTGAATCTCCTGCCCTGAAACTCATGCCCTGAATCTCCTGCCCTGAAACTCATGCCCTGAATCTCATTCCCTGAAAGGCCAGCGCCGAAACTCCTGCCCTGAAACTCATGCCCTGAAACTCCTGTCCTGAATCTCCTGGACTGAATCTCATGACCTGAATCTCATACCCTGAAACTCCTGCCCTGAATCTCAAGCCCTGAAACTACTACCCTGAATCTACAGCCCTGAACCAAATGCCCTGAATCTCATGGCCTGAAACTCATGCCCTGAAACTCCTGTCCTGAATCTCCTGCACTGAATCTCATGACCTGAATCTCATGGCCTGAAACCCATGCCCTGAATCTCCTGCCCTGAAACTCATACCCTGAATCTCATGCCCTGAAACCACAGCCCAGAATCTCATGACCTGAAACTCCTGTCATGAATCTCCTGCCCTGAATCTCATGCCCTGGAACTCCTGCCCGAATCTCCTGCACTGAAACTCATGCCATGAATCACATGCCCTGAATCTCATGCCCTGAAACTCCTGCCCTGAATCTCAAGACCTGAAACGACTGCCCTGAATCTCATGCCCTGAAACACCTGCCCTGAATCTCACGCCAGGAAACTACTGCCCTGAATCGCATCCCTTGAAACTTATGCTCTGAATCTCATTCCCTGAATCTCATGCACAGAAACTCCTGCTCTGAATCTCCTGCCCTGAATCTCATGCCCTGAATCTCATGCCATGAAACTTATGCCCTGAATCTCATGCCCTGAATCTCATGCCCTGAAACTCATGCCCTGAATCTCCTGCCCTGAAACTCATGACCTGAATCTCATTCCCTGAAAGGCCAGCGCCGAAACTCCTGCCCTAAAACTCATGCCCTGAAACTCCTGTCCTGAATCTCCTGCACTGAATCTCATGACCTGAATCTCATGCCCTGAAACGCCTGCACTGAATCTCAAGCCCTGAAACTACTGCCCTGAATCTCATGCCCTGAAACTCCTGCCCTGAAACTACAGACTTCAAACACATGCCCTGAATCTCATGCCCTGAATCTCCTGCACTGAAACTCATGCCCTGAATCTCCTGCCCTGAAAGGCCAGCGCCGAAACTCCTGCCCTGAAACTCATGCCCTGAAACTCCTGTCCTGAATCTCCTGGACTGAATCTCATGACCTGAATCTCATACCCTGAAACTCCTGCCCTGAATCTCAAGCCCTGAAACTACAACCCTGAATCTACAGCCCTGAACCACATGCCCTGAATCTCATGGCCTGAAACTCATGCCCTGAAACTCCTGTCCTGAATCTCCTGCACTGAATCTCATGACCTGAATCTCATGCCCTGAAACCACAGCCCAGAATCTCATGACCTGAAACTCCTGTCATGAATCTCCTGCCCTGAATCACATGCCCCGAATCTCAAGCCCTGAAACTCCTGCCCTGAATCTCAAGACCTGAAACGACTGCCCTCAATCTCATGCCCTGAAACTCCTGCCCTGAATCTCAAGCCAGGAAACTACTGCCCTGAATCTCATCCCTTGAAACTTATGCTCTGAATCTCATTCCCTGAATCACATGCACAAAAACTCCTGCTCTGAATCTCCTGCCCTGAATCTCATGCCCTGAATCTCATGCCATGAAACATATGCCCTGAATCTCATGCCCTGAAACTCATGCCCTGAATCTCCTGCCCAGAAACTCCTGCCTGAAACTCATGCCCTGAAACTCCTGTCCTGAATCTCCTGCACTGAATCTCCTACCCTGAATCTCATGCCCTGAATCTCATGCCCTGAAACTCATGCCCTGAATCGCATGCCCTGAAACTCATGCCCTGAATCTCCTGCCCTGAAACTCATGCCCTGAATCTCATTCCCTGAAAGGCCAGCGCCGAAACTCCTGCCCTGAAACTCATGCCCTGAAACTCCTGTCCTGAATCTCCTGCACTGTATCTCATGACCTGAATCTCATGCCCTGAAACGCCTGCTCTGAAACTACAGACCTGAAACACATGCCCTGAATCTCGTGCCCTGAATCTCCTGCACAGAAACTCATGCCCTGAATTTCATTGCCTGAAACTCATGCCCTGAATCTCCTGCCCTGTAACTCATACCCTGAATCGCATGCCCTGAAACCACAGCCCAGAATCTCATGCCCTGAAACTCCTGTCATGAATCTCCTGCCCTGAATCTCATGCCCTGAATCCAATGCCCTGGAACTCCTGCCCTGAATCTCAAGCCCTGAAACTACACCCCTGAATCTCATGCCCTGAAACTCCTGTCCTGAATCTCCTGCCCTGAATCTCATGCCCTGAAACTCCTACCCTGAAACTCATGCCATGAATCACATGCCCTGAATCTCATGCCCTGAAACTCATGCTCTGAATCTCCTGCCCTGAAACTCATGCCCTGAATCTCCTGCCCTGCAACTCATACCCTGAATCTCATTCCCTGAAACCACAGCCCAGAATCTCGTGCCCTGAAACTCCTGTCATGAATCTCCTGCCCTGAATCTCATGCCCTGAAACTCCTGCCTCGAATCTCCTGCCCAGAAACTCATGCCCTGAGTCTCATGCCCTGAATCTCCTGACCAGAAACTCATGCCCTGAATCTCATACACTGAAACTCATGCCCTGAATCTCATGCCCTGAATCTCATGCCCTGAATCTACTGCCCTGAAACTCATGCCCTGAATCTCAAGCCCTGATACTACACCCCTGAATCTCATGCCCTGAAACTGCTGCCCTGAATCTCAAGCCCTGAAACTACTGCCCTGAATCTCATGCCCTGAAACTCCTGTCATGAATCTCCTGCCCTGAATCTCATGTCCTGAGTCTCATGCCCTGAATCTCCTGACCAGAAACTCATGCCCTGAATCTCATACACTGAAACTCATGCCCTGTATCTCCTGCCCTGAAACTCATGCCCTGAATCTCATGCCCTGAAGCTTCTGCCCTGAAACTCATGCCCTGAATCTCAAGCCCTGAAACTACACCCCTGAATCTCATGCCCTGAAACTGCTGCCCTGAATCTCAAGCCCTGAAACTACTGCCCTGTATCTCATGCCTTGAAACTCCTGCTCTGAAACACCTGCCCTGAATCTCATGCCCTGAAACTCCTGTCCTAACTCTCCTGCCCTGAAACTCATGCCCCAAATATCATCCCCTGAAACTCATGCCCTGAATCCCCTGCCCTGAAACTCATGCCCTGAATCTCATGCCCTGAAACTCCTGTCCTAAATCTCCTGCCCTGAATCTCATGCCCTGAATCTCCTGCCCTGAATCTCAAGCCCTGAAACTACCGCCCAGAATGTCATGCCCTGAAACTCCTGCCCTGAATCTCATGCCCTGAATCTACTGCCCTGAATCTCATGCCTTGAAACTCCTGCTCTGATACTCATGCCCTGAATCTCATGCCCTGAAACTCCTGCCCTGAATCTCATGCACTGAAACCACAGCCCTGAAACTCATGCCCTGAATCTCATTCCCTAAATCTCCTGCCCTAAATCTCCTGCACTAGAACTCATGCCCTGAATCGCATACCTTGAAACTCCTGTCCTGAAACTCATGCCCTGAATCTCATGCCCTGAAACTCCTGCCCTATATCTCCTGCCCTGAAACTCATGACATGAATATCATGCCCAGAAACTCCTGTCCTGAATCTCCTGCCCTGAATCCCATGCGCTGAATCTCATGCCCTGAATATCATGCCCTGAAACTCCTGCCCTGAATCTCAAGATCTGAAACGACTGCCCTGAATCTCATGCCCTGAAACACCTGCCCTGAACCTCAAGCCCAGAAACTACTGCCCTGAATCTCATCCCTTGAAACTTATGCTCTGAAACTTATGCTCTGAAACTCATACCCTGAATCTCATGCCCTGAAACTCCTGCCCTGAATTTCCTGCCCTGAATCTCATGCCCTGGAACTCCTGCCCGAATCTCACGCCCTGAAACTCATGCCCTGAATCTCATGCCCTGAAACTCCTGTCCTGAATCTCCTGCCCTGAATCTCATGCCCTGAAACTCCTGCCTCGAATCTCCTGCCCTGAAACTCATGCCCTGAGTCTCATGCCCTGAATCTCCTGACCAGAAACTCATGCCCTGAATCTCATACACTGAAACTCATGCCCTGAATCTCCTGCCCTGAATCTCATGCCCTGAATCTCATGCCCTGAATCTACTGCCCTGAAACTCATGCCCTGAATCTCAAGCCCTGATACTACACCCCTGAATCTCATGCCCTGAAACTGCTGCCCTGAATCTCAAGCCCTGAAACTACTGCCCTGAATCTCATGCCCTGAAACTCCTGTCATGAATCTCCTGCCCTGAATCTCATGTCCTGAATCTCATGCCCTGGAACTCCTGCCCTGAATCTCAAGCCCTGAAACTACACCCCTGAATCTCATGCCCTGAAACTCCTGTCCTGAAACTCCTGCCTCGAATCTCCTGCCCTGAAACTCATGCCCTGAGTCTCATGCCCTGAATCTCCTGACCAGAAACTCATGCCCTGAATCTCATACACTGAAACTCATGCCCTGTATCTCCTGCCCTGAAACTCATGCCCTGAATCTCATGCCCTGAATCTCCTGCCCTGAAACTCATGCCCTGAATCTCAAGCCCTGAAACTACACCCCTGAATCTCATGCCCTGAAACTGCTGCCCTGAATCTCAAGCCCTGAAACTACTGCCCTGTATCTCATGCCTTGAAACTCCTGCTCTGAAACACCTGCCCTGAATCTCATGCCCTGAAACTCCTGTCCTAACTCTCCTGCCCTGAAACTCATGCCCCAAATATCATCCCCTGAAACTCATGCCCTGAATCCCCTGCCCTGAAACTCATGCCCTGAATCTCATGCCCTGAAACTCCTGTCCTAAATCTCCTGCCCTGAATCTCATGCCCTGAATCTCCTGCCCTGAATCTCAAGCCCTGAAACTACCGCCCAGAATGTCATGCCCTGAAACTCCTGCCCTGAATCTCATGCCCTGAATCTACTGCCCTGAATCTCATGCCTTGAAACTCCTGCTCTGATACTCATGCCCTGAATCTCATGCCCTGAAACTCATGCCCTGAATCTCATTCCCTGAATCTCCTGCCCTGAATCTCCTGCCCTAGAACTCATGCCCTGAATCGCATACCTTGAAACTCCTGTCCTGAAACTCATGCCCTGAATCTCATGCCCTGAAACTCCTGCCCTATATCTCCTGCCCTGAAACTCATGACATGAATATCATGCCCAGAAACTCCTGTCCTGAATCTCCTGCCCTGAATCCCATGCGCTGAATCTCATGCCCTGAATCTCATGCCCTGAAACTCCTGCCCTGAATCTCAAGATCTGAAACGACTGCCCTGAATCTCATGCCCTGAAACACCTGCCCTGAACCTCAAGCCCAGAAACTACTGCCCTGAATCTCATCCCTTGAAACTTATGCTCTGAAACTTATGCTCTGAAACTCATTCCCTGAATCTCATGCCCTGAAACTCTTGCCCTGAATCTCCTGCCCTGAATCTCATGCCCTGGAACTCCTGCCCGAATCTCACGCCCTGAAACTACACTCCTGAATCTCATGCCCTGAAACTATTGTCCTGAATCTCCTGCCCTGAATCTCATGCCCTGAAACTCCTGCCTCGAATCTCCTGCCCTGAAACTCATGCCCTGAGTCTCATGCCCTGAATCTCCTGACCAGAAACTCATGCCCTGAATCTCATGCCCTGAATCTACTGCCCTGAAACTCATGCCCTGAATCTCAAGCCCTGATACTACACCCCTGAATCTCAAGCCCTGAAACTACTGCCCTGAATCTCATGCCCTGAAACTCCTGTCATGAATCTCCTGCCCTGAATCTCATGTCCTGAATCTCATGCCCTGGAACTCCTGCCCTGAATCTCAAGCCCTGAAACTACACCCCTGAATCTCATGCCCTGAAACTCCTGTCCTGAAACTCCTGCCTCGAATCTCCTGCCCTGAAACTCATGCCCTGAGTCTCATGCCCTGAATCTCCTGACCAGAAACTCATGCCCTGAATCTCATACACTGAAACTCATGCCCTGTATCTCCTGCCCTGAAACTCATGCCCTGAATCTCATGCCCTGAATCTCCTGCCCTGAAACTCATGCCCTGAATCTCAAGCCCTGAAACTACACCCCTGAATCTCATGCCCTGAAACTGCTGCCCTGAATCTCAAGCCCTGAAACTATTGCCCTGAATCTCATGCCTTGAAACTCCTGCTCTGAAACACCTGCCCTGAATCTCATGCCCTGAAACTCCTGTCCTAACTCTCCTGCCCTGAAACTCATGCCCCAAATATCATCCCCTGAAACTCATGCCCTGAATCCCCTGCCCTGAAACTCATGCCCTGAATCTCATGCCCTGAAACTCCTGTCCTGAATCTCCTGCCCTGAATCTCATGCCCTGAAACTCCTGCCCTGAATCTCAAGCCCTGAAACTACCGCCCAGAATCTCATGCCCTGAAACTCCTGCTCTGAATCTCATGCCCTGAAACTACATGCCCTGAATCTCATGCCCTGAAACTCCTGCACTGAAACTCATGCCCTGAATCTCATGCCCTGAAACTCCTGCCCTGAATCTCATGCACTGAAACCACAGCCCTGAAACTCATGCCCTGAATCTCATTCCCTGAATCTCCTGCCCTGAATCTCCTGCCCTAGAACTCATGCCCTGAATCGCATACCTTGAAACTCCTGTCCTGAAACTCATGCCCTGAATCTCATGCCCTGAAACTCCTGCCCTATATCTCCTGCCCTGAAACTCATGACATGAATATCATGCCCAGAAACTCCTATCCTGAATCTCCTGCCCTGAATCCCATGCGCTGAATCTCATGCCCTGAATCTCATGCCCTGAAACTCCTGCCCTGAATCTCAAGACCTGAAACTACTGCCCTGAATCTCATGCCCTGAAACACCTGCCCTGAATCTCAAGCCCAGAAACTACTGCCCTGAATCTCATCCCTTGAAACTTATGCTCTGAAACTTATGCTCTGAAACTCATTCCCTGAATCTCATGCCCTGAATCTCATGCCCTGAAACTCCTGCCCTGAATCTCAAGCCCTGAAACTACTGCCCTGAATCTCATGCCCTGAAACTCATGCCCTGAATCTCCTGCCCTGAAACTCATGCCCTGAATCTCATGCCCTGAAACCACAGCCCAGAATCTCATGCCCTGAAACTCCTGTCATGAATCTCCTGCCCTGAATCTCATGCCCTGAATCTCATGCCCTGAAACTCCTGCCCTGAATCTCAAGCCCTGAATCTACATGCCCTGAATCTCCTGCCCTGAAACTCATGCCCTGAATCTCATCCCCTGAAACTCATGCCCTGAATCTCCTGCCCTGAAACTCATGCCCTGAAACTCCTGCCCTGAATCTCAAGCCCTGAAACTCCTGCCCTGAATCTCATGCCCTGAAACTACTGCCCTGAATCTCATGCCCTGAAACTCCTGCTCTGAATCTCATGCCCTGAATCTCATGCCCTGAAACTCCGGCCCTGAATCTCTTGTGCAGAAACTCCTGCCCTGAACCTCCTGCCCTGAATCTCCTGCCCTGAAACTCATGCCCTGAATCTCATGCCCTGAAACTCCTGCCCTGAATCTCCTGCCCTGAAACTCATGCCCTGAATCTTATGCCCTGAAACACAAGACCCGGAACTTCTGCCCTGAAACTCCTGCCCTGAATCACATGCCCTGAAACTCCAGCCCTGAATCTCCTGCCCTGAAACTCATGCCCTGAATCTCATGCCCTGAAACTCCTGCCCCGAAACTCCTGCCCTGAAGCTCCTGTCCTGAATCTCATGCCTTTAAACTAATACCCTGAATCTGCTGCCCTGAAACTCCTGCCCTGAATCTTGTACCCTGAATCTCATGCCCTGAAACTCCTGCCCTGAAACTTCTGCCCTGAATCTACTGCCCTGTATCTCATGCCGGAAATTAATGCCCTGAATCTGCTGCCCTGAAATTTCTGCCCTGAATCTCCTGCCCCTGAAACTCATGCCCTGAATCTCATGCCCTGAAACTCCTGCCCTGAATATCCTGCCCTGAAATCATGCCCTGAATCTCATGCCCTGAAACTCCTGTCCTGTATCTGCTGCCCTGAAAACCTGCCCAGAATCTTCTGCCCTGAAACTCCTGCTCTGAAACTCCTGCCCTGAATCTCCAGCCCTGAAACTCCTGCCCTCAAACTCTTGCCCTGCAACTCATGCCCTAACACTACTGCCCTGAAACTCCTCCCTGCAACTACAGCCCTCAATCTCGACTCCTGAAACACCTGCACTGAAACTCCTACCCTGAAATTCGACTTCTGAAACTCCTGCCCTGAAATTCATGCACTGAAACTCCTGCACTCATCCAACTGCCCTCAAACCCCTGCCCTCAAACTCGAACCCTGAAACTCCTGCCTTGAATCTCCTGTCCTGAATCTCTTGCCCTGAAACTCCTGCCCTCAAAATCCTACCCTGCAACTCATGCCCTAACACTACTGCCCTGAAACTCCTCCCTGCAACTACAGCCCTCGATCTCGACTCCTGAAACACCTGCACTGAAACTGCTGCCCTGAAATTCATGCACTGAAACGTCTGCCCTCAACCTCAAGGCCTGAATCTCAAGCCCTGAATCTCGTGCTCTGAAACTAGACCCCCGAAACTCCTGCTTAAATCCAACTGCCCTCAAACCCCTGCGCTCAAATTTCTCGCCTGCTACGCATGCCCTGAAACCCCTGCCCAGAAACCCCAGCCCTACAACTCCTGCCCTCAAACTCGACCCCTGAAACTTCTGCACTGAAACTCCTGCCCTCAAACTCCTGTCCTGAAATTCCTGCCCTGAAACTAGACCCCTAATACTCCTGCCAGATACTCCAGCCCTGAAACACTTGCCCTGAAACTCGACTCCTGATACCCCTGCCCTGAATCTCTTGCACTGAAACTCCAGCCCTGAAAGTCGACTCCTAAAACTCATGCCCTGAAACACTTCCCCTGAAATTCATGCCCTGAAACTACAGCGCTGAAATTCTACCCGAAACTCCTGCACGAAACTCCTGCCCTGAATCTCTTGTCCTGAAACTGCTGTGCTGAATCTCCTATCCTGAACATCCTGCACTGAATCTTCTGCCCTTAAACTCCTGCCCTGAAACTCCTGCTCTGAAACTCCTGCCCTGATACTCATGTCCTGAACCTCCTGCCCTGAAACTCCAACCCTGAAACTCCTGCCCTCAAACTCTTGCCCTGCAACTCATGCCCTAACACTACTGCCCTGAAACTCCTCCCTGCAACTACAGCCCTCGATCTCGACTCCTGAAACACCTGCACTGAAACTGCTGCCCTGAAATTCATGCACTGAAACGTCTGCCCTCAACCTCAAGGCCTGAAACTCAAGCCCTGAATCTCGTGCTCTGAAACTAGACCCCCGAAACTCCTGCTTAAATCCAACTGCCCTCAAATTTCTCCCCTGCTACGCATGCCCTGAAACCCCTGCCCAGAAACCCCAGCCCTGATCCAACTGCCCTCAAACACCTGTCCTCAAACTCGACCCCTGAAACTTCTGCAGTGAAACTCCTGCCCTCAAACTCCTGTCCTGAAATTCCTGCCCTGAAACTAGACCCCTAATACTCCTGCCTGATACCCCAGCCCTGAAACACTTGTCCTGAAACTCGACTCCTGAAGCTCCTGCCCTGAAACTCCTGCACTGATACCCCTGCCCTGAATCTCTTGCACTGAAACTCCAGCCCTGAAAGTCGACTCCTAAAACTCATGCCCTGAAACTACAGCGCTGAAATTCTACCCGAAACTCCTGCCCTGAATCTCCTGCCCTGAAACTGCCGCCCTGAAACTGCTGCTCTGAATGTCCTGCCCTTAAATTCCTGCCCTGAATCTCCTGCCCTGAAACTCCTGCTCTGAAACTCATGCCCTGATATTCATGTCCTGAAACTCCTGCCCTGAATCTTCTGCCCTGAAACTGCCGCCCTGAAACTGCTGCTCTGAATGTCCTGCCCTTAAATTCCTGCCCTGAATCTCCTGCCCTGAAACTCATGCCCTGAATCTGATTCCCTGAAAAGCCAGCGACGAAACTCCTGCCCTGAAACTCATGCCCTGAAACTCCTGTCCTGAATCTCCTGCACTGAATCTCCTACCCTGAATCTCATGCCCTGAATCTCCTGCCCTGAAACTTATGCCCTGAATCTCCTGCCCTGAAACTCATGCCCTGAATCTCATTCCCTGAAAGGCCAGCGCCGAAACTCCTGCCCTGAAACTCATGCCCTGAAACTCCTGTCCTGAATCTCCTGGACTGAATCTCATGACCTGAATCTCATACCCTGAAACTCCTGCCCTGAATCTCAAGCCCTGAAACTACTACCCTGAATCTACAGCCCTGAACCAAATGCCCTGAATCTCATGGCCTGAAACTCATGCCCTGAAACTCCTGTCCTGAATCTCCTGCACTGAATCTCATGACCTGAATCTCATGGCCTGAAACTCATGCCCTGAATCTCCTGCCCTGAAACTCATACCCTGAATCTCATGCCCTGAAACCACAGCCCAGAATCTCATGACCTGAAACTCCTGTCATGAATCTCCTGCCCTGAATCTCATGCCCTGGAACTCCTGCCCGAATCTCCTGCACTGAAACTCATGCCATGAATCACATGCCCTGAATCTCATGCCCTGAAACTCCTGCCCTGAATCGCAAGACCTGAAACGACTGCCCTGAATCTCATGCCCTGAAACAACTGCCCTGAATCTCACGCCAGGAAACTACTGCCCTGAATCTCATCCCTTGAAACTCATGCCCTGAATCTCATTCCCTGAAAGGCCAGCACCGAAACTCCTGCCCTGAAACTCATGCCCTGAAACTCCTGTCCTGAATCTCCTGCACTGAATCTCATGACCTGAATCTCATGTCCTGAAACGCCTGCCCTGAATCTCAAGCCCTGAAACTACTACCCTGAATCTCATGCCCTGAATCTCCTGCACTGAAACTCATGCCCTAAATTTCATGGCCTGAATCTCATGCCCTGAAACTCATCCCCTGAATCTCCTGCAATGAAACTCATGCCCTGAATCTCCTGCCCTGAATCTCATGCCCTGAATCTCATGCCCTGAAACTCATGCCCTGAATCTCCTGCCCTGAAACTCATGCCCTGAATCTCCTGCCCTGAAACTCATGCCCTGAATCTCATTCCCTGAAAGGCCAGCGCCGAAACTCCTGCCCTGAAACTCATGCCCTGAAACTCCTGTCCTGAATCTCCTGGACTGAATCTCATGACCTGAATCTCATACCCTGAAACTCCTGCCCTGAATCTCCTGCCCTGAAACTCATACCCTGAATCTCATGCCCTGAAACCACAGCCCAGAATCTCATGACCTGAAACTCCTGTCATGAATCTCCTGCCCTGAATCTCATGCCTTGGAACTCCTGCCCGAATCTCCTGCACTGAAACTCATGCCATGAATCACATGCCCTGAATCTCATGCCCTGAAACTCCTGCCCTGAATCTCAAGACCTGAAACGACTGCCCTCAATCTCATGCCCTGAAACACCTGCCCTGAATCTCAAGCCAGGAAACTACTGCCCTGAATCTCATCCCTTGAAACTTATGCTCTGAATCTCATTCCCTGAATCTCATGCACAGAAACTCCTGCTCTGAATCTCCTGCCCTGAATCTCATGCCCTGAATCTCATGCCCTGAAACTTATGCCCTGAATCTCATGCCCTGAAACTCATGCCCTGAATCTCCTGCCCTGAAACTCATGCCCTGAATCTGATTCCCTGAAAGACCAGCGACGAAACTCCTGCCCTGAAACTCATGCTGTGAAACTCCTGTCCTGAATCTCCTGCACTGAATCTTCTGCCCTGAATCTCATGCCCTGAATCTCCTGCCCTGAAACTCATGCCCTGAATCTCCGGCCCTGAAACTCATGCCCTGAATCTCATTCCCTGAAAGGCCAGCGCCGAAACTCCTGCCCTGAAACTCATGCCTTGGAACTCCTGTCCTGAATCTCCTGGACTGAATCTCATGACCTGAATCTCATACCCTGAAACTCCTGCCCTGAATCTCAAGCCCTGAAACTACTACCCTGAATCTACAGCCCTGAACCAAATGCCCTGAATCTCATGGCCTGAAACTCATGCCCTGAAACTCCTGTCCTGAATCTCCTGCACTGAATCTCATGACCTGAATCTCATGGCCTGAAACCCATGCCCTGAATCTCCTGCCCTGAAACTCATACCCTGAATCTCATGCACTGAAACCACAGCCCAGAATCTCATGACCTGAAACTCCTGTCATGAATCTCCTGCCCTGAATCTCATACCCTGGAACTCCTGCCCGAATCTCCTGCACTGAAACTCATGCCATGAATCACATGCCCTGAATCTCATGCCCTGAAACTCCTGCCCTGAATCTCAAGACCTGAAACGACTGCCCTGAATCTCATGCCCTGAAACAACTGCCCTGAATCTCACGCCAGGAAACTACTGCCCTGAATCTCATCCCTTGAAACTTATGCTCTGAATCTCATTCCCTGAATCTCATGCACAGAAACTCCTGCTCTGAATCTCCTGCCCTGAATCTCATGCCCTGAATCTCATGCCATGAAACTTATGCCCTGAATCTCATGCCCTGAAACTCATGCCCTGAATCTCCTGCCCTGAAACTCATGCCCTGAATCTGATTCCCTGAAAAGTCAGCGACGAAACTCCTGCCCTGAAACTCATGCCCTGAAACTCCTGTCCTGAATCTCCTTCACTGAATCTCCTACCCTGAATCTCATGCCCTGAATCTCATGCCCTGAAACTCATGCCCTGAATCGCATGCCCTGAAACTCATGCCCTGAATCTCCTGCCCTGAAACTCATGACCTGAATCTCATTCCCTGAAAGGCCAGCGCCGAAACTCCTGCCCTAAAACTCATGCCCTGAAACTCCTGTCCTGAATCTCCTGCACTGAATCTCATGACCTGAATCTCATGCCCTGAAACGCCTGCCCTGAATCTCAAGCCCTGAAACTACTGCCCTGAATCTCATGCCCTGAAACTCCTGCCCTGAAACTACAGACTTGAAACACATGCCCTGAATCTCATGCCCTGAATCTCCTGCACTGAAACTCATGCCCTGAATCTCCTGCCCTGAAAGGCCAGCGCCGAAACTCCTGCCCTGAAACTCATGCCCTGAAACTCCTGTCCTGAATCTCCTGGACTGAATCTCATGACCTCAATCTCATACCCTGAAACTCCTGCCCTGAATCTCAAGCCCTGAAACTACAACACTGAATCTACAGCCCTGAACCACATGCCCTGAATCTCATGGCCTGAAACTCATGCCCTGAAACTCCTGTCCTGAATCTCCTGCACTGAATCTCATGACCTGAATCTCATGCCCTGAAACCACAGCCCAGAATCTCATGACCTGAAACTCCTGTCATGAATCTCCGGCCCTGAATCACATGCCCTGAATCTCATGCCCTGAAACTCCTGCCCTGAATCTCAAGACCTGAAACGACTGCCCTCAATCTCATGCCCTGAAACACCTGCCCTGAATCTCAAGCCAGGAAACTACTGCCCTGAATCTCATCCCTTGAAACTTATGCTCTGAATCTCATTCCCTGAATCACATGCACAAAAACTCCTGCTCTGAATCTCCTGCCCTGAATCTCATGCCCTGAATCTCATGCCATGAAACATATGCCCTGAATCTCATGCCCTGAAACTCATGCCCTGAATCTCCTGCCCAGAAACTCATGCCCTGAAACTCATGCCCTGCATCTCATTCCTTGAAAAGCCAGCGACGAAACTCCTGCCTGAAACTCATGCCCTGAAACTCCTGTCCTGAATCTCCTGCACTGAATCTCCTACCCTGAATCTCATGCCCTGAATCTCATGCCCTGAAACTCATGCCCTGAATCGCATGCCCTGAAACTCATGCCCTGAATCTCCTGCCCTGAAACTCATGCCCTGAATCTCATTCCCTGAAAGGCCAGCGCCGAAACTCCTGCCCTGAAACTCATGCCCTGAAACTCCTGTCCTGAATCTCCTGCACTGAATCTCATGACCTGAATCTCATGCCCTGAAACGCCTGCCCTGAATCTCAAGCCCTGAAACTACTGCCCTGAATCTCATGCCCTGAAACTCCTGCTCTGAAACTACAGACCTGAAACACATGCCCTGAATCTCGTGCCCTGAATCTCCTGCACAGAAACTCATGCCCTGAATTTCATGGCCTGAAACTCATGCCCTGAATCTCCTGCCCTGTACCTCATACCCTGAATCGCATGCCCTGAAACCACAGCCCAGAATCTCATGCCCTGAAACTCCTGTCATGAATCTCCTGCCCTGAATCTCATGCCCTGAATCTCATGCCCTGGAACTCCTGCCCTGAATCTCAAGCCCTGAAACTACACCCCTGAATCTCATGCCCTGAAACTCCTGTCCTGAATCTCCTGCCCTGAATCTCATGCCCTGAAACTCCTACCCTGAAACTCATGCCATGAATCACATGCCCTGAATCTCATGCCCTGAAACTCATGCTCTGAATCTCCTGCCCTGAAACTCATGCCCTGAATCTCCTGCCCTGCAACTCATACCCTGAATCTCATTCCCTGAAACCACAGCCCAGAATCTCGTGCCCTGAAACTCCTGTCATGAATCTCCTGCCCTGAATCTCATGCCCTGAAACTCCTGCCTCGAATCTCCTGCCCTGAAACTCATGCCCTGAGTCTCATGCCCTGAATCTCCTGACCAGAAACTCATGCCCTGAATCTCATACACTGAAACTCATGCCCTGAATCTCATGCCCTGAATCTCATGCCCTGAATCTACTGCCCTGAAACTCATGCCCTGAATCTCAAGCCCTGATACTACACCCCTGAATCTCATGCCCTGAAACTGCTGCCCTGAATCTCAAGCCCTGAAACTACTGCCCTGAATCTCATGCCCTGAAACTCCTGTCATGAATCTCCTGCCCTGAATCTCATGTCCTGAATCTCATGCCCTGGAACTCCTGCCCTGAATCTCAAGCCCTGAAACTACACCCCTGAATCTCATGCCCTGAAACTCCTGTCCTGAAACTCCTGCCTCGAATCTCCTGCCCTGAAACTCATGCCCTGAGTCTCATGCCCTTAATCTCCTGACCAGAAACTCATGCCCTGAATCTCATACACTGAAACTCATGCCCTGTATCTCCTGCCCTGAAACTCATGCCCTGAATCTCATGCCCTGAATCTCCTGCCCTGAAACTCATGCCCTGAATCTCAAGCCCTGAAACTACACCCCTGAATCTCATGCCCTGAAACTGCTGCCCTGAATCTCAAGCCCTGAAACTACTGCCCTGTATCTCATGCCTTGAAACTCCTGCTCTGAAACACCTGCCCTGAATCTCATGCCCTGAAACTCCTGTCCTAACTCTCCTGCCCTGAAACTCATGCCCCAAATATCATCCCCTGAAACTCATGCCCTGAATCCCCTGCCCTGAAACTCATGCCCTGAATCTCATGCCCTGAAACTCCTGTCCTAAATCTCCTGCCCTGAATCTCATGCCCTGAATCTCCTGCCCTGAATCTCAAGCCCTGAAACTACCGCCCAGAATGTCATGCCCTGAAACTCCTGCCCTGAATCTCATGCCCTGAATCTACTGCCCTGAATCTCATGCCTTGAAACTCCTGCTCTGATACTCATGCCCTGAATCTCATGCCCTGAAACTCCTGCCCTGAATCTCATGCACTGAAACTACAGCCTTGAAACTCATGCCCTGAATCTCATTCCCTGAATCTCCTGCCCTGAATCTCCTGCCCTAGAACTCATGCCCTGAATCGCATACCTTGAAACTCCTGTCCTGAAACTCATGCCCTGAATCTCATGCCCTGAAACTCCAGCCCTATATCTCCTGCCCTGAAACTCATGACATGAATATCATGCCCAGAAACTCCTGTCCTGAATCTCCTGCCCTGAATCCCATGCGCTGAATCTCATGCCCTGAATATCATGCCCTGAAACTCCTGCCCTGAATCTCAAGATCTGAAACGACTGCCCTGAATCTCATGCCCTGAAAAACCTGCCCTGAACCTCAAGCCCAGAAACTACTGCCCTGAATCTCATCCCTTGAAACTTATGCTCTGAAACTTATGCTCTGAAACTCATTCCCTGAATCTCATGCCCTGAAACTCCTGCCCTGAATCTCCTGCCCTGAATCTCATGCCCTGGAACTCCTGCACGAATCTCACGCCCTGAAACTACACTCCTGAATCTCATGCCCTGAAACTCCTGTCCTGAATCTCCTGCCCTGAATCTCATGCCCTGAAACTCCTGCCTCGAATCTCCTGCCCTGAAACTCATGCCCTGAGTCTCATGCCCTGAATCTCCTGACCAGAAACTCATGCCCTGAATCTCATACACTGAAACTCATGCCCTGAATCTCCTGCCCTGAATCTCATGCCCTGAATCTCATGCCCTGAATCTACTGCCCTGAAACTCATGCCCTGAATCTCAAGCCCTGATACTACACCCCTGAATCTCATGCCCTGAAACTGCTGCCCTGAATCTCAAGCCCTGAAACTACTGCCCTGAATCTCATGCCCTGAAACTCCTGTCATGAATCTCCTGCCCTGAATCTCATGTCCTGAATCTCATGCCCTGGAACTCCTGCCCTGAATCTCAAGCCCTGAAACTACACCCCTGAATCTCATGCCCTGAAACTCCTGTCCTGAAACTCCTGCCTCGAATCTCCTGCCCTGAAACTCATGCCCTGAGTCTCATGCCCTGAATCTCCTGACCAGAAACTCATGCCCTGAATCTCATACACTGAAACTCATGCCCTGAATCTCCTGCCCTGAATCTCATGCCCTGAATCTCATGCCCTGAATCTCCTGCCCTGAAACTCATGCCCTGAATTTCAAGCCCTGATACTACACCCCTGAATCTCATGCCCTGAAACTGCTGCCCTGAATCTCAAGCCCTGAAACTACTGCCCTGAATCTCATGCCCTGAAACTCCTGTCATGAATCTCCTGCCCTGAATCTCATGTCCTGAATCTCATGCCCTGGAACTCCTGCCCTGAATCTCAAGCCCTGAAACTACACCCCTGAATCTCATGCCCTGAAACTCCTGTCCTGAAACTCCTGCCTCGAATCTCCTGCCCTGAAACTCATGCCCTGAGTCTCATGCCCTGAATCTCCTGACCAGAAACTCATGCCCTGAATCTCATACACTGAAACTCATGCCCTGTATCTCCTGCCCTGAAACTCATGCCCTGAATCTCATGCCCTGAATCTCCTGCCCTGAAACTCATGCCCTGAATCTCAAGCCCTGAAACTACACCCCTGAATCTCATGCCCTGAAACTGCTGCCCTGAATCTCAAGCCCTGAAACTACTGCCCTGTATCTCATGCCTTGAAACTCCTGCTCTGAAACACCTGCCCTGAATCTCATGCCCTGAAACTCCTGTCCTAACTCTCCTGCCCTGAAACTCATGCCCCAAATATCATCCCCTGAAACTCATGCCCTGAATCCCCTGCCCTGAAACTCATGCCCTGAATCTCATGCCCTGAAACTCCTGTCCTAAATCTCCTGCCCTGAATCTCATGCCCTGAATCTCCTGCCCTGAATCTCAAGCCCTGAAACTACCGCCCAGAATGTCATGCCCTGAAACTCCTGCCCTGAATCTCATGCCCTGAATCTACTGCCCTGAATCTCATGCCTTGAAACTCCTGCTCTGATACTCATGCCCTGAATCTCATGCCCTGAAACTCCTGCCCTGAATCTCATGCACTGAAACCACAGCCCTGAAACTCATGCCCTGAATCTCATTCCCTGAATCTCCTGCCCTGAATCTCCTGCCCTAGAACTCATGCCCTGAATCGCATACCTTGAAACTCCTGTCCTGAAACTCATGCCCTGAATCTCATGCCCTGAAACTCCTGCCCTATATCTCCTGCCCTGAAACTCATGACATGAATATCATGCCCAGAAACTCCTGTCCTGAATCTCCTGCCCTGAATCCCATGCGCTGAATCTCATGCCCTGAATATCATGCCCTGAAACTCCTGCCCTGAATCTCAAGATCTGAAACGACTGCCCTGAATCTCATGCCCTGAAACACCTGCCCTGAACCTCAAGCCCAGAAACTACTGCCCTGAATCTCATCCCTTGAAACTTATGCTCTGAAACTTATGCTCTGAAACTCATTCCCTGAATCTCATGCCCTGAAACTCCTGCCCTGAATTTCCTGCCCTGAATCTCATGCCCTGGAACTCCTGCCCGAATCTCACGCCCTGAAACTACACTCCTGAATCTCATGCCCTGAAACTCCTGTCCTGAATCTCCTGCCCTGAATCTCATGCCCTGAAACTCCTGCCTCGAATCTCCTGCCCTGAAACTCATGCCCTGAGTCTCATGCCCTGAATCTCCTGACCAGAAACTCATGCCCTGAATCTCATACACTGAAACTCATGCCCTGAATCTCCTGCCCTGAATCTCATGCCCTGAATCTCATGCCCTGAATCTACTGCCCTGAAACTCATGCCCTGAATCTCAAGCCCTGATACTACACCCCTGAATCTCATGCCCTGAAACTGCTGCCCTGAATCTCAAGCCCTGAAACTACTGCCCTGAATCTCATGCCCTGAAACTCCTGTCATGAATCTCCTGCCCTGAATCTCATGTCCTGAATCTCATGCCCTGGAACTCCTGCCCTGAATCTCAAGCCCTGAAACTACACCCCTGAATCTCATGCCCTGAAACTCCTGTCCTGAAACTCCTGCCTCGAATCTCCTGCCCTGAAACTCATGCCCTGAGTCTCATGCCCTGAATCTCCTGACCAGAAACTCATGCCCTGAATCTCATACACTGAAACTCATGCCCTGTATCTCCTGCCCTGAAACTCATGCCCTGAATCTCATGCCCTGAATCTCCTGCCCTGAAACTCATGCCCTGAATCTCAAGCCCTGAAACTACACCCCTGAATCTCATGCCCTGAAACTGCTGCCCTGAATCTCAAGCCCTGAAACTACTGCCCTGTATCTCATGCCTTGAAACTCCTGCTCTGAAACACCTGCCCTGAATCTCATGCCCTGAAACTCCTGTCCTAACTCTCCTGCCCTGAAACTCATGCCCCAAATATCATCCCCTGAAACTCATGCCCTGAATCCCCTGCCCTGAAACTCATGCCCTGAATCTCATGCCCTGAAACTCCTGTCCTAAATCTCCTGCCCTGAATCTCATGCCCTGAATCTCCTGCCCTGAATCTCAAGCCCTGAAACTACCGCCCAGAATGTCATGCCCTGAAACTCCTGTCCTAAATCTCCTGCCCTGAATCTCATGCCCTGAATCTCCTGCCCTGAATCTCAAGCCCTGAAACTACCGCCCAGAATGTCATGCCCTGAAACTCCTGCCCTGAATCTCATGCACTGAAACCACAGCCCTGAAACTCATGCCCTGAATCTCATTCCCTGAATCTCCTGCCCTGAATCTCCTGCCCTAGAACTCATGTCCTGAATCGCATACCTTGAAACTCCTGTCCTGAAACTCATGCCCTGAATCTCATGCCCTGAAACTCCTGCCCTATATCTCCTGCCCTGAAACTCATGACATGAATATCATGCCCAGAAACTCCTGTCCTGAATCTCCTGCCCTGAATCCCATGCGCTGAATCTCATGCCCTGAATATCATGCCCTGAAACTCCTGCCCTGAATCTCAAGATCTGAAACGACTGCCCTGAATCTCATGCCCTGAAACACCTGCCCTGAACCTCAAGCCCAGAAACTACTGCCCTGAATCTCATCCCTTGAAACTTATGCTCTGAAACTTATGCTCTGAAACTCATTCCCTGAATCTCATGCCCTGAAACTCCTGCCCTGAATCTCCTGCCCTGAATCTCATGCCCTGGAACTCCTGCCCGAATCTCACGCCCTGAAACTACACTCCTGAATCTCATGCCCTGAAACTCCTGTCCTGAATCTCCTGCCCTGAATCTCATGCCCTGAAACTCCTGCCTCGAATCTCCTGCCCTGAAACTCATGCCCTGAGTCTCATGCCCTGAATCTCCTGACCAGAAACTCATGCCCTGAATCTCATACACTGAAACTCATGCCCTGAATCTCCTGCCCTAAATCTCATGCCCTGAATCTCATGCCCTGAATCTACTGCCCTGAAACTCATGCCCTGAATCTCAAGCCCTGATACTACACCCCTGAATCTCATGCCCTGAAACTGCTGCCCTGAATCTCAAGCCCTGAAACTACTGCCCTGAATCTCATGCCCTGAAACTCCTGTCATGAATCTCCTGCCCTGAATCTCATGTCCTGAATCTCATGCCCTGGAACTCCTGCCCTGAATCTCAAGCCCTGAAACTACACCCCTGAATCTCATGCCCTGAAACTCCTGTCCTGAAACTCCTGCCTCGAATCTCCTGCCCTGAAACTCATGCCCTGAGTCTCATGCCCTGAATCTCCTGACCAGAAACTCATGCCCTGAATCTCATACACTGAAACTCATGCCCTGTATCTCCTGCCCTGAAACTCATGCCCTGAATCTCATGCCCTGAATCTCCTGCCCTGAAACTCATGCCCTGAATCTCAAGCCCTGAAACTACACCCCTGAATCTCATGCCCTGAAACTGCTGCCCTGAATCTCAAGCCCTGAAACTACTGCCCTGTATCTCATGCCTTGAAACTCCTGCTCTGAAACACCTGCCCTGAATCTCATGCCCTGAAACTCCTGTCCTAACTCTCCTGCCCTGAAACTCATGCCCCAAATATCATCCCCTGAAACTCATGCCCTGAATCCCCTGCCCTGAAACTCATGCCCTGAATCTCATGCCCTGAAACTCCTGTCCTAAATCTCCTGCCCTGAATCTCATGCCCTGAATCTCCTGCCCTGAATCTCAAGCCCTGAAACTACCGCCCAGAATGTCATGCCCTGAAACTCCTGCCCTGAATCTCATGCCCTGAAACTACTGCCCTGAATCTCATGCCTTGAAACTCCTGCTCTGATACTCATGCCCTGAATCTCATGCCCTGAAACTCCTGCCCCGAATCTCATGCACTGAAACCACAGCCCTGAAACTCATGCCCTGAATCTCATTCCCTGAATCTCCTGCCCTGAATCTCCTGCCCTAGAACTCATGCCCTGAATCGCATACCTTGAAACTCCTGTCCTGAAACTCATGCCCTGAATCTCATGCCCTGAAAGTCCTGCCCTATATCTCCTGCCCTGAAACTCATGACATGAATATCATGCCCAGAAACTCCTGTCCTGAATCTCCTGCCCTGAATCCCATGCGCTGAATCTCATGCCCTGAATCTCATGCCCTGAAACTCCTGCCCTGAATCTCAAGACCTGAAACGACTGCCCTGAATCTCATGCCCTGAAACACCTGCCCTGAACCTCAAGCCCAGAAACTACTGCCCTGAATCTCATCCCTTGAAACTTATGCTCTGAAACTTATGCTCTGAAACTCATTCCCTGAATCTCATGCCCTGAATCTCATGCCCTGAAACTCCTGCCCTGAATCTCAAGCCCTGAAACTACTGCCCTGAATCTCATGCCTTGAAACTCCTGCTCTGAATCTCCTGCCCTGAAACTCATACCCTGAATCTGATGCCCTGAAACCACAGCCCAGAATCTCATGCCCTGAAACTCCTGTCATGAATCTCCTGCCCAAAATCTCATGCCCTGAATCTCATGCTCTGGAACTCTTGCCCTGAATCTCAAGCCGTGAAACTACAGCCCTGAATCTCATGCCCTGAAACTGCTGCCCTGAATCTCATGCCCTGAAACTCCTGCCCTGAATCTCCTGCCCTGAAACTCATGCCCTAAATATCATCCCCTGAAACTCATGCCCTGAATCCCCTGCCCTGAAACTCATGCCCTGAAACTCCTGCCCTGAATCTCAAGCCCTGAAACTCCTGCCCTGAATCTCATGCCCTGAAACTACTGCCCTGAATCTCATGCCTTGAAACTCCTGCTCTGATACTCATGTCCTGAATCCCATGCCCTGAAACTCTGGCCCTGAATCTCTTGTGCAGAAACTCCTGCCCTGAACCTCCTGCCATGAATCTCCTGCCCTGAAACTCATGCCCTGAATCTCATGCCCTGAAACTCCTGCTCTGAATCTCCTGCCCTGAAACTCATGCCCTGAATCTTATGCCCTGAAACACAAGACCCGGAACTTCTGCCCTGAAACTCCTGCCCTGAATCACATGCCCTGAAACTACAGCCCTGAATCTCCTGCCCTGAAACTCATGCCCTGAATCTCATGTCCTGAAACTCCTCCCCGAAACTCCTGCCCTGAAGCTCCTGTCCTGAATCTCATGCCTTTAAACTAATACCCTGAATCTGCTGCCCTGAAACTCCTGCCCTGAATCTTGTACCCTGAATCTCATGCCCTGAAACTCCTGCCCTGAAACTTCTGCCCTGAATCTACTGCCCTGTATCTCATGCCGGAAATTAATGCCCTGAATCTGCTGCCCTGAAATTTCTGCCCTGAATCTCCTGCCCCTGAAACTCATGCCCTGAATCTCATGCCCTGAAACTCCTGCCCTGAATATCCTGCCCTGAAATCATGCCCTGAATCTCATGCCCTGAAACTCCTGTCCTGTATCTGCTGCCCTGAAAACCTGCCCAGAATCTTCTGCCCTGAAACTCCTGCTCTGAAACTCCTGCCCTGATACTCCAGCCCTGAAACTCCTGCCCTCAAACTCTTGCCCTGCAACTCATGCCCTAACACTACTGCCCTGAAACTCCTCCCTGCAACTACAGCCCTCAATCTCGACTCCTGAAACACCTGCACTGAAACTCCTACCCTGAAATTCGACTTCTGAAACTCCTGCCCTGAAATTCATGCACTGAAACTCCTGCACTCATCCAACTGCCCTCAAACCCCTGCCCTCAAACTCGAACCCTGAAACTCCTGCCTTGAATCTCCTGTCCTGAATCTCTTGCCCTGAAACTCCTGCCCTCAAAATCCTGCCCTGCAACTCATGCCCTAACACTACTGCCCTGAAACTCCTCCCTGCAACTACAGCCCTCGATCTCGACTCCTGAAACACCTGCACTGAAACTGCTGCCCTGAAATTCATGCACTGAAACGTCTGCCCTCAACCTCAAGGCCTGAATCTCAAGCCCTGAATCTCGTGCTCTGAAACTAGACCCCCGAAACTCCTGCTTAAATCCAACTGCCCTCAAACCCCTGCGCTCAAATTTCTCGCCTGCTACGCATGCCCTGAAACCCCTGCCCAGAAACCCCAGCCCTACAACTCCTGCCCTCAAACTCGACCCCTGAAACTTCTGCACTGAAACTCCTGCCCTCAAACTCCTGTCCTGAAATTCCTGCCCTGAAACTAGACCCCTAATACTCCTGCCAGATACTCCAGTCCTGAAACACTTGCCCTGAAACTCGACTCCTGATACCCCTGCCCTGAATCTCTTGCACTGAAACTCCAGCCCTGAAAGTCGACTCCTAAAACTCATGCCCTGAAACACTTCCCCTGAAATTCATGCCCTGAAACTACAGCGCTGAAATTCTACCCGAAACTCCTGCACGAAACTCCTGCCCTGAATCTCTTGTCCTGAAACTGCTGTGCTGAATCTCCTGTCCTGAACATCCTGCACTGAATCTTCTGCCCTTAAACTCCTGCCCTGAAACTCCTGCTCTGAAACTCCTGCCCTGATACTCATGTCCTGAACCTCCTGCCCTGAAACTCCAACCCTGAAACTCCTGCCCTCAAACTCTTGCCCTGCAACTCATGCCCTAACACTACTGCCCTGAAACTCCTCCCTGCAACTACAGCCCTCGATCTCGACTCCTGAAACACCTGCACTGAAACTGCTGCCCTGAAATTCATGCACTGAAACGTCTGCCCTCAACCTCAAGGCCTGAATCTCAAGCCCTGAATCTCGTGCTCTGAAACTAGACCCCCGAAACTCCTGCTTAAATCCAACTGCCCTCAAACCCCTGCGCTCAAATTTCTCGCCTGCTACGCATGCCCTGAAACCCCTGCCCAGAAACCCCAGCCCTACAATTCCTGCCCTCAAACTCGACCCCTGAAACTTCTGCACTGAAACTCCTGCCCTCAAACTCCTGTCCTGAAATTCCTGCCCTGAAACTAGACCCCTAATACTCCTGCCAGATACTCCAGCCCTGAAACACTTGCCCTGAAACTCGACTCCTGATACCCCTGCCCTGAATCTCTTGCACTGAAACTCCAGCCCTGAAAGTCGACTCCTAAAACTCATGCCCTGAAACACTTCCCCTGAAATTCATGCCCTGAAACTACAGCGCTGAAATTCTACCCGAAACTCCTGCACGAAACTCCTGCCCTGAATCTCTTGTCCTGAAACTGCTGTGCTGAATCTCCTGTCCTGAACATCCTGCACTGAATCTTCTGCCCTTAAACTCCTGCCCTGAAACTCCTGCTCTGAAACTCCTGCCCTGATACTCATGTCCTGAACCTCCTGCCCTGAAACTCCAACCCTGAAACTCCTGCCCTCAAACTCTTGCCCTGCAACTCATGCCCTAACACTACTGCCCTGAAACTCCTCCCTGCAACTACAGCCCTCGATCTCGACTCCTGAAACACCTGCACTGAAACTGCTGCCCTGAAATTCATGCACTGAAACGTCTGCCCTCAACCTCAAGGCCTGAAACTCAAGCCCTGAATCTCGTGCTCTGAAACTAGACCCCCGAAACTCCTGCTTAAATCCAACTGCCCTCAAATTTCTCCCCTGCTACGCATGCCCTGAAACCCCTGCCCAGAAACCCCAGCCCTGATCCAACTGCCCTCAAACACCTGTCCTCAAACTCGACCCCTGAAACTTCTGCAGTGAAACTCCTGCCCTCAAACTCCTGTCCTGAAATTCCTGCCCTGAAACTAGACCCCTAATACTCCGGCCTGATACCCCAGCCCTGAAACACTTGTCCTGAAACTCGACTTCTGAAGCTCCTGCCCTGAAACTCCTGCACTGATACCCCTGCCCTGAATCTCTTGCACTGAAACTCCAGCCCTGAAAGTCGACTCCTAAAACTCATGCCCTGAAACTACAGCGCTGAAATTCTACCCGAAACTCCTGCCCTGAATCTCCTGCCCTGAAACTGCCGCCCTGAAACTGCTGCTCTGAATGTCCTGCCCTTAAATTCCTGCCCTGAATCTCCTGCCCTGAAACTCCTGCTCTGAAACTCATGCCCTGATATTCATGTCCTGAAACTCCTGCCCTGAATCTTCTGCCCTGAAACTGCCGCCCTGAAACTGCTGCTCTGAATGTCCTGCCCTTAAATTCCTGCCCTGAATCTCCAGCCCTGAAACTCCTGCCCTGCAACTCATGCCCTAACACTACTGCCCTGAAACTCCTCCCTGAAACTACAGCCCTCAATCTCGACTCCTGAAACACCTGCACTGAAACTCCTGCCCTGAAATTCGACCTCTGAAACTCCTGCCCTGAAATTCATGCACTGAAACTCCTGCGCTCAACCTCAAGGCCTGAAACTCAAGCCCTGAATCTAGTGCTCTGAAACTCGACCCCTGAAACTCCTGCTCTGAAACTCCTGCCCTGAATCTCCTGCCCTGAAACCCCTGCCCTGAATCTCCTACCCTCAAACTCCTGCCCTGCAACTCATGCCCTAACACTACTGCCCTGAAACTCCTCCCTGCAACTACAGCCCTCAATCTCGACTCCTAAAACACCTGCACTGAAACTCCTGCCCTGAAATTCATGAACATAAACTCCTGCCCTCAACCTCAAGGCCTGAAAGTCAAGCCCTGAATCTTGTGCTCTGAAACTAGACCCCTGAAACTCCTGCCCTCATCCAACTCCCTCAAACCCCTGCCCTCAAACACGACCCCTGAAACTCCTGCCCTGAATCTCCTGCCCTGAATCTCTTGCCCTGAAACTCCTGCCCTCAAACTCCTGCTCTGCAACTCATGCCCTAACACTACTGCCCTGAAACTCCTCCCTGCAACTACAGCCCTCAATCTCGACCCCTGAAACACCTGCACTGAAACTCCTACCCTGAAATTCGACCTCTGAAACTCCTACCCTGAAATTCATGCACTGAAACTCCTGCCCTCAACCTCAGGGCCTGA
This sequence comes from Mobula hypostoma, assembly GCF_963921235.1. Lineage (NCBI taxonomy): Eukaryota > Metazoa > Chordata > Chondrichthyes > Myliobatiformes > Myliobatidae > Mobula > Mobula hypostoma. The sequence goes on from NC_086124.1 coordinate 66,450, forward strand.
AAGTCAAGCTCTGAATTTAGTGCTCTGAAACTAGACCCCTGAAACTCCTGCCCTCATCCAACTCCCTCAAACCCCTGCCCTCAAACTCGACCCCTGAAACTCCTGCCCTGAATCTCTTTCCCTGAAACTCCTGCCCTGAAACTCCTGTCCTGAATCTCCTGCCCTGAAACTCCAGTCCTGAAACTCCTGCCCTGAAATTCCTGCCCTGAATCTCGACCCCTGAAACTCATGCCCTGAATCACATGCTCTGAAACTCTACCCCTGAAAATCCTACCCTGAAACTCCTGCCCTGAATCTCCTGCCCTGAAATTCCACCCCTGAAACTGCTGCCCTGAAACTCGACCCCTGAAACTCCTGCCCTGAAAATACTGCCTTGAAACTCGACCCCTGAAATTAGTTCAAGAAGTCCAGAATATAACAGCAGAGATATGATGTTGAGGCGTTATAAGGAACCAGTAAGGCCTCTCTGTGTGCATTGTGAGCAGTTTTGTACTCCTTGCTTTCGAAAAGATGTGCTGGCATTGGTGATGGTTCAGAAGAGGCTCACAAGTATGATTCCAGGAATTAAAGCGTTATCATGTGAGGAACATTTGATGGTTCTGGGCCTGTACTCGCTGGAATTTAGGCTGAGGGGGGATCTCATTGAAACCTTTTTTAAGTTGAAAGTCCTAGACAATAGATGTGGAAAGTATGTTTCCCATGGTGCGGAATGTAGGACAATAGGGCATAGCCCCAGGAGAGAGGGGCATCCATTTAAAACAGATGCAGAAAATTTTCTTTAGCCAGAGGGTGGGGAATTTGTGGAATTTGTCCCCACAGGCAGCTGTGGAGTCCAGGTCATTAGGTGTATTTAGGGAGAAATTAATAGGTTCTTGATTGGCCACGTCATCAAAGGTTATGGGGAGAAGGCCGCGGAGTGGGTTTGAGGAAGGGAAAAAATTATCAGTCCTGAAAGATATGCTGGAGCAGACTCGATGGGACAAATGGCCTAGTTCTGCTCCTATGTCTTGCGGCCTTCTGGTGTACATAGACAAGGTTGGTGTACTGTGGTTTTGTTCACCAGGTTGGAAGATTCCTTCTTCTCCAGCCATTAACCTTTCCCACCCACTTGGTTTCCACTATCACCTTCCAGCCCTCCGCTTTTTTTCTTCTGGCATCTTCCTCATTCTTTCTGAGTCCTGAAGAAGGGTCTCGGACTGAAATGTCGACTGTTTATTCTTTTCCATCGATGCTGCCTGAGCTGCTGAGTTCTTCCAGCGTTTTGTGTGAGTTGCTTTGGATCTCCAGCACCTGAAGACTTTCTTCAGACAGCGCCTATACTGCTTCAGGAGTCTGCGGCGATTCAGCATGTCATCAAAAATCTTGGCAAACTTCTATAGATACGTGGTGGAAAGTATGCCAAGTGACTGCATTACGGCCTGTTTTGTGGAACACCAATACCTTTGAGCAGAAAATCTTACAAAAGGTAGTGGATTTGGCTTAGTACATTACAGGTAAACCCCTCCCAACCATTGAGCACGTCTACATGAAACCTTGCTGTGGAAAAGCAGCAAACTCATCAAAGATCCTCACCACCCAGGCCATGATCTTTTCTGAGGTACAAGGGCCTCAGGACTCGCACCACCAGGTTCAAGAACATTTACTACCCCTCAACCATCAGGCTCTTGAACAAAAGGAGATAACTACACTCACTCTCTTTCTGGTGTTCTTACAACCTATGGTCTCACTCTAAGGACTCTGTACCTTGCTTGTTCATTCGCACTTGACCCGAAACAGGAGTGTGTGGGCTATGGCAGTCAAAGCTCAGACTGGGCATGGCACCTGATGATGATGATGACCTTGTTCGCTATTTATTGCTATTTATTTGCATTTGCAAGTTTTGTTGTCCATTGATCCATTTACAGTAACTGTTCTATATATTTGTTAAGTATTCTCGCAGTAAAAGAATCCAGGGTTGTATGTGGTGACATGTATGTACTCTAGGATTGCCAACTGTCCCGTATTAGCCGGGACATCCCGTATATTGGGCTAAATTGGTTTGTCCCATATGGGACCGCCCTTGTCCCGTATTTCCCCCGCTAAGGTAGAGCGTTCCTATGAAACCGTTCGTAAGCCAAAGAAGCAATTACCATTAATTTATATGGGAAAAATTTTTAAGCAGTTCCCAGACCCAAACAATAACCTACCAAATCATACCATAGTCATAGTCATAGTCATAGTCATACTTCATTAATCCCGGGGGAAATTGGTTTTCATTACAGTTGCACCATAAATAATAAATAGTAATAAAACCATAAATAGTTCAATAGTAATATGTAAATTATGCCAGTAAATTATGAAATAAGTCCAGGACCAGCCTATTGGCTCAGGGTGTCTGACCCTCCAAGGGAGGAGTTGTAAAGTTTGATGGCCACAGGCAGGAATGACTTCCTATGACGCTCTGTGTTGCATCTCGGTGGAATGAATCTCTGGCTGAATGCACTCCTGTGCCCACCCAGTGCATTATGTAGTGGATGGGAGACATTGTCCAAGATGGCATGCAACTTAGACAGCATCCTCTTTTCAGACACCACCATGAGAGAGTCCAGTTCCATACCCACAACATCACTGGCCTTACGAATGAGTTTGTTGATTCTGTTGGTGTCTGCTACCCTCAGCCTGCTGCCCCAGCACACAACGGCAAACATGATAGCACTGGCCACCACAGACTCGTAGAACATCCTCAGCATCATCCGACAGATGTTAAAGGACCTCAGTCTCCTCAGGAAATAGAGACGGCTCTGACCCTTCTTGTAGACAGCCTTAGTGTTCTTTGACCAGTCCAGTTTATTGTCAATTCGTATCCCCAGGTATTTGTAATCCTCCACCATGTCCACACTGACCCCCTGGATGGAAACAGGGGTCACCGGTACCTTAGCTCTCCTCAGGTCTACCACCAGCTCCTTAGTCTTTTTCACATTAAGCTGCAGATAATTCTGCTCACACCATGTGACAAAGTTTCCTACCGTAGCCCTGTACTCGGCCTCATCTCCCTTGCTGATGCATCCAACTATGGCAGAGTCATTCGAAGACTTCTGAAGATGACAAGACTCTGTGCAGTAGTTGAAGTTCGAGGTGTAAATGGTGAAGCGAAAGGGAGACAAGATACCAAATAACACATAAAACCTAAAATAACACTAACATATAGCAAAAGTAGGAATGATATGATAAATACACAGCCTATATAAAGTAGAAATAATGTATGTACAGTGTAGTTTCAGATCGGGAAGATAAAGCCGCAACGATTTGTAGAGAGGGAAAAAAATCGGCACGTACACGCATGCGCACGTGGCTGCCCGAGCAAGGCTTCATGGTAGTCTTTTCAGGGTAAACGCAAGTGCCCAGTATTTCACTGCTACTTTTGTCCCTTATTTGGGATTGAGAAAGTTGGCAACCCTAATGTACTCTGATAATATATTTTACTTCGAAACTTCCAGAATTCGCCATCGATGACCAAGCAACCAGATGCGCATGCGTAAGGGTCGTGGAGTTCCGGAAATCACGCATGCGCTCCGTGACAAAAGGCTCTTGGAGAAGCGGCAGCAGGTAGGAACGGAGTTCTGAGCGGCAGATTTCTTAGGCTCCGGCTGAGGGACCATTGCTGTGAGCTCCGGACACACCGCAGCTCCGCATCCCGGGACAGTCCCGGTCCTTGCCCTCTCTCTCAACCCCAGAGCTTTCGGCTGATGAGCGTATCGCTGGGACCTTGGGGTATAAATGAGTTTCTCGTTCGCCGATGTTTCTGGGTAAAGAGGCCGCCCTGGGTTCCTTTTCCAGCGATTTCCCAGCCAGTTCATTGGGCGTGGTGGGGGTGGGTGCGTGGAGAGAGAGGGAGAATGAGAGCGGGTAGATCTCACAAACACTGCCGAGCTCCAAATATCTAAATTCAAGAAATAGGAACTAGGAACAAAATTATAGTTAATCTCGGATGAAGAGTCTACCTCCCAGTCAGTGAAAGTGTTAATCAGTGCTGCATGGGAAAAATAGAACAAAGTTGTGCTATCACCTTTAGTCCTTTATTCCACCTCTTTTGTTTTGGACCTTTCTACCCAGGAGAACTTGTTTTATACCATTCTCTTTGGGTACATACTGATATCAAGCGCCTTTGAGACGGTAGGATGTGGGAGCAGAATTAGGCTAGTTAGCTCATTGAGTTTACTCTGCCATTTATTTTTTTTTCCCAGTTGTGTGTACCAATAATTGGCTGAGCAGGAAATTTTTACTTGGCCTGAAAACTGCATCACTTTAAATGATCAGTATATGAAAAAAAATGTCTACTGCATGGTAACAAAGGCTATGTACGCAGCAGCATTTCAGTTACTTTGTGGCCGCACACCCGTGCAGCCTAGAGGGAACTAATAATACTAGTGGAGAGAATCAAACTGAGCCAAATCACAGATTGAAGATGGACAGAAAGGAAGACTGTCAGAGAATTTGATGGTCAGTCCAGATACTGGCACTGGCCCAGTTACAAGATGACTTCCTCCCTCAACTCGGGTTGAACCTTGCTGTAACAGTGTGATGTTAGAGCTCAGCATAAAAACTAAAATCTTCCTCATGATAGAGGATGAGAAAATTATCACATAAGACTGTAAGATATAAGAGCAGAATTAGGCCATTTGGTCTGTGAAGTCTGCTTTGCCATTTCATCATGGATGATTCATTTTCCCTCTCAGCACCAGCCTTCTGCCTTCTCCCTGTATCCCTTCATGCCCGGCTAACCAAAAATCTAACAACCTCTGCTAAATATACTTAATGACTTGGCCTCCACAGCAGCCTGTGATAATGAATTCCACAGATTCACCACTCTCTGGCTAAATAAATTTTTCCTCACCTCCATTCTAAAAGGACATCCCTTTATTTTGAGGCTGTGTCCTCTGGTCTTGCTTGCCCCCGCCCCCATAGAAAACATCCTTTCCACATCCATTCTATCAAGATCTTTCAATATTCCAACAGTTTCAATGAAGTCCCTCTTCTGAATTTCAGTGAGTAGAGGCCCAGAGCCATCAAACACTCCTCATATGACATGCCTTTCAGACCCAGAATCATTTTGTGTGCTCCTTTGAACTTAATGTTAGCACATCCTTTCTAGATAAGGGGCCCAAAATTTCTCACAGTACTCCAAGTAAGGCCTTACTAGTGCTTTGTAAAGCTTCAGCAATATATCCTTGCTTTTATATTCTGCATTTGTCTTCCTCACCACAGACTTAACCTGCAAGTTAACCTTTAGCGAATCCTACATGAGGACTCCCAAGTGTGAACTCTTTGTGCCTTAGATCTTAGAAATTTCGTCCCATTTGAAAAGTAGTCTGAACTTTTATTTCTTCTACCAATGTTCATGACCGTACACTTACCAAAATAATGTCCTTTACCCATTGATGTCTTTTGTAAATCTTTTTGCAGGTTGGAAATGACAAAAATTGGTGATTTGGAGTCTCAAAGTCAGTGACATGTCAGTTTTACTGTCTCTGTCCAGGTTTTTAAAGAGTGACCAGATACTTATTTTGTGACACTTATATATCGGTTGTTGATCCTTGGAGACAAAGAAGTGTGTCATCTCAGCTGGAAATATGTTTTGAATCTGAAATGAAATTTTCTGTTGTAACTCAGTGAAATCCACTGGAACCAGGGAGCTGAGAACATAGCAGCATTTGTTCACTAGAGATCAGTTCTTCAACTGCATTAATTGATTGTGTGAGGGATTTACTAAGTCTGACTGATTTAGCGAATTGACGGAGAATTGATATTAAACTGTGAAAGGGATTCATTCACTCATCCCACCTACAGACACACCAACGATTTCACACTGAGGAGATGCCGTTCACCTGCTCTGATTGTGGGAAGGGATTTACTCGGTCATCCAACCTACAGAGACACAAACGAATTCATACTGGGAAGAGGCCATTCACTTGTTCAGACTGTGGGAAGGGATTCACTCAATCATCTGCCCTACTGGCACACCAACAAATTCACACTGGGGAGAGGCCATTCACCTGTTCAGTATGTGGAAAGGGATTCACTCAGTCATCTGCCCTACTGGTACACCAGCGAATTCATACTGGAGAGAGGCCATTCACATGCTCTGAATGTGGGAAGAGATTCAATCGGTCATCTGAACTGAAGGTACATCAGCGAATTCACACTGGGGAGAGGCCATTCACCTGCTCAGACTGTGGGAAGGGATTCAGTCAGTCGTCCAACCTGCAGATGCACCAACGAGTTCACACTGGGGAAAGGCCATTCACCTGTTCAGATTGTGGGAAGGGATTCACTCACTTATTCAGCCTACAGAGGCACCAGCGAGTTCACACTGGGGAGAGGCCATTCATCTGCTCAGACTGTGGGAAGGGATTCAGTCAGTCATCCCACTTACAGACACATCAACGAGATCACTTTGGGGCGTGGCCATTTGTCTGCTCAGACTGTGGGAAGGGATTCACTCAGTCATCGCTCCTACAGATGCATCAACGAGTTCACACTGGGGTGAGGCCGTTCATCTGTTCGGCATGTGGGAAGAGATTCAGTCGGTCATCTCACCTACAGACACACCAGTCAGTTCACACTGGGGAGAGGCCATTCACCTGTTCAGTCTGTGGAAAGGGATTCAGTCACTCATCCAGCCTACAGAGACACCAACGAGTTCATACTGGAGAGAGGCCATTCACCTGTTCTGTATGTGGTAAAGGATTCACTCAATCATCTGACCTGCTCGTACACCAGCGAGTTCATACTGGGGAGAGGCCATATACCTGCTCGGACTGTGGGAAGAGATTCACTCAGTCAACCAACCTTGTGGCGCACTACCGAGTTCACACTGGTGAGAAAGTTTAAAGAAACTGCACGCTGGATATTTAACCATCATGGTTGCTGAATCCAGAATTAAGGTCAAAAGTGACTGCTGGTGTCGAACTCTGCAATTATTGCTGTTGCTCATCACATGCAGTTCTGCACCCTGGTCACCGAGCATGGAAGGAGTTTCTTCTGCTGGTGTTGGACAGATCACATTGAGATGCAACATCACAATAGGATTTAAACTTTGGGCACCTGTAGACCAGAGGCAGAACAACTATTCTCTGCATTTGGAGGAGGTTGGTGGAGATAAGATGTGTTGGAATGCCTCATTAATAACTACAGATTTAGCTGATCCTTGGTTGGTGATATTGAGATTTTCCCAGTCCCAAGGTGACAAATCCGGTCCTTGGGTCTTCCTGCTCACCAATCGAGCCAAGACCTAGCCAATTTGGATCTAGAACCTCATTGTGCCGAAAGGGCTGATCGTGTACTCGGGAATTGTTCCCCTTGTTGGGTTTTATTTGTGGCCTCAAATTCTTTTCATGAACTGGATCTTCTGTCTGAAGGGAAAGGAGGAAACCGGCACAAGATGAAGAGAATTCCAGCAACTGTGGAGCAATGTACCAGTTCCTTCTATTCATTTAGGAGGCGATGTTTAGGATTGTCTTAAGGAGGAATGATAGATTAGTTGTTGGGATTTGATGGGGGGACAACTCTGGAAAAATATATGTAATTACTGCTTGGGCCAACTGTCTTTATTGATCCTGGGTCTTTGCTAAGGAGCTGCTCACAGGGTGATGTCAACAAAGTTCGTTTAGTGACCCCTTGGGTCTGTCTGAAGATGGTGCCCAGTGTCCAAATGCAGACCAGGAAACTTGATGCCTTTAATACTCAGGCAGTGTCTGAATCCATCCAGATCTGGAAGTACAAACGGTCTTGTCATCCTGTACTAATCTGATGTTTGTCACGTTTGATTTGGAAGAGAATATTGAACAATTAGTGAGGTTGTGGATGACACCAAAACTGGTGTGTGGTGAAAGTGAGAGTTATCTAAGGTTACAATGGGATGGAGACCAGCTGTGAAAGTGGACCAAGGAATGGCAGGTGGAACTTAACAGGACAAGTACAATATAGAACCATAGAACACTACAGCACAGAAAACAGGCCATTCAGCCCTTCTAGTCTGCGCCGAAACATTATTCCGCTAGTCCCATTGACCTGCATCCAGTCCATAACCTTCCAGTCCTCTCCCATCCATGTACCTATCCAATTTATTCTTAAAACTTAAGAGTGAGCCCGCATTTACCACGTCAGATGGTAGCTTGTTCCACACTCCCACCACTCTCTGAGTGAAGAAGTTCCCCCTAATGTTCCCCCAAACCTTTCCCCTTTCACCCTAAAGCCATGTCCTCTTGTATTTCCAGTCTAAGTGGAAACAGCCTATTCACATCTACTCTGTCTATACTCCTCATAATTTTGTAAACCTCTATCAAATCTCCCGTCATTCTTCTACGCTCCAAGGAATAAAGTCCTAACCTGTTCAGTCTTTCCCTGTAACTCAACTCCTGAAGACCCAGCAACATCCTAGTAAATCTTCTCTGCACTCTTTCAACCTTACTGATATCCTTCCTATAATTAGGTGACCAGAACTGTATACAATACTCCAAATTTGGCCTCACCAATGTCTTATATAACCTCCCCATAACATCTCAACTCCTATACTCAATACTTTGATTTATGAATGCCAGGATGCCAAAAGCCTTCTTTACAACCCTGTCTACCTGTGATGCCACTTTCAGGGAATTATGTATCTGATCTCCCAGATCTCTTTGTTCCTCCGCACTCCTCAGTGCCCTACCATTTACTGTGTATGTCCTACCTTGATTTGTCCTTCCAAAATGCAACACCTCACACTTGTCTGTATTAATTTCCATCTGCCATTTTCTGGCCCATTTTTCCAGTTGGTCCAGATCCCTCTGCAAGCTTTGAAAGCCTTCCTTGCTGTCCACAATGCCTCCAATCTTAGTGTCATCAGCAAACTTGCTGATCCAATTTACCACATTATTAGCTAGATCATTGATATAGACAACAAACAACAATGGTCCCAGCACAGATCCTTGAGGCACACCATTAGTCACAGGCCTCCAGTCTGATAAGCAATCATCCACAACCACTCTCTGTCTTCCCCCACACAGCCAGTTTCAAATCCAGTTTACAACCTCTCCATGGATACTTAGTGTCTGAACCTTCTGAACTAACCTCCCATGTGGGACCCTGTCAAAGGCCTTATTCAAGTCCATGTAGACAACATCCACAGCCTTTCCTTCGTCTACTATTGTCTATCTATGAAGTTAAACCTGAGCAGAACATACAGAGTGAACAAGAGGGCCCAGGAAGAGTTGTGTAACCACCCCTCTTGCCTCAAGGCCATTTTCATCTCAACTATCCTGCGGCCAGAGAGTTGACCCTTCCACCTCTAAACTTGATTCATTTCTAATTTTAAAAGTTACCATTTCTGTGTCGATGGATGTTTATCATCCTGACCAGTTCTGCCTGAAGTTGTTTGGTCTAATTGTTTCTTGGTGAAATTTGACAATGGGTTCTCCTCTGGGTTGGGCCTTCAGGTCCACGTCAGCAGTAGGAACCGACCCAGCTCCAGCTCCAGCTCCAGCTTCGGCCTCAGCTTGGCATTATTCGGAGGTACTGTTCTGGCACTGGAGAGGGCCCAGTCACTGACCTCCCAGGCCACACAGTCAGGTAAACCCCAGTACACACTGGCACTGAGACTTTCCAGAATAGCAGAAGGGTCCTTGTCTAGCACCAGCTGGCTCTGAGACATCCCTGCCCTCCCATGCCAGAATCAGGCTGATTCCCCCAAGCGCCAACAGCTGTTGTTGATATGTGCACACATCATGCTCTCTGGTGGCACCAACCCAGCTCTAGGACCCTGGCCTCTGGTTGGCATAAGCTCATTTGGGGGAATCACCCTTTTGGACCTATTCAGGGGCACTGGTGGTGTAGGGGGGGTTAAGCTTTAGGGAGTGCAGTCACAAATCTTGATTGTGCCTTTATATGATTCCCCAATCTTCGATGTGGACCTATTCACGGCCTCTCTCCACAATTCCCATGGGGCTATCTTTGTTTCTGTGTCTGGCACACCTAGGTAAGGTATATGGGACCCAGTGGCATATTCTGGAGTTAGGATATATAGCAAACATTTACAGCAACCAACATTCAGATCGGAATATGAATTGTAGATTAAATTTAAAATGCAGCCTGTATCAGTAAATTGCATGAGTAGGACTGAGAAGACAGCACTCAAGAGTCAATTGTAGACCAGGAAACAGCCACTTGATTGATATATGACTGCATCTCTATCTATCTATATCTCTCTCTCTATCTATCTCTCTCTCTCTCTCTCTATCTCTCTATCTCTCTATTTCTCTCTCTCTCTATCTCTGACTCTCATCATTCCAAAAGGCTGTCAGTTTACATTTGTGTGTATCAAATAAAAGACTTCTCTATATCTGCAGGCTGCGCCTCTGGTGACTTTGTTCATATTACAACAGCACCTCCCCTGAGTGGCAAGGGCTCATGGCAAAGTTTGAATTCCTTCGGCCCCTGTAATATTCAGCTCTCATTCCTATTCCTAGGAATTCTCTTTCAACCTTCCCTACCGGTTCACACCAAGGAAGCTTCCCAAGTGCCCCTCGCATTTTGAAGCCCACTGGGAGCCTGAGTCGGTCACAACCTCCTGTTGATTTGGCCGATGTACTGAACACAAGGGTGATCTGAATCTGGAACTGAGTGTTCATTCTCTCAATGCTCTGTCCCGATCTGCGCCCTTCAGCAGATCAGGTCGTGCAGGTAAATTGAAACAATAACCGCTACCAGTGTGAGAACCAACTTCCCCGAGTTCCCACTGGGAACTTCAATTAAGGAGCAAGAGCTCTCATCCTATCCACCCAAAGTCACTTCAGGTCTCCTCCGGGGAACGGGGACCGGAGTGATAGTGCTGAGGATGGGGCAGCTGGTATACAACTAGCTGCAGTGTGCAGTGAGACTGAGGAAGGACAGGCAGAGATGATAGGGCAAAATTGCTGTCAGTGGGATGAGATACAGTGTCAAATGGGGACAAAATTGAAAAGGGTGATGAATACAGGACTGTAGGTATTATATTTGAATACACAAAGTATACGGAATAGGATAGATGATCTTACAGCGCAGTTAGAATTTGGCAGGTATGTCATTGTGGGCATCACTGAGTCATTCCCGAAAGAAGATCACAGTTGGAACTTAACATCCAAGAATGCACATTGTATGCACAAGGATATACAGGGAGGCAGAGGGGGTAGGGTGGCTCTGCTGGTAAAAATGAAATCAAATCCTCAGAAAAAGGTGACATAGGATTGGAACATGTAGAACCTTGTGGGTAGTGAGTTATATACAGGCCCCCTAACAGTAGCCAGGATGTGTAATATACATTTCAGCAGGAAATAGAAAAGGAGAAAGTAGGAAAAAGGAAAAACATCATAGGGATAGGATAATAACATTTGGAAACCCATGCCTAATTAGGAAGACACACAAAAAATGCTGGTGAACACAGCAGCCCAGGCAGCATCTATAGGAAGAGGTACAGTCGACGTTTTGAGCCGAGAGCCTTTGTCGGGACTAACAAAGAAAAGATAGTAAGAGATTCGAAAGGGGGAGATCAGAAATGATAGGAGAAGACAGGAGGGGGAGGGATGGAGCTATGAGCTGGAAAGTTGATTGGCAAAAGGGATACAAGGCTGGAGAAGGGAGAGGATCATGGGACAGGAGGCCTAGGGAGAAAGAAAAGGGGAGGGGAGCCCAGAGGATGGGCAAGGAGTTATAGTGAGAGGGACGGGGGAAGAATGAATGAATAAATAAATAAATAAATAAATAAGGGATGGGGTACGAGGGGGAGGAGGGGCATTAACGTAAGTTAGAGAAGTCAACGTTCATGCCATCAGGTTGGAGGCTACCCAGACGGAATATAAGGTGTTCCTCCAACCTGAGCATGGCTTCATCTTGACAGTAGAGCAGGCCGTGGATAGACATATCAGAATGGGAACGGGACGTGGAATTAAAATGTGTGGGTTTTTTTTGCACGTGACAAATAACTATAATCTTTAAAAAAATATTAGAGTTGAAGGCAACAGACAGGATTTAAATATAAGAACATAAGACATATGAGCAGAATTAGGCATTTGGCTCATCAAGCCTGCTGTCTTTTTATCATGGCTGATGCATTTTCCCTCTCAGCCCCTGGCCAATCTCTTGCCTTCTCCCCATATCCCTTCATGCCATGACTAATCAAGAATTTATCAACCTCTGTCTTAACTATACCAAATGACTTGGTCTCCACAGCCACTTGTGCCAATGAATTCCACAGATTCACCACTCTGGTGAAAGAAATCCCTCCTCTTCTCCGTTCTAAAAGGATACCTCTCTATTCTGAGGTTGTGCCCTCTGGTCTTAAGACTCCCCCATAATAGGAAATACCCTCTCTACATCTACTCTATTGACATCTTTTTACATTGAATAGGTCACCCCTCATTCTTCTGAATTCCAGTGAGTGGAGGCCTAGAGCCATCAAATGCTCTTCGTATTACAAGCTTTTCAATCCCATTTTCTTGAACCCCCTTTAAATACTCTCCAATATCAGCACATCCTTTCTGAGATAAGGGGACCAAAACTGCTCACAATACTCCAAGTGAGACCTCACCAATGTTTTATAAAGCCTCAATATAACATCCTTGCTTTTTGTATTCTAGTCCTTTTGAAATGAATGCCAAAGAAGGAAGGAAGAGAGAGTTTTAAAACACAAGAAGTTCTGCAGATCCTAAACACAATAAATTCTACAGATGCTGGAAATCCAGAGAAACATGCACAAAATGCTAGAGGAACTCAGCAGGTCAGGCAGCACATACGGACAGGAGTAAACAGTCAACTTTTCGAACTGAGACCCTTCTTCAAGACTGGAAAAGAAGGGGAAAGATGCCAGAATAAAAAGGTGGGGGAGGAAGAGAAGCTAGAAGGTGATAGATAGGTGAGTGGGGGATGAAGTGAGAAACAGAAAGAGATACTGTGGATGCAAAACCTTTAAGAAACAAGGCAGTATTCGTGTTTTGTAAAGATAGTGAGCAATGTGAGGAAGCTTAGGGGTTAAAAGCTGTGAGAGGAAGCAAGGTAACACCAAGTAATCATATTGAGTGACAGTGGCTTTGGGGAATAATCACATGAGTAGCTCTATACCTATCCATTGACCAAATTAAAAATCAGTTAGTTGGGGGGAAAAGTTATGGATGCTAAATGTTTAAAATGGTTTCATGGCCATGTAAGAACAGATAGCTTATCGGTGTTGATTGCATTTAGATTAGATTATGAGGACACTTAGTCCTCGTTTATTGTCATTTAGAAATGCATGCATTAAGAAATGATACAATGTTCCTCCAGAGTGATATCACAAAACAGGACAAACCAAAGACTAACACTGACAAGACCACATACAGTAATTATAACATATAGTTACAGCAGTGAAAGGCAATACCATAATTTGATAAAGAGCAGACCATGGGCATGGTAAAAAAAAGTCTCAAAATTCCGATCGACGCCCGATAGTCCCGATAGCAGGCGGCAAAAGGGAGAAACTCTCCCTGCCATAAAAACCTCCAGGCACGGACAACTGCCAATGCATTGGAAGCACTCGACCACAGCCGACTCTGAGTCCGTCCGAAAACTTCGAGCCTCCGACAGCGAGCACCATCTCTGCCGAGCGCTTCAACCCCATTCTGGCTGCCGAGCAACAAGCAAAGCCGAGGACTCGGGGCCTTCTCCTCCAGAGATTCTGGATCACACAGCAGCGGCAGCAATGAAGGTATTTCAGGAGTTTCTCCAGATGTTCCTCCATACTCTCACGTCTGTCTCCATCAAATCAGGATTATGCACAGCACCCTACTTGACAGATAACAGACATATTTGACGGGGAGAAAAAAGTTGCTGGATAGTGTTAATTTAAGTGATATGAGTCATATGGTTCAAATCTATGTGCTGTTCATTCATATGTTTTCAGTGCCAGAAGTTCAGTCATGTAGCAGCTGTATGGAGGAGTAAAACACAGTGTGGAGAAGGTTTTAGGCCAAAATGTAGTAATTGTGGAGGGGACATAGAATTGCATATGCATGGGGTCCTGTACATAAGAAAGTTGTAGAAGCGCAGTGTGTTCAGGTAGAAATGGGCGTATCATACACAGAGGCTCTACAGGAAGTGCAGAAGACAATGTCAATGGGACCTATCCAAATAGAGCAACAACCTTAGAATATAAAGCAACACTTTTATATTCTGCCTGGATAACCTCCAACTTGATAGCATGAATATCATTTTTTCCCTCCTCTATTCCCCAACTCCAGCCTCTTACCTCTTCTCACCTGCCTATCACCTCCCATCTGAGTCCCTTCCTCCTTCCCTTTCTTCTATGATCCACTCTCCTCTCCTATCAGATTCCTTTTTTGCCAGCTGTCAACCTTTTCCACCCACTTAGCTTCACCTATCACCTTCTCCTCACCCCTCAACCTTTTTATTCTGGCATCTCTCCCATTCCTTTCCAGTCCTGAAGGGTCTCATCCTGAAACAAGCCTGTTTATTCATTTCCACAGAGACTGCCTGACCTGCTGAGTTCCTCCAGCATTTTATATATGTTGCTCTGGATTTCCAGCATATGAAAACTTTCTGCTGTTTAAGATCAAAGTCAGTGTGTAAAGTGCATGATATTATAAACAAAGGATTCATTAATTTGCATCTGTATTTATGCAGGAGATGGACACAAAATCTATAGAGTGAGGCAAATTGGCAGAGGCGTTGGCTATCCAGAGGCAAAGATTTGCTTTTTAGACTTTTTACTGCATCTGTCGTGCTGTTTTTGTAGTTTAATCACAAATTTTGTGATTCTTTTGATTAGTAAAAGGTTTTACTCATCTCATTAACTCTAATCACTCATTTCTGTCAAATCCACCACATGGTCTTATTTCTAAATCAATAAGAGCCATTTTCTTAGACTTATCCCATACTTTCACATCAGGAGCCACATTTCAATAATACGTAGAATAGTACAGCACTGTACGGGCCCTTCGGCCCACAATGTTGTACCGACCCTTAAACCCTGCCTCCCATATATCCCCCCCACCTTAAATTCCTCCATGTACCTGTCTAGTAGTCTCTTAAATTTCACTAGTGTATCTGCCTCCACCACTGACTCAGGCAGTGCATTCCACGCACCAACCACTCTTGAGTAAAAAAACCTTCCTCTAATATCCCTCTTGAACTTCCCACTCCTTACCTCAAAACCATGTCCTCTTGTATTGAGCAGTGGTGCCCTGGAGAAGAGGCGTTGGCTGTCCACTCTATAGTCATAATCATAGTCATAGTCATACTTTATCGATCCCGGGGGAAATTGGTTTTCGTTACAGTTGCACCATAAATAATAAATAGTAATATGTAAATTATGCCAGTAAATTATGAAATAAGTCCAGGACCAGCCTATCGGCTCAGGGTGTCTGACCCTCCAAGGGAGGAGTTGTAAAGTTTGATGGCCACGGGCAGGAATTACTTCCTATGACGCTCTGTGTTGCATCTCGGTGGAATGAGTCTCTGGCTGAATGTACTCCTGTGCCCACACAGTACATTATGTAGTGGATGGGAGACATTGACCAAGATGGCATGCAACTTCGACAGCATCCTCTTTTCAGACACCACCGTCAGAGAGTCCAGTTCCATCCCCACAACATCACTGGCCTTACAAATGAGTTTGTTGATTCTGTTGGTGTCTGCCACCCTCAGCCTGCTGCCCCAGCACACAACAGCAAACATGATAGCACTGGCCACCACAGACTCATAGAACATCCTCAGCATTGTCCGGCAGATGTTAAAGGACCTCAGTCTCCTCAGGAAATAGAGACGGCTCTGACCCTTCTTGTAGACAGCCTCAGTGTTCTTAGACCAATCCAGTTTATTGTCAATTCGTATCCCCAGGTATTTGTAATCTTCCACCATGTCCATACTGACCCCCTGGATGGAAACAGGGGTCACCGGTACCTTAGCTCTCCTCAGGTCTACCACCAGCTCCTTAGTCTTTTTCACTTTAAGCTGCAGATAATTCTGCTCACACCATGTGACAAAGTTTCCTACCATAGACCTGTACTCAATCTCATCTCCCTTGCTGATGCATCCAACTATGGCAGAGTCATCCGAAATCTGCTGAAGATGACAAGACTCTGTGCAGTAGTTGAAGTCCGAAGTGTAAATGGTGAAGAGAAAGGGAGACAAGACAGTCCCCTGTGGAGACCCAGTGCTGCTGATCACTCTGTCGGACACACAGTGTTGCAAGCACACGTACTGTGGTCTGCCAGTCAGGTAATAAGAATCCATGATACCAGGGAAGCATCCACCTGCATCGCTGTCAGCTAATCTATTCCCCTGCCAGCTATCTATTCCCCTTAATATCTTGTATACCTCTATCATGCCTCCTCTCATCATCCTTCTCTCCGAAGAGTAAAGCCCTAGCTCCCTTAATCTCTGATCATAATGCATACTCTCTAAACCAGGCAGCATCCTGGTAAATTTCCTCTGTACTCTTTCCAATGCTTCCACGTCCTTCCTATAGTGAGGCGACCAGAACTGGACACAGTACTCCAAGTGAGGCCTAACCAGAGTTTTATAGAGCCGCATCATTACCTCATGACTCTTAAGCTCTATCCCTCGACTTATGAAGGCTAACACCCCATCTACCTGTGAGGCAATTTTCAGGGATCTGTGGACATGTACCCCCAGATCCCTCTGCTCCTCCACACTACCAAGTAACCTAACATTTACTTTTTACGCTGCCTTGGAGTTTGTCCTTCCAAAGTGTACCACCTCACACTTCTCCAGGTTGAACTCCATCTGCCACTTCTCAGCCCACTTCTGCATCCTATCAATGTCTCTCTGCAATCTTCGACAATCCTCTACACTATCCACTGTGAGGGGATCCTGGAGTGCCCCTATTAACTGTTTGGAGAGAGACATTTATCATTGATGGTTTGTTTGGAAAGGAGAGAGAGACAGTGTTATTTACCACTGATATGTTGCTTTTGAAAAGAGAGTGAGAGATGAAGATTAACGGTTGGACTGTCACTTCAAGGCATTGGAAGTAACTTTGGATTTTTACTGAGTTTGGTGTTGGAGACAGCACCGAGCAGCTCAAAGGTTGCTATGGTGACCAAAGGCAGATTGTTGATATTTCTTCAAGGACTGGTTGCCTGCTTGTGCACTCCTTTACAGACAAAGGAGGGAGGGACTCTTTGAATGACAGGTGATGCTCAGCCTGGTGAAATAAATGGGAGGTCAGATGATACAGACGTCAGGACACATGATCTGGACACTGAATGAGCATTGTTGTGCCCGCTGGAAAAGTGGGTTTTGGAGGATCGATCAGGTGGATTGATCCAAGTTGCTATTCCAGTTTGAGGAGAAGGGGTTGACTGGTGGAGAGTTATCTATGTGTCCACCCTCACCTGGGTGATAGCTCCACCACAGAAGACTGGTCCTCCTGGTTAAAGTCACAGTCGGTGACTTGTAAAGGATTTCGGAGGACGACGAGAAGATCGACGGCATCAACTCACCTAAAGACTCAACTCACTCTCTCCATCACTACTCAACTAAATACCACGAACTGAACTGAACTGAACTTTACTCAACATCGTAAGACTATATCTTTTTACCCCTAGACTTAAAGAAGCTTGGTTTTTTCATACATATATATTCCACACTTACTTTTATATATAATCATTGCTAACCTGTTTGTTTTATATACATTTATATTACTGTATTGCGTAGTTATTAATAAATATTAGTTTATAGCAATACGAGACTCCAAAGTGTTTTCCATCTCTGCTGGTTTCTTTAACCCCTGTCACGGGGCATATGACACCACAACACCACCATCCTTTGTGTCGTCTGTAAACTTGCCAACCCACCCTTCTACCCCCACATCCAGGTCGTTAATAAAAATCATGAAAAGTAGAGGTCCCAGAACAGATCCTTATGGGACACCACTAGTCACAACCTTCCAATCCAAATGTACTCACTCCACCACGACCCTCTACTTTCTGTAGGCAAGCCAATTCTGAATCCACCTGGCCAAACTTCGCTGGATCCCATGCCTTCTGACTTTCTGAATAAGCCTACTGTGTGGAACCTTGTCAAATGTCTTACTAAAATCCATGTAGATCACATCCACTGCACTACCCTCATCTATATGCCTGGTCACCTCCTCAAAGAACTCTATCAGGCTTGTTAGACATGATCTGCCCTTCACAAAGCCACACTGATTGTTCCTGATCAGACCATGATTCTCTAAATGCCATAGGTCCTATCTCTAAGAATCTTTTCCAACAGCTTTCCCACCACAGACGTAAGGCTCACTGGTCTATAATTACCCAGACTATCCCTACTATCTTTTTTGAACAAGGGGACAACATTCTCCTCCCTCCAATCCTCCATTCCCGTGGACAACGAGGACATAAAGATCCCAGCCAGAGGCTCAGCAATCTCTTCCCTCACCTCATGGAGCAGCCTGGGGAATATTCCATCAGGCCCCGGGGACTTATCCGTTCCAATGTATTTTAACTCCAACACCTCCTCTCCCTTAATATCAACAGGCTCCAGAACATCAACATCACTCATATTGTCCTCACCATCAAGTTCCCTCTCATTTGTGAATACCGAGGAGAAGTATTCATTGAGGGCCTCACTCACTTCCACAGCCTCCAGGCACATCCTCCCACCTTTATCTCTAATCATTCCTACCTTCACTCCTGTCATCCTTTTGTTCTTCACATAATTGAAGAATGCCTTGGGGTTTTCCTTTACCCTACTCGACAAGGCCTTCTCATGCCCCCTTCTTGCTCTCCTCAGCCCCTTCTTAAGCTCCTTTCTTGCTTCCCTATATTCCTCAATAGACCCATCTGATCCTTGCTTCCTAAACCTCAATTATGCTGCCTTCTTCCACCTGACTAGATTTTCCACCTCACTTGTCACCCATGGTTCCTTCACCCTACCATTCTTTATCTTCCTCACCGGGACAAATTTATCCCTAACATCCTGCAACAGATCCCTAAACATCAACCACATGTCCATAGTACATTTCCCTGCAAAAACATCATCCCAATTCACACCCGCAAGTTCTAGCCTTATAGCCTCATAATTTGCCCTTCCCCAATTAATAATTTTCCTGTCCTCTCTGATTCTATCCTTTTCCATGATAATGCTAAAGGCCAGGGAGCAGTGGTCACTGTCCCCCAGATGCTCACCCACCGAGAGATCTGTGACCTGACCCGGTTTGTTACCTAATACTAGATCTAGTATGGCATTCCCCCTCGTCGGCCTGTCAACATACTGTGACAGGAATCCGTTCTGGACACGTTTAACAAACTCTGTCCCGTCTAAACCATTGGAACTAATCAGGTGCCAATCAATATTAGGGAAGTTAAAGTCACCCATGATAACAACCTTGTTATTTTTGCACCCTTCCAAAATCTGCGTCCCAATCTGCTCCTCGGTATCTCTGTTGCTACCAGGGGCTGACAGAATACTCCCAATAGAGTAACTGCTCCCTTCCTGTTCCTGACTTCCACCCATACTGACTCAAGGGGATCCTGCTACATTACCCACCCTTTCTGTAGCTGTAATAGTATCCCTGACCAGTAACGCCACCCCTCCTCCCCTCCCCCCCCATCCCTTTTAAAGCACTGAAATCCAGGAATATTGAGAATCCATTCCTGCCCTGGTGCCAGCCAAGTCTCTGTAATGGCCACTACATCATGATTCCATGTATGTATCCAAGCTCTCAGTTCACCACCTTTGTTCCTGATGCTTCTTGCATTGAAGTACACGCACTTTAGCCCTTCTACCTTTACACCCTTTATTCTGCTTCTCTTTCCTCAAAGCCTCTCTATATGTTAGATCTGGCTTTACTCCATGCATTTCTTCCACTGCTCTATTGCTCTGAGTCCCATCCCCCTTGCAAATTAGGTTAAACCCTCCTGTACCATGCTAGCAAACCTACCTGCAAGGATATTGCTCCCCCTCGAGTTCAGGTGCAACCCACCTTTCCCAGAAGAGATCCCAATGATCCAAAAATCTAAAACCCTGCCCCCTGCACCAACTCCTCAGCCACACATTCAACTGCCATCTCCTCCAATTCTTACCATCACTATCACATAGCACTGGCAGCAATCCTGAGAACACCACCCTTGAGGTCCTGTTCTTCAGCCTTCTGCCCAGTTTCTGAAACTCACATTTCAGGACCTCATCCCTCTTCCTGCCTATGTCGTTGGTGCCAACATGTATCATGACTTCTGGTTGCTTTCCCTCTCGTGCCAGGATGTTGTGCACCCGGTCAGAGACATCCCGGACCCTGGCACCCGGGAGGCAACAAACCATGCGGGTGTCCTTCTCACGTCCACAAAATCTCCTGTCTGCTCCCCTGACTATAGAGTCCTCAATGATGACAGCTCTCCTCTTCTCCATCCCACCCTTCTGTACCACAGGGTCAGACTCAGTGCTGGAGGCCCTGCCACCGTGGCTCACCTCTGGTCAGTCATATCAAAACTATATCATAATCATATCAAATCTATATATCATAATCATATCAAAATTAAACATCTCATTTAAGAGCTCTTAGTATATTTCACAACTTCAGCCATGGTTTTGATCCAATTTTAAATACGTACATATATTTTACTTTAACCATGATCTTGAAATTTTGACAGGTTGTCCTGCAACCAGAACTTGTTCCCCATCCCCACATGGTCTGCTAGTTTGCACAAATTCTTCTATTTTTTTTTAAATCTGTGCTCTACTGCTTGTATGAATTTATTTTTGATGCTCTGCTAGCTTGCATATTTAAATAGCGTCCTACCGGTTTTAGTTTCTTCCCCCACGCCCCAAATGTTTCTGAAAGAGCAACGCAGCAGTCTTCAAACCTGATTTCCATCCAATGATGTAATAGATAGAACTAGATATTTCCTCAAACAATTTGCAACATCAAAGGAAGTTCTTACCTGTTTAGAACCTGAAAATTCCCTTTATCCTGGATTGTTCTGAGCTCCAAATTCTGCTGACTACGCTAATTGACAGATTTTAATGTTTAAATCCAAAGTTCTTTTGGAAGCCATGAATGAGGCATACAACTTGTTGCTTTGCAGTCATTTTATTAAAAGTTGATAGAACAGAAACACAAAATTGACAGGGTCTTACTACTTAAAGAGAGAAACCAAAGATGACATGTTGTACACCAAGGTAAGAAAAATTCCATTCAAATCTATAGATAACAATAAACCAATTGTAAAGTACTTAGTCAATATTTCAGTAAAAAAGTTAACCAATGAGAAAACGCTTAAAGTACAAAGATACGTCCAGATTTATATTTTGTATTGCCAGTACAGGCATATTAAACTGTGATGTATACAAAGGCTACTTAAAATACTATTGTTCAGCTGTATGGAAAATGACAATTACAATTAGATCCAAGTCTCTCAGTACCTACACACTCAATTTGCAGTGATGGTACATTCTGAATATAATTTCTGGGTAAATGTGTCACAATCCAGTCAATATTTTTAGAACTCAGTAGCCAGTTTAACACAGCAAGCTCTCACAAGCATTATTTTTTTCCTGTCAAACAGCTACCAAATGTTGCTACTGTCATTCATTGCCACCCCCACTGCTGTTTCTCTGCTCATTATCTGCTCTTACCCCTACCTTTGTGCAGAGCACCAAACTGTGCCCTATGCTGACCCATCTATGATTTCTCAACCAGCTCCATTGAACATCCAACTAATGTTTCTCTATTTTTTTTAAAGACTTGAAGACAATGGTGTATTGTAGCTCCAAGCTCTGTGAGTCACAGCTCTTTAGAAGCAGTGAAATGACCCATAATGTTGAAATGAACAGGGAATGAGGTGGTTAACTACCAGTGTCAGTCTTTATCAGCCCAGAGATTTGAGGGATGAAGAACAAGTCAGACACCAGAGCATTCAGCTCCTCGTCATCCCGTTGTCTTCAGTCTGCAGAAAGTCATGCAAGAAATTCAAGGGAAACAACTTCACCATTGTGGTGACTGTTTGGAATAATTGCAGAGTTCAACACCTACAGTCACGTTTGAACTTGCCTCTGTATTCAACACTGATGGTTAAATATACAGCATGCAGCCTATTTAAACATGTTCACCAGTGTGAACTCGGTAGTGTGCCAGAAGGATGGAATACTGAGTGAATCCCTTACCACATTGAGAACAGGTGAACGGTCTCTCTCCAGTGTGAAATCGCTGATGCAACTTCAGTAGATATGGTTGAGAGAATCCCTTCCCGCAGTCTGAGCACATGAATGGTTTCTCCCCAGTGTGAATTCGCTGATGTCTCTGTAGATCAGATGACCGAGTGAATTCCTTCCCACAGTCTGAGCAGGCAAATGGCCTCTCCCCAGTGTGAACCCGGTAATGTACCTTCAGTTGAAAAGGCCGAGTGAATCTCTTCCCACATTCTGAGCAGGGGAATGGTTTCCCTTCAGTGTGAACTAACTGGTGTGCCAGTAGGTGATATGATCGAGTGAATCCCTTCCCACAGTCTGAACAGGTGAATGGCCTCTCCCCAGTGCGAATTTGCTGATGGACCTTCAGTTGACATGACTGAGAGAAACCCTTCCCACAGTCTGGGCAGGTGAGTGGCCTCTCCCCAGTGTGAAATCGCTTACGTACCTTCAGTTGAGATGACCGAGTGAATCCCATCCCCAGAGTCTCAGCAGGTGAGCAGTCTCTCCCCGGTGTGAATGCACTGTAATCCCTTCAGTTGAGATGACAGAGCAAATTCCTTCCCACAGTCTGAGTAGATGAATGGCCTCTCCCCAATATGAAGTGATTGGTGTGTCTGGATGTTGCTTAACTGAGTGAATCTCCTCCCACACCGAGAAAAGTTGAATGGTCTCTCTCCCTTGTGAACTCACTGGGTGCGTTTTCGGTCGGCTGAGTGAGTGAATATCTTCCTAGACATGCAACAGGCCTCTCACTGATCAGAATTTTCTGAGATATATTTAACTTGAATGGCAGAAAGAACCCTCTCACTATGGTGTGAACTTGCTGATGTATCTTCAGGATGGATAATCGTTCGACACACAGCAGGTGTATGGCATGTCTCACCAGTAAACTCACTGTGTATCAGCAGGTTGGCTGAGTGAGTGCCCACCCTCACACAAATAGAGCTGATGAATTAAATCTCCCTGTTAGCAATTCATTAAACCAGATGTCAAATATAGTGAATCCCTCACAGAGTCAATACAGTTCAAGAACTTATCTCTAGTGAACAAATGGTGTTTTCTCAGCACCCTGGTTCCAGTAGATTTCACTGAGTTACAACAAAAAAACATTTCAGAGACAAAGAACATTCTCAGCCAGGATGAGATATTGCTTCATCTCCAAGAATCAACAACAGATATATTGGTGTTACAAAGGAAATATCTGGTCACTCCTTAAATATCGGATAGAGACAGCAAAACTGATGCTTTGTTGTGTTTGAGATTCCAGTACACAAATTCTTTGCCGTTTCAAACCTGTAAAAAGATTTACAAAAGACATGAATGGGTGAAGGACATTTCAGGTGAGCTGCTGATCAGACTTGCACAACAAGTGGAGGAATTTTAGTCCATTCCTCCATACAAAACTTTTCAGTTCATCAATGTTTCTGGGATACCTTTCATGACACAGCCCTCTTCAGGTCATGCCACAGCATCTCAATTGGATTAAGGTCTGGACTCTGACTTAGCCATTCAAGAACATGAATTATCTTTTTAAGCCATTCTGTTGTTGATTTACTCTTGTATTTTGGATCATTGTCTTGTTGCATTATCCAACTTCTATTAATCTTCAGGTGAAAGACCGCTACCCTGAAATTCTCCTGTAAAATCCAGTTAAGATGGTGAATCACTAAAAATACCTTGTCTCTGGTAAATTACATTAAATTATGGCTGTAAACAGCAAAGGGGGCAAGGCAAGTTCAGAGGATGAGCCAAGATGGTTTATTGCACGATTGTTGCAACTGGAGTTCCAATGCCCTCACAGCGGCCCAGGAGCAAGATTGGATCGCTCTAGGCGCCGAAAGGAGAAGTCGGGGCCCGGTCAGAGAAGTTCTGAAGCACATTCAACTGGCCTGGATGTGAGGTTGGATCGCCCTGGGTGCCAAGCTGATTTGAAGAGCTTAAGAGTGGCTTCAGGCTGGACAACGGAATCTGAGCCTGGAGCAAGTCTCTGGGCAGCGTGGTCTGGGCCCAGTGCGAGGTGTGTTTCCGTTTAGATAATTTAAGTGCCAGCCCAGATTGGAAGTGAGCCAATTTCACTCACTCTCCACAATGTTGGCTCCTCTCTCTAGGGTGCAGAGCCTTTCGCTGTTGGGTCAGTTTAAACACTGGCCTAGATAGACTGAAAAGACAGGATGTCAGGCAGGACGAGAGCAGATTTCACTCATTCTCTGCTATGGAAATCTTCCTGGTGCTGAGGCTATGAAGACAGCCCCAGCTGCTATGCTCAGTGCCCGCTAATACGATGAACTGATTAGCGAGGCTTTGGCCTACTCTGGGGTTCAGACACCAGGACTGAATTTTGGTTTGTAATGCTGTGGTTTGCTTCAGTTGTTCACATGATTTGTACTTTTTGTCTTTCTCTTGCACTGAGTCTTGAGTGTGAGGGCAGTTTGCTGTTCTCAGTGTCGGATGTGGGAGGCCCTGGAGTCTCCAAGCCTCCCGGACGTCTACATCTGCGCCAAGTGCATCGAGATGCAGCTCCTAAGGGACCATGTTACGGAACTGGAGCTGCAGCTCGATGACCTTTGTCTGGTCAGGGAGAGTGAGGAGTTGATAGAGAGGAGTTGCAGGCAGGTGGTCACACCGGGGCCACGGGAGGCAGACAAGTGGGTCACGGTTAGGAGGGGGAAGGGGAAGAGTCAGGTAATAGAGAGTACCCCGGTGGCTGTGCCCCTTAACAATAGGTACACCTGTTTGAGTACTGTTGTGGGGGACAGCGACAGTGGCCGTGCCTCTGGCACAGAGTCTGGCCCTGTAGCTCAGAAGGGTAGGGCAAGGAAGAGGAGGGCAGTTGTGATAGGGAACTCGATAGTAAGGGGGTCAGATAGGCGATTCTGTGGACGCAGTCCAGAGACCCGGATGGTAGTTTGCCTCCCTGGTGCCAGAGTCCGGGATATTTCTGATCGTGTCCAAGATATCCTGAAGTGGGAGGGTGAGGAGCCAGAGGTCGTGGTACATATGGGTACCAATGACATAGGTAGGAAAAGGGATGAGGTCCTGAAAGGAGAATATAGGGAGCTAGGAAAGGAGTTGAGAAAAAGGACCACAAAGGTAGTAATCTCGGGATTACTGCCTGTGCCACGCGACAGTGAGAGTAGGAATGCGATGAGGTGGAGGATAAATGCGTGGCTGAGGGATTGGAGCAGGGGGCAGGGATTCAAGTTTTTGGATCATTGGGACCTCTTTTGGCGCAGGCGTGACCTGTACAAAAAGGATGGGTTACACTTGAATCCTAGGGGGACCAATATCCTGGCAGGGAGATTAGCGAGGGCTACTGAGGTGACTTTAAACTAGAATGGTTGGGGGGTGGGAATCAAATTAAAGAGGCTAGGCGAGAGGAGGTTAGTTCACAACAGGGGGATGGGAACCAGTGCAGAGAGACAGAGGGGTGTAAAGTGAGAGTAGAAGCAAAAAGTACTAAGGAGAAAAGTAAAAGTGGCAGGCCGACAAATCCAGGGCAAGCATTAAAAAGGGCCACTTTTCAACATAATTGTATAAGAGCTAAGAGAGTTGTAAAAGAGCGCCTGAAGGCTTTGTGTGTCAATGCAAGGAGCATTCGTAATAAGGTGGATGAATTGAAAGTGCAGATTGTTATTAATGAATATGATATAGTTGGGATCACAGTGACATGGCTCCAGGGTGACCAAGGATGGGAGCTCAACGTTCAGGGATATTCAACATTCAGGAGGGATAGACATGAAGGAAGGGGAGGTGGGGTAGCGTTGCTGGTTAAAGAAGAGATTAACGCAATAGAAAGGAAGGACATAAGCCGGAAAGATGTGGAATCGATATGGGTAGAGCTGCGTAACACTAAGGGGCAGAAGACGCTGGTGGGAGTTGTGTACAGGCCACCTAACAGTAGTAGTGAGGTCGGAGATGGTATTAAACAGGAAATTAGAAATGTGTGCAATAAAGGAACAGCAGTTATAATGGGTGACTTCAATCTACATGTAGATTGGGTGAACCAAATTGGTAAAGGTGCTGAGGAAGAGGATTTCTTGGAATGTATGCGGGATGGTTTTTTGAACCAACATGTCAAGGAACCAACTAGAGAGCAGGCTATTCTGGACTGGGTTTTGAGCAATGAGGAAGGGTTAATTAGCAATCTTGTCGTGAGAGGCCCCTTGGGTAAGAGTGACCATAATATGGTGGAATTCTTCATTAAGATGGAGAGTGACATAGTTAATTCTGAAACAAAGGTTCTGAACTTAAAGAGGGGTAACTTTTAAGGTATGAGACGTGAATTAGCTAAGATAGACTGGCAAATGACACTTAAAGGATTGACGGTGGATATGCAATGGCAAGCATTTAAAGGTTGCACGGATGAACTACAACAATTGTTCATCCCAGTTTGGCAAAAGAATAAATCAAGGAAGGTAGTGCACCCGTGGCTGACAAGAGAAATTAGGGACAGTATCAATTCCAAAGAAGAAGCATACAAATTAGCCAGAGAAAGTGGCTCACCTGAGGACTGGGAGAAATTCAGAGTTCAGCAGAGGAGGACAAAGGGCTTAATTAGGAAGGGGAAAAAAGATTATGAGAGAAAACTGGCAGGGAACATAAAAACTGACTGTAAAAGCTTTTATAGATATGTGAAAAGGAAAAGACTGGTAAAGACAAATGTAGGTCCCCTACAGACAGAAACAGGTGAATTGATTATGGGGAGCAAGGACATAGCAGACCAATTGAATAATTACTTTGGTTCTGTCTTCACTAAGGAGGACATAAATAATCTTCCAGAAATAGTAGGGGACAGAGGGTCCAGTGAGATGGAGGAACTGAGCGAAATACATGTTAGTAGGGAAGTGGTGTTAGGTAAATTGAAGGGATTGAAGGCAGATAAATCCCCAGGGCCAGATGGTCTGCATCCTAGAGTGCTTAAAGAAGTAGCCCAAGAAATAGTGGATGCATTAGTGATAATTTTTCAAAACTCGTTAGATTCTGGACTAGTTCCTGAGGATTGGAGGGTGGCTAATGTAACCCCACTTTTTAAAAAAAGGGAGAGAAACCGGGGAATTATAGACCGGTTAGCCTAACGTCAGTGGTGGGGAAACTGCTGGAGTCAGTTATCAAAGATGTGATAACAGCACATTTGGAAAGCGGTGAAATCATCGGACAAAGTCAGCATTGATTTGTGAAAGGAAAATCATGTCTGACGAATCTCATAGAATTTTTTGAGGATGTAACTAGTAGAGTGGATAGGGGAGAGCCAGTGGATGTGGTATATTTGGATTTTTAAAAGGCTTTTGACAAGGTCCCACACAGGAGATTAGTGTGCAAACTTAAAGCATACGGTATTGAGGGTAAGGTATTGATGTGGATGGAGAATTGGTTAGCAGACAGGAAGCAAAGAGTGGGAATAAACGGGACCTTTTCAGAATGGCAGGCGGTGACTAGTGGGGTACCGCAAGGCTCAGTGCTGGGACCCCAGTTGTTTACAATATATATTAATGACTTGGATGGGGGAATTAAATGCAGCATCTCCAAGTTTGCGGATGACACGAAGCTGGGTGGCAGTGTTAGCTGTGAGGAGGATGCTAAGAGGATGCAGGGTGACTTGGATAGGTTGGGTGAGTGGGCAAATTCATGGCAGATGCAATTTAATGTGGATAAATGTGAAGTTATCCACTTTGGTGGCAAAAATAGGAAAACAATTATCTGAATGGTGGCCGATTAGGAAAAGGGGAGGTGCAACGAGACCTGGGTGTCATTATACACTAGTCATTGAAAGTGGGCATGCAAGTACAGCAGGCAGTGAAAAAGGCGAATGGTATGCTGGCATTTATAGCGAGAGGATTCGACTACAGGAGCAGGGAGGTACTACTGCAGTTGTACAAGGCCTTGGTGAGACCACACCTGGAGTATTGTGTGCAGTTTTGGTCCCCTAATCTGAGGAAAGACATCCTTACCATAGAGGGAGTACAAAGAAGGTTCACCAGTTGATTCCTGGGATGGCAGGACTTTCATATGAAGAAAGACTGGATGAACTGGGCTTGTATTCGTTGGAATTTAGAAGATTGAGGGGGGATCTGATTGAAACGTATAAAATCCTAAAGGGATTGGACAGGCTAGATGCAGGAAGATTGTTCCCAATGTTGGGGAAGTCCAGAACGAGGGGTCACAGTTTGAGGATAAAGGGGAAGCCTTTTAGGACCGAGATTAGGAAAAACTTCTTCACACAGAGAGAGGTGAATCTGTGGAATTCTCTGCCACAGGAAACAGTTGAGGCCAGTTCATTGGCTATATTTAAGAGGGAGTTAGATATGGCCCTTGTGGCTACGGGGATCAGGGGGTATGGAGGGAGGGCTGGTGCAGGGTTCTGAGTTGGATGATCAGCCATGATCATAATAAATGGCGGTGCAGGCTCGAAGGGCCGAATGGCCTACTCCTGCACCTATTTTCTATGTTTCTATGTTTTATTTTTATTCTTATTTTTTTTTATTGTTTTCTTTCAGGTTTCTTGCTTTGTGACCACCTGTGAGCAAGCAAATCAAGGCTGTATAATGTATACATTTGTGGTAATAAATGAATCTTGAAACAATTTTAAATTCATTGTTCCCTCAACAATTGCAAACTGTCTAGGCACTGAGGCAGCAAAGTAGCCCCAAACCATGATGCTCCTTCCACTATTCACAGCTGGGATGAGATTCTGGTGTTGGTGTGCAGTGCCCTATTTCCTCCAAACAAAGCAGTGTGCATTTCTGCCAAAAAATTCAACTTCTGTCTCGTGTTCAGAGAACATTGTCCCAGAGGCGCTGTAGAACATCCAGGTGGTCTTTTGCAATCATGAGACATTCAACAATTTTGTTTTGGGAGAGCAGTGGTTTCCTCTGTGGTGTCCTTCCATGAACACCATTCTTGTTTTTAAAAACGCGAACACGAGGAAATCTGCAGATGCTGGAATTTCAAGCAACACACATAAAAGTTGTTGGTGAACACAGCAGGCCAGGCAGCATCTCTAGGAAGAGGTACAGTCAACGTTTCCGGCCAAGACCCTTAGTCAGGACTAACTGAAAGAAGAGCTAGTAAGAGATTTGGAAGTGGGAGGGGGAGATCTGAAATGATAGGAGAAGACAGGAGGGGGAGGGATGAAGCCAAGAGCTGGACAGTTGATTGGCAAAAGGGATATCAGAGGATCATGGGACGGGAAGCCTAGGGAGAAAGAAAGGGGGATGGGGGGGAGCCTAGAGGATGGGCAAGGAGTCATAGTGAGAGGGACAGAGGGAGAAAAAGAATATATATATAAAATAATTAATAAATAACGGATGGGGTATGAGGGGGAGGTGGGGCATTAACGGAAGTTAGAGAAGTCAATGTTCATGCCACACCCAGACGGAATACAAGGTGTTGTTCCTCCAACCAGAGTGTGGCTTCATTCTTGTTTAGTGTTTTTCTTATGGTGGACACTAACAATTGAACAGAGACTTTAGCAAGTTCTAGAGATAGCTGCTGATCTTTTGCTGTTACCTTTTGCAGTTCTTTTTCACTTCCTTTAGCATTGCATGTTGTGCTCTTGGTGTGATCTTTGCAGGATACCCACTCCTCCGGAGAGTAGCAACAGTACTGAGTTTCCGCCATTTGCAGACAATGGTGGACTGATGAACACTCAAGTCTTTAGAAATGCTATTGTAGCCTCTTCCAGCTGCATGCATCTCTACAATTCTTCTAAGGTCTTCTGAAAGTTGTTTTGATCGAGGTATGGTGCACGTAACAGATCTTTGTGTATTTTGTTTTTATAGGACAGGACACTTCTACAATCTAAACCTCCAATCTCATCTCATTGATTAAAGCACTTGACTCCAAGTAGCTTTTGTGGAAAGCATTACCCCAGGTTCACATACTTCTCCTAACAAATATATGTAATATTGGATCATTTTTCTCAGTAAATAAATGAACAAGCATAACGTTTTGGGGTTACTTAATTAATTGGATTCTCTATCTAGCTTTAGGACGCATGAAGATCTGATCACATTTTAGGTCATATTTATGCAGAAATAGAAGAAATTCTACAGGGTTCACAAACTTCCTAGCACCACTGTACAAAGATCCCTGCAGCATCCGATGACCCTGTGATCTGTCTTGGAGGCGAACATCTGACTGTCTTTCAAGAGGGTGAACCCTCACAAGGCAGCAGGGCCCAATGAAGTATACGGTTAGGCTCTGAAAACCTGTGCCAGCCAGCTAGGAGTAGTCAAAGACATTTTCAATCTCTCGCTGCTACAGTCAGAAGTTCCCACCTGCTTCAAAAAGGCAACACTTACACCAGTGCCCAAGAGCAGTGTGAGCTGCCTCAACAACTATTGTCCAGTGGCACTCAAATCCAGTGACGTAATGCTTTGAGAAGTTGATCATGGATAAGAATCAACTCTTGCCTCAGAAAGCACCTGGACCCATTATCATTTGCCTATCACCTCAATAGGTCTGCAGCAGACCTCAATAGCTCTTCATGAAGCCTTGGCTCACCCAGACAATGCAATACCCATGTCAGAATGCAGTTTATTGACTGTAGCTCAGCATTTAACACCACCATTCCTACAGTCCTGATTGAAAAGCCACAGAACCTAGGCATCTGTACCTTCTTCTGCAACTGGATCCTCAATTTCCTAACCGGGAGACCACAATCTGTGCAGATTGGAAATTACATCCTCACCTCACTGACAAGTGACAATGGTGTTTCACAGGGATGTGTGCTTAGCCTAGTGCTCCACTCTCCCTACACCCATGACTGTGTGGCTAGGCATAGCTTAAATGCCATCTATAAATTTGCTGAAGATAGAATTTCAGATGGTGAGGAAAGGGCATACAGGAGCAAGAGATACCAGCTAGTTGAGTGGTGTCACAGCAATAAGCTTGCACTCAGCATCAGGAAGACCAAAGAGCTGTTTGTGGACTTGAGGAAGGGTAAAACAAGAGAATACAAACTAAACCTCAGAGGGATCAGAAGTGAGCAATTTCAAGTCCCTGGGTGTCAATATTTCTGAGGAGCTATGGGATATGTTGCTATAAAGGAGGCAAGACAGCAGCAACATTTCATGAGGAGTTTGAGACAATCTGCTTTGTCAACTAAAACACTGAAAAACTTCTACAAATGCACCATGTAGAGCATTCTGACTGTGCCACTGTCTTGTATTGGGGGCGGGGGGGGGAGAAGAGGGGGCTACTACCCAAGATTTAATGGATATATATACATACATACACACACACAGAATGCAACTCAGCCTTTTCCTCTATATTTATCACATATTTCATTGTACTGCTGCTGTAAAATTAACAAATTTCACAACACATGCCAATGATATTAAATCTGATTCTGATATTGGCACCCTTATCTTTATATTTCCTCTTTTCTCCCATTATAGCATTTTTTGCTGCTTTTGAAAGCTTTCCAATCCTTTAACTTCCCACTAATTTCAGCTGTTATCCCATAGAATCAGAAATCTACAGCACATTACAAGCCCTTCAGCCCACAATGCTGTGCTGACCATGTAACCTACTCTAGAAACTGCCTAGAATTACCCTACTGCATAGCTCTATGTACCTATTTAAGAAGACCCCACTTTATCTGCCTCTACTACTGTTGCTGACATTCCCCTTGTATCTACTTTCAAGCACCTTAAAACTATACCCCCTCGTGTTAGCTATTTTAGCTGGGAAAACCCTCTGGCTATCCACACAATCAAAGTCTCTCATCATCTTATATGCCTCTATCAGATCACCTCATCCTCCATCGCTTCAAGGAGAAAAGGCCAAGGGAACAAAGTACACGCACACACCCACACAACCAAGGGAAAAGTCAATACTATACCCGACACCCTTGACTCTGTGCGGGCACGGCTCTTAAGACATTAGGGACGATACCCACAGCCCTAACCCTATTCAATGCACAACTCACCAACGGCAGGGCGGTCCCTCAGAGTTAGCAAAAAAGAGAAAGGGTCAAGCACACGTGGCTTCCTTTATAGTGCAACAGGAATGATGAATCCAGTCCAGGTGATTCACGGAGAAGCCAATAGCTCGCTGATTACCAAGGCCAATTGCCCGAGGTCAAGTACAAGGCTAATTAAAGGGGTCAATGGTTAGGTGTGCATTGATGGACGAGGAGGGGCCAAACCTTGATTGGCAGGTGGCGTCTTTCGACCAGGTAAATGGGCAGTGCTGTCATGACAGTCACGACCCCTCCAATACACTGTTCTTCTGTTTTAATGTTGTCATTGACTTCTCTTGTCAGTCACGGTTGCCTAATTCTCCCCCTGGGATGTATCTACACCACATTTTCCTTTTTACGTGTTTTTTCGATCTCCTGTTTTAAATTGCAGTTAACATCTGGGGTACCGCTTGGAGGCCTATAGACAATTCCCATCGGGATGCTTTTATCCTTGCAGCTTCTCAGCTTATCGATGAGGGGAACTCACCTGAATCTCTTGGTGAATCCAGCGACTGTTTTACTTGGGCAACAACGTACTCTCTCGTCTCGCTGGCCAGCTTCTCTCCGTCGTGGCGAGTGTCCGAACCTCACTTGCTGCTCGTACCTTTCGTACTCACACAGTCTCTTTCTCAAACGTGCACGGTATTCACTCACTCTCCGTTTAGACCTGACACTGTTCTCACCATCTGATGTTTGTCCTAATAAAGATAAACTAGGCGCACAACCCGATCCCAATGGTAGCTTCCGGTTCCGGGCCTCGCATTGCCTGCTGGGAATACAGCCACAATCATTGACTCTTATTACAGTATCTCATCTTCTCGTTATTTAGGTTCAAGAGGGTTGGGAGCTTCAGAAATCGCCGTCAGTGACCCGGCGATAAAATGGATTGAATTGACTTTATTACTTACATCCTTCACATACATGAGGAGTGAAAATCTTTACGTTACGTCTCCGTCTAAATGTGCAATTTATAGTAATTTGTACTAAATAGTATCAACGTGAATTAATCAGTCTGATGGCCTGGTGGAAGAAGCTGTCCCGGAGCCTGTTGGTCCTGGCTTTTATGCTGTGGTACCGTTTCCCGGAAGGAAGCAGCTGGAACAGTTTGTGGTTGGGGTGACTCGGGTCCCAAATGATCCTTCGGGCCCTTTTTACACACCTGTCTTTGTAAATGTCCTGAATAGTGGGAAGTTCACATCTACAGATGTGCTGGGCTGTCCGCACCACTCTCTGTAGAGTCCTGTGGTTGAGGGAAGTACAGTTCCCTTACCAGGCGGTGATGCAGCCAGTCAGGATGCTCTCAGTTATGCCCCTGCAGAAAGTCCTTAGGATTTGGGGACTCATGCCAAACTCCTTCAACCGTCTGAAATGAAAGAGGCGCTGCTGTGCTTTTTTCACCACACAGCTGGTGTGTACAGATCATGTGAGGTCCTCTGTGATGTTTATGCCAAGGAACTTAAAGCTGTTCACCCTCTCAACCCCAGATCCATTGATGTCAATATGGATTAGCCCACCTCCATTCCTCCTGTAATCCACAACCAGCCTCCTTTGTTTTTGCAACATTGAGGGAGAGGTTTTCTTGACACCACTGTGTCAGGGTGATGATAAATGCACAGGCGTCAGGGTCACTGATGGGCCTGAATATCGTGTATGTGCTCAGTGGAGAAACAGCAGGGAGTAGAAGTGGGGACTTCATCAGTACCGAAGTCCTCACCCCAACTAAGGGACAAATGCTGTGAGCTCAACCCAGACCCACCGTGGCCTCCCAAACCCGGGATAATCCCAATCCTCCCCATCTATCTCGGGCCCTGAGAAGCTTTCTGCTGATGAGTGAAGACGCTGGTGCCATTTCTGTGGCGCATGTGCATCCCTGAAACCATAATGGATAGACAGCTCTATTGTTCGTGGGGGTTTCTGGGTATAGAGGCAGCCACGGGTGTGACACTTCCATGACATTGTCCACCGGTCTGTAAGCAAAGGTCTGATGGACCTCCCAGATACTGCCGAGCTCTAGCTATCTAAATCCAAGGATTGGGAACACGGAACAAAAATATAGTTCCATGTTAATTAGTGCTGCATGAAAAAAGTATAACAAATCCTTCCTTCAAGATTCAAAGTACATTTATTGTCAAAGAATATATAAATTATGCAACCTTGAGATTTGTTTGCTTACAGGCAGTCACAAAGCAAGAAACCCGAAAGAACCAATTTAGAAAAAATAAAAGTCCAACACTCGATGCACAAGGGAAAGTGGGGGGGAAGCACAGATCATGCACACAATTGAGGCAAACAAAAAATTGAGTCTTCAGATCTGAACCCTGGAGTAGGCCCAAAGCCTTGCCTGTTGGTTCAGCTTCAGTTCTTGGGAAAACCACCTTTGTTCCATCTCCTCTTGTTCTGGATCATCTACCCGCATTATTCCTCATTCTCTCTGGGTACATTATGATATCAAGTACCTTCGTCCTAGGCAGCAAGTAACCTGTAGCTCTGACATCACAAAAGTGCCTAACTCAAATGATGCTGCCCTCCCATTGGAACTGCCATTGATAGTTCAACACTGTCAATCACTTGGGGGAGGTCAGAGTAGTTAGAACATCTCAGGGAGCAGCCGTGTGATACCATGCACTCTTTGCAGTGAGTTGTGGTGCAGCCGCCAATTGGAGATTGGAAGAAGTGTAAGAAGACACAGCTAACTCAGGGTTGCCGATTGAGTAGAAAAGGCATCAACTCATGTCAGTTTGATGTTTTGAGCAGCGGACAATCAGCATGCATGACTGATTGGCAAGAACAAATTAAAGTAAGGCAGGGGCAAGTAAAACAGCAATTGTCAGAGTTAGAGGCCTTAGCTCTTTAAGGCTTCAACGAGGAGAGGTTTCAGTCAGAGAAGCCAACAAAAAGTGTGGGTAGAGTTTTTTTTCCTGCCACAGTTTATCTTTTATATTTGCTTAGTAGTGATGCTAGGCAGGAGAGTGGAATGTTCCACTTGTGAGATGTGGGAAGGCAGGGAGACCTCTAGCCTACAGCTGCAAGAAGTGTAACCAGCTGCAGCTTCTAACAATCCGCGTTAAGGAGTTGAAGCTGGAACCGGATGAACTCTGGATCATTTGGGAAGTTGAAGGGGTAATAGATATGATAGTGTAGAGGTTCACACCATGCTTAACAACATGGCAGCTAAGATCAGGGTTCAATTCCCCCTGCTTTCTGTAACAAATCACTACTGTTGGTGTTGGACTCTGCAAGTAACGTTGCTGTTCAGCAAACCCAGTTCTGTACTCTGATCACTGGGCATGGGAGGAGTTTCTTCTGCTGATGTTCACTTGTAATGGGACTGGAGTTTAATATTCTGGATCTGTGACTAATAATTTTTAAACTCTGCATCAGGAACGAATGA
The DNA here is from genome assembly GCF_963921235.1 of Mobula hypostoma. NCBI lineage: Eukaryota > Metazoa > Chordata > Chondrichthyes > Myliobatiformes > Myliobatidae > Mobula > Mobula hypostoma. The sequence goes on from NC_086124.1 coordinate 102,005, forward strand.
CACTATTAGTTAACTACCCTATTCCTGCTCATTTCAATGTTATGGCCCTTTTCTATTCTTCTAAAGGGCTGTGTTCCACACTGCTGTGCTGCTAAACTACAACACTGTCCTCCAAAGTCTGAAAGCAGAATGGGGAACCATAAGTTGGATGTTCAGTGGTGCAGGGCTAGAAACCAGAGGTGAGTCAGTACAGGGCAGAGTTTTGGGCTCTGGACAGTGGTAGGGGCTAAGAGCTCATGACAAAGAGTAGGGAAACAGCAAATGGGGGGAGAAACAATGAATGACATAGTATCAACATTTGGAATCTGATTATCCATGTTCTGGCTTCTTCCCCCTTCCTTCCCAGTCCTGATGAAGGGTCTCAACTCAAAGCATCAACCATTTATTCCCCTCCATAGATGTTGCCTGACCTGCTGAGGTCTGACATTTTGTGTGTGTTGCTCTGGATTTGCAGCATCTGCAGAATCTCGTGTTTATGATTCTCCAAGTGTGGCTTCGCCAGTGCCCTAAACAACTGCACTATAACTACCAAACCTTTGTACTCAATGCCCTGATTTATGCAGGTGAGTGTGCCAAAAGCCTTCTCTAGCACCCTGTCAACCTTTGACTCTTGTTTCAGTAAGCCATGCATGTGTACTCCAAGATTTCTCTGTCCTGCAGCACACCCCGAGGCCTTACCATTCATTATGAAAGTCCAACCCAAATTTGACTTTCCAAAATGCAACATCCCAGACTTATCTGAAGTAAACTCTGCTTGCCATTCCTCAGCCTATGTACTCAGCTGACCAAGATTGCTCTGTAATTTTTGATAACCTTTTTCACTGGCCACTATGCCACCCATTTCAGTGTCATCTGCAAATTTACTAACCTTGCCCTGTACGTTCTCATCCAAATCACTGATATTGATGACAAACAATAATGCATTCTGCACCAATTTCCATGGCACAGCGCTAGTTACAGGTCTCCAGTCAGAGAAATAACCTTCCAACTTGAACACCTGCTTTTCACCATCAAGCCAATTGACTAACAGATTAGTCAGCTATCCCCGGATTCCTTGTGATCTGGACTTCCAGAGCAGTCTACCAAAGATCAAAGAACATTTATTATCAAAGTATGTATACTATATACAACCTTGAGATTCGTCTCCTTACAGCCAGCTACAAAACAAAGAAACCCAATAGAACCCAGTAAAAAAAATCAAACACCCAACGTGCAGAAACAAATCTCACAAACAATAACAGTAAGCAAATAACATTCATAACTGAAGTTCACGAAAGTGAGTCCACAGACGTGAAGCCAGCAAGTGATTTAGGAGCCTGTCATTTGCAGACCACAGCCTCCGTTCAGCACAGAGACAAGCAGACCTCACGGAGCAGTGAGCCAAACACTGGCCTGTCCATCGCCTCCACCTCTGACACCCCAACCTTTTCAATCGGGCCTGGTGCTTAAATCATCCAAACATCAACTGTTCCTTGCTCGATTCAGTCCGTACACAACCTTTTCCATTTGGCCCAGTGCTTAAATCAATCAAACTGGGGCTCTTCCCTTGCTCTCAGGCCCGGAATCCGTCTCGACTCTGACAGTGCAGAATACCCCGTGGCTGTACCCCTCAATACGAAATATAATGGATACTGGTGTGGGGAATGACGCACCGGGGGAAGCCATAGCAACCAGGTCTCTGGTACCGTCTGGCTCTGTGGCTCAGAGGGAATTAGGGAGAAGAGGGGTGCAGTAGTGATAGGGAATTCCATGATTAGAGGAGCAGAAAGCAGATTCTGTGGCATGAAAGAGGCACCCAGATGGTATGTTGCCTCCCTGGTGCCAGTGTCAGGGACATCTCGGATGGGGTTCACAGCGTTCTAAAGAAAGAGGGTGAGCAGCCAGAAGTCTTGGTACATATTGGCATCAATGGCATAGGTATCCATTCCAGAGGGCAGAGCTTAGGATGATGGCGCCTAACGACGACTCTTTTGCTTGCATCTTTGGAAACAGCTCTATTTCTATCTTTAATATCTCTCTTTCTTTTCCTTTTCAGGGTTCTTTTGAAGACCCTGACCTGAAGTTACACATTGACTTCGGTTCTTAGCGGGAATGGGACCCACTCTCAGGGATAAGAGATGAGTTCATTAGAGACAAGATTGTTCTTGGGCTACTACACACCAAACTGTCAGAGAGACTGTTGTTGAAGGCAAATCTTACATCGAGAAAGCTATTGCTATGGTCAGGCAGAGTGAGGGTGCTTGTCAGCAACAGGCAGATCTGAAGCATGACAATGATGTTGAGGTAAACGAGGTGCAGTCAGAAAAACTACAGAAAGAAATGACAGTGGAGCTCAGCTCAAACAAAACAGACAAGCGAAACAAAGAGCAGGTAAAATGTTCAAACGCAGGAGATGCGGCAAGTTTCCATTCCCCATCAAAGAGCTCTGTCCAGTGTAGCCCCCTGGTAAGCCTCAGGCTCGCTCAGCTCGCTTTCGTCTGGGGGGAGCAGCCTTCGGCCCCACCAAACTGGGTAATCAAGTTTGAGTGGATGCTGTGTGATGTACCCCACACCACCAAATAACAGACAATGCACCATATGTGATTGAATGATTACACTTTATAGATCTTACTAGAACTACGTAATTAATAGAGATAAAATATAAAAGGAAAGTATAAGGTGCCAAACTTATCAAAGTTCAACCACTTCGTACACACAGTTGCAGCTCAAGTAACGGAGTCCTCTTTCCACCATTCGATCCCTTCCGACCCCCTCGACCCACTGCCTGGGACCAACCACAGTGGTCGACCAGAGTGTGTCCAGTCCTCTTTGGTTCTCCTCCCCAAAACCCTGGGCCTCGGACTCCCACTCGGGGTCCGTCCCGTCGCCCAGCTTATAGCATCACGTCTCACTGTCCCCATCCGCCTTCTGCTCCAAAGACCGCAAAACACAATAGCTTACAGACACACAAAAAAGAATAACATCTATCCCAATTGGTTCATTGTTCCTCTTATCAATAATATAACCCAAACAAGCAGAGAGAGAGAGAGAGAACTCCTTACATCACAGTTATTATTACAGAAAAGCCGTTTTAATTATAACATAACCAAGAAGCCATTTTGTTAGCCTTCACAGTAACATAAAAGAAGAAACCCCTTTCACCAGCAAAATAAGTGAAAATCCACAAATGCAATAGAGTTGGCCATCAAAAAGCTAGTGTCACTCAAGAAACAGTTCTTCAGGAGGCCAAAGAAGACCATGATTCAGATAAAGAGAGAGCTTTCCTTGGGGCTCTAGATTCAAATAGATTAGGCTGATGGAACACACACCAATCCTCATAGAGGGATCAGAAGTGGAGTTAGTGAGCAGCTTCCTGGGTGTCAAGATCTCTGAGGATCTAACCTGGTCCCAACATACCAATGTAGTTATAAAGAAGGCAAGACAGTGGCTATACTTTATTAGGAGTCTGAAAAGATTTGGCATGTCAACAAGTACACTCAAAAACTTCTATAGTTGTACTATGGAGAGCATTCTGACAGGCTGCATCACCGTCTGGTATGGAGGAGCTACTGCACAGGACCGAAAGAAGCTGCAGAAGGTTGTAAATCTAGTCAGCTCCATCTTGGGCACTAGCCTACAAAGTACCCTGGTCATCGTGTGGATAATCAGAGGCTTTTTCCCAGGGCTAAAGTGGCTAGCATAAGAGAGCACAGTTTTAAGGTGCTTGGAAGTAGCTACAGAGGAGATGTCAGGGTTAAGTTTTTTACGCAGAGAGCGGTGAGTGCGTGGAATGGGCTGCCGGTGACGGTGGTGGAGGCAGATATGTAAGTGTCTTTTAAGAGACTCCTGGATAGGTACATGGAGCTTAGAAAAATAGAGGGCTATGGGTAACCCTAGGTAATTTCTAAGGTAAGGACATGTTTGGCTTGGCTTTGTGGGCCGAAGGGCCTCTATGTTTCTATCTTTAGGGAGCAGTATCTCAGAAAGGCAGTGTCCATTATTAAGGCCCTCAGTACCCAGGGCATGCCCTTTTCTCACTGTTACTACCAGGTAGGAGGTACAGAAGCCTGAAGGCACACACTTAGTGATTCAGGAACAGTTTCTTCCCCTCTGGCATCCAGTTCCTAAATGGATATTGAATCTTTGGACACTACCTCACTTTTTTAAAATATACAGTATTTCTGTTTTTGCATGTTTTTAAAAATCTATTCAATATACATAATTGATTTACTTGCAAACAACAGGAATTCTGCAGATGCTGGAAATTCAAGCAACATACATCAAAGTTGCTGGTGAACGCAGCAGGCCAGGCAGCATCTATAGGAAGAGGCGCAGTCGACGTTTCAGGCCGAGACCCTTCGTCAGGACTAACTGAAGGAAGAGTGAGTAAGGGATTTGAAAGCCCTTATTTGAAAGCTTTCAAATCCCTTACTCACTCTTCCTTCAGTTAGTCCTGACGAAGGGTCTCGGCCTGAAACGTCGACTGCGCCTCTTCCTATAGATGCTGCCTGGCCTGCTGCGTTCACCAGCAACTTTGATGTATGTTAATTGATTTACTTGTTTATTTATTATTATTTTTATTTATTGTTATTTTTTCTCTCCCTGCTAGATTATGTATTACATTGAACTGCTGCTGCTAACTTGATAAATTTCACGTCACATGCCGGTGATAACAAACCCGATTCTGAATTAGGGGATCGCTGCATTGAACACCTTTGCACCATCCTCCACAAGCGGGACTTCCCGGTGGCCAAGCATTTTAATTCCGATACCGACTCATGTTCAGACAAGTCAATCCACAGCCTCCTCTTGTGCCAAGACGAGGCCACACAGGGTGGAGGAGCAACACTTCATATTCTGTCTTGGTAGCCTCCACCCTGATGGCTTGAATATTGATTTCTCCTTCCGGAAAACAAATCCCACAGTCCTTCCTCTGTCCTGACGAAGGGTCTCGGCCTGAAACGTCGACTATACCTCTTCCTAGAGATGCTGCCTGACCTGCTGCGTTCACCAGCAACTTTGATGTGTTTTGCTTGAATTTCCAGCATCTGCAGAATTCCTCGTGTTTGCGTCCTTCCTCTATTCCCCACTCTGAGCTTTGACTTCTTCTCACCTGCCTATTACTTTCCCCGAGTCCCCTCCTCCTTCCCTCTCTCCTATGGTCTTTCTTTCCCACCCACCTGGCTCCACCTAGCTTCTTTCTCTCTTCCCCCCTCTTATGTTTTTATTCTGGCATTTTCCCCCTTCCTGCTTAGTCCTGATGAAGGGTATCGGTCCGAAATGTAGACTGCTCATTCTTCTCCATCGTGCTGCCGAGCTCCTGCGTGATTTCCTCGCATGCGCGCACATCGGGGCGGCCGTGTTCCGGGAAATCGCGCATGCGTTCAGCGAACAAAGGGCTCGGTGAATCGGCGACGCGCGCGAAATGCTGGACGAACTTAGCAGGTCAGACAGAGCAGAGAGTCGACGTTTCATCTGCAGATCTTCTCTAGTTTGTGACTGGAGAATCGGCAGTGAGTCTTTGGGCGGGGGTTCATCGGTACCGGCGGCAGAGCCGCGACTGAGGGATAGTGACTGTGAGCTCCGGCCACACCGTGCCTCCGACCCCGGGGACAGGCCAGGGCCTTTCCCTCTCTGTCTGCCCCCATCCGATCCGTCCCCGGGCCCCATTTCAGTAGCGTATGCGCATCGCTGGGACCGTGGAGGGGAGATGGGTGTCTCATTCGCGGGGATTTCTGGGTAAAGGGGCACCCATGGGTGTCATTACCAGCGTAATTTTTTCCGCCAGTCCAGGGGAGGGAATGAGAGCAGTTGGATCTCTCAGACACTGCCGAACTCCAGATATCTAAATCCATGGATTGGGAACTTGGAACAAATATATAGTTCTAACTGAATCTCTGATGAAGAAAAGACCTTACATAAGACGATGACATGTAGGAGCAGAATTTGGCCCGTCGAGTCTGCGCCACCATTTCATCATGGCTGATCCATTTTCCCTCTCAGCTCCTTTTCTCTCTCTCTCCTTCCCCCCCCCCCCCCATCCATTCATTCCTTCTCATCTCTGTTCTAAAAGGATACCCCTCTATTCTGAAACTGTGCCTTCTGGTCATAGACTCTCCCACTATAGGAATCATCCTCTCCACATCCACTCTATCAAGGCCTTTCACCATTCAATAGGTTTCAATTAGATCACCCCTCATTCTTCTGAATTCCAGTGAATACGGGCCCAGAGCCACCAGATACTCTTCATCTGGCAAGCCATTCAATCCTGGAATCATTTTTGTGAACTTCCTTTGAACCCTCTTCAGTTTCAGCACATTCTTTCTAAGATAAGGGGCCCAAAGCAGCACAAAATCCTCCAAGTGAGGCCTCACCAGTGCTTTGTAAATCCTCAACAATACATCACTTGTTTTTTAACTTTGTCCTCTTGAAATGAATGCTAACATTGCATTGCCTTCCTCACCACAGACTCAAGCTGCAAATTATTTTTTATGGAATCCTGCACGAGGCCTCTCAAATCTCTTTGCCTATCAGCATTTTGTATTTTCTTCCCAGTCAGTCCTTTCATTTCTACAAGCAAAGTGCATGACTGTACACTTCCCAACACTGTATTCCAGCTGCTACTTTGGCCATTCTCCTAATCTGTCTGAGTCAGTCCTTCTGTAGCCTCCCTATTTCCTTAAAACTACCTGCCCCTTCACCTATCTTTGTATCATCTGCAAACTTTACAACAAAGCCATCAATTCCATCATCTAAATCATCGAGATGTAATGTAAAAAGAATTAGTCTCACCACAGACCCTTGTGGAAAACCACTAGTGAGTGGCAGCCAACCAAAAGAGGCTCCCTTTATTCCCACTCTTTGCCTCCTGCCAATCAACCACTGCTTTATCCTTCCGGTCACTGAAAATGTGAATTAGTGCTGCAAGGAAAAAAAGAACAAAATCCTTCCATCTGCTTTAGTTCTTGGAGAAAATCTCCTTTATTCTATCAATGGTTGTTTTGGACTTTTTTACTCATGAGAACATGTTTAGTACCATTCTCTTTGGGTACATAATAATATCAAGCACCTTTGTCCGGGGTAACAACTGACCTGTAGATTTCACATCACAAATATGTCACACTCCAATGAGAAAGACTACGGCCCTGCCCTTCATATTCATGGCATTGTCATTAGTGAGTTCACCACTGTCAGTCACCTGTGTTGAAGGGTCAGAGTAATTGGACAATTTCCAGGATTAGCCATGTAATATCACATGCTCTTTGTAGCGCTGTGGGACATGACCAGAACTTGAAATAATACTGATGTTCCCTCCTTTTTAAAAAAAAAAGCTGCATGGATCAACCGTTGGTCTGAACAGTAACTTTTTACACAGCCTGAAAACTGCACAGCACTTTAAGTTAGCATGATATGAAAGAGAATTCCAGCCACGCACCAACAAAGCCTCAGTTACCGTGTGGCTGCGAAGCTTAGAGCGAACAGTGAATAATAAAAACATAGGAAACCTACAGCACAATACAGGCCCTTCAGTCCATAAAGCTGTGCCAAACATGTCCTTACCTTAGAAATTACCTAGGGTTACCAATACTGGGGAATCAAACTGAGCCAAGTCACAGACTGAAGATGGGCAGAAATGTCCCATTTTATACAGACAGGAATTCTGTCAGAAAATTTGATGGTCAATCCAGGATCCAGCCCAATAACCAGTTAGAAGGCCGGTGACCAGTGGTGTGCCTCAGGGATCTGTTCTGGGACACCTACTCTTCATGGTTTCTATAAATGACCTGGATGAGGAAGTGGAGAGATAGGTTAGTAAATTTGCTGATGACACAAAGGTTGGGGGTGTTGTGGATAATGTGGAGGGCTGTCAGAGGTTACAGCGGGACATTGATAGGATGCAAAACTGGCCTGTGAAGTGGCAGATGGAGTTCAACCCAGATAAGTGTGAGGTGGTTCATTTTGGTAGGTCAAATATGAAGACAGACTATAGCATTAATGGCAAGATTCTTGGCGGTGTGGAAGATCAGAGGGATCTTGGGGGTCCGAGTTCATAGGACACTCAAAGCTGCTGTGCAGGTTGACTCTGTGGTTAAGAAGGCATACAGTGCACTGGCCATCAATTGGACTGAGTTTAAGAGCCGAGAGGTAATGTTGCAGCTACATAGGACCCTGGTCAGACCCCACTTGGCGTACTGTGCTCAGTTGTGGTCGCCTCACTACAGGAAGGATGTAGAAACCACAGAAAGGGTGCAGAGGAGATTTACAAGGATGTTGCCTGGATTGGGGAGCATGCCTTATGAGAAGGTTGAGTGAACTCGGCCTTTTTTCCTTGGAGCGAAGGATGATGAGAGGTGTACAAGATAATGAGAGGCATTGATCGTGTGGATAGTCAGAGGCTTTTTCCCAGGGCTGAAATGGCTAGCACGAGAGGGCATAGTTTTAGGGTGCTTGGAAGTAGGTATAGAGGAGATGTCAGAGGCAAGTTTTTTATACAGAGAGGGGTGAGTGTGTGGAATGGGCTGCCAGTGGCAGTAGTGGAGGCGGAAACGATAGGGTCTTTTAAGAGACCCTTGGACGGATACATGGAGCTTAGAAAAATAGAGGGCTATGGGTAAGCCTAGGTAGTTCTAAACTAAGGACATGTTCGGCACAGCTTTGTGGGCCAAAGGGCCTGTATTGTGCTGTAGGTTTTCTACGTTTCTCATCTCCAACTTGTGTTGAACCTTGCTGTAACAGTGATGTCGGAGTTCAGCATAGAAAATTATCTCATACAGAACGAGAAAATTATCTCATAAGGCCATTGGGTAGAGGAGCAAAATGAGGCCATTTGGCCCATCGAGTCAGCTCTGTCATTTCACCATAGCTGATCCATTTTCCCCTAGCACTATCAGTACCCTCTAATATTGCACAGAAATAGGCCCTTCAGCCCATCTAGTCCATACCAAAGCAATTTAAACTGCCTATTCCAAGGAACCTGGCCCAGGACCGTAGCCCTCCTCACCCTTACTATCCAAACTTCTCTGAAACCTTGAAATTGAGCTCATATGCACCACTTGAGTTGGTGGTTCTTTCCACACTCTGGTGACCCTCTGAGGCAAGAAGTTTCCTTTCATGCTCCTCTTAAACCTCGCACCTTTCTCCCTTAACGTATGACCTCTGGTTTTAGTCCCACCCACCCTGAATGGCAAAAGCCCTCATAATTTTGTACACCTGAAACCCCGTTTTTATTGGGCGTCTCTGGAAATGCAGCTTGTTAGCCCCTTGCTAACAGCCACTGTACTCTGAGGCGAGAAACCACCCTTCTCAGGTTTCATACGTCTAGGATATATACGACTTTGATCCCGCCAAACCCCTGAGATTGGGATGTCTCGCACACCCAAACCCCGGTTTGTGTGAATGCTGTGTAATTTACTACCCCCCAGCAATCACACGTCTGCACTGCATACATAACAGATCGTACACTGCACAGAATTATAAAGAAATATGCTTAAGAATGCTAACTTAATCAAACAGTAATTAAAGGAAAGAAAGAAAAAAAAAACAAAAAGGGTCCATTATTCTTAAACAGTAAAATGTGCACTTAAGTTGGACCTCGCTTGAACTTGTCTGTCCCTCATATGCTGGACCGTCGGTCTGCATGAAAGCCCACACCATCTTCCAAATGCCGCTTGAAATCCATCTTGAACAAACAGGTCTCCCACAGGAATATTGGTCCTTCCTCCTTGAAGACATTCACCTGTAAGAAGCACCTTGTGCATCAGGGATGGCATCCTCAGCCATCTTCCCTCCTGTCTTCTTCCAGCTTCCTCTAAAGAAGACCTTGACCTAGATCAGTCTCCCTCACAAAAACTTCTCCACTCAGTACTCTCCAGCAGCTTCCCCCAATTCCACCATCCTGATTGGCTGACACCACATTCCTAAGTTGAACAACAAAGCCGTTTATCTCAGATCAAACCCAAACAGGCTGAAAGCAGAACAGACTGCTCTTACTGAACTGCTAAAATGAAATAGCTACCGCATAGCAGTAAAAATCCTAACCAGAGCATTTCACACCTCTTTCAAATCTCCTCTCAGTCTTCTATATTCTAAAGAATACAGTCATAACCTATTCAATCTTTCCTTATAACTCAGGTCCTCCAGATCTGGCAACATCCTTGTAAATTTTCTCTGTACTCTTTCAACTTTGTTTACATCTTTCCTGTAAGTCGGTGACCAAAACTGCACACAATACTCCAAATTAGGCCTCACCAATGTTTAAAACTTCAATATAACATTCCATCTCCTGTACTCAATACATTGATTTGTGAAGGGAAATCTGCCAAAAGCTTTCTTAATAACCCCATCTTCTTGTGTAAGACCTACTTTGGTTGGTCCTACTGGTGCAAAAATTTGCAGTTGCCTGCATTAAATTCAATCTGCCATGCAGAGCCATGATAACATTCCTCACTGTCCACTACAACTTCATCTTGGTGCCATCGGCAAATTTGCTGATCCAGTGAACCACGTTATCATCCAGATCATTGACATAGATGACAAAGGAACCAGCACCAATCCCTGCAGCACATCACTAGTGAAAGGCCTCCATTCAAATAGGCAAATCTCTACTGCCATCTCTGGCTTTTCCCACAAACCCAATATCTAATTTTATCCTGAATGCCAAGCAACTGAAGCTTCTTGACCAGCCTCCCATGCAGGACATTGTCAAATGGCTTACTAAAGTCCACGTAGGCAACATCGACTTTCATCGAAAGCTTCATCAACTTTCCTGGCAACTTCCACAAAGAACGCTATAAGATTGGTTAGACATGACCTACCACGCACGAAGCCTTGTCTATGCAGACAGTTATATATCCAGTCTCTAAAAATATATTCCAATAGCCTTCCCACAATGGATGTCAGACTCACCAGCCTATAATTTCCTGGTTTATCTCCTGCCTTCTCCCCATATCCCCTCATACCCTGATTGATAAAGTATCCATTAACCTCTGACTTAAAAATCCCAAAGACTTGTCCTCCACAACCGCCTGTGGCAATAAATTACGCAGATTCACCACTCTCTGGCTAAGGAAATTCCTCCTCATCCCCATTCTAAAAGGACATCCCTCTATTTTGAGGCTATGTCCTCTGATATCTTGGACTGCCCCACCACAGGAAATATCCACTGTATTGAGACCTTGCAACATTTGATAGGTTTCAATGAGGTTCCCTCTCATTCTTCTGAATTCAAGTGAGTAGAGACCCAGAGCCTTCAAACATTCCACATATGACAAGCCTTTGCATCCTGGAATCATTTTCGTGAACCTCCTTTGAACCCTCTTCGGTGTCAGCACATCCCTTCTTAGATAAGGGGCCCAAAACTGCTCACAGTACTCCAAGTGAGGCCTCATCAGTGCTTTGGAAATCCTCAACAATACATCACTTGCTTTTTTATTTTAGTCCTCTCAGATTGAATGCTAATATTGCCTTTGGCTTCCTCGCCACCACCTCAAACTTAAAATTAACCTTCAGGAAATCCTACATGAGGACTCACAAGTCTCTTTGCACCTCAGATCTTAGTATTTTCTCTCCACTTAGAAAATACTCTATGCTTTTATTTCTTCTACCAAAGTGCATGATCATACACTTCCTGAAATGCTGTCCTTCACCTATTGATGTCTTTTGTAAATCTTTTTACAGGTTAGAAACAACAAAGCATTTGTGTTTGGGAATCTCAAACACAATAACACGTCAGTTTTGCTGTCTCTGTCCAGGTATTTAAGGAGTGACCTGCTACTTCCTTTGTAACACCAATACGTCTGTTGATCCTTGGCAATGAAGAAGTATCTCATCCCAACTGGAAACATGCTTTGTCTCTGAAATGAAGTTTTCTGTAGTAACTCTGTGAAATTCACTGGAACCGGGGTGCTGAGAAAACACCACCGTTTGTTCACTGGAGATCAGTTTTTCAGCTGCATTGATTTTGTGAGGGATTCACTACATCTGCCATCTGACTTGATGAATTGACAGACAATTGATAGAGAACTGTGGGAAGGGATTCACTCACTCATCTCACCTGTAGCCACAACAGCGAGTCCACCCTGTGGAGATGCCATTCACCTGCTCAGACTATGGGAAGGTATTCACTCGTTCATTCAGCCTACAGACACATCAGTCAGTTCACATCAGGGAAATGCTGCTCACCTGCTGAGACTGTGGGAAGAAATTCACTCGGTCACGTGAACTGAAGGTACATCAGCAAATTCACACTGGGGAGAGGCTGCTTACTTGCTCAGACTAGGGTAGGGGTTTATTTGGTCATCTGAACTGAAGGTACACCAGCGAGTTCACACAAGGGAGATGCCATTTATCTGCTGTGATTGTGGGAAGGGATTCACCCACTCATGCCACCTACGGAGACACCAACGAGTTCACACTGGGGAGAGGCCATTCATCTGTTCAGACTGTGGGAAAGGATTCACTCAGTCATCCAGCCTACTGACTCACCAGTCAGTTCACACTGGGGCAAGGCCATTCTTGTGCTCTGATTGTGGGAAGGGATTCACTCGGTCATCATACCTACGGAGCCACCAATATGTTCACACTGGGGAGTGGCCGTTCACCTGCTCAGACTGTGGGAAGGGGTTTACTTGGTCATCTGAACTGAAGGTACATCAGCGAATTCACACTGGGGAGAGACTATTCACCTGCTCAGATTGTGGGAAGAGGTGTACTCGGTCATCTGAACTGAAGGTACATCAGCGAGTTCACACTGGGGAGAGGCCATTCACCTGCTCAGACTGTGGGAAGGGGTTTACTCAGTCATCGGAACTTAAAGTACATCAGCGAATTCACACTGGGGAGAGGCCGTTTACCTGCTCATACTGTGGGAAGGGTTTTACTCGGTCATCTGAACTAATGGCACACCAACGAGTTCACACTGGGGAGAGACCATTCACCTGCTCAGACTGTGGGAAGGGATTCAGTCAGTCATCCAACCTACGGAAACACCAACGAGTTCACACTGGGGAGAGACCATTCACCTGCTCACACTGTGGAAAGGGATTCACTTTGTCATTTGAACTGAATTTACATCAGCGAATTCACACTGGGGAGTGGCCGTTCACCTGCTCAGACTGTGGGAAAGGGTTCAGTCAGTCATCCGACCTACTGACACACCAGCCAGTTCACACTGGGGAATGGCCATTCACCTGCTCAGACTGTGGGAAGGGGTTTACTCGGTCGTCTGAACTGAAGATACATCAGCGAATTCACACTGGGGAGAGGCCATTTACCTGCTCATACTGTGAGAAGGGGTTTACTCGGTCATTTGAACTGAAGGCTCATCAGCGAATTCACACAGGGGAGAGGCCATTCACCTGCTCAGACTGTGGGAAGGGATTCATTCACACATCCAGCCTACAGACTCACCAGCGGGTTCACACTGGGGAAAGGCCATTCTCCTGCTCTGAATGTGGGAAGAGATTCACTCAGTCATCTACCCTACAGAGACACCAGCAAGTTCACACTGGGGAGAGACCGTTCATTTGTTCAGACTGTGGGAAAAGATTCAGTCAGGCATCCAACCTTTTGGCGCACTTCCGGTTTCACACTGGGGAGAAAATTTAAATAAGCTGCATGCTGGATATTTAACTATCACATTTGCTGAATCCAGAGTTAAGTTCCAAACTGACTGTTGGTGTTGAACTCTGCAGTTATTGCTGCTGTTCTTCAAACCCAGTTCTGCACCCTGGTCATTGGGCATGGGAGGAGTTTCTTCTGCTGGTGTTCACCTTTAATGGGACCGGAGTTTAATATTCTGGATCTGTGACTAATAAATCAGTTCTATTTTAAGCTCTGTATCGGGTACTTAGTTAATTTACAACACACACCCAGTGTACAGGAAAAAGTCCTCTCAGTCCCGCTGGTTCCTGCCAGTTTTTCTATTCCACAACTATCCTTTTAAATCCATCCTTGCTGTCAATTGATCACACTCTCTGCGGTGATGGATTCCAAACATTCACTGCAATGTGGGTGAAGAGTTTCCCTTTGAATTTTCTGCATGTCATTCTGCAGACTGAAGAAGACAAGCTGACTGCAGTGATGCAACCATATTGCAATCACTGCCTCCTAAGAGTTCCTTTATCTTAAGCTTCCTAATCGCCTCCAGTTCATTACTTAACACCCGATCCAGTATAGCTGATCCCCTAGTAGGCTCAATGACAAACTGCTCTAAAAAGTCATCTCATAGGCATATAACAAATTTACTCTCTTGAGATCCATTGCCAACCTGATTTTTCCAATCTAATTGCATGTTAAAATCTCCCATGACTATCATAACATTGCCCTTTTGACACATCTTTTCTATTTCCTGTTGTAATCTGTAGTCCACATCCCAGTTACTGTTTGGAGGCCTGTGTATAACTGCAATCAGGGTCCTTTCATCCTTGTGGTTTCTTAACTCAACCCACAAGGTTTCAACCATCTTCTGATCCTATGTCACATCTTTCTAATTTTTTGATACCATTCTTTACCAGCAGACCCACACCACACCCTCTGCCTACCTATTTGATTATATCCTCCTTTATGTTTGGCCTTTCCAGGAAAAGACAATATTTTTATGTTCAGAACAACAAAGAAGAGGGACTGTGAGGGCATATTCTGGAATTAGTGTACATAGCAAACAATAACTTCAGCAACCAACCTTCAGATCTGAATATGGATTGTAGATTGAATTTAAGATACATCTCGGACCAGTAAATTGCATGAATAGGACTCAGACGACAGCACTCAGAGTAAATTGCAGATTCAGAAACAGCCACTTCATTGATATATGTCTGCATATGTATGAGTGCAATCAACACCCCATTACTGTTGTTTTCATGCAACTAACGCTTATTTTGGGTGTGTTGGTGGAAAGATCCAGGCATTTGAAAACTACATGTACCTCGAAATAAGCATTATGAGGGCATTGTAACTATAGAAGTTAGAGAACCTTTGTTCTCTAACATATAAAATGTGCTGTAATGTTGGGTCATGAGGGTCCCCCCTCCCCCCCCAAAAAAGGGAGATGAATTCAGGACAAGAGGAAATCTGCAGATTCTGGAAATCAAGTAATGCAAATGCTGGAGGAGCTCAGCTGCTATGGAAAAGAGTAAACAGCCAACATTTCGGGCCAAGACCCTACATCAGGACTGAAACAAAGAGATTAGAAGTCAGGGTGGAAGGTGGAGGGAGGAGAGGAAGAAGGACAAGGTTGGATGAACTCCGGATCATTCGGGAGGCTGAAAGAGGTGACAGATAGGACATATAGAGAGGTAGTTACACCCAAGGTGCAGAACACGGGAAACTGGGTGACAGGAAGGGGAACGGGGTTAAGGGGCCAGTGCAGAGCACCCCTGTGGCCCTCCCCCTCAACAACAGGTACATCACTTTAGATACTGTTGGGAAGTATGACCTTACAGAGGAAAGTTGCAGTGGGTGAGTCTCTGGCACTGTGTCTCCCTCTGTGTAGGGAAGAGGAGGGGGAAGAAGAGGCACGCTGTGGTGAGAGGGGATTCATTAGTTCGGGGAATGGACAGGTGGTTCTGTGGGCGAGAACAAGATTCCCAGGTGCCAGGGTCCAGGATATCTTGGATCGAGTCCTCAGCATTGGGAGGGTGAACAGCCAGAAGTTGTGGTCCATCTAGGTACCAGTGACATGGGTGGGATGAGTTACCATGTTCTGTTAAGGGAGTTCAAAGAATTGGGTGCTAAGTTAAAGGGCAGGACCTCCAGGGTTGTTATCTCAGGATTGCTACCTGTACCACGTGCTAGTAAAGCTAGAACTAGGAAGATTATACAGTTTGGTACGTGGCCAAAGAGTTGGTATAGGAGGGAGAGCATAAGATTTTTGGATCATGGGGCTCTCTTCCACAGAAGGTGGGACCTGTACAGAAAGGGGTGGTTTACACCTGAACTAGGGAGAGACCAATATCCTAGCAGGAAGACTTGTTAACTCTGCATGGTCGGTTTTAAACTAGAGATGCAGGGAGATGGGAACCAGAGTGCCAAAACTGTTAGTGAAGAGGTTATGGAGGCAGATTTTGCCAAGACCTCAGACAAAGTTAAGAATCAAAAGGTTGAACACGGTGTGACTAAAGTCCAGAGCTGCCTCTATTTCAATGCAATAAGTATCAGAGGAAAGATGGATAATAGAGCTGAAGATGAGGTAGCTGGTTTACAAACAGAGGCAATGTGTAGTTGGGAGAGGCTGATGGTAGGACAAAAGTGCAGACAACAGGACAAGTTGCAATGTAAAAGGCAGACAAAATCAAAAAGGGTGAATACAGGACTGAAGGTGGTGTATCTGAATGTGTGCAGAATACAGAATAAGGTAGATGAACTTGCAGCACAGTTGCAAACTGGCAGATATAATGTAGGCATCACTGAATCATGGCTGAAAGATTACAGTTGGGAGTTTAATGTCCAAGGACACATTATATTGAATGGACAGACAAACAGACAGAGGAGTGGCATTGCTCTGTTGGTTAAAAAACAAAATCAAATCATTAGAAGGAGGTGACATGGGGTTAGAAGGTGTTGAATCATTGTGGATGGAGCAAAGGAACTGCGAGGGTAAAAAGACCCCCCCCCCCATTCAAAATAGTAGTAAGGATGTGGACTACAAATTACAACGCAAGATAGAAAATGCATGCCAAAAGGGCAATGTTACAATGGTCATGGGGGCCTTCATAATACAAGTAGATTGGGAAAATCAGGTTACTGCTGGATTACAGGAGGGGGAATTTCTAGAGTGCCTATGCGATGCCTTTTTAGAGCAGCTTGTGGATGAGCCCACTGGGGGACCAGCTATTCGGGGTTGCATGCTGTGCAATGAACCAGAACCGATTAGAGCTTAAGGTAAAAGAACCCTTAGGGGAAAGTTACCATAATATGATCGAATTCATCCTGAAATTTGAAAAGGAGAAGCTAAATCAGATGTATCAGTATCACAGTCTGGTAAAAGGAATTACAGATGCATGTGAGAGTAGCTGGCCATAATTGATTGGAAAAGAACACTGGCAGGGATGACGGCAGAGCAGCAGCGGTTGGCATTTCTGGAAGCAATTTGGAAGGTACAGGATATATACATCCCAAAGTGGAAGAAGTGTTCTAGAGGAAAGATGACACAACTGTGGCTAACAAGAGAAGCCAAAGCCAATGTAAAAGCCTAAGAGAGGGCATTTAATATAGCAAGAATTAGTGGGAAGTTAGAGGCTTGGAAGCTTTTAAAAACCAACCTAAGGCAATTTGAAAAAGCAATTTAGAAGGTAAAGATGGCATACAAGAGTAAGCCTGTCAATAATATTAAAGAGGATATCAAAAATTTCTTCAGATACATAAAGTGTAAAAGAGAGGCAAGAGTGGCCAAGACTGCTGGAAGCCGATGCTGGAGAGGCAGCAACGGGGGAGCAACAAAATAGTGGACGAACTGAATAAACATCTTGTATCAGTCTTCTCTGTGGAAAACACTAGCAGTGTGATGTCAGGGGGCATGAACTGTGTGAAGTTACCATAACTAAAAAGGAGGTTCTTCAGAAACTGAATGGTCTGAAGGTAGATAGGTCACCTAGACCAGATGGTGTACACCCGAGAGTCCTGAAAGAGGTGGCCGAAGAGATCATGGAGGCATTAGTAATGATCTTTCACAATCACTAGGTTCTGGAAGACTGGGAACTGCAAATATCTCTTCACTGTTCAAGAAGGGAGAGAGGCAGAAGAAAGGAAACTATAGGCCAGTTAGTCTGACCTCAATGGTTGGGAAGATGTTGGAGTTGATTATTAAGGATGAGGTCTCAGGGTACTTGGGGTGCATGATAAAATAGGCTGTAGTCAGCATGGTTTCCTCAAGGGAAAATCTTGCCTGACAAATCTGTTGGAATTCTTTAAGGAAATAACAGGCAGGATACACAAAGGAGAATCAGTTGATGTTGTGTACTTAGATATTTGGAAGGCCTTTAACAGGTTACCCAAGCCACAAGCCCATGGTATTACCGTAAAGATTTTAGCATGGATAAAGCAGTGGCTGATTGATGGGAGGCAGAGAGTGTGAATAAAGGGAGCCTTTTCTGGTTGGCCGCTAGTGACTAGTGGTGTTCCACAGGGCTCTGTGTTGGGCTCGGTTCTTTTTACGTTATATGTCAATTAATTTGGATGATGGAATTGGTGGTTTTGTTGAAAAGTTTGCTGACAATATGAAGATAGGTGGATGGGCAGGTAGTTTTGAGGAAGTAGGCTACAGAAGGACTTAGACAGATTTGGAGAATGGGCAGATAAATGGCATATGGAATACAGTGTTGGGAAGTGGTGGAGCAGACTCAATGGGCTGAATAGCCTAATTCTTCTCCTATGTCTTAGGAACTTCAGGGAGTGGAATGCTTGCATTTACCCTATCTATACTCCTCATAATTTTGTATGCCTCTATCAAATCTTCTCACAATCTTCTTCATTCTAAAGAATATAATCCCAACCTATTCAATCTTTCCTTTTAACTCAGGTCCACCAGACCCAGCAACATCCTTGTAACCTTTCTCTGCACTCTTTCAAACGTGTTTACATCTTTCCAGTAGGTAGGTGACTAAAACTGCACACAATACTCTTAAGTCTTATACAACTTCAACATGTCATCTGATCAGCAGCTACAGGAAATGTTTGATAGAGGATATGGCTACTAAAGGAGGTTCTACCAGTTATTACATATAAGGGTTCACATACTTTTTCCAGTCTGTTTATTCCTCTGGTTAGATGCTGCCTGACCTCCTGAGTTCCTCCAGCACTTTGTGTGTGTTGCTCTATATTTCCAGCATCTACAGAATCTTGTGTGTTATATCTGTATTTTTTAAATGGGTTGGACTTTGACATTTGGCACACAAAGTGGCTGCTGGAGTCACAGAAAAATACAGCACAGAAACAAGAACATCTAGTCTGTGCCAAGCCATTTAAAATGAATAGACCCATCGATTTGCACACGGACCCTACATTCATATCCCCACCAACCATGCACCTATCCAAACTTCTCTTAAAACATTGTGATTGAGCTTGCATGCACCACTTCTGCTGACTGTTCCACATTCTCCCCACCCTCTGATTGAATAAGTTTGTCTTATTGACTTTTAATGGTGGCTGGCAGTCCAACTTAAAGGTGCATTACCGTCACCAACTGGATTGGAGTGTGGTGTAGAGATTTGGGAACTAAAACCTGTATGACTACTTTTTTCCAAATGAAAGTTAAATTACCCCAGAAGTCCTAAAGTAATAAAAGACAACACTGTAAATTAAATTAACGTCACTCCTGTCACTTAATATTTTTTAAAACTATCAACCCCAAAGAATGTAATGAAGCCTGCATTTGATTTTTTCAACTAGTATGCTTCACACTGTAATAGTATATGCGCAACTGTTTCATAATGATGACAGACCTACTCAATCCAGAATTATGTTTTCCAACAATACATAAAAAATAATTAAGCATAGTATGCCCAATTCTAAATCGCGTCAATAAAATTCCTTCCCTTCTTGTTTCACCTTTCTCCCATAAACCCAGCAGTTTTATGTATTTTATAAAGCTGCCTCCCCTTATGCCCATTATCCCACAAGTCTTGCTATAAGCCCCCAATTCTTAACCCGGCAAACCTCTCGGCTTCTGATTTGCTAAGTGGAAGAGTTGTATCTAGTTTTGTTTTTAGCTATACCATCAACCTGCTCATTCCCATCAACACCTCTATGCGCAGGAACACATACGAAGCAGGCATACAAACCAATACTGCAAATATGATGAGCATGTAGCAACCAATCTGACCAACTACTAGAATGTCGATTTTAAGACTTACCGAAACTGAAAGAGGGTGGGGGGGGGTAACATTTCACCTTTCACCGTTAACCCATAACCTCTAGTTGTAGACTCACCCAATCTCACCAGAAAAAAAGCCTGCTTGCATTTACCCTGTCTATACTCCTCATCATTTTGTATACTTCCATCAACTCTCCCCTCAATATTCTACGTTCCACGGAATAAAGTCCTAACCAAATTAAATATTTCTTAGATCAAGTGCGCAGGCGTAAGGGTAGAACATCGCGCATGCGCTCCATGGGCGAAAGGCTCGGGAGAACTGGTAACAGGTAGGAGCGGATCTCTAGGTGGGCGTTTCATCGGTACCCGCGTTCGCACCTCGACAGAGGGACAATTACTATGAGCCCGGACACACTGTGGGCTCGCAAAACCGGATAGTACCGGTCCATTCCCTCTGTCAGCCCCATGGTTTGGATCCGGGCCCCGGGGAGCTTGCTGCTGATTAGTGAACGTACTGGCGCCGTTTCTGTGGCGCATGCGCATCGTGGGGACTGTGGTCCGAGGTGTCTCGATCGTAGGGGTTTCTGGGTAAAGAGGCAGCCATGGGTGACATTTACACCACTTTCCCCGCGGTCCATAGGGAATGTTTGGAAGCGCGGACGGAGGGAATCGGAGCGGATGAATCGCCCAGACACTGTCGTGCTCCAGCTATCTTAATCCAAAAATATAGTTCCGAGTTTATCTCGGATGAAGAGTACCTTACAGTCGATGAAAATGTCGCTTAGTGCTGCATGGAAAAGAAGAACAAAATCCTTCCATTAGCTTTAATCACTTCTCTTCTATCTCCTCTTGTTCGGGACCTTTGTACCCGTGAGAATATAAGAGCAGAATTAAGCCAACTGGCTCATCATGTCTGCTCTGCCATTCAATCATGGCTGATCCTTTTTTACCTTCCTCAACCCCATTCCCCGGCCTTTCCCCCGTAACTTTTGATGCCGTGTCCAATCAAGAACATTTCAATTTCTGCCTTAAATACACCCAATGACCTGGCCTTCACAACTGCCTGTGGTAACAAATTCCACAAATTCATCACCCTCTGGCGAAATAAATTTCTCTGCATCTCTGTTTTAAATAGATGAGCCTCTATCCCGAGGCTGCGCCCTCTTGTCCTAGACTCTCCCACCACGGGAAACGTCCTTTTGACATCTACTCTGTCTAGGGCTTTCAACATTCAAAAGGTTTCATTGAGATCCTGCCTCATCATTCCAAATTCCAGCGAGTACAGACGCAGAGCCATCAAACATTTCTCTTATGATAACCCTTTCATTCCTGGAATCATCCTTAAGAATTGCTTCTGGACCTTCTCCAATGCCAGCACATCTTTTCTCAGATAATGAACCCAAACTGCTCACAATACTGAATGTGAGGTCTCACCAGTGTCTTATAAAGCCTCAGCATCACACCCCTACTCTTATATTCTAGACCTCTTGAAATGAATGCTAACGTTGGATTTGCTTTCCTCACCACTGATTCATCCTGCAAGTTAACCTTTAGGGTGTTCTGCACAAGAAGTTCCAAGTCCCTTTGCATCTCAGATTTTTGGATTTTCTCCCCGTTTGGAAAATAGTCGGCACATTTATTTCTACTACCAAAGTGCATAATCATGCACTTCCCAACATTGTATTTTATTTGCCACATTCTTGCCCATTCTTTTAATCTGTATTAAGTCTTTCTGCAGCCTTCCTGATTCCTCAACACCAGCTACCCCCCACCAATCTTCGTATCATCTGCAAACTTGCTAACAAACCCATCTATTCCATCATCTACATCATTGATATACATCATAAAAAGCAATCCCAACACCAACCCCTGCGGAACACCACTATTCACTGGCAGACAATCAGACAAAGATCCTTTTATTCCCACTTGCTGCCTCCTACCAATCAGCCAATGCTCTAACCATGTTAGTAAATTTCCTGTAGTACCTTGGGCTCTTGGTAAGCAGCCTCATGTGTGGCACCTTTTCAAAGGCCTTCTGCAAGTCAGAATATACAACATCCACTGCATCCCCTTTTATCTTTCCTATTTGTAATCTCAAAGAATTCCAACAGGTTCGTCAGGCAAGATTTTCCTTTAAGGAAACTATGCTGACTTTGTCTTATCTTGTCCTGTGTCGCCAAGAGTTCCATAACCTCATCCTTAATAATTGACTCCAACATCTTCCCAACCACTGAGGTCAGGCTAATTGGTCTATAATTTCCCTCCTGCTGCCTTCCTCCTTTCTTAAAGAGTGGAGTGACATTTGCAATTTTGCAGTCCTCTGGTACCATGCCAGAGTTCAATGATTTTTGAAAGATAATTGCTAATGCATGCACAATCTCTAACACTACCTTTTTCAGAAACCTAGGGTGAAGTTCATCTGATCTGGGTGACTTGTGCATCTTTGGGTCTTACAGCTTTTTGAGCACCTTGTCCCTTGTAATAGTAACTGCACTCACTTCTCTTCCTTCCACACTACAACATTTGGCACATTGCTAGTGTCTTCCACAGTGAAGACTGATGCAAAATACTCATTTAGTTCATCTGCCACTTCCTTGTTCCCTGTTATTATTTTGTACCATTCTGTCTGGTTACGGGAACATATCGAACACAGTTGCCCTCGGTAACAAGTAACCTGTAGCTCTCAAGCACAAAAGTGCCACACTCCAATGAGAAAGACTTCTGCCCTCCCCTTCATATTCATTGGCATTGCCATCAATAAGTTCACCACCGTCAATCACTGGGGGTAGGGGAGTGGTCAGAGGAATTAGATAGTGTCTAGGATCAGCCATGTAATATCAAGTGCCTTTTGTAGCGCTGTGGAACATGACCAGAATTTAAAATAATACCACTGTTTCATCTATTTTTTTCAGAGTGGTACAAACCAACCATTGGCCTGAGCAGGAAATTTTTTACACGGCCTGAAAACTGTGCAGCATTTTAAATTGATATTATATTTGAAAAAAACATCCAGCTTGCAGCAACAAAACCTATGTGCATGGGAACATTTCAGTTACTGTGTGGTCTCACACCCGTGCACCTTAGAGGCAACAGTGAATAATACTAATGGAGAGAGTCGAACTGAGCCAAGTCACAGGTTGAAGATAGGCTGAAGCTGTCTGTCGTGATGCAGACAGGAAGACTGTCAGAGCATTTGATGGTCAGTCCAGATGCCTGATTTGTGCTCAGTTAGAAGATGACTTCTTCCCCTAACTTGAGCTGAACCTTGCTGTAACAGTGTGATGTCAGAGGTTTGCTGTCTCTGTCCAGATATTTAAGGAGTGACCAGATATTTCCTTTGTGACACCAATATATCAGTTGTTGATCCTTGAGGTGAGGAAGTATCTCATCCCAGCCGGAAACGGGCTTTGTCCCTGAAATGAAGTTTTCTGTTGTAATTCAGTGAAATCCACTGGAACTGGGGTGCTGAGAACACACCAGCATTTGTTCACCGGAGATCAGTTCTTCAACTGCATTGACTGTGTGAGGGATTTACTATACCTGACAATGAATTGCCAGAGAATTGATAGAGAACTGTGAGAAAGGATTCACCCACTCATCCCACCTGCAAACACACCAGCAAGATCACACTGAGGAGAGGCCTTTCACCTGTTCTGATTGTGGGATGGGATTCACTCAATCATCCAAAGTACAGAGACAACAACAAGTTCACACTGAGGAGAGGCCATTCACCTGTTCTGTGTGTGAGAAGGGATTCACTCACTCATCTCAACTACTGGCACACCAGTCAGTTCACACTGGGGAGAGGCCGTTCACCTGTTCAGACTGTGGGAAGGGATTCACTCGGTTGTCTCAACTGAAGGTACATCAGCGAGTTCACACTGGGGAGAGGCCGTTCACCTGCTCAGACTGTGGGAAGGGATTCACTCAGTCATCTCAACTACTAGCTCACCAGTCAGTTCACAATGGTGAGACACCATTCACCTGTTCAGACTGTGGGAAGGGATTCACTCGGTCATTTCTACTGAAGGTACATCAACGAATTCACACCGGGGAGAAGCCATTCACCTGCTTAGACTGTGGGAAGGGATTCACTCAGTCATCCCAACTACAGAGACACCAGTCAGCTCACACTGGGAAGAGACCATTCACCTGCTCAGACTGTAGGAAGGGATTCACTCAGACATCTGACCTCCTGGCACACCAGCGGGTTCACACTGGAGAGAGGCCATTCACTTGCTCTGAATGTGGGAAGGGATTCACTCACTCATCCAGCCTACAGAGACACCAGCGAGTTCACACTGGAGAGAGGCCATTCACCTGCTCAGACTGTGGGAAGGGATTCAGTCATTCGTCCAGCCTACAGACACACCAGCGAGTTCACACTGGGGAAAGGCCTTTCACCTGTTCAGACTGTGGGAAGGGATTCACTTGGTCATCTCTACTGAAGGCACATCAGCGAATTCACACTGGAGAGAAGCCGTTCATCTGCTCAGACTGTGGGAAAGGATTCACTCATTCGTCTGACCTGCTGGCGCACCAGCGAGTTCACACTGGGGAGAGACCATTTATCTGTTCACAATGTGGGAAGGGATTCACTCAGTTATCCAACCTACACAGACACCAACGAGTTCACACTGGGGAGAGGCCATTCACCTGCCCACACTGTGGGAAGGGATTTATTCAGTCAACTCAACTTCTGGCACACCAGTCAGTTCACACTGGGGAGAGGCCATTCATGTGTTCAGACTGTGGGAAGGGATTCACTCAGTCATCTCAACTGAAGGTACATCAGCGAATTCACACTGGGGAGAAGCCTTTCACCTGCTCAGACTGTGGGAAGGGATTCACTCAATTATCCACCATACAGAGACACCAGCGAGTTCACACTGGGGAGCGACCGTTCACCTGTTCTGTGTGTGGGAAGGGATTCACTCAGTCATCCAGTCTACAAAGACACCAGTCAGTTCACTCTGGGGAGAGGCCATTTACCAGCTTTGAGTGAGGGAAAGGATTTACTCAGACATCTCAACTACAGGCACATCAATGAATTCACACTGGGGAATGTGTGTTCACCTGCTCAGACTGTGGGAAGGGATTTACTCATTCAACCTACAGAGACACCAGTGAGTTCATACTGGGGAGAGGCTGTTCACCTGTTCTGCTTGTCAAAAGGGATTCACTCAGTCATTTGAACTGAAGCTACATCAGTGAGTTTACACTGGGGAGAGGCCATTCACCTGCTCTGAATGTGGGAAGGGATTCACTCACCCATCCCACTTTGTGAAACTACCGAGATCACACTAGCAAAAGTTTAAGATGCATACTGGATATTTAACCATCACATATGCTGAATCCAGAGTTAAGTTCAAATCTGTTGGTGTCGAACTCTGCAATTATTGCTGCTGTTCATCAAACCCAGTTCTGCATCCTGGTCACTGGGCATGGGAGGAGTTTCTTCTGCTGGTGTTCACCTTTAATGGGACCAGAGTTTAATATTCTGGATCTGTGACTAATAAATTGGTTCTATTTTAAATTTTGTCTCAGATGTTTAGTGAATCTACAACACACCCAGTGTACAGTAGAGAGTCAAACGTACACTCCAGCTGGACTAATAGAATATACCAAAGTATGAAAGCAGAATTGAATTGAATTGAATGATCTTTATTGTCATTATACATAGGTACAATGAAACTCTGTTTGGCTTCCTCTCAGGCAATTAAATAAAGCAGTAGATAAAAACAAGACAGTAATAGAAAAACAGTATTAAATAGATAAGTAGCAGACAATAATTTGTAGCAGCACCAGAATATCACAGTAATGCACAAAGTGCTGTTAGTGCAATTATTTGAGTCCTTGTGTGTGGTCACCGTTTCAGTCATTGTTCTGTGGGAGTGGTGTGATGGAGGCCACAGCTCTGGGATAGAAGCTGTTCCTCAGTCTACTTGTTCTGGCTTTTAGTGTCCTGAACCTTTTGCTGGACGGCAGTGGGTCAAACAGGGAGTGGCCGGGGTGTGTGGTGTCTCTGGTTATGCTGATTGCTTTCCTCCTGACTCTGCTGGAATAGATGGTGTTCTGTCCTGACAATTCGCTGGGCCGCCTTCACCACGCGATGTAGGTCTTGTCACTCAGCGGCTGTGCAGCTGGCATACCACACTGTGGTGATGTTGGTCGGGATGGTTTCAATTGTGCTTCCGTAGAAGTTAAGCAACAGCTTTTGTGGAAGTTTGGCCTGTTTCAGCTTTCTGAGGAAGAAGAGTCTTTGTTGTGCCTTTTTTACAAGCAGCGAGGCGTTGGTGGTCCATGTCAGCTGTTTTGACAACATAACTCCAAGGAACTTTTGGTTTTCCACACTTTCCACTACCTCTCCATGTATATGGAGGGGTGTGTGTACTCTGTCCTTTGATCTCCTGAAGTCAATGATAATCTCTTCTGTTTTAGAAGTGTTAAGGACCAGGTCGTTGTCCTTACACCACTCCGTCCGATGATCCACCTCAAGCCTGTAGGCTGATTCATCCTCGTCCAAGATCAGGCCAACCGCTGTGGTATCGTCCACAAATTTAATTACGGAGTTGGGGGTGCAGTCATGTGTAAAGAGTGTGTAGAGCATAGGGCTCAGCACACAGCCCTGCGGGGTGCCTATTTTTAAGATGAGAGTGGTGGAGGTGTGCTTACCAATTCTGACTTGGTGTGGTCGGTCTGTGAGAAAGTTCATGACCCATGAGCACAGGGAGGAACCAAGGCCAAGAGTGTTCAGTTTGCTGACCAGTTTATTGGGGGTGACTGTGTTAAATGCAGAACTGAAGTCCACAAGTAACATCCTCACATAATGAAGAACAATTAGTTGGATGTTCAATGGAGCAGAGTCAGAAACCAGAGACAGGTCAGCATGGGCAGAGTTTGGGGCTCTGCATGGAGGTAGGGGTAAGAACGGATGATGATGAGCAGGGAAACAACAGGGATGTAGTAAGGAATGACAGAGTAGCAACATTTGGAAGCTGATTGACAGAGAAAAAAAGTTTGATTTTGACTGCTAACATTAAGTATATTGCTTGTGAGAGCTTATGTTGCATAATTAAGGATAATAAGATGATTTGGTCATTGAATACGTGGCTGAGGAACTGGTGCAGAGGGCATGACCGGTGATTCTAGCCATGACCAACCTGTCAAAGCATTTCATCACCATAGAATAACTATCAAGACGAAACTGTAAGAAATGTGCTTACCAAAGGAATACGTGACTGCCAGCACCCGTTGTACTGAACATCGTACAAGAATAACGATGTAGCGGAGATGAGTTGATCACAGACGGCAGACTGCAACAAATGAGTCGGTTGATGATTGGAAGGACTGAGTTCGCTGGAAATAGTAAACTTGCCCTGTTCTTTATGTACAAAAAGAATGCTTTGTAAATAGCGTATTGGATGTCTCCCACCATCCCTGGCGAAAGTGAATGTAAACTTCCTTTTGCAAGGAATAAAGGCGCTTGACAAAGATTCACTGAATTGGTATTGTGTTTTGTGAAACTTAGTAGAGAGATAACAGATTTTTGAGGTTCCACCAAGATTTTTGGTTGAGGTGTGGTAGCGATGTTTGGAATTCCATATGACTGAACTGCTATATGGAAATTCCCTGGGAGTAGCGATCAACATAAAGTAAGTTTCTCCTTGCTCCTTTGGACTTTCCCTCCTGGAGCCGGACTTGGGGGTTTCTGTTTCGCTGCTGTCCGATGCACTGCAGTTGATACTGGATCAGATTGTTTCCTCGGCGTTCTGACGCTTTCAGAGTGCTGACTGAAACTGACTAATAAGACAAGGTGTAAGAGCCAGAATACATGAAAAGGATCAGACCAGCGTCTGGGAAGCTAGGGTTCAGGGAACCATATACTAATGAAGTAAGTGACACTTATACAGTGGCATGCAAAAGTTTGGGCACCCCGGTCAAAATTTCTGTTACTGTGAATAGATAAGCGAGTAAAATATGAACTGATTTCCAAAAGGCATAAAGTTTGAGATAACACATTTCTTTAATATTTTAAGCAAAATTACTTTTTTATTTCCATCTTTTACAGTTTCAAAATAACAAAAAAGGAAAAAGCCCCAAAGCAAATGTTTGGGCACTCTGCATGGTCAGCACTTAGTAACACCCCCTTTGGCAAGTATTACAGCTGTCTGTAGCCAGATAAGAGTCTATCTGAAAAGTTCAAAGGAACATCTAAACAAGCCTGATGCATTTTGGAAACAAGTCCTATGGACTGATGAAATTAAAATAGAACTTTTTGGCTGCAATGAGAAAAGGTATGTTTGGAGAAAAAAGGGTGCAGAATTTCATGAAAAGAACCCCTCTCCAACTGTTAAGCACAGGGGTGGACCGATCATGCTTTGGGCTTGTGTTGCAGCCAGTGGCACAGGGAATATTTACTGGTAGAGGGAAGAATGAATTCAATTAAATACCAACAAATTCTGGAAGCAAACATCACACCGTCTGTAAAAAAGCCAAAGATGAAAAGAGGATGGCTTCTACAACAGGATAATGATCCTAAACACACCTCAAAATCCACAATGGACTACCTCAAGAGGTGCAAGCTAAAGGTTTTGCCATGGCCCTCACAGTCCCCCGACCTAAACGTCATCAAAAATCTATGGATAGACCTCAAAAGAGCGGTGAATGCAAGACGGCCCAAGAATCTCACAGAACTAGAAGCCTTTTGCAAGGAAGATTGGGCAAAAATCCCCCAAACAAGAATTGAAAGACTCTTAGCTGGCTACAAAAAGCGTTTACAAGCTGTGATACTTGCCAAAGGGGGTGTTACTAAGTACTGCCATGCAGGGTGCCCAAACTTTTGCTTCGGACCCTTTTCCTTTTTTGTTATTTTGAAACTGTAAAAGATGGAAATAAAAAAGTTTTCTAGCTTAAAATATTAAAGAAATGTGTCATCTTTAACTTTATGCCTTTTGGAAATCAGTTCATCTTTTACTCGCCTACTTATTCACAGTAACAGAAATTTTGACCAGGGGTGCCCAAACTTTTGCATGCCACTGTAGGTCTGGACGCATAAAATGCTGATAGCTAAAACAGGAGAAATTAGACTAAAGAAACAGGTAAGGTAATAGTGTGGCCAATTAAACCTACAGGATGCTGTAGTGAAAACTGGTAGGTTGATAGAACAAAACAAGACGGAGCAAGGTGCGTCTTTTCCTGATCCAGAAAGAGAAATCACCACATGTAAAGAAAAGTAACACTGGAAATCATACAATGTGTTTAAATCATACAGAAAAGCTGCAGAGACAACTTGCTGCACAGAGAGGAATAATATGTGTTTTTGGATCTGAGAGAGGGGAAGAGAATGAACATGGATTGAAATGAGCCTCAGGGTAGAGGTGGCACCCTTTCAAAACGGCGATGCAGAGAAATTTCTTCAGCCAAATGGTCGTAAATTTGTTACCACATGCAGCTGTGGAGGCCAGGTCATTGGGTGTATTTAAGGCAGAGATTGATAGGTTCTTGATTGGACATGGCATCAAAGGGTATGGGGATGACTGGAAGAATTGGATCAGCCCATGATTGAATGGCGGAGCAGACCTGATGGGCCGAATGGCCTACTTTTGCTCCTATATCTTACGGTCTAATCATTTTCCTAAGTACCCATGCCTCAGTATGTGTAGGGTCACTAAGATCAAACAGTTCCAACATCTTTCCAGATTTGTCGCTGCTATGAGACACTAATGTTCTTAACCATCTATTTGTGAGTTCTGGCTCTAAATGATTGCAATCTAATGTTGATCCATACACCCCTTGGAACACCATCCACAAATAGAACACAAATGCAGCAGGTTGTTCTCCTCTTCTCTGATAACATTTGGCTAGTGTGTCTACCAGGTCCTCTCTGTTAATACCCATAACCTTCAATATTGCATTCTTTAATTCCTCATTTATTTCCCAAATATGTTGCTGTGCTTCTGGCAAAGTGGAGTGTATGTTCCGATACAACCATATTATAACCAATCTCGTTTCCTCATTTATCATTTAAACTGTGTATTGCTCTCTGGTAACTAATTACTTGGAACAACTCTCTAGAAGCATCTGTGTCACATATGTCCCGATATTATAAGACATAGGACAGAATTAGGCCATCTAGCCCATTTGCAATTTTCCAGTCATCTGGTACAATGCCAGAATCTATCGATTCTTGAAAGATCATTCTTAATGCCTCCACAATCTCTCCAGCTACTTCCTTCAGAACCCGAGGGTGCATTCCATCAGGTCCAGGAGATTTATCCACCCTCAGACCATTAAGCTTCCTGAGCACCTTTTCAGTCATAATTTTCACTGCACAAACTTCACTTCCCTGACACTCTTGAATGTCTATATACTGCAGATGTCTTCCACTGTGAAGACTGATGCAAAATACGCATTCAGTTCCTCTGCCATCTCTGCATCTCTCATTACAATATCTCCAGCACCATTTTGTATTGGTCCTATATCTACTCTCAACCCTATTTTACTGTTTATATACTTAAAAAAGCTTTTAGTATCTTCTTTGATATTAGTCACCAGCTTCCTCTCATAATTCATCTTTTCCTTCCTAATGACCTAATTAGTTTCCTTCTGCAAGTCTTTAAAAGCTTCCCAATCTTCCCAATAGCTCTGGTTTCCTTGTATGCCCTCTCTTTTCCTTTTAATTTGGCTCTGACTTCACTTGTCAGCCATGGTAGTGTCCTTCTTCCCTTTGAAAATTTCTTCCTATTTGGAATATATCTGTCTGGCACTTCCCTTGTTTTTCACAGGAACTCCAGCCATTGATGCTCTGCTGTCCTAACTGCAAATGTCCCTTTCCAGTCAACTTCAGCCAGTTCCCCTCTCATGCCATTGTAATTTCCTTTATTCTGAAATGCTGAAATACCAACACATTGGATTTTATTTTTTCCTCTCATATTTCAACCTGAACGATCATATTGTGATTAGAGCATGGGCAAAGTAAGTGCAGGAGTTGGGTTTTAACTCACAGGCAGCTAAAGTGATTTCCCTCTGATAAAATATATGCGATATCATGTGGGAAATGCAGGTCGGGGTAGAAGTCAGCAAAAGGATTATAGAAGAGAAGTAACACAGTGCTCAGTGTTTACTTGTGTATGAGGAATAACTTACAAAACTTCTTTGCTTCAAAGTACAGTATTAACATATTTTTCCTCATTTTTTTCTGATTCTGAGTATTTTGTTAACAGTTTAACCCTTCAGAACAAGAGATTTTCTGAAATGGTTTAAAGTGTGAATAGCTTGTATAGTTTGTGTTAAGTGTGGCCACATGTGAGTTCACTGGAGAGGTAGAGAGTGTGTGTGTGAGAGAGGGAGAGAGCAAATATTGTTTTGTGTTTGCTCAATTGATACTGGGAATTTCAAATTTCTTGTGCTCTAGACAAAAGTGAAATGTTTTACTCTGGAGTAAATTCACTTTTGTATTTTAGACAGTGTTCATTTGTCAGATCCCCATGTAGCAACTTTCCCCCTTCTTTGGTACTTTGCAGGATGTGTGAATGTTTTTATGGTGAGAATTAGTTGTTTATTCTAAGTTTAGCAGTTACTTAAAAGGAAGAACAGTACAAGTATGGATTTTTGTTTTGTCTTGTCTGTGTTTTTAGTTTGTGTTTCTTTATTTTTTTTTCTTGAAATTAGCCAAGTGAAATCTGGGTTAAGTAAACTGGAAATTTATGCACCTGTATTCCAGATATGATACGCCCACATTTCTGAGGGAAATGGGCAATTGGGGGAAATTACTCATTGGTAGATAATCAAATTGGGAATTTGAAAGATTCAAATATTTTTTAGAGCAATTTTAAAAGTTGCTTTACTAATAAGGCTGATTTATTTTATAGAACATAAAAGATGTTGCCTGAGACCTTCGACATATTGATTTTAAGTTTGAGATTCCTTGGAAAATAGTTTTGATGCAAAGTGTTTTATCATGCAAATTGCATATGGGAGAAGGTAAGGGGTTTCTCTAGGGCTCGACTCTAATACTGCATGTGGATGACATCCTGTTGACCTTCTCAAGCAAGGGAACCTGTGAGCAGGGCTCCCTTTATTTACTGCACAAATTAGCTGCAAAAGGACATAAGTCTCAAAATAAAAGTTGCAATTTGTGCCATCAGAAAATGCGCAAAAGTACCAGTTGGAGGCTGGTACGAGTGAGAAATGAAAATGGGAAAAGATGGGTTGCCAGCAACATAAAGGCTTGTGGCTGCACCTGGATGGACGTGTGGTTACCCCAGGAGAATTGATACCATAGATTCCACAACTGTGTTCACAAGTTCACACATACGGGAAAAAGGAGGATGATTGATTTACACCACACGCTGCATCCATAAAGCAAACAGCATTATGAAGGACCCCACGCACCCCTCATACAAACTCTTCCCCCTCCTGCCATCTGGCAAAAGGCACCGAAGCATTCGGGCTCTCACAACCAGACCATGTAACAGTTTCTTCCCCCAAGTCATCAGACTCCTCAATACCCAGAGGCTGGACTGACACCAACCTACTGCCCTCTACTGTGCCTATTGTCTCGTTTATTATTTATTGTAATGCCTGCACTGTTTTGTGCACTTTATGCAGTCCTGGGTGGGTCTGTAGTCTAGTGTAGCTTTGTGTTGTTTTACATAGTTCAGTGTAGTTTTTGTATTGTTCATGTAGCACCATGGTCCTGAAAAACATTGGCTCGTTTTTACTGTGTACTGTACCAGCAGTTATGGTCGAAATGACAATAAAAAGTGACTTGACTTGACTTGATCAAGTAGATCAGACCTGGTATGCTCCACGCATTTCCCAACAGCAGGATAAATATGTAAGGAATGTATGATATGTGTCTTACAAAATCCTGGAAAGTTGGTACAGGTTACAGGAGCCTACACCCCGATGGCAGATGGGCTGTTTGTGCATTTCCCAATGGACTTTATTGAACTATCGCTATGTGAAGGATATAGGTATATATTTGTTACTACTGTTGTATTTTTGTGGTGGGTTGAAGCATTTCCTTCTAGGAAAAATGATGCAGTTACAATGGCCAATGTTGGTTAAAGGAAATAATCTTAAAATTTGGGATTCCTTGGAAACTATCCAGTTACAATGGTACCCATTTTACTGGTAAGGTAATTAAGGAAGAATGTAAACACGAGGAATTCTGCAGATGCTGGAAATTCAAGCAACACACATCAAAGTTGCTGGTGAATGCAGCGGGCCAAGCAGCATCTATAGGAAGAGGTATAGTCGACATTTTGGGCCAAGAAAGGTCTCGGCCCGAAACGTCAACTGTACCTCTTCCTATAGATGCTGCCTGGCCTGCTGCATTCACCAGCAACTTTGATGTGTGTTGTAAGGAAGAATGTGAAGCTGATTCATTGCAACTGCAATCCTCAGTCAGCAGGTTTAGTAGAAAAGTGGCTTGAACAATTAAGAACAAACTGAGAAAATTCTGTCTATCCCTACATGAAATTATAATGAGCTGATCTTTGCACTTGCCATCTAATGCACCCCTGGCAATGAAGCAATTGGGTGTACATAATCTGGATGAGAATATGCTGAATTATTGTATAGCCTTAACAAAGAGCCTTACTAAATATCATCAGCAGGTGAAAGAAGCCCAGCAGCCTACAGCAGACATTAACTGGCACAATATTGAGTCTGGAGGCCATGTA
Source organism: Mobula hypostoma (assembly GCF_963921235.1). Taxonomy (NCBI): domain Eukaryota; kingdom Metazoa; phylum Chordata; class Chondrichthyes; order Myliobatiformes; family Myliobatidae; genus Mobula; species Mobula hypostoma. The sequence goes on from NC_086124.1 coordinate 135,482, forward strand.
GTGCTACAGACATTTAAAAGAAAGAGCTGCCTGGATCCTTGCTTTGAGGGGCCGGTTCAGGTGCTGTTTGTCACCAATACGGCCATGAGGGTAAGAGGGAGACTGACCTGGATCTATGCCTCTCACTGTAAGAAGATGCCTGATGATGTAATATCACAATGAGGCAGTTAACTATGTTATTGGCAATGGTGGTTATCCGCTACCTGACAGAGGGATACACCTGGAATACCGTATAGTGCAAGGCATATGAATATACCATCAGAACTAATGTATGAAGCTGCTGGCGGTCCCAGTACATGCAGAGATGGGTGTACCCTTTCTACTGGTATCACTTCATAAGGAGGAGCAGAAGCTTATAACTCCTTCATGCTGCCATCATTCAGCCCCTCATTCTTTGGAAAACAGTGGAATTGTTCAGAGGCCCCAATATCACCAGACTCTTTAAGAGGTAATGAGGGAAATTAAACCAAGTGAACAGATTGCTGAATGATATTGAGGGGCCTATTTCTACGTGGAAAAACACTTTTGTTGGTGCTCCCCAAATATAATCTGACTAAAGTAAGACCCCTGAATTGCGTGTTTTCCTGCTGCCAGTTTCTCAGTGCTGCTGTAAGAAAATGGGAGTCAGTTCATGGGCCAGAGTTAACGTGATAACCAAAGTACTGAATGGACGGCTGGTAAAAGAGCTTCGCAAGGGGTGCCTTGAGCATTAAATGACCAATACTGGATGTGTGGTGACTGAGTGTATCTGTGGCTCCCTCGGAGTTGGATGGGCTGCTGTTATTCAGGGTATGTGGTACCCTTCCTGCATCATATGTATGGTTTGGGACACCAATAGCATCATATACAAAGGAGGAAATGGCACATTACTGAAGCCAGAAGGTTCTGGATGATAGCGTTCCCTCAATATGGGATGGGAAAAGCTGTCAGGAATTGATTAATTTGGCTTCTCCCCTTGCGAAATTGGCAAACAATACGCTGACTCCCATGAGGTACAACCATCCCTGGTAGGAGTGGTGGTGAATTACCACTTGCAAGTAATAAAGGTGTTTGATAGAGATGCACTCAGTGTTGGTATTGTGTTTTGTGTGACTTAGCGGAGAGATACTCGATATTGGAACGATGTTGAAGCCAATTGTTAAGGATGTGGCTTCGGGGTACTTGGAGGAACATGCTAAATAGGCCATAGTCAGCATGGTTTCCTGAAGGGAAGATCTTGCCTGACTAATCTGTTGGAATTATTTGAAGAAATAACAAGCAGGATGGACAAAGGAGATGGTGGATGTTGTGTACTTGGATTTTCAGAAGGCTTTTGACAAGATACTACACAAGAGGCTGCTTGACAACCTATGAGTCCATAGTGTGAAAGGAAAGATACTGGCATGGATAAAGCAGTGGCCAATTGGCAGGAGAGACAGTGGGAATAAAGGGAACCTTTCCAGGCTGGCTACCGGTGACTATAGAAACCATAGAAACTACAGCACAGAAACAGGCCTTTTGGCCCTTCTTGGCTGTGCCGAACCATTTTCTGCCTAGTCCCACTGATCTGCACACGGACCATATCCCTCCATACACCTCCCATCCATGTATCTGTCCAATTTATTCTTAAATGTTAAAAAAGAACCCGCATTTACCACCTCGTCTGGCAGCTCATTCCATACTCCCACCACTCTCTGTGTGAAGAAGCCCCACCCCCAATGTTCCCTTTAAACTTTTTCCCCCTCACCCTTAACCCATGTCCTCTGGTTTTTTTCTCCCCTTGCCTCAGTGGAAAAAGCCTGCTTGCATTCACTCTATCAATACCCATCATAATTTTATATACCTCTATCAAATCTCCCCTCATTCTTCTACGCTCCAGGGAATAAAGTCCTAACCTATTCAACCTTTCTCTGTAACTGAGTTTCTCAAGTCCCGGCAACATCCTTGTAAACTTTCTCTGCACTCTTTCAACCTTACTTATATCCTTCCTGTAATTTGGTGACCAAAACTGAACACAATACTCCAGATTCGGCCTCACCAATGCCTTATACAACCTCATCATAACATTCCAGCTCTTATACTCAATACTTTGATTAATAAAGGCCAATGGACCAAAAGCTCTCTTTACGACCCTATCTACCTGTGACGCCACGTTTAGGGAATTTTGTATCTGTATTCCCAGATCCCTCTGTTCCACTGCACTCCTCAGTGCCTTACCATTAACCCTGTATGTTCTACCTTGGTTTGCCCTTCCAACATGCAATACCTCACACTTGTCTGTATTAAACTCCATCTGCCATTTTTCAGCCCATTTTTCCAGCTGGTCCAAGTCCCTCTGCAGGCTCTGAAAACCTTCCTCACTGTCTACTACACCTCCAATCTTTGTATCATCAGCAAATTTGCTGATCCAATTTACCACATTATCATCCAGATCATTGATTATAGATGACAAATAACAATGGACCCAGCACTGATCCCTGTGGCACACCACTAGTCACTGGCCTCCACTCGGAGAAGCAATTCTCTACTACCACTCTTTGGCTTCTTCCATTGAGCCAATGTCTAATCCAATTTACCACCTCTCCATGTATACCTAGCAAATGAATTTTCCTAACTAACCTCCCATGCGGGACCTTGTCAAAGGCCTTACTGAAGTCCATGTAGACAATATCAACTGCCTTCCCTTCATCCACTTTCCTGGTAACCTCCTCGAAAAACTTCAATAGATTGGTCAAACATGACCTACCATGCACAAAGCCATGTTGACTCTCCCTACTAAGTCCCTGTCTATCCAAATGCTTGTAGATTCTGTCTCTTAGTACTCCCTCCAATAACTTACCTACTACTGACGTTAAACTTACTAGCCTATAATTTCCCGGATTACTTTTCGATCCTTTTTTAAACAATGGGACAACATGAGCCATTCTCCAATCCTCCGGCACCTCACCTATAGACAGTGACATTTTAAATATTTCTGCCAGGGCCCCTGCAATTTCAACACTAGTCTCCTTCAAGGTCCAAGGGAACACCCTGTCAGGTCCCGGAGATTTATCCACTTTAATTTTCCTCAAGACAGCAAGGACCTCCTCCTTTTTGATCTGTACAGTTTCCATGATCTCACTATTTGTTTCCCTTAATTCCATAGACTTCATGCCAGTTTCCTTAGTAAATACAGACGCAAAAAACCTGTTTAAGATCTCCCCCATTTCCTTTGGTTCTGCACATATGACCACTCTGATCTTCAAGAGGACCAATTTTATCCCTTACAATCCTTTTGCTCTTAATATACCTGTAAAAGCTCTTTGGATTATCCTTCACTTTGACTGCCAAGGCAACCTCATGTCTTCTTTTAGCCCTCCTGATTTCTTTCTTAAGTATTTTCTTGCACTTCTTATACTCCTCAAGCACCTTATTTACTCCCTGCTTCCTATACATGTCATACAACTCCCTCTTCTTCTTTATCAGAGTTGCAATATCCCTTGAGAACCAAGGTTCCTTATTCCTATTCACTTTGCCTTTAATCCTGACAGGAACATACAAATTCGGTGGTGTTCCACAGGGGTCTGTGTTTGGGCCACTTTATTTTACATTATAGATCAATACTTGAAGGAATTGATGGCTTTGGTCAAGTTTATGGACGGTACAAAGATGGGTAGAGGGACAGGTAGTTTTGAGGAATCAAAGAAGGTACAAAATTATTTTGACAGTTTAGGAAGATGGGCAAGGAAGTACCAGATAGATTACAATGTTGGGAAGTGTATAGTCATGCACTTTTTAGAAGAACTAAAAGGGTATACTATTTTCTTTGGAGAGAAAAATTCAAAAATCTGAGGCGCAAAGGGATTCCTCATGCAGGATTTCCTAAAGGTTAAATTGCAGCTTGAGTCAGTGGCAAGGAAGGCAAATGCAATGCTAACATTCATTTTGAGAGGGCTAGAATATAAAAGAAAGATGTAATGTTGAGGCTTTAAAAGCATTAGTGAGGCCTCACTTGGAGTAATCTGAGCAGTTCTGGGCCCCTATCAGAGAGAGGTTGTGTGTGTGGTGACACTTTCAGGCTGCCACCAGCACATCCTCAGACTATATTGGTCGTTGACGCAAGTGATGCATTTCACCTTCCGTTTTGATGTCTTGATGTACATGTGATAAATAAAACTAATCTTTAATCTTTATCATTGCTGCCTGGAATTTATAACATGAGTTTTTATCTACTTTTGTCCCCACCAAAGCACTTAACATCTTCTTCATCTTCCCATGTTCTGAAACGTCACCTGGAAATCTTCAACTACGATGTTTTACTTCTTCATGAGTACAGATGGAAAGAACTAAATTATTCTATTTCTTATGACTTTGTCCATCTCCAGAATTTTAGCAAATTACATGAAATTACCAGCCTCAATATCTTTCTCCTTGGTGAATACGGATGAAAAATAATCAGTTAAGAGTTTACCCACTTCTTTTGGGTGCACATTCCTATCTCCATATGCTTTTCTAAGTTTCTCACTATGTGCACTTATCACTGCTGCTTCTAAGTAGCTCATCCCCTTCCTCAACCTCTATCCTCCACAACCCACTTTGTTAAAATCGGACAACACACATAAAAGTTGCTGGTTGCTTGAAATCCCAGCATCTGCAGATTTCCTCGTGTTTGCGTTGTTATAATTGAGTATCCCGCTTTCGTTTCTCTGAGACCAAACGTTTGACAGCCCATTTCCCTCCGCTGGTGCTGACTGGCCGCCGATTTCATCCAGCAAGTTGTGGTTTGGCTCATATTCCAGTGCCTGCAGTTTTTGCACCTTCATTTCTCCAGGATTTGATTAATATACCAGAGAAAGAGTCGAAGCGGCCGGGAGTGAAACAAGGTTGTATCACAAATGTCGGGTCCATGAGAGGGCCAGAAGGATCTTTGATCTGAAGTTTGGTGTAGAGAGAAAGCTGAGCACTCTGAATTCAGCCGATGTGTTCGTGGCGAGGGGTGGCAGACATCTAGAAACACAGAAAACCTACAGCATAATACAGGCCTTTCGGCCCACACAGCTGTGCCGGACATGTCCTTGTTCAAAACAAAAGAAGAATGGGAGCCCTCAGACATTGCAATGAGGCTGGAGGTGTGAAACACTGCAGTTTATTCTGCGAGGACAACACGGCCGCGACGCCCGTGGGAAAGCCCCCGCCCCCCGCTCCTCGGCTGACGTAGTCAGCGCCCGCAGCGGCTGCGCACGCATTCGCTCGGCTCCGGCCGTTTGCGGTGTGAGACGGCGGCGATGGGCGCAGTTGTTTGCGGCTTATTTGTTGTTCGTTAAGCTGCGGCGTGGAGCTGGTTGTTTGGCGCGTCTGGTGAGTTGTTGAAAACCTATTAGCCGCGGACAGTGGGGTTGAGGCCTCGGCGTGGCGCGGACTGGGAAATGGTATTCTCGCTCTTTGGTCTCGGCTGTGATTCAGGAGGCCCCGAATGGAAGTGACTGAGAAGCGGCCGGTCTCTCTCTCTCCCCTCGACACACCCCGGTCCATAATCTTCACCCTAATCTCCCCTACTGACTCCCTGACGCAGTTAACTAACCTTGTCCTTTTCGCAGTGTAGCCCACCGCACTTAGAGCCCTCATGCAAGCCTCCCGTTTCCTCACCAATACCATCAGTTGTAGAGAATAAGACAAAGGGACCTGCAAGTACATTGTAAATGCCTCAGTGCCGTCTCACCGCTCTGCTCAGTAATTCCTCTGTTGGTATTCACCCTGAAAGATTCACCTCCGCTTTATTTTGACATATTTGATTTGTTTTTATTTTACTCACGCAGATATGTTGGTAAATTGATTTATTACCGTCATGTGCACCAATGTACAGTGAAAAATTCTGTCCGTGCAGGTCACTTCATTACAACATTATATTGACGTTCTACCAGAGAAAACAGTAACAGAATATACAACAGAGAAAGTACACAGTGTGGGCAGACAATAAGGTGCAAGGCCATGACAACATGTACTGTGAAGACAAGTCCATCCTATTGGACTATCATCTGAAAACAGCTGGGTAGAAGCTGTCCTTGAGCCTGGTGGTACATGCTTTCAGACTTCTGTCTCATTTGCCCGATGAAAGGAGGAGAAGCGAAATTGATTATGTTGGTTCCTTTACCATGGCTGTGTGAGGAGTATTGGCAGAGTCCATGGAGGTGAAGCTGCCTTATGTGATGTGCTCAATTCTCTGTAGTTACTTGCTGTCACAGGCAGAGTTGTTAATATACCCGATAGGATACTTTCTATGGTACATCAATATAAACTGGTGAGGATCAAAGGGGACACATGCCGAATTATTTTCACCTACTGAGGAAGTAGTGCACTGGTGAGATTTGCTGACAGTGGCCTGACTTGGACTATGACAGGCTACTAATGATGTTTGCTCCTAGAAACTTAAAAGTTCTCAAACTCAAACCTCATCACCCTTGACATAATCTGCAGTATGTACACCATCTCCCTTCCTGAAGTCAATAACATACTCTTGTATTGCTGACGTTTATGGAAAGCTCGTCATGACACCATGCTACTAAGCCCTCTATCCCTTTCCCGTCCTCCAATTTATCACTATTAAAATTTGGCCCACTTAAGGTGGTGTCATCTGCAAGCTTGCAGATGCACTAGGCCGCAATCCTGATTGAGAAGTTGCAGAACCTGGGCCTCTACCTCCCTCTGCAGTTGGATCCTCGAAGACCACAGTCTGTGCGGATTGGTGGTAACATCTCCTCCTCGTTGACAATCAACACTGGCGCACCTCAAGGGTGTGTACTTAGCCCACTACTCTACTCTCTGTACATGCATGACTGTGTGGCTAGGCATAACTCAAATACCATATACAAGTTTGCTGATGATACAACCATTGTTGGAAGAATCTCAGCTGGTGATGAGAGGACGTACAGGAGTGAGATATGCCAACTAGTGGAATGGTGCAGCAGCAACAATCTGGCAATCAACGCCAGTAAGATGAAAGAGCTGATTGTGGACTTCAGGAAGGGTAAGACGAAGGAAAACATACCAAACCTCATAGAGGGATCAGAAGTGGAGAGAGTGAGTAGCTTCAAGTTCTTGGGTGTCAAGATCTCTGAGGATCTAACCTGGTCCCAGCATATTGGTGTAGGCATAAAGAAGGCAAGACAGCAGATATACTTTATTGGGAGTTTGAAGAGATTTGGCATGTCAACAAATACACTCAAAAACTTCTATAATTGTACCATGGAGAGCATTCTGACAGGCTGCATCACCGTCTGGTATGGAGGGGCTACTGCACAGGACCGAAAGAAGCCGCAGAAGGTTGTAAATCTTGTCAGCTCCATCTTGGGCACTAGCCTACAAAGTACCCAGGACATCTTTAGGGAGCGGTGTCTCAGAAAGACATTATTAAGGACCTCCAGCACCCAGGCATGGCCTTTTCTCACTGTTACCATCAGGCAGGAGATAACAGAAGCCTGAAGGCACACACTCAGCGATTCAGGAACAGCTTCTTCCCCTCTGCCATCCAATTCCTGAATAGACTTTGAAGCTTTGGACACTACCTCACTTCTTTTAATATACAGTATTTCTGTTTTTGCACATTTAAAAAAATCTATTCAATATACGTAATTGATTTGTTTATTTATTATTATGTTTTATTTTATTTTTTTCCCTCTCTGCTAGATTATGTATTACATTGAACTGCTGCTGCTAAGTTAACAAATTTCACGTCACATGCCAGTGATAATAAACCTGATTCGGATTCTGATTCTTCTGTGTGTATAGGGAGTAGAGTGCGATGCTGACAATCCAGCCAGTGTTGAGAATGATTGAGATGTAGTGCCTTCTTATCCTTACAGATTGGTCTGTGGTTAGGAAGTTAAGGAACTAGTTCCAAAGGGAGGCTTAGGAATTTGGAGATGATCGGTTATATTAGCTAAAGTGAATAGCATATTAGGCTCTTGAAGTTTGCTACGGCATAGTAGTTACACACAAGGATGTTTGCTTCACTTGTGTCATGATAAGTCTGAACAAATGCTTTGGTTCATCGCCTTCTGTTTGTCATGTGTCATCTTGATTGTAAATTGTTTGCATTAGGAATGCTGCTACAAGACAAATATCAATCTTAAATGATTCCAGTGAATATCAATCTTAAATGATTCCAGTGAATTATTCCATCAGCATTTACTATTTATTGGAGGTACCAGAAAGAATGATGTTGTTCCTCTTGGCTTTACGGGAAAATGCTAAGATTGATTTGGTGCGAATGAATGTGAATTCCAGGAACTAAGTAGTAAGGAAATTATTGGAGAAGGTAGTTAGGATAGGATCTATTTGCATCAGGAAAATTATATATTAATAAGTATAGCTTTGACTGGGGAGGGGGAGGGAGGGTTTTATATTCCAGGTCAGATTGCAGATCTTTGAGCCTGAGTTCCTTGAGCAACCAACACTTGGCTGCAGTTATGGTCACCGGGAACCCCAATGGGATCCACCAACTCTCACATCATGCAGCTACCATACATTACCTGATCTTGCATCCATATTTTATGTAATTTGGTGTATTTTTAATTAACTATATTAAAGAAAACCTTACCTGTTCTTACCTGTGCCTCCTTGCCGAAGCCTTTCAATCCAAAGCCCCAGATCCTTGACGTCTTCACTGGCCCACTCACAGTGGCTGATCTAAAATGGCCTCCGGGACCTTGGCTTCTGCCTCTTCTCATCTAAGCCTCAGTTTCCCCACTCAAACCCTGATCCGTCGTACAATGGCCTCTTACTTAAACCTCACTTATTTTTATTGGGCTAGGTGAAACTCACACGTAACAAGGCTTGCTCTTTTCAGTGGTTCCTGCTTTTGCATAGATCTTGCTTTCGCTACTCTAAAGTGAAACTTCTTTCCAAATCCTGATAGATTCTGTCGCTCAAAATTTCCCCCCCTCCCATAACTTATCCACCACCGATGTCAGCCTGTAGTTTCCTGGCTTGTCTTTGATGCCCTTAAATAACAATATAACATCAGCTACCATCCAATCCTCCAGAATTTCAACTGTGGCTAAAGATGATGAAGTCTTCTTCTTCACGTGCCTTGCGCGTTACACGCTTGGGCGATCATGGCTCTCCACATCGAATAATTCCTTGCAGTGTCAATGATATCTCACACATTTAGATTTGTTAGTTCTTTCTGTCCATATATTTTTCTTCCTTGCCTTCCTCTTCTGCGTTTCCCAGGCATACGACCTTGAAAGGCATTCTATTTCTCCTTTTCTGATGACATGGCCCAGGAAATTAAGTTTCCTCGTATTTAATGTTCTCATTAAAGATCTTTTTGTATGGGCACGTTGGAGTACTGTCTCATTAGTTACCCTATCTCTGTATGATATTTTAAGCATTCTTCTAAGAAACCACATTTCTGTTGCTTCTAAGTTTCTTTGAAGGTCTGGTGTTATAGTCCATGTTTCGGAAGCATACAGCAAAATTGACCAGATGTAACATTTTAGTAGCCTAAGCTTTGTTGTCATAGAAATGTGTCTTGGTAAAAATGGGTTTCATTTTTTGGAAGTTGGTTTTGGCAATGGCAATTCTTCTTTTTATTTCTACTTTACTTTAGCATCTTGTGATATAAAGCTACCAAGGTAATTAAAGCTGGTCTTTTGTTCAATCTCTTGGTTACCGATGTACAGTTGGCAGTTGGGAGTATCCTGCTATTTTGATATTACCATACATTTGGTTTTTTTTTACAGTTGATGGTTAGACCAAAATCTGCACTTGTTTGTATCACTTTGTCTAGGAGGATTTGTAGGTCTTCTGCAGCGCTTGCTACTAGGGTGGTATCGTCTGCATGCCATATATCGTTGATGTTAATGCCTCCAATTTTTATCCCATCTAGTTCTTCTATTTCTCCGAGAATCATTTCGCTATAGATATTAAATAATTACGGTGAGGCAACACATCCCTGTCTAACTCCCCTTTGAATTTTAGTCCAACTGCTTATTTTATCATCAATTTTTACCGCTGCCGTTTGATTCCAGTATAAATTTTGAAGCAGTTGTTGGTCCCTCCCGTCAATGTTTAGTTTAGCGCGAATTTGAAATAATTTTTCATGGTGCACTTTGTCAAATGCTGTCGTGAAATCAATAAAATATAAAAGGGCATCATTTTGATATTCAATTACCCTTTCTGAAAGCATTCGTAGTATGGACACGACCCACCCAGCCAACACACTTTCCGTCCCTCTTCCCTCCGGGAGAAGGCTCAGGAGCCTGAAGACTCGTACGGCCAGATTTGGGAACAGCTTTTTTCCAACTGTGATAGGACTGCTGAACGGATCCTGACCTGGATCTGGGCCGTACCCTCCAAATATCCGGACCTGCCTCTCGGTTTTTTTTTTGCACTACCTTACTTTCCATTTTTCTATTTTCTATTTATGATTTATAATTTAAAATTTTAATATTTATTAATTTTTACTATTTTTAATATTTAATATTTGTAATCCAGGGAGTGGGAAGCGCAGAATCAAATATCGCTGTGATGATTGTACGTTCTAGTACCAATTGTTTGGTGACAATAAAGTATAAAGTATGAAAGTTGCATTCCTAGTTCCTCTATCCTCAATAAACCCATATTGCAGTTTAGAAGTTTCTGGTCTTAACTTGTTTTTATTTCGACTCAGAATAATTCTCAACAAAATCTTTATTATGTGACTCATAAGACTGATTGTTCTATAATTTTCACAGTCATTAGTTCCAGGAATTTTTGGCAGAGTTATAAGTACTGATTTCAAGAGATCATCAGGCAGTACACCAGACTCATATATGCCATTAAACAGTTCAGAAAGAGTTTCTATGCCCAGATCTTCTAGGGCTTGTATCATTTCCACTGAAATTTCATCAGGTCCAGTGGCTTTACCATGTTTCATGCTTTTCATTGCTTTAGTTATTTCTTCTTTAGTAATAGGTGGGCCAGAATTAGGGTGTTTAATATCTGGGGGTTCTCCTCTATTATCTTCAAAAAAGCTGCTCTAAATACTGAATCCACGTCTCACATACTTTATCTGGATCTGTTAGTATGGATCTGTCTGCTGATCTTATGCATCCTGTAGAGGAGGTTTTCTTAATTCTAGTAATTTCCTTAATTTTCTTGTGCATTTCTTTGCTGTCGTTAATATGGCCTTCTACTTCATTGCATTTTTGATTCTGCCATTCTTCCTTTGCAATATTGCACAATTGGTCTGTCTGTCTAGCTCTCTGTATTGCACTTCATTATTCTTCACTAACCTTCTTTGTTCCATCAGATCTAGAATTTCTTGGGTTATCCTCCCCTTGGTGTGTTGGATTTCTTGTACTGGGATTATCTCCTCTGCTGATTGCTGATATTTAAATCTATCCCAAATAGGCATTGTTTCATTTTCATTGGTGTTCTTCTACAGCTGTTTTGAATTGTTGTTTAAGTATGCTATCATTTTTAAGTTCTCCCAACAAATACTTTTTTCTCTTTTTTTCCAAGTTTTAGTTTCTTTAATTTTGTTTTGATGGTAGCTATTACTGGATGGTGATCTGAACCACAGTCTGCTCCTAGGTAGGCTTTAGAATTTGTGATATTATTTCTAAAGCGTTCATTGATGGTAATGAAATCTATTTGATTCCTTTTTCTATCTCCAGATCAAATCCAAGTACACAATCTACGTGGATGGTTTTTATACCAAATATTGGTGATCACTTGGTTGTTTCTGACACACCAATCAGTAAACCTTTCTCCATTTCATTTTTCTCCCCTAATCCAAAATGTCCTATGATGTTACCAATCCTTTCCTGTCCAACTTTGGAGTTAAAATCTCTCATGACTAGTTTTATATCCTGAGATTTACATTGCTCATAAGCACTGTTGAGATCTCCATAAAACTTGTTGATATCCTCTTCATCTGCATCATTTGTTGGCGCATAGGCTTGGATTATGCTAATGTTAAAAGGGTTACCCCCTTAATTTAACTGAAAACCAGTCAGATATCGCCCAATATCCCACAAGACATCTTGATACTTGCAGAGATGCAATATCTCTGCAAAATCTGCATCATTTTCTTTCCTAGCTTCCACAAGGGCCGAAGCAAGCGTGTAGATGCTGCTAGACTTGCTGAGTTCCTCCAGCATTTTATGTGTGGTGCCCTGCTCTGTGGTAATTTTTATATGGCCTAGCACATCACAGCGCACTTGGATCAGTTCCATAATTTCTATGATCTTGGAGTCATAAAACACTACAGCACAAAAACAGGCCATTTGGCCTATCTAGTTTGTGCCAACCTGGTCTTCTGTCTAGTTCCATTTAACTGCATCCAGATAGTAGCCCTCCATATCCCTCATCCATGTACCTATCCAAACTTCTCAAAGATGTTACAATTGAACCCTCGTCTACAGCTTTAACTTGCATCTCATTCCACCCTCTGAGTGAAGAAGTTCCTCTTCCGACAATTAGTCTGACCTCAGTGGTTGGGAATATGTTGGGGTCTATTGATTAGGATGTAGTTTTAGGGTACTTAGAGATACGCGATAAAATAGACCAAAGTCAACATGGTTTCCTTGAGAGAAAGTCTTACCTGACAAATCTGTTGGCATTCTTTGAAGAAATAATAAGCAGGATATACAAAGGAGAATCAGTGGATGTTTTGAACTTGGATTTTCAGAAGGGCTTTGACAAGGTGCCACACGTAAGGCTGCTTAACAACTAACTTTAGGGAACTCTGCATGATATGATATTACAGGAAAGACACTAGTATGAGTAGAGCATTGGCTGATTGGCAGGAGGCTAAAAGTGGAAATAAAGGGAGCCTTTTCTGGTTTGCAGCTGGTGACTAGTTGTGTTCCACAGGGGTCTGTTGGGACTGCTTTTTATGTTATCCCAGTGATTTGGATGATGGAGCTGATGGCTTTGTGGCCAAGTTAGCAGACCGTTTGAAAATAGGTGGAGAGGCAGGGAGGCTGTAGAAGGACTTAGGTTAGAAGATTGGGCTGAGAAGTGAGAGAATACAGTGTCCAGAAGTGTATGGTCATGCACTTTGTTAGAAGAAATAAAAACGTAAAACAGTTGCTAAATGGAGAGAAAGTTCAAAAATTGGAGGTGCAAAAGGACTTGGAAGTCCTCGTGCAGAGTTCCCTAAAGTTAGTTTACAGGTTGAGCTGATGGTGAGGAAGGCAAATGCGATATCGGCATTCACTTTGAAAGGACTACAATATAAAAGCAAGAATGCAATTTTGAGGCTTTATAGGGTACTGGTGAGGCCTAACTTGGAGTATTCTGAGCAATTTTGGGCCCCTCATCTAAGAAAGAATGTGCTGACATTGGAGAGGGTTCAAAGGAGGTTCATGAGAATAATTCTGGGATCAAAATTTTATCATATGATGGACGTTGATAGCTTTGGGCCTGTATTCACTGGAATTCGGAAGAATGAGAGGTGTTCTCATGAAACCTATCAAATGTTGAAAGGCCTCAATGGAGAGGATTTTTCCTAAGGTGGGGGAATCTTAAGACCAGAGGACATGGCTCAGAATAAAGGAGCTTCATTTGCAATGGAGATGAAGTGGAATTTCTTTAGTCAGAGAGTGGTGAACGTGTGGAATTCGTTGCCACAGGCGGCTATGGAGGCCAAGTCATTGGATATCTTTGAAACAGAGGTTGATTGATTCTTGATTAGTCAAGGCATGAAGGTTACAGAGAGAAGGCAGGAGATTGGAGCTGAGAGGGAAATAGATCAGCCATGATGAAATGATGGAGCAGACCTGATGGGCCCAATGGCCTAATTCTGCTCCTATATCTTATATAGAGCTGGTGCAGTGATAACAGCTTGATGCTTAATGTCACCAAATCCAAGGAGATGATCGTCGATTTCAGACGGTCTCAGCCTGAGCACACACCCCTCAGCATCAGCGGCTCCACAGTGGAGAGAGTGGAAAACATCAAGTTCCTTGGGGTGCAGATCTCGGACAATCTCACCTGGTCCAGGAACACCACTGGGATTGTGAAATGGGCCCAGCAGAGATTGCACTTTCTGAGGAAGCTTAAACAAGCATCACTCCCCACTAACATCTTAACTACATTCTACAGAGGTGTGGTTGAGAGTGTGCTGACCTTTTGCATCACAACCTGGTACTCCAGCTGCAGTGCTGTCGACAAAAAAGCCTTGCAGAGGGTGGTTAGGGGAGCAGAGAAGGTTATTGGGGTCTCCCTACCTTCTGTCCAAGACCTCTTTCAGAGTCAATGCCTCCAGAAGACACGGTACATCATTAAAGACCCCTCAGACCCTCTCCATGAACTGTTTGTTCTTCTGCCATCAGGCAAACCTTACAGGAGCATCAAAACTAAAACCACAAGGCTACTAAACAGCTTCCTCCCACAGGCAGTTAGACTGCTAAATAGCTGCCCTACCTGACTCTGCTTTGGACACTTTTAATTTGCACTGGACACTTATAACTGATTTTAACTGACATGTGGCTGTTGTGTTTTACTATTTATTGTTATGTTTATTATTTAGTGTTGCGTTTGTTATGTTATGATTGCACTGCTCCTGGGAAATGCTGTCTCATTCTGCCCTGCAGAGCTGATGTACAGTTAGAATGACAATAAAGTTTTTAAAATCTTGAATCTTGAATTATGTTGTAGATCACATCTCTTTCCCCATTCTGATGTTTGGTCTGAACAACAACTAAACCTCTTGACCATGTCTGCATGCTTTTATGCATGAGTTTCTGATACATGATTGGCTGACTAGATATTTGCATTAACGGGTAGGTGGATCTAAAAAAGTGGCCACTGAGTGTATGTCAGAGGTGCTGCATATGCAGTGCCTCCATGTTATCAAAGACCCCTTCCATCTTTCTGAGCACAGTATAAGAACCAGAGCAATCAGGCTAGGTAACAGCTTCTTCCCCTAGGCTTTTAGACTGCCACCCAGCTCACATGTACACCTTTTCTGTACACCCTCTCCCCCCCCCCCCACCCCACCCATCCCCAACTCCCCAACTCATAGGTGCACTCTCATTCTGTACTGGTCACTTTTCATCTTCTACCCTTTATAATAGTGTCAGTCACATTATACTGTCTTATATAGTCAGTCTTCAGGCCATGCCACTTAGTAACTTGTGCTAATATTATTGTCTTTATATACTGAATCATAACTATATGTATTGTGTTTTGCACCTTGATACAGAAGCACAATGTTTTGTTTAGCTGTATGCATGTATATGGTTGAATGTCAATAAACTTGAACTTGTCATTAGGAATATTTAAGAAATTCTTAGATTGGAACCTGGATGATAGAAAAATAGAGGGCTATGTAGGAGGGAAGGGTTGGATTTATCATGGAGTAGGTTTAAAAAGTTGCACAACATTGTGAGTGTACTGTGGTGCAGTTCTAATGATGTATATATATCAGCCAGGGTTCCTGCAGTTTTTTCTCTAGCTTCTCAGTGTTCTTTGACATAACTGATCAGGTCTTGGGGATTTATTTCTCTTTGTATGTTTAAAAACATCCACTACCTCCTCTGCTGTCAGGCAGACTATCCCTAAGGTCACTGCATTAATTATCTCAAGATCTGAAGTCTTTGCATCTTTCTCCACAGTAAAAACAGAGGAAATTGCCCATTCCTGTGAGTCTCAAAGCTGGGACCTCTGTTTGTAATAGATTTAAATGATTTGGATGTAGAAGGTCAAATCTGTAAGTCTGCAGAGGACTCAAAAATATTAGTGGAATTTTGGATAATCGGGAAAATGTCAAAGGATACAGCATTATATAGATCTGTTGCAGATGTGGGTAGAAAACTGGCGGATGGAGTTTAATCCAGACAGGGATAAGGTCATGCACTTTGAGAGGTCAACTGCCAGAGAAAAATAAGCAGTGAATGGTGGGATCCTTAGGAATCTTGGATTGCAAGTCTCTAGCTCGCTGAAAGTGGCAACAGAAGTAGATTGGTTGGTGAAGAGGGCATATGCTTGCCTTCATCAGTCGGGCCATCAAGTATAAAAAATTATCAATATAGTTGTAGGTGTCTGGAAGTTTGGTTAGGCTATGGTTGGTGTATTGTGTCCAATACTGGTTAGCATGAATGTATCGGGTTTGGAGAGGGTACAAAAAAGTTTTACCAGAGCATTGATAAAGTTGGTACACTTGGGTTTACTTCTTCAGAGAGGTGGAAGCTAAGGGCAGAAATGATAGTAATTTTAAGATTAGGAGATGCATCAATATCTGTAGAATATAGAGCAGTACAGGCCGTTTGGCGCATGATGCTGTGCTGACCTTTTAATCTACTCCAAGATAAACCTGAGTCTTCCCTCCCACATAGCCTTCCACCTTTCTTTCATCCTTCTGACTATCTTTAACTATTTTTCAAACATCGTTAATATATCTTTTAAATGTCCGTAATATATATGTCTATACCACCACTCTGGCAATGTGTTCCGTGCACTTACCACTCTCTGTGTTTTTAAAAAGAAAAACTCATATTAACCATTGTTACTCTGGGGAAAATGTGCTGGCTGTCCACTCTATCTATGCCTCTTATCATATACACCTCTATCAAGTCACTTGACAACCTCCTTCACTCCAAAGAGAAAGTGCCCTAGCTCGCTCAATCTTTCCTCTTAAGGCATGCTGTCTAATCCAGGCAGCTTCCTGGTAACTCTCCTCTGCGAACTCTCTAAAGCTTCCACATCCTTCCTATGATGAGGCTGAAAACAACACTCCCAAGTGTGGTCTAACCAGGGTTTTATAGAGCTGCAACCTTACCTTGTGGCTCTTAACTCAATCCCCCGATCAATGAAGGCAAAAGCACCATACGCTTTCTTAACCAACCTTTCAACTTGTGCAGCAACTTTGAGGGAGCCATGGACATGTACCCCAAGATCACTCTGTTCCTCCGTAAAGCTGTGAATCCTAACGTTAATCTTGTAACCTAATACAAACAGCTATGGTATGTCAGCATGCTGTTTGTTCTCTATAGCTCAGCGTTTAATACCATCATTCCCACAGTCCTGATCGATAAGCTTGGGCGAGTGCTGTACTCACTCTATACCCATGATGGTGTGGCTAGGTATAGCTTAAATGTCATCTATAAATTTGCTGATGATACAGCCATTGTTGGCAGAATCTCAGATGGAGATGAGAGGGCGTACAGGAGTGAGCTATACCAGCTAGTTGAGTGATGTCGCAGTAACTACCTTGCACTCAGTGTCAGGAAGATGAAAGACCTGATTGTGGGCTTCAGAAAGGCTAAGATGAGGTAACACGAACCAATCCTCATAGAGGGATTGGAAGGGGAGAGAGTGAGCCATTTCAAGTTCCTGGGTGTCAAGATCTCTGAGGATCTAACCTGGTCCCAACATATTGATGCAGCTATAAAGAAGGCAAGGCAGCAGCAATATTTTATTAGGAGTATGAGGAGATTTGGTTTGTCACGTAAAACACTCAAAAACTTCTACTGATGTACCATGGAGAACATTCTAACGGGCAACATCACTGTCTGGTATGGGGAGTACTGCACAGAATCTACAGAAAATTGTAAAATTAGTCAGCTTCAGCATGCCTCCATAGTGTCAAAGACATCTTCAAGGAGCAGTGCCTCAGAAAGGAGGTACAGAAGCCTGAAGGCACACACTCAGATATTCAGGAATAGCTTCTTCCCCTCTATCATACGATTTCTAAACGGACATTGAACCCATGAACACTACCTCACATTTTTTTAATATATTATTTCAGTTTTGTGCTATTTTAATTGTTTAATATGCATATCTATTTATGATAATTGACTTACTGATGTGTTTTTTCCTTCTATATTATCATGTATTGCATTGTATAGCTGCTGCTGTTAACAAATTTTACGACACATGCTCGTGATAATAAAGCTGATACTGATACTTGCCTTCAATTTCAACCTTCCGATGTGTGCCACATCACACTTCTCCAGACTGAACTCCATCTGCCACTTCTTAACCCAACTGTGCATCCTATCAATGTCCCTTTGTAACCTAAAACAACCTTATACACTATCCACAACACCACCAACCTTCATGTCATTTACAACCCACCCTTCCACTTCTTCATCTAAATCATTTATAAAAATCACAAAGAGAAGGGGTCCCAGAACAGATTCCTATGGAATACCACTAGTATGCACCTCCAGATACAATGGGATCCATTTGCAATCACCTTCTGTGTCTGTCAGAAAACCAGTTCTGAATCCATGCGGCCAAGTTGCCCTGGATCCCATGTTACCCAACTTTCTGAATGAGCCTACCACGAGAAACCTTATCAAACACCTTATTTATCCTAATCATAAAATGCTAGAGGAACTCAGCAGGTCAGGCAGCATCTATGGAAATGAATAAACAGTTAACTTTCAGGCTGAGTCCCTACTTCAGGTCCTGAAGTTCCTCCAGTATTTTGTGTGTGTTCCTCTGGATTTTCAGCATCTGCAGAATCTCGTGTGTTTGTTATTTATTCGAATGTTTTTTCAAATGTTCCTTCAACTATTCCTCTTTCTTAACTGTGACATGTTGCAGCAAATTAGCCAGTTTTACGTTGATTTTGTATTTATCAAGTTCTTTCTCACTGGTGAATACTGAAGCAAAGTATTCATTAAAGGCCTCCCTACATCTTCCGACTCCAGGCACATGCTTCCTCTTTTATCCCTGAAGCATCCTACCTTCATAGTCATCCTCTTATTCTTCACATTCATGTAGAATGTCTTGAAGTTTTCATTAATCCTACTCACCAAGGTCTTCTCGTGTCCCCTTCTAGCTCTCCTTAGTCCCTTCGTAAGCTCCTTCCTCACTACCTTGTAACTCTTAGGTGTCTTGTTTTATTTTTGCTCCCTAAACTTTAAGTGCACTTCCTTTTGACTAAATGTGCCATATCCCTGGTCAACCATGGGTCCTTCACCCTACCATCATTTCCCTGCTTAAACGGGAGAAAGCCATCCAGAATCCCATGCAAATGCTCCCTTAGAAACCTCCCAATTTCTGTTTTGCATTTCTCAGTGTACATCTGTTCCCAATTTACACTCACAAGTTTCTGCCTAATGGCATCATCATTCAGCCTTATACCTAGTTAAGTACTTCCCCATATTGTCTATTTCTGCTAAAGATCAGGGAGTTGTCACTGTCTCCAAAATGCTCACCCACTGAGAGATATGTCACTTCACGGGTTCATTGCCCAGTACTAGATCCAGTACTCTGGATCTCTCCTGTAGTCAACTTAAGAAAACGATACAGGTTGAAGACTCCTAATCCGAAATTCCAAAGTCCAAAAACCTCCGAAATCTGAGATTTTTTTGAGCGTTGACATCACAGATGGAAAATTCTGTGAACTTTGCACTAGCTGTATATGTAATGTAAATGGATTTCATGTTTAGATTTGGGTTCCATCCCCATAAATGGAAATATTCTAAAATATGAAAAAATCCTGAATATGAAACACTTGCAACCCCAAGCATTTTGGATAAGGGCTGCTGAACCTGCAGTTGTCTTAGAATTTTCTCGTCAAATTGAAAAGCCATTCTCTGAAATCTTTGCAGAAATATTGGTGATGTGAAATGCATTTTGTTCTATTCTATTACAGCAAGCTCTTGACTAAATACAAGTCATCAAGAGTGAAAAGTAACGTGCCACACTTTGGCATGGCAGGGGGCAGAAGAGGGCCAAGTAGGACATCCTATTGCAGGACACCACTCAATGAATCTGGATCATTAGGAGGTTCTGGTTATTCTACCAGCTCACCTATTACGGGAGTACGTTCAAGAACCAGGTAAAGGAACTTCTTGTGCAGATGAAAATCACTCCTGTGTCTTTCTGTCTAACATAGTTGACATGTCAAACTTTTTATATTTGGATGTTAAAATTTTGGAAGTACCATGCATGTGCTTGACTTGTAGAGTATTAGTCATACAACATGAAAACAGGCTGATCAAGTTGTCTAACTGAGCTAAATTTGTCTTTATTGGTCCCTATTCCTCTGAACCTTGCCTATCTATGTAATGAGTGAATGATTTTATTATTGTCACATGTACCAAGGTGCAGTGAAAAACTGTTTTGCCTGCTGTCCATACAGGTCATTTCATTACAACAGTGCGTTGAGATAGTACAAGGAAAAACAATAACAGAAAGCAGAATAAATTGTTCTAGTTACAGAGAAAATGCAGTGCAAGTAAACAGTGCCATAACAAGATAGATTGTGAGGTCAAGAGCCCAATTCATTGTACTGGGGGCTGTTCAGTAGCTTGTAACAATGCAATGTAATCTATCATTGAGTCTTCTGATAAGCGGGGTTGGTACTTTCAGAGGAGGCTTGGGGGAAAATATGCAGCTTTCAGTGGTCCTCGACTAATTCTTTGACTTGGAGAGAACATTGTTGGAAAAATATTATAAGATACTTCAAGACCCCATATCAGGAAAAATATAAAGATACAAACGTGACGTGTTGGAGAAGGTGCGGCTCCAAGGAGGCAAAACATTTTCATATTTTCTGGGATTGCCCTAAATTAAGTATATATTGGGAAGGTATTCATAGAACATTAGTTAAGGTACTTAGGTCCCAGATACCTCTGAACTTTGAGATGCTCTATTTGGGGCATGTATTGTTTCTTGAACAGAAGGAAGATATAAAGTTGCTGCAGGCCCTGTTAGCGGCAAGTAAGAAATCAATCACTAGAAAGTGGCTAAATCCAATACCACCTACATCAGAAGATTGGCACGAAATTATCTTGGAAATATTTAAAATGGAAAAGTTGACTTACTCCCTGAGAACTCAAAAAGAAAAATTTTATCAAATCTGGAATAAATGGATTGAATATACAACCCCAATGCGAGCAGACTTTAGATGACTCTCCTAATGATTTATACTGCTCTTCTCAACAACACAGTAATATTGCTAACGTAAGCACCCCTAGTCTAAATGTTTACTGTTTTTGTTTACTTTTGGAAAATAGAGAATTAATACAAGTAAAGGAAAAGATTTGGGAAAGGGATAAAAAATGATAAAATTAAGTAAATAAGTACATAGGGATTGGATAATTATGTCTGGGGGCAGGAGCAAGCATGAACAAGTTAGGATATAAACACCTACAATGGTTGTTACATAGGCTTACATACAACATTTTGGACCAGAAAGAAATGGTCCAGAAGAGATATATGGAAACTATTATTACTATTTTTCTTAACAACTAATACCATTACTTAGCCTAATAGATTAGAATTACCACTGTACGTAATTATCTATTTAAGTGTCTAATTTCCTTGTATATCATCTCAATGTGTACTTAGGAATGTATAAATAATGATAGTTTTATACATATGAAAAAATGGAAAAGGTAAAAAAAAGTCTTCTGATAAGTGCTTTCAACTTTTGTATCTTCCAGCTGATGGGGAGAGGAGAAAGTTCAAAGGAAATTTATTATCAAAGTACATACGTAAATGTCACGTACAATCCTGAGATTTATTTTCTTGTGGGCATACTCAGTAAATCCAATAACCATAATAGAATCAATGAAAGACTGCACCCAACAGGGCAGACAGCTGGCGCACAAAAGACGACAAACTGCAAATACAAAAGAAAAAAATAATAATAAATAAACAATAAATATCTCGAATATGAAGTGAAGCGTCCTTGAAAGTGAGTTTATAAGTTGAGGGAACAATTCAGTGTTGGAGAAAGTAAAGTTGAGTGAAATTATCCCCTCTGGTTCAAGAGCCTGATGGTTGAGGGGCAGTAACTGTTCCTGACCCTGAGAGTGTGATTCCTGAGGTTCCTGTACCACCTTCCTGATGGCAGCCGTGAGGAAAGAGCATGACTGGGCAGTGGGAGTCCCCACTGATAGATGTTGTTTTCCTGCGAGAATGCTCCGTGTCTATGTTCTCGATGGTGGGGAAGACTTTACTTGTGATGAACTGGACTGTATCCACTACTTTTTATAGGGTTTTCCATTTAAGGGCATTGCATCCTCTCAACTTATGGTCTTAGACCATGACGTAGGGGAATATTTAGGCAATTTGGCCAGAGTAAGCTCCACCATTCCATTATAGATGATTTATTATCCTCCTCAACCCTATTCTACACTCTTCTCCATGTAACCTTTGACACCATTAGTAATGAAGAAATATCAACCTCTGCTTTAAATATACCCACTGACTTGACTTCCACAGCCATCTGTGGCAATAAATTCCACAGATCCACTACCCTCTGGCTAAAGAAATTCCTCCTCATCTTTGTTCAAAAGGGATAGATGTCCCTCTGTTCTGATGCTGTGCCCTCTGCCTAGTTTAATGACATCCTTCCTATAGCAGGACCATCTGCTAAACCTTGATCATCAAAACTTCTATGTCTTAGTGCATTTACAATTTAATTTCCAAAATTATCATTGAATATAGGAAATTGAACTCGACTAAAATTTCTTCATGGCTGTTTTCATTGGGGAATGTTTTCAATTGGTAGCACTCTTACCTTTGATTCTTTTACTTGACTGCCACTTCTTGCAATGTTTTCATCCCATTAATTCCGAAGTATTTAACCTATCAATATTTGCAACCCTTGTGTAGACAATACCAAAGATTTACTGCCCCTGCATCATTTTCCCTGAATGGACAGCCCCTTACTTTGAGACTTGTATCCCTGAATTTGCAATCTCAGCACCTGCAAAAATTTTAAGTATTTAAATAGAACAAAGAACAGCACAAGAACAGACCTTTGGGTTCCTATTAAAACTCACCCTTCTCACTTTAAACCTATGCCCTCCAGTTCTTGATTCCCCAACCTTGGAAGAAAGACTCTCAAACAAGAGAAAATCTGCAGATGCTGAAAATCCAAGTACCACACACAAAATGCTGGAGGAGCTCAGCAGGCCAGGCTGCATCTATGGAAAAGAGTACGGTTGACATTTCGACCCAAAACGTCGAGTGTATTCTTTTTCGTAGATGCTGCCTGGCCTGCTGAGTTCCTCCAGCATTTTGTGTGTGTTGCTGGGGAAAAAGACTGTGCATTTTCACCCTATCTATATCTCTCATGATTTTATAAGATCACCCCGCAGTCTACTACTGTTCTCAATCCAGTTCAACTTCTCTACATAACTCAGTGACTGGAGACTGGTAACATCCTTGCAAATCTTCCCTTCACTATTTCCAGCTTAATAGCATCTTTTCTATAGTAGTGTGACCAAAACTGAACACAATATCCAAATGCAGTCTTATCAATGTCTTGTATAACTGCAAAGTACCACCCAACTTCTACGGTGTACTCTTCCCTGACTGAAGGAGGCCCGTACCTATATTGTGTTTTAGTGATTTCCTGTGGTGAGATTTTATGTGCGGTCACAATTGTAAAAGTTGAACATTCCTTTCCCTCTACAGGTGCTGACTGAATTGCTGGGTTTTTCCAGCTATTGTTTTTTTTGCGCTTGGGAGAGGAGAGAAAATACATGAAATCTAATCATTGATTAAAAAGTATCATGCTTTGATCAGTAATTGTGTGATTCCTTTCATTTCTTGTAAACAGATAATGTCACTGATAAGAACAGCATTATCATGATGTTATCAACCGATTTTAATTTTTTTTATTTTAGGAGTGGGTCAGGAACTGGCTTGACAAGTCCTCCCCTTGCAACCCAGACTGTGATTCCTTTAAAACACAGCAAGATTCCTGAATTACCTCTTGAGAAAAGCGTTCTGTTTGAACTTCATCTTCTCTTCTGCCACCTCATAGCTTTGTTTGTTCATTATATCAACATCTATAAAACAGTATGGTGGTATCCTCCTGCTCATCCACCCTCATTTACGTCACTGGTGGGTATCAGTTTTTTTGTTCTGTGATGATTTATGTACGAGTTCTTTCTGTCAAATGTTTTGATGAATCCTAAAGGCATTGGTGCATTCAAGTTTAAGCTCTGAGTAAAGGGAATGTAATTCTGTTAATTGTATTTAACACTGACATTTATAGCATTGTATTGGTCAGATCTTTAATTGTACAGTTTTCCCTGTATCTAGAATACCACAGTGTTGCCATAATCTCGACTGCTGTTATTTTCTGTTGGCCGCAATGCTGAGCCTAGTGAAAAGGACATGAGGGAAAATGTTAGTAGCTTTTGAAGGAACTTGAATTGAGAACGAGGAGGCACAATGGATTTTTTGAAGGCAAATCTTTTTGTATTAATGGAATTAAGTTATTTGCTGTAGGATCAAGAGGTTACTGAAGGCAATGTAGTAAATTTTGAATGTACTATTAGAAGGTATTTGATAAAAATCCCACAAAAAGTGGTTAGTCATTGATGGTCTTAGAATTAAAGGCTGCTAGCCATATTGATTGGAAATTGGTTTAAAGGTAGAAAGTGGACAGTAATAGTAAACATTTTTTTCATACTGGAGGATGGTAGACAGTAATGTTTTCCAGCATTCAGTGCTGAATCTGTCTTCTTTTGAATTTAGAAGAATGAGTGGTGATCTCATTGGAAAATATAAGATCTTCAGAGGGCATGAAGGAGTAGATGTTGAGATGTTTACACAAGTGGAAAATTCTCAAATGAGACATAGTTAGAGATTCGGGGGAGGGGGTCATTTAAAACTGTGGTGCATTCTGGAGGGTTGTGGAGGGTTAGGCATTTAAAGTAGGTACTGAAAGATCAGAGAATCGAGTGATAAGGGAATTGACACGAGGAGTTGACTCTAGGGCAGATTAGGTGTGAGGGGTCAGGTGCTCTACTCGTCCTTCTGTTTTAATCTTTTATTGTTACTGGAGGAGAAGATGGTGGCGCGATGCAGCACACGCAACTGCTCCGAAATGATATCGGTATTTGTTAAGTAGGTACCGTGCACAATCCTGATTTGATGGAGACAGACGTGAGAAGCACGGAGGAACATATGAAGAAACTTCTGAAATGCCTGCTTAGCTGCCACTGCTACTGTGCGATTGCGAATCTCCGGAGGGGATTCTCAAATCCTCGGCTTTGCCTATTGCCTGTTGCCGGGGCCGGGGTGGAAGCGCTCGGCAGAGATGGTGCTCGGTGTCGGAGGGTTGATCGGAGATGCGAAGTTTTCGGACGAACTCAAGAGTCGACTGTGGTCGGGTGCTTCCAGGGTGCTGCATCGGCAAGTTTGCGGTCCTGGAGGTTCATGACAGGAAGAGTTTTTCTTCCTTCCACCGTCTGCATGAGGTGATGGGACTTTCGAGAGACTTGGAGACTTTTTTTTACCGTGCCCATGGTCTGTTCTTTATCAAATTATGGTATTGATTTGCACTGTTGTAACTATATGTTATAATTATGTGGTTTTTATCAGTTTTTTAGTCTTGGTTTGTCTCGTGTTTCTGTGATACCATACTGGAGGAACATTGTATCATTTCTTATTGCATGCATTACTAAATGAGAATAAAAGAGGACTGCGTGTCCTCATAATCTTAAAAAAAAATCTACTGACTTAATGGGTGTGCTTTGACTACAAATTTTGAAATCTTACTAAATCCAGTGGTCTTTGGCGTACATGGTCATCCCATGTTGGGTTTGGGTAATTAAGGGGTGAATTCAGTAATTTTATTCAGCATTATTAGTAAATTTGATTTAGATACGTTTCTCTTTCCCTCTGTTGTAACTGGGAAGTCCATTGCTACTGCTTATCATTCATTTGCAGTCAGTTGATGTTAGTTTTTGTGTTTCATGGTGAGACAACATTTTGGCATTTGATTTGTGAAGGGCTTGGGTAACGTGGTGACCATAGGAACAATTCAAAATTCAAAGTAAATTTAGTAAATTTATTATCAGAGTACATGAATGTCCCGTATACAACCCTGTGATTAATTTTCTTGTGGGCATACTCAGTTAATACATCATAGAATAAATAACCATAACAGAATCAATGAAAGACCACACCAATGTGTGTGTTCAATCAGTGTGCAAATACAAAAATAAATAAATTAACAATAAATATCGAGAATATGAGGTGAAGTGTCCTTAAAAGTGAGTCCATAGGTTGTGGGAACAATTCAGTGATGGGACAAGTGAATTAGAGTGAAGGTATCCCTCTGGTTCAAGAGCCTGATGGTTAAGGGGAAATAACTGTTCCTGAATCTGGTGGTGTGAGTCCTAAGGCTCCTGTACTTTCTTTCTGATGGCAGTGAAGAGAGCAAATCCTGGGTGGTGGAAGTTCCTGATGATGGATGCTGCTTTCCCTGCAACAGCATTTCGTGTAGTTGTGCTCAATGGTGGAGAGTGTTTTACCCATGATGGATTGGGCAATATCCACTACTTTTTGTAGGATGTTCCATGTTTCCATATCAGGCTGTGATGCAGCCAGTCAATATGCTCACCACCACACATCTATAGAAGTTTGTCAAAGTTTTAGATGTCGTGCTGAATCTTGGCAAACTCCTAAGGAAGTAATTGCGCTGCCATGTTTATTTGTAATTGCCCTACATGCTGGTCCCAGGACAGGTCATATGAACCAATAACAGCGAGGAATTTAAAGTTGCTGACTCTCTCCACCTTTGATTCTCCATTGCGGACTGGCTCATGGACCTCTGGTTTTCTTCTCCTAAAGTCATTAATCGGCTCCCTGGTCTTGTTGACATTGAGTAAGAGTTTGTTGTTATGGCACCACAGCCAGATTTTCTATCTCCCTCCTGTATGCTTATTCATCACCCCCTTTTGATTCGGCTTACGGCAGTGGTGTTGTCAACAAACTTGAATATGGCATTGGAGCTGTGCTCATAGTCATAAGTGTAAAGTGAGTAGAGCAGGACACTAAGCACGCAGCCTTGTGGTGCACTGTGCTGATTGAAATTGTGGAGATGTTGTTGCCAATCTGAACTGACAGGTCTGCAAGTGAAGAAATAGAGAGTACAATTGCACACGGAGATATTGACGCCAAGATCTTGAAGCTTATTAATTAGTTCTGAGGCGATGATGGCTTTGAATACTGCTCTGTAGTCAATAAAGAGTATGCTGATGTATGCACCTTTGCTGTCTAGATCTTCCAGGATTGAGTGAACAGCCAATGAGATGGCATCTGCTGTGGACCTGTTGTGCTGATACAGGCAAATTAGAGTGGACATAAGTCGTTTATCAGGCAGGAGTTGACATGTTTCATCATAAACCTCTCAAAGCTCTTTCTAGTGGATGTAAGTGCTACTGCATGATACTCTTTGAGGCAGGTTACCACATTCTTCTTGGGCACCGGTATAGTTGAAGCCTGCTTGAAGTAACTGGGTACCTCATACTGCTGAAGCTAGAGGTTAAAGATCTCAGTGAACACCCTAGCCAGTTGATCAGGGCAGGTCTCTAGTACTTGGCCAAGTATCCCATCTGGACCCGATGCTTCCTGTGGATTCCCCCTCCTGAACACTGCTCTCACGTCAGCCTCAGCGACTGAAATCACAGGATCATCGTGGGCTGTGGGAGTTCGTGATGGTTCCTCCATGCTTAGATGGTTAAAGCGAGCATAGAAGGCATTGAGCTCCTCTGGAAGTGAAGCCTTTTCGTCGCATATGTCGCCTGATTTAACTTTGTAAGAGGTGATAGTATTCAAGCTGTGCATAACTGTCGAGCGTCCTACGTTAATTCAAGTTTAGTCCAGAATTGCCACTTTGCCCATGAGATGTCATCCCAGAGTTCATACCTGGACCTCTTGTAACTTTCTTAGTCACCAGACTTGAATGCCTCTGATGTGGCCCTCAGTAGATTGCGGATTTCATGCTTCATCCAGGGCTCTTGATTGGGGAAGATGCTGAATGATTTTGTGGGGGCACTCTTGACCTCAACAGTTTTTAAAAAGTCTGTGACAGCCATGGTGTATTCATTCAGATCCACAGATGAGTCCTTGAACATGTCCCAGTCCTCTGACTTGAAGCAATTCTGTAGCCGCTCCTTTGCATCACGTGACTACCTCTTTGTTATCCTAATTTCTGCCTCTGCCTGTATACAGGTAGGAGAAGGACAGCCAAATGTTCCAATTTACTGAAATGTGGACTGGGCATAGAACAGTAGGCATTCCTTATCTTCGTATTACAGTGGTCTAATGTGTTGGGACCTCTGGGGCAACATGTTATGTATGGTTGGTAAGTGGGCAGGATTTTCATCAAACAAGCCTGGTTGTAGCCTCCTCTACTGTAAAGATGAAGCCACACTCAGGTTGGAGGAACAACACCTTATATTCCGTCTGGGTAGCCTCCAACCTGATGGCATGAACATCGACTTCTCTAACTTCTGCTAAGGCCCCACCTCCCCCTCGTACCCCATCTGTTACTCATTTTTATGCACACATTCTTTCTCTCACTCTCCTTTTTCTCCCTCTGTCCCTCCTAATATACCTCTTGCCCATCCTCTGGGTCACCCCCCCCCCTGTCTTTCTTCCCGGACCTCCTGTCCCATGATCCTCTCGTATCCCCTTTTGCCTATCACCTGTCCAGCTCTCGGCTCTATCCCTCCCCCTCCTGTCTTCTCCTATCATTTTGCATCTCCCCCTCCCCCTCCAGCTTTCAAATCCCTTACTCACTCTTCCTTCAGTTAGTCCTGACGAAGGGTCTCGGCCTGAAACGTCAACTGCGCCTCTTCCTATAGATGCTGCTTGGCCTGCTGCGTTCACCAGCAACTTTGATGTATGTTGTTGGAATGAACTGTTTCTTGTTTGGAGCGGCATTATGTAGTATCTCAAGCACTTGATTATAGTCTGCCACTGGTGGAATGTAAACTATGGTCAGGATTGTGGAGGAGAACTCTCATGGTAAATAGAATGGACAGCATTTGATCATCAGCTGTTCAATGTCGGGGGCACATGAGTTCGACAGAACTGCCACATCGGAGTGACGCTCAGGGTTTATCACGAAACACATACCTCCACATTTTGCTTTCTCCGAATCAGCAGTTCGGTCCATATGGTAAATCCAAAAGCCTCCTGGTTTTATTACTGTATCTGGCATGCACAGAGAAAGCCATGCCTTGCTCAGGCATAGAATGCAACAATCTCTCATTTCCCTCCAAAATATAGCAATCTTGCCCTCAGGACCTCAATTTGGTTCTTCAGCGACTGCAGATTTGCTAACAAGATGCTGGTTAGAGGGGGCCTTGTCCTTTTGAATTTAACATAGAACATAGAACAGTACAACTCAGGAGCAGGCCATTCAGCCCACAATATTGTGCCAAATCAGCTAAAAGCAAATCACCAACACCCAAGCACTAATCCCTCCTACCTACACCATGTCCATATCCCTCTGTCCTCCCTACATCCATGTGCTTATCTAAGTGTCTGTAAAAAGACTCTAATGTATTTGTCTCTACCACCATACCAGGCAGCGCGTTCCAGGCATCCACAACTCTCTGAGTAAAAAAAACTTGCCCCTCACATCCCCTTTGAATCTACCCCCTCTCACCTTCATTCTATTAGATGTTTCAGCCCTGGGAAACAGATACTCTGTCCACCCAATCTATGCCTCTCATACTCTTGTAAACCTCTATCAGATATTCCCTCAGCCTTCGCCACTGCAGAGAAAACAACCCAAGTTTGTCCGCTCTCTCGTGGTAGCATATGCCCTTAAAATCAGGCAGCATCCTGGTAAACCTCTTCTGCACCCTCTCCAAAACCTCAACATCCTTCCTGTAGTGGGGCAACCAGAATTGTATGCAGTACTCCAGATGTGGCCTAACCAGAGTTCTATAAAGTTGCAGCATAACCTGTTGACTTTTGAACTCAGTGCCTCAACTAATAAAAGCGAGCATTCCATGAGCTGCCTTAACCATCTTATTGACCTGTGTAGCTACTTTCAAGGAGCTATGAACTTGGATCTCAAGATCCTTCTACTCAGCCACATTGTTAAGGGTCCTTAACAGTGTACAGCCTCCTGGCATTTGCCCACAAGATGCAACACCTCACATTTCCCTGTGTTAAATGCCATCTGCAATTTCTCTGCCCATATCTGCAACTGATCTATATCATGCTGTATTCTTTGCCAGTCTTCCACACTATATGCAACTCTACCAATCTTGGTACCATCTGCAAATTTACTAAGCTACCCATCTACATTTTCATCCAGGTCATTTATATACATTACAAACAGCAGAGGTCCCTGCACAGATCCCTGCAGACACCACTAATTACAGACCTCCAGCACGAGTAAGTCTCTTCAACCACTACTCTCTGTCTTCTTTGCGCAAGCCAGTTCTAAATCCAAACAGCCAATTCGCCGCTGACCCCATGCATCTTAATCTTCTGGATTAGCCTCCCATAAGGGACTTTGACAAATGCCTTACTAAAATCCTTGCAGACAACATCCACTGCCCTACCCTCATCAATCTCTCTTGTTACCTTGCCAAAAATTCATTCGAGTTGATAAGACACGACCTGCCCTGAAAAAGCCATACTGACTCTTCCTAATTAAGCTTATGGGTTTCCAAAAGCTCACATGTCCTATCCCTAAGAACTTCCTGCAGCAATTTCCCGACAACTGACTTGAGACTTGCCTGTCAAAAGTTCGCAGGACTTTTATTTGTTCCTTAAATAGAGGTACAGCATTAACCACTCCCTGTCCTCCGAGACTATACCTGTGGCTAGAGAGGATATGAAGATACTGGTCAAGGGCCCAGCAATCTTGTCTCTTGCCTCCTTCAATAACCTGGGTAAATCCAGTGTTCCCTCCGATTTGTAATGACCAGTGTGCGCAGAAATCTTGGTGCAATTTTTTGCCCAGTAACAATGTGCACTCTGAATAATTTCTTCAATTAAAACAGTATAAATAAGCCAGTTCTAAAATCTGCAGAAAATCATTGCAAACTGCACGTTGTCAACACTGTCCACATCAAAAACTGGAAAAGGAAATGTGGTTGTATACGATTGTGAAATATACTTAACATGCCAATGAGGTGGAGGATTTAAATTCCTTTG
Source organism: Mobula hypostoma (assembly GCF_963921235.1). Classification (NCBI taxonomy): domain Eukaryota; kingdom Metazoa; phylum Chordata; class Chondrichthyes; order Myliobatiformes; family Myliobatidae; genus Mobula; species Mobula hypostoma. The sequence continues at coordinate 166,328 of NC_086124.1, forward strand.
TGCACTAGCAGCAAAAAATGTGTGCACACACACCTTAAGGTCAGTTTTTACTTCTGCGTCAAATCTACGCCGTAGGTGTGGTGTAGCCACATACCCTACGCCATAGTCTGACGCGCACCTCCCCAAAAATGTAACTACGTGTCACAGTGACGCAGACCACAACAACTGTGATTGGTCCGCTTGGTAGCATCGCATTTCCTCCTACGCTGCAATAGCTTCCCATTGGGCGACTGAAGGGCGGGGAAGGAACTTTGGCTGCAATACTTTCCATAAAGCTTTACAGACCTCCGAAATTATGGAGGACCCTGTGCTTGACGCCAGTTTGTAGCTAGCTGCTACAGCCTGCTGACTTCCACCTGAAGCTAAAACTCGAATGGTGATTGCCAGTCTCTGAGTATACTGTGCGAACACTGATGCGAAATAAATGGTTGGAGACGATGAACCAAATCGTAAAATCTACCTGCCGACATCCGAGAATATTTGAAATGCGTTTCCTCGTCCATGTCTCTCAGTGGCCGGACAAGCACAGAAAATTCACCCTCCTTCAGTTTCAGTGGCCATTGTTTGAAGTTTGAGTTTCTTCGTGTTGAGTTTCAATACGAAGAAACTCAATACAGTGGCACAGAAACCCCACCGCCAACTAGCGTTTTGGTGGTGAATTGCAGAGCAACGCAGACACACCAACGCACGTGTATAAATGCTCACAACAGCGTAGGCTACTACGCAAAAGTATAAATCAGCCTTTAGAGGGAACATTGGGTAAATCCCATCAGGCCCTGGAGACTTATTCACCTTAATACACCTTGGGAGGCCCAACACTTCCTCTTCCTTGAACTCTAAACTCCCTAACATATTTATACACAGCACTGATGTCCGGGTCCTCCATGTCCTTTTCCTTGGTAAATACTGAAGCAGAGTACTCATTAAGTACCTCACATTCTCTGCATCGAAGCAAATGTCCCCTTTATGCTTGAGTGGTCCCACCCTCTCCCTAATTATCTTCTTGATTTGATGTATACAGAGAATGTCTTGGGATTCACCTTAATCCTACTTGCCAAGGACTTTTCATGGCCACTCCTGGCTTTCCTAAATTCCCTTCTTTAGTTCTTCTCTGGCTTCTTTGTACTACTCAGCTGCTCTGTTAGATCCTGTCTTCCAAAACTTACATACTTTTCCTTTTTCCTTCTTGACTATATTCATCACCTCTCTGGACATCCAAGGTTCTCTTAACTTTCCATTCCTGTCCTTCCTACTAACAGGAACATGCCTTTCCTGTACTCTACGCAATTGATCTTTAAGCACCCTCCATGTGTCTGATGTGGACTTGCCAGAAAAGAAGTGTTCCTAATTAACTCGTCTTAGTTCCTGTCTAATGCCCTCGTAATTTGCCTTACTCCAATTCTAAACTCTCCTGCAAGGACCATACCTGTCCTTATCTATAGCTATACTGAAAGTTGAGGAGTTGTGGTCACTTCCCTAACTGCTCACCCACTGAGAGATCAGTCACCTGGCCAGGCTCATTACCCAGCATCAGGTCCAGTACGGCCCCTCCTCTCATTAGACCATCCACAAGAAACCCTCCTGGATACATTTAACAAATTATTCCCCATTTAAGCTCCTTGCATTAAGAAGGTCCTAGATTAGGGAAGTTGAAATCCCCCCATGACAACAATCCTATTATTCTTACACATTTCTTTAATCTGATTATATATCTGTTCCTCCATGTCCTGGTGGCTATTAGGGGATCTGTAGTACAATCCCATCAGTGTTTTCATCCTTCCTATTCCTGAGTTCTACCCAAATAGACTCAGTGTCTGACCCCTCCATTATGTCTCTGCTGAGTGCAGTTCTGATATTGTTCCTGATTAGTAGTACAACTCCCATCCCTGCACCTCATCCCCTATCTTTTCTAAAACTTTGAAAACCTGGTACATTAATCACCCATTCCTGTCCTCTTCCTCAACCAAGTTTCAGTAATGGCTACAACATTGTATTTCCATGTACTGATCCATACTCTAAGTTCATCACCCTTACCTATAAACTCCTAGCATTAAAATATAATCACTTCAAACTATCCAACCCATCGTACCTGTCAGTTCAACTTTGTCTTTCAATACTTTCCCTGACATCTACCTTCTGGTACAATCCTTCCCTTACTGATCTGGCATTCCGGTTCCCAGGCCCCTGCAAAGCTAGTTCAAGCTTTCTTAATAGCATCAGCAACCTCCTGGCCAGGATATTGGTTCCCCTCCAGTTCAGGTGCCACCCGTACCTCTTGTACAGGTCACCCCAGAAATGGTTTCAATGATCCAAGAACTTGAAACCCTGTCCCCTATGCCGTCTCCTCAGCCACTCATTCTTCTGTGCTATCCTCCCATTCCTACCTCCCATTCCTACCTGCATTAGTCCATGGCACCGGGAGTAATTGGGAAATTACTACCTTGGAGGTCCTTCTCTTCAGCCTCTTTCCTAACTCTATATACTCACTGCTTAGGACCTGTCCTCCTTTTAGATTTAGATTTAGATTATGAGGACACGCAGTCCTCTTTTATTGTCATTTAGTAATGCATGCATTAAGAAATTATACAATGTTCCTCCGGAATGATATCACAGAAACACAAGACAAACCAAGACCAAAAAAGACTGACAAAAACCACATAATTATAACATATAGTTACAACAGTGCAAAGCAATACCTTAATTTGATAAAGAACAGACCATGGGCATGGTAAAAAAAAAGTCTCCAAGTCTCTCAAAAGTGCCATCATCTCACACAGATGACAGAAGAAAGAGAAACTCTCTTCCTGCCATGAACTTCCAGTGCCGCAAACTTGCCGATGCAGCACCCTGGAAACACCTGACCACAGCTGGCTCTTAAGTCCATCCAAAAACTTCGAGCCTCCGACCAGCCCTCTGACACCAAGCACCATCTCTGCTGAGCGCTTCGACCCTGGCCCCGGCAACAGGCAATAGGGAAAGCCGAGGATTTGGGGCCTTCCCCTCCGGAGATTCTCGATCGCACAGTAGCAACGGCAGCGAAGCAGGCATTTCAGAAGTTTCTCCAGATGTTCCTCCGTGCTTCTCACGTCTGTCTCCATCAAATCAGGATTGTACACGGCCCCTACTTACAGATACGATATCATTTTGGAGCAGCCGCACGCACTGCGTCACATCGCCATCTTCTCCTCCCCTCATATCAATGCACATGTTATTGGTACGAATATGTACCACAACCTTTGGCTGTGTCTCCTCCCCCTTGAGAATATCCTGCAGCTGCTCCAATACATCATGGACCCTAGCACCGGGAGGCAACACACCATCCTGGTGTTTCTTTTGCACCACAGAATTTGCTTTCTGTCTCCCTAACTATGGAGTTCCCTATAACTACCGCACTACCTGACTTTAACTTTACTGGCGAGTCTCAGAGCCAGCCAGAGCGCCACCAGCCTGGTTGCTGCTGCTGTGCTCTGATCAGAGTCATTCCCCCCTTCCCCCCCTCCCCCCCTTCCCCCCCTTCCCCCCCTTCCCCCCCCAACAGTGTCCAAAGAAGTGTACTTGTTTCTGAGGGGAATGGCCACATGGGAACCCTGCTCTGACTTCTTAACCCCCTACCTCCCCTAGAGATCACCCATGTGCTGTACTCTGGGTGTGACCACCTCTTCATCTATAATACCTTCAGCATCCTGAATGATCCTGGGTACATCCAACTCCAACTCCTTGACCATGTCAGTCAGGCACTGAAGTTGGGTGCACTTCCTACAGATGTAGTCATCAGAGAAACCTTCAGATATTCTGAATTCCCGCATCTGACAGGAGGAGCATTCCATTCTGACTACTCTGTGCCCAAAAAGAGGTTTGCTGCTTCTTAACTGCGTCTCCACGCTGAAGCCTGCACACTCCGACTTTGGCTGCTCCACTCGACCCTACCTTCCTTTCATTTGCAGCTGAATTTAGGCCTCTGATGCCAACACTTAGTGCACCTGCACAGCTCGGAAAAAAACAGCCTTGCCCAGATCTGATCCTTTTATGCTCCTCTCCCAATTTCCGTAGGGCTCTGATACTGACACTCATGCTACCCGCATCTGAGCCACCGAAAAAAAAAGTCCAGATTTCCCCGTTAGTTTATATTCATACTCCAAACTTCAGTAGGCCTCTGATGTCAACACTTTCCACACCTGTGCAGCCCAAAAAGACTGGCCTTACCTGAATCTGTTCCTTTTGTACTCTCTCTCCCAACTCCCTCATTGTTTCAGTCTGGCTTAGAGACCTCTCTAGCATCCGGCGATGAACCTTCTGCTTAAAGGTGCCTTACCTTTCAGAAGATCATGAAATCTGGAGATCATTATGTTGATTTAAAAGTATATTACTTAAATGGAAGCAACACACACAAAATGTTGGTGGAATACAGCAGGCCAGGCAGCATCCTTAGGAAGAAGCACAGTCGACATTTCAGGCCTATGCATCTTGGCCTGAAACACCAACTGTGCTTCCTCCTATAGATGCTGCCTGGCCTGCTGCGTTCCACCAGCACTTTGTGTGTGTGTGTGTTGCTTGAATTTCCAGCAAATGCAGATTTCCTCGTGTTTGCGTTACTTAAATGGAAATTATTTGCTGCAGACTGCAGTGAGAATAATTTGAAAGGGGTATATTTAGAAGTATTGTCTGTGGTTCACTGGCGCCATCTTGCTTAGAGACCAGTTGCTTCCAGGTAAAGGCTCTCAAATGTTTCCTCAATAGAACTACAATACTGTGCAAAAGTCTTAGGCACCCTAGATTTCTTATGTGGTTTCAGATGGTATGGCCTCCCAGAGCCCTGGTCTCAACATCATAGAAGTTGGCTAGGATTACTGAGAGAGACAGAAGCAAGCGAGACAGCCAAAGTCTTCAGTAGAACAGTGGCAAGATGCATGGAGAACCTACCAGAGATTTTCTCACAACACTGCAAAATAGTATACCTAAGAGAACTGATGCAGTTTTAAAGGCAAGGGCAGTCACATTAAATACTGAATCACAAACCAGAGAAGATCTGCAAATGCCTGAATTCAAAGTAATACACACAAAATACTGGAGGAACTGAGCAGGCCAGGTAGTATCTATGGAAAGGAGTAAACAGTCAATGTTTCGGGCCTAGACCCTTCATCAGGACTGGTGTGTGCATTACATGAAATATTGATGTGATTTAGTTTTTCACTGTTTACTGCTCTTTATTTAAATTTTTTGATATTTAGAAACATTTTGTTTCATTATTCTTGGAAGCATCTTCGCTTTACAGCATTGTTTTACACGTGCCTAAGGCTTTTGCACAGTACTGTATTTATTAATAATTTTTGATGTTGAACTTTTAGTTAAGATCTAGTAATGTCTGTCTGTTTAGTCATAGCTGAATGAGATATTACAGGATTATAATAGGATTTGTATTGTTTCTGTAGTAGAATGAAGAAAAAATAAGGATAAGGATCATGAAAAGAACAATATCAATAGTTTTAAGTTTCTATAGATGTTTGGGCAGTAGGTTGTTGATTACTTAAGAATATTATCCAAAATATTTAACTGAAAAAGGTTTTTAAGAAAAAGTTTATATGATCTTTTAGTAGGAAAGCTTATCACTGTAAAGTGTGTGTAATTCTTTGGTTGTTGCCTTCGCCTAACCCTAACCCTAACATTATTGCCGCCTTAGACATTTTGCTAATGGTGTAAGTAATTAGAAGACAATCAAATGAAGTGGTATTTAAGATTTGATTATAATTCTGTTTGGTTAATTTAATGATCTGAATTATCATGTTACTGCATCAGTATTTTAGCCTTGATTGAACTTTTTTCTTTCTGTTACAGAACTTCCATCTGATTGATTACAACTTACTAATCCTCATTACTATTGTGTTGGCCCGTCGTCTTATTATCGCAGTTGTCAAAGAGGTAAATTGCATACAGCTTAATTGACGGGCAGGACTGGGAATGAGGCCACGTGGGAATATCAATGGGAGAGCATTTTATCCTGATCATAACTCTGAAAGTTTCAAGATAGTTACAGGAAGAGATGAGATAGTCCAGAAATTTTGGAGAAACCCCATTTCAGCATATGAATATGGCAAAAATAAAATTATTGAAAAGTGAAATAGATTCCGGGGTGAACTTGATCTCAAAATGGAGGAAGGTCAGAATAGCAAGTCCAAGGCACACTAGATGTCAAGCAAGATTTAGGTTTGGATGAAGAAGAAATAAAGAGCGCATGGCAGGTTGGAGAAGTGAAACACAAAGTATAGGAGAGGGTACTTGAAAAAGGCAGGGCAAAAACCACTGTGGACAAGATTAACAAAAATTCTAAGCATTTTACAAATATATTAAGGGCAAGAAGGTAAGCAGGGAAAGAATGGGGCTGATTAGAAACCAAATGAGCAATCTGTGTGTGCTGATTATATTTTAAATGAATACTTTATATTTGCATTCTTTAACAAGACACTAATTAGAAAATTCAGAGAAGTGGGTGGTGAGATTTTAGAACATTCGCAGGTATATAAGTTTTGGCCAGAATAGGGTAATGAAAAAGATTTATTGTTGGTCAAGGGGATAATCACTGCAGGTTCTTCAAATCAGGTCATGTGAGTTGAATTTCAGAATAATAAAGGGGCAATGACATAGTTAGAAGGAGACGGAATATTACTATGTGGGCAAATCACATAAAGCTGTAAGTGGAACAGGGTTATAGTAAGAATGGATATCAATTTTCAAAATATTAATTAGGATTACCCGAGAATGAAAGGTTTAAATAGGGTGGAATTTTTTAAGTGTTTGTGAGAGCTTGTTATGCCAATACGTAGATAGTCCTACTATGCTAGACCTATTCAGAAATGAAGCCCAGAAGGTGGATGAAGTGTTAGAGAGTGAAATTTTGAGAATGGTGACCATAACTCAGTAAGTTTCAAAGTAGTTGTCAAAATTTATAGTTGGCCAGAAATTAAGTGTTTGAAATGCGGAAAAGCCAACTTTAAAATTGCAAGTCTGCATTTGAAAATGGTTTGGGAGCAGCTATTATGTGTGAAGAGAAAGTATGAGGAGTTGCTGAAATGAATTAAGATGGCACAAAGAGAGGCAATGAAATATGACTGTTAGGATCAGAATCAGATTTAATATCACGAATACTGTATGTCATGTGATATTGTTTTTCACCAGTACGGTGCAATACATAAAAAAAACTAAATTACAGTAAAATAGATGTGAAAATTAAATAAGTAATGCAAAAACAGAGCAAAGAAAGAAAAAATAATGAAATAGTGTATATGGGTTCAATGTCTGTTCAGAAATCTGATGGCAGAGGGGAAGAAACTGTTGAATCTGCCTCTTGAGGATCTTGTACCACCACCTCAATGGTAACAATGCGAAGAGCGTATGTCCTGGGTGATTGGGGTCCTAATGACAAATGCTACCTTTGTGAGACATTGCCTTTGAAGATGTCCTCAATGGTGGGAAGGCTGGTGCCCATAGCACTAGCTGAGCTTGCAGCTTTCTGCAGCTTTTTCCAATCCTGTGCAGTGGCTCTTCCATACCAGACAGTGATGCAACCAGTTGGAATGCTCACCATGGTATATCTGTAGAAATTGGTGAGAGGATTTGGTGACGTACCAAGTCTCCTTGAATCCTGAATGAAATATAGCTGTTGAACCTTCCTTGTAATTGCATCAGAAACTTGAAACTGCTCACCTTTCCACTGTTGATCCCTCAATAAGGACTGGAGTATGTTTCCTCGACTTCCTCTTCCTGAAGTCCACAGTCAATTCCTTACTCTTACGATGTTGAATGCAAGGTTGTTATTTCAATACCACTCAGCCAGCTGATCTATCTCACTCCTGTAAGCAGCCTCGTCACCATCTGAAATTCTGCCGACAATAGTTATATTTTTGGCAAATTTGTAGATGACGTTTGAGCTGTGCTTATCCACACAGTTGTGGGTGTAGAGAGAGTAGAACAGTGGGCTAAGCACACATCATTGAGGTACATCAGTGTTGATTGTCAGCGAGATGTTATTTCTGATCTGCTCTGACTGTGGCGTCCCACAATCAAGGATCCATTAGCAGAGGGAGATACAGAGCCCAGGTTTTGAAGCTTGTTGATTAGTAGTGAGGGTATGATGATGTTGAATGCTGAACTATAATCAATAAACAGCAACGTGATGCACGTATTGCAATTGTCCAGGTGATTCACGGCTTGATAGACCTATTGTGGCGACAGGCACCAGATCCTTGCTTAGGCAGGAGATGATTCTGACCAACCTCTCAAATCACTTCATCACAGCAGATGTGAGTGCATCTGGGTGATTGTCTTTGAGGCAGGTCACCCTGCTCTTCTTGGGCACTAGTATGATTGTCGCCCTTTTGAAGCAGTTGCAAACTTCTTACTGCAGTAGTGAAGATATCCATGAACACTCCTGCCTATTGGTTGACACAGCTTTTCAGGGCCTGATGTTTTGGGAGAGTTCACCCTCAAGAAAGATGTTTTGACATCGGCCTCCAAGACGGAGATCACAGGGTCACCAGATGCTGCAGGGATTCATACAGCTGTCACTTTATTCTCCCTTTTGAAACGAGCATAATAGGCCTTGAGCTAATCTGGGAGTGAAGCATCACTGCTATTCATGATGTTAGGTTTTGCTTTGTGGAAAGTAATAGCCTACAAACCTTGCCAGAGCTGACATGCACCCATTTCTGTCTCTTCAATCAGAATAATTTTATTTGCACTTAAAGTAACCTCTGTAGGTCATACCTGGACTTCTTGTGAAGTTCTGGATCACTGGTCTTGATTAGCCCACTATGAATCTTCTGGTTCACCCATGGATTTTGGTTTGGATATGACTGGTATGTTTTCGAAGGCATGCACTCATCCACTCACGTCTTGATAAAGTTAGTGACAACTGGCATATTCATTCAGATCTGAAGGTGAATCCTTGAATATTGTGACTTGGATGAAGATCAGACCACATTTTATGAGTAATTAATGCAGAAACCTAGGTAATTGCAGAGTTCACTTTTTTTTTCTTGCAACTGTCTATTTAAAGATAGGTTGATACAACTGTGAAATTGTCCATTTCCATAGATTGAATTTTAGGGAAGATGTGAAGAACTTAGAAGATGTGTAGAAGAGATTTTCTGGAAGGAATCAAGGACGTGAAATTTTTGTTGCATGGGTGTAGCACGCAGAAATTCTGCAGTTGTACCAGCGACATGTTTTATACATTATCAAGTACACTTTATACTGCAAAATATACAACTTTTTAAAATATGATCAACAGGACAAATGAAGGATCATGTTGTTCCTGGATTTAAAAAAATTTTAAGTGGGATTGATAGAAAGATCTAAAATAATTTTTAAAACTACACAGAGTTGAAAGAAAGAAACTATTCCCTGTGGCAGAAGAGTAGAATGAATGAAAAGTGTCTGAAAGTTTTGTGTGATGATTGATCTCTACATTGTATTTCAGGAGTAGTGGTGGAGAGAAATACAAATGTAGCACTTAAAGGGAACAGAACAAGCTCATGACAGTTTATCTGCTTCCTTTTAAATGCCATGTTTGAATCTGTCTCTGTGCCACGTTTGAAGTTGCAAGGCTGTGGGAAATGGCAAGAGAACTCGCTGATTGGCTCTTGCATGAAGTATGGACCTTACTGACTGCCATCTTTGATACCTTAACTGTTCTGAGTCACCATCACCATGCAATGTGGTTCAATAGGTAGAATTCAAAGGAAATTCTTTCAGGTCCATATAATGAATGAGGCGTGTTTCCATAATGCCTAGTAATTACCTAGAACTACAGTATGCAGTTGGAACTGTCTGCTCTAAGATGGAATCTTCATTTGGCTATGAGAATGTAAAATGTGGATATTCTGAAAATAGATTAAGTTAAGATTGATAGCATTTTAACAATGAGGAAGAACAATTGGTTTGTTTTATATTAAGCAACACACATCAAAGTTGCTGGTGAACGCAGCAGGCCAGGCAGCATCTATAGGAAGAGGCGCAGTCGACGTCGACTGCGCCTCTTCCTATAGATGCTGCCTGGCCTGCTGCGTTCACCAGCAACTTTGATGTGTGTTGCTTGAATTTCCAGCATCTGCAGAATTCCTGTTGTTTTTGTTTTATATTAGACTAGTTTTCAATGTGTTACTTTCCTGTTATGTATTGGTTGCAATGTCTTATTTCTTTTTGTTATTTTTCAGGCCTCTTATGGAGGTAAAATCTCAGTACCTCAGTCAGTCATTTTTGTGACCACTCGATTCGCAGTCTTGACTGGAACAGGATGGAGCCTGTGCCGATCGCTCATTTACCTCTTTCGAACATATTCTTTTTTGAATTTATTGTTCTTATGTTATCCGTAAGTTCCTGACTTTCAAAGACTTGCTATTATTTCTGAAAAGTGACTTTATTTGGTGTAATTTGAATTCTTGTTGAATTTCTTGTGTTTGAAGATGTTATTGTATAAAACCAATTAGAAAGATGGGGACAGCAAGGTAATAGTGTAGGTCAAGAGCAGACACTGAAGTTGTATCAAACTGAAGTGGGGTGGAAAAGACTAGTTGTCCCAAGGTTTCTTTTGATTGATGGCTACTGGATAGAAATGAACAAAAGACAAATGGAATGCAATCGTTTGACGCAAGAACTGAAGTGTAAGGATATAAGGGTTATGTTACAGCTGTACAATGCCATAGTTAGTCCGTTGCTGATGTCCTGAGTAGTTCTCAGCTGCTGTGTCAAACCTTTGAGTTAAGGCTGCATTTATCCAGGAAAATGACAAACATTCCCTTGCATTTTTGAGTTGCTTCTCGAAGATTCTGCAAATAATTTGAGGAATTAGGAGGGAAATGTTTGATAGCAGAATACCAGATTCCAACTTGTTTTTGCAGCCATAGTTGTGTGTGACTGATCCAATCCAATTAAAAGGCATTGGTGCCTCCAACATGTGGATTGTTGGAAATCTGTGGGAGAAGCCGCAAAACAGTAACCACATTAAAAATGGTGATTTATAAATGTATCAAAATCCTGTCAATGTTCAATTCTGTTCTGGAATTTTAATCCTGTTTCAAAAGTCAGGTTTAACTGGTTAAAACTTGTGTTTGTATTAATTCCTCTAGAAATGAGGAACACCTATCAAGTTATAATTTGTACTAGAGCAAATATACATTCTATGAAAATAATTCTATCTTTAGTAATGAAAAAATTACATCAGATTTAACCGAGGGTAAGGTACCCAAGGACTAAAGGGTAGCTAAGTGTAATACTTTTATCTAAGAAGGGCTGCAAGAACAAGCTGTAAGTTGTTGATCTAGCCTTGACAAAGGCATGCTGCATTTCTGAGATCAGTCCCTGCATTTCAAAGTGATCAATATTCCTGTCCCTGTCACGGTCATGTGGTACCTTAGTTGTGGCCCCGAAGATTTAAAGATCTCAGCCAAAACCTATGAACTCCAGTTCTATTCTCACTAAACCTGAGGGGAAAAAAGCCTGCATGTATTTACCCTATCTATACCCCTTATAATTTGTGTTCCTCTTCAGTATATGAAATCTCCTTATTGTCCAATGTACTGGGGGGGGGGGGGTAAAGTCCTAATCTATTCAACCTTTCCCTAAAACTCAGCTCCCCAAGTCCTGGTGATATCATTATACATTTTCCTTGTACTCTTTCAAGCTTATTGATTGTTTTAGGTTGGTGACCAGATTTGCAGACAATACTCCAAATTAGGCCTCACCTATGCCCTGTACAACTTCAACATACCATCTCAACTCCTGTACTCAGTACTTTAATTTATAAAGGCCATTGTGCTTAAAGCTCTCTTTACAACCCTATCTACTTCTGATAAAACTTTCAAGTAATTATGGATCTGCATCATCAGATCTTTTTGTTCTACAGCACACCTCAATGCCCTACCATTCACTCTTTAAGTCCTGCCCTGGTTTGTCGTACCAAAGTGCAATACCTCACACTTGTCTGCATTTAGAAACAAAATGAGGATTTCTTTAGCCAGAGGCTGGTGAATCTGTAGAATTTATTGCCACTGACGTCTGTGGAGGCCAAGTCATTGGGTATATTTAAAGCCGAGATGGATAGGTTCTTGATTACTAAGGGCTTCAAAGGTTATGGGGAGAAGATAGAGAATGGAGTTGAGAGGGATCATAAATCAGCCATGATTGAATGGAGAAGTAGACTCTTTGGGCTGAATGGCCTAATTCTGCACTTATGTCTTGGGGTGAAAGCCAAAGTAATCTCTTCCTTTGCATGTCATGACAGCCCAAGATAAATTTCATCTTGCCCTGGGGTTTTATTCGCCTTTGAAGCTTGCTAGAGCATCCAGTATGTCCTTTTTAATTATGGAGATTTGCAGTGGAATTTCCTTTCCTTTCAGAGTTCCCCAACTACATATGCTCTGTAGTTTCCTAGCAGACTCTTGTTTTCCTTGCCTGTTTTCTTACCCTGAGTATGTATTGAGTAATCTACTGACTTGTAAAACTTCGTGAATATTTGCCAGTAAGAATGCAGCAAGGAATTATGATATTTGCTTTTTGTTTTTATTGGTTTTACAGATTTGGAATGTACATCCCTTTTTTTCGGTTAAAATATGATACCAAGAAGTCCCATCTCTCATCTGTGGCCAACATAGGCCCCAATGAAACAATAACAGCAGTTGAAAGAAGTAAAGACTATTTAACAGTTTTAAAGGAGACCTTGAAAAATCATACAAATCAGATGCAGAGTTTAAACTCTATGCCAACGCATGCATGCTGCTTGTCTCCAGACTTGATAAGAAATGAAGTGGAACACCTCAAAATGGACTTCAACTGGCGTATGAAGGAAGTTCTGGTTAATGCAATGTTGAGTGCCTATTACATAGCCTTTGTGCCTGTTTGGTTTATAAAAGTAAGTAATGCAATGTCAAATGCATCGTCTAAAATGTTTGCTAAGCTAACCAATACACCTTTGCTCACAGCAGATGTGAGGAATGGTGTGCAAGTCTTCCTAAGAGCAAAACAAATTTAAAGTTGATGAATACCAAACTTTCGGATCAAATTACACATGGCTTAGATTTTTGTTAACAAGTTAAACTGCATTGTGATGCACAAGTCCAAATAGCTTGACAGTAACGCAGTGAAACTAAAAGTGATTTTTCTTGCTATGAGCATAGGCAATGACTATTGGCAGTCAGCTGGGAGTGGTGATGTTCTTCCTGAACTTCCTTAATATATCACCTCCTACTTTTCTGCATTAAAGTTCCATTTTCCATTGCTGAGGTATTGAGTTATAAGAAGAGGTTAGACAGGCCAGGATTTTGTTCCTTAGAGAGCTGTAAGAGTGAGTTCAACAGCTTGGAGAAGTAAAAGGGAAGGAGAATGCAGGAGAAGTCATGGAAGTCTCCGGAACAGAGACTCCATCAAAAAGTTTGGAAAGGGATCCGAATTTTAACTTATGGTAACGTGAAGACAAAATTAATAAGGGTGGTGAATACAGGACTTAAGGCGTTATATTTGATAGATGATCTTGTAGCGAATTACAAATTGGCTTATGTGACGTTGCAGGCATCACTGAGTGGTGGCTGAAAGATAATCACAGCTAGGTGCTTAACATCCTAGAGTACATTGTATTGAAAGGACAGGCAGCTGGGCTGGGTTAGTTTTTTTTTAAAAATGAAACCAAATCCTTAGAAAGAAGTGGTATAGAATCAGTACATGTCGAACTGCTGGGGTAAAAAGACTAATGGGAAGTATATACTGACCACCGAACAGTAGCCAGCATGTGGGATATAAGTTTCAACCGGAAATAGAAAGATATGTAATAAGATCACTGTTACAATGAACATAGGGGGTTTCCATATGCAGGTTGATTGGGAAAATTAGGCCGGTGCTCGATCCCAAGGGAGGGAATTTGTAGAATGTCTATAAGATGGCTTTTTAGGACAGCTTGTGATTGATTCCATTAGGGGAAAGGCATTTCTGGACTGGATTTGTAATGAACCAGATTTGATTAGGGAATTCAAGGTAAAGGAACTCTTAAGAGGCAGTGATCATAATATGATAGAAATCACCTTGAATTTTGAGAGGGAGAAGCTAAAATTGGATGTATTGATATTACTATGCAGTAAAGGGAACTATGGAGTCACGAGAGATGTGCTGGCCAAAGATGATTGGAATTGGACACTAGTATGGATGATGGTAGGGCAGCAGTGGCTGGAGTTTCTGGGGATAATTTGTAAGACGCAGAAATAGTTCATCCCAGAGAAAGAAGAATTCTAAAGGGAGGATGAGGCAACCGTAGCTGACAAGGTATGTCAAAGACAGCATAAAAGCAAAAGAGGATGTACAATATAGCAAAAATTAGTGGGAAACTAGAGGACTAGGAAGCTTAAAAACTTACAGAAGGCAACTAAAATAGCAATATGGATAGGAAAGATGAAATGTGAAGGTAAGTTATATGAAGAGTAAAGGCAAGGGGGGCCATCAGACAGCTGGAAAATGATACTGGAGAGATAGCAATGAACTGGATAAGTATCTAACGTCATTGTGGAAAAAGCCAGGAGAATGCCAGAAATTGAGATTGCCAGGGGCAGGAGTGAGTGTAGTCACTATTACTGAGGGGAAAGTGCTTGGGAAGCTGAAAGATCTGATGGTAGATAGTATCTGGACCAGATGATTTACACCCTAGGGTTCTGAAAGAGGGAGTTGAAGCAATTGTGGAGGGTTAGTAGTGATATTTCAACAATTCTGGAATCATTCCAGAGGACTGGAAAATTGCAAATATCACACCACTGTTTAAGAAGGAGGGGGGCAAAAGAGGGGATATTATAGGCCTGACTTCATTGGTTGGCAAGATGTTAGAATCAATTATTAAGGATGAGGTTTTGGAGTACTTGAGGGCATACAATAAAACAGGCTGTAGTCAGCATGGTTTCCTTAAAGTGGGAATAACAGTCAGGATGGACAAAGGAGAATCAGTGTATGTTGATTACTTGGATTTTCAGAAGGCTTTAGACAGGATGCTGCACATGAGGCTGCTAAATAACCATGCTCTCCTCTTGCTGTTGCCATCAGGAAGTACAGGAATCATAGGTCACACACCACTGGGTTCAGGAACAATTATTACCCCTGAACCATCAGGTTCCTGAACTTTACTCACCCCAGTAATGAACTGATTCCACAACCTATGGATTCATTTTTAAGGACTCTGCTGCTTATGTTCTCAGTATTTATTACTTACTTATTATTATTATTATTTTCATTTTTGTATTTGCAATTTTTGCACTTTGGTTGTCTGCCCATCTTTATTCGTGTGCATTTCTTTTCCCATTGATTTTATTGTTTCTTTGTATTTACTGTGAATGACTGCAAGAATGACTGCAGATTTGGAGCAAGAAGGCTGCAAGTGAACGGCTGATTTTTTGGAGCGAAGGCAGTTTTTACCACTCGGGGTAAAAGAGAGGCAATACTGTGCAGGCACGTGATGTCAGCCAGTAGAGCGCGAAAGGTTTAAAAAGAAGACCGCCATATCCAGTGGGCAGCGTTCGGAGCAGGCAGTGGAGTGAGAGGCAGCAGAGTGATAGGGCTTTGGCTCAATGGGCTTAGGCGGTAATGGGACAAGGCGAGGCGAGGTAGGTTTACCGGTGTTACTTGCGGAAAGGAGGAAGTATGTGTGTGAGGCCAGTTTTCTGTGCTCGAGGAGCCCACCTTCTTTATAGGGCCTCTGCCCCTTCCCTCTACAGTCCTGACGAAGGGTTCTGACCCGAAACGTTGACTCATCGTTACCACGGATGCTGCCCGACCTGCTGAGTTCCTCCAGCGTGTTGTGAGTGTTTCTGTGCTCGGTGTCAGATGTGGGAGGTCTCCTAGCCTCCCGGACAGCCATATCTGCACCAGATGTGTTGAGCTGCAGCTCCTAAGGGACCAAGTTAGGAAACTGGAGATGCAGCTCGAAGACCTTCGCCTGTTCAGGGAGAGCGAGGAGGTGATAGAAAGGAGTTATAGGCAGGTGGTCACACCGGGGCCATGGGAGACGGACAAGTGGGTCACAGTCAGGATGGGGAAGGGGAAGAGTCAGGTACTAGAGAGTACTCCTGTGGCTGTACCCCTTGAAAGTAAGTACTCCTGTTTGAGTACTTTTGGGGGGACGGCCTGCCTGGGGGAAGCGACAGTGGCTGTGCCTCTGGCACAGAGTCTGGCCCTGTCGCTCAGAAGGGTAGGGAAAGGAAGAAGAAGGCAGTAGGGGGTCAGACGGGCGATTCTGTGGAAGCAGGAAAGAAACTCGGATGGTAGTTTGCCTCCCAGGTGCCAGGGTCTGGGATGTTTCAGATCACGTCCAAGATATCCTGCAATGGGAGGGAGAATAGCCAGAGGTCGTGGTACATATTGCTACCAATGATATAGGTAGGAAAAGGGAAGAGGTCCTGAAAAAAGTATACAGGGAGTTAGGAAGGATGTTGAGAAACAGGACCGCAAAGGTAGTAATCTCGGAATTACTGCCTGTGCCACGCGACAGTGAGAATAGGAATAGAATGAGGTGGAGGATAAATGCGTGGTTGAGAGATTGGAGCAGGGGGCAGGGATTCAGATTTCTGGATCATTGGGACCTCTTTTGGGGCAGGTGTGACCTGTACAAAAAGGACGGGTTGCACTTGAATTCCAGGGGGACCAATATCCTGGCGGGGAGGTTTGCTAAGGCAACTGGAGAGAGTTTAAACTAGAATTGTTGGGGGATGGGAACCGAACTGAAGAGACTGGGGAAGAGGAGGTTGGCTCACAAATAGAGAAAGCTTGTAGACAGTGCGAGAGGGAGGATAGGCAGGTGATGGAGAAGGGACGCGCTCAGACCGAAGGTTTGAGTTGTGTCTATTTTAACGCAAGGAGTGTTGTAATCAAAGCAGATGAGCTTAGAGCGTGGATCAATACTTGGAGATATGATGTTGTGGCCATTACAGAGACTTGGATGGCTCAGGGACAGGAATGGTTACTTCAAGTGCTGGGTTTTAGATGTTTCAGAAGGGACAGGGAGGGAGGCAAAAGAGGTGGGGGTGTGGCACTGTTGATCAGAGATAGTGTCATGGCTGCAGAAAAGGTGGACGCCATGGTGGGATTGTCGACGGAGTCTCTATGGGTGGAGGTTAGGAACAGGAAGGGGACAATAACGTTACTGTGTGTCTTTTATAGGCCGCCCAATAGTAACAGGGATATCGAGGAGCAGATAGGGAAACAGATCCTGGAAAGGTGTAATAATAACAGAGTTGTCGTGATGGGAGATTTTAATTTCCCAAATATCATGTGGCATCTCCCTAGAGCAAGGGGTTTAGATGGAGTGGAGTTTGTTAGGTGCATTCAGGAAGGTTTCTTGACATAATATGTAGATGAGCCCACAAGAGGAGAGGCTGTACATGATTTGGTATTGGGAAATGAACCTGGTCAGGTGTCAGATCTCTCAGTGGGAAAGCATTTTGGAGATAGTAATCATAATTCCATCTCCTTTACAATAGCATTGGAGAGAGATAGGAACAGACAAGTTAGAAAAGCGGTTAATTGGAGTAAGGGGAATTGTGGGGCTGTCAGGCAGGAAACTGGAAGCTTAAATTGGAAACAGATGTTCTCAAGGAAAAGTACGGAAGGAATGTGGCAAATGTTCAGGGGATATTTGTGTGGAGTTCTGCATAAGTACTTTCAATAGACAATAGGTGCAGGACTAGGCCATTTGGCCCTTCGAGCCAGCACTGCCATTCACTGTGATCATGGCTGATCATCCACTATCAGTATCCAGTTCCTGCCTTATCCCCATAACCTTTGATTCCACTGTCTTTAAGAGCTCTATCCATCTCTTTTTTGAAAGCATCCAGAGACTTGGCCTCCACAGCTTTCTGGGGCAGAGCATTCCATATATCCCCCACTCTCTGGGTGAAAAAGTTTTTCCTCAACTCTGTTCTAAATGGCCTACACCTAATTCTTAAACTGTAGCCTCTGGCTCTGAACTCACCCATCAGCGGGAACATGCTTCCTGCCTGCAGCGTAGTCCAATCCCTTAATAATCTTATATGTTTCAATAAGATCCCCTCTCAGCCTTCTAAATTCCAGAGTATACAAGCCCAGTCGCTCCAATCTTTCGACATATGACAGTCCCGCCATCCCGGAAATTAACCTTGTGAACCTACACTGCACTCCCTCAATAGCAAGAATGTCCTTCCTCAAATTTGGAGACCAAAACTGCACACAGTACTCCAGGTGTGATCTCACCAGGGCCCTGTACAACTGCAGAAGGACTTTGCTCTTATACTCAATTCCCCTTGTTATGAAGGCCAGCATGCCATTAGCTTTCTTCACTGCCTGCTGTACTTGCATGCTTGTTTTCAGTGACTGATGTACAAGAACACCTAGATCTTGTTGTGCTTCCCCTTTTCCTAACTTGATTTCATTTAGATAATAATCTGCCTTCCCGTTCTTACCACCAAAGTGGATAACCTCACATTTATCCACACTAAACTGCTTCTGCCCACTCACCCAGCCTGTCCAAGTCACCCTGCATCCTCATAACATCCTCCTCACATTTCACACTGCCACCCAGCTTTGTGTCATCGGCAAATTTGCTAATGTTACTTTTAATTCCCTCATCTAAATCATTAATGTATATTGTAAACAGCTGCGGTCCCAGCACTGAACCCTGTGGTACCCCACTGGTCACCGCCTGCCATTCCGAAAGGGACCCGTTAATTGCTACTGTTTGTTTTCTGTCAGCCAGCCAATTTTCAATCCATGTCAGTACTCTGCCTCCAATACCATGTGCCCTAACTTTGCCCACTAATTTCCTATGTGGGACTTTATCAAAGGCTTTCTGAAAGTCTACATCCACGGGCTCTCCCTTGTCCATTTTCATAGTTACATCCTCAAGAAATTCCAGAAGGTTAGTCAAGCACGATTTCCCCTTCGTAAATCCATGCTGACTTGGACCAATCCTGTTACTACTATCCAGATGTGTCGTAATTTCATCTTTTATAATTGACTCCAGCATCTTTCCCACCACCGAGCTCAGGCTAATCGGTCTATAATCCCCTGTTTTCTCTCTTCCTCCCTTCTTGAAGAGAGGGACAACATTAGCCACCCTCCAATCCACAGGAACTGATCCTGAATCTATAGAACATTGGAAAATGATTACCAATGCATCCACGATTTCTAAAGCCACCTCCTTAAGTACCCTAGGATGCAGACCATCAGGTCCCGGGGACTTATCAGCCTTCAGACCCAACAGTCTATCCAACACCATTTCCTGCCTAATATAAATTTCCTTCAATTCCTCCATTACCTTAGGTCCTTTGGCCACTATTACATCTGGGAGATTGTTGTGTCTTCCCTAGTGAAGACAGATCCAAAGTACCTTTCCAATGAGACAGGGAAGTTATGGTAGAGTACAGGAACCGTGGTGTACAAAGGCTGTAATAAATCTAGTCAAGAAGAAAAGAAAAGCTTACAAAAGGTTCAGAGAGCTAGGTAATGTTAGAGATCTAGAAGATTATAAGGCTAATAGGAAGGAGCTCAAGAAGGAAATTAGGAGAGCCAGAAGGGGTCATGAGAAGGCCTTGGCAGGCAGGATTGAGGAAAACCCCAAGGCATTCTACAAGTATGTGAAGAGCAAGAAGGTAAGACATGAAAGAATCAGACTTATCAAGTATGACAGTGAGAAAGTATGTATGGAACCGGAGGAAATAGCAGAGGTACTTAATGAATACTTTACTTCAGTATTCACTATGGAAAAGGATCTTGGTGATTGTAGTGATGATTTGCAGCAGACTGCAAAACTTGAGCATGTAGATATTAAGAAAGAGGATGTGCTGGAGATTTTGGAAAGCATCAAGTTGGATAAGTCGTCGGGACCGGATAAGATGTACCCCAGGCCACTGTGGGAGACGAGGGAGGAGATTGCTGAGCCTCTGGTGATGATCTTTGCATCATCATTGGGGGACGGGAGAGGTTCCGGAGGATTGGAGGGTTGCAGATGTTGTTCCTTTATTCAAAAAAGGGAGTAGAGATAGCCCAGGAAGTTATAGACCAGAGAGTCTTACCTCAGTGGTTGGTAAGTTGATGGAGAATATCCTGAGAGGCAGGATTTAGTCATAGTCATAGTCATACTTTATTAATCCTGGGGGAAATTGGTTTTCGTTACAGTTACTCCATAAATAATAGTAATAGAACCCTAAATAGTTAAATAGTAATATGTAAATTATGCCAGTAAATTATGAAATAAGTCCAGGACCAGCCTATTGGCTCGGGATGTCTGACCCTCCAAGGGAGGAGTTGTAAAGTTTGATGGCCACAGGCAGGAATGACTTCCTATGACGCTCTGTGTTGCATCTCGGTGGAATGAGTCTCTGGCTGAATGTACTCCTGTGCCCACCCAGTACACTATGTAGTGGATGGGAGACACTGACCAAGATGGCATGCAACTTAGACAGCATCCTCTTTTCAGACACCACCGTGAGAGAGTCCAGTTCCATCCCCACAACATCACTGGTCTTACGAATAAGTTTGTTGATTCTGTTGGTGTCTGCCACCCTCAGCCTGCTGCCCCAGCACACAACAGCAAACATGATAGCACTGGCCACCACAGACTCATAGAACATCCTCAGCATCGTCCGGCAGATGTTAAAGGACCTCAGTCTCCTCAGGAAATAGAGACGGCTCTAACCCTTCTTGTAGACAGCCTCAGTGTTCTTAGACCAGTCCAGTTTATTGTCAATTCATATCCCCAGGTATTTATAATCCTCCACCATGTCCATACTGACCCCCCAGATGGAAACGGGTCACCGGTACCTTAGCTCTTCTCAGGTCTACCACCAGCTCCTTAGTCTTTTTCACATTAAGCTGCAGATAATTCTGCTCACACTATGTGACAAAGTTTCCTACCATAGCCCTGTACTTGGCCTCATCTCCCTTGCTGATGCATCCAACTATGGCAGAGTCATCCGAAAACTTCTGAAGATGACAAGACTCTGTGCAGTAGTTGAAGTCCAAGGTGTAAATGGTGAAGAGAAAGGGAGACAAGACAGTCCCCTGTGGAGCCCCAGTGCTGCTGATCACTCTGTCGGACACACAGTGTTGCAAGCACACGTACTGTGGTCTGCCAGTCAGGTAATCAAGAATCCATGATACCAGGGAAGCATCCACCTGCATTGCTGTCAGCTTCTTCCCCAGCAGAGCAGGGCGGATGGTGTTGAACGCACTGGAGAAGTCAAAAAACATGACCCTCACATCATTTGGAGAGTTATAATAATATTAGGAATAGTGAGCATGGCTTTGTCAAGGGCAGGTTGTGCGTTACGAGCCTGATTGATTTTTTTGATGATGTGACTTAGCACATTGATGAAGGAAGAGCAGTAGATGTATATGGATTTCAGCAAGGCATTTGATAAGGTACCCCATGCAAGGCTTATTGAGAAAGTAAGGAGGTATGGGATCCAAGGGGACATTACTTTGTGGATCCAGAACTGACTTGCCCACAGAAGGCAAAGAGTGGTTGTAGACGGGTCATATTCTGCATGGAGGTCAGTGACCAGTGGTGTGCCTCAGGGTTCTGTTCTGGGACCCTCACTCTTCATGATTTTTATAAGTGACCTGGATGAGGAAATGGAGGGATGGGTTAGTAAATTTGCTGATGACACAAAGGTTGGAGGTGTGGTGGATCGTGCGGAGGGCTGTCAGTGTTACAGCAGGACATCGATAGGATGCAAAACTGGGCTGAAAAGTGGCAGATGGAGTTCAACCCAGATAAGTGTGAGGTGGTTCATTTTGGTAGGTCAAATATGATGACAGAATATAGTATTAATGGTAAGACTCTTGGCAGTGTGGAGGATCAGAGGGATCTTGGGGTCCGAGTCCATAGGACGCTCAAAACAGCTGCGCAGGTTGACTCTGTGGTTAAGAAGGCATATGGTGTATTGGCCATCAATCATGGAATTGAATGTAGGAGCTGAAAGGTAATGTTGCAACTATATAGGACCCCGGTCAGACCCCACTTGGAGTACTGTGCTCAGTTCTGGTCACCTCACTACAGGAAGGATGCGGAAGCCATAGAAAGGGTGCAGAGGAGATTTACAAGGATGTTGCCTGGATTGGGGAGCATACCTTATGAGAATAGGTTGAGTGAACTCTGCCTTTTCTCCTTGGAGCGAAGGAGGGTGAGAGGTGACCTGATAGAGGTGTATAAGATGATGAGAAGCATTGATAGTGTGGATAGTCAGAGGCTTTTTCCCAGGGCTGAAATGGTTGCCACAAGAGGACACTGGTGGGGGGGGGGGGGGGCGTCACGTGATGATGTGGGATTGAGACGTGTAAATTCAGCTCTCCCGCAACAAATCAGTAAAGTACCATTTAAATAAAACAAAGTTGTTAAATATTTTTTGAAAACTATTTATAAACTTTGTAAGACTACTTTACGGTATGCCTCCTAAACCGCAACAAAAGAAGTCTGCTGTTGTGAAGCAGCCGCGAGACGGGAAGAAAAAAGGGCCTACTGCAACGATGGAGCCTCGGACTCAGGTTGGATCTCCTTCGGTAGAACAGGGAGCAATGGCGGTGGCAGAAGTTGCTCTGAAGAAGACAACGGAATTGCGCATGCGCAAATCGACACAGCGCAAACTACAAGAACCGACACCCACTGCAATTGAAAATGACTCAGAGTCAGAACTGGATTCTGCAGAGAACAGAGATGAAGAAGAGGAGGAAGAATTGGAAGCGAGTGGAAGTAAAGGAGATGATAGCGACATATGGAAAGACAGGACAAAATGGAAAAGAAGCTTCAGAAGATGGAAAGAGAAATGGGGCTTATGAATGATAGAGTGGAAAAAACAGAAAATGATTTGCTTGTCTGGAACTCGGAAAGAAACCGACTCTTGGAGAAAGTGGACATGTTGGAAAATTTCAGTAGACGTAATAATATAAAAATTGTTGGTCTTACAGAAGGTATGGAAGGAGAAAAGCCAATAGAATTTTTTCAAAGATGGATCCCGGAGGTTTTGCAAATGGGAGAGGAGGCTCGATCAATTGAAATTGAGCGGGCACATAGAGCTTTAAGACCAAAACCAAAAGATGACCAATATCCACAATCGATTTTAATAAAATTCTTAAGATTTCAAGACAAGGAAAAGATTCTACAGGCGGCTGTTCGAGCTGCCAAAGATAGAAAAGGGCCATTGATAATTAAAGGGAAAAGAGTGTTTTTCTACCCTGATATAAGTTACGAACTTTTGAAGAAAAGGAAGAAGTTTAATCCAGTGAAAAAAACCCTGTGGGAGCATGGTTATCAATTTATACTGCGTTATCCTGCAACTTTGAAGATTTTTTTGTCTGGTGGAGAAAAAAGATTTTTTGATGACTACCAGAAAGCAGAGCAGTTTGTGTAAGATTCTCTGAATATTCACCAGATACAAGAACAAACTCAGGAGAGTGAGATAGAATGAAGATGAAGATTGTGTTTAAGAATGGATTTGTTGGATTTTTGAAGCTGGATGAAAGTATAAATATAGTATTAATTATATGAGGGGGGTAAGGAAGGTTAATACTGGAGGAAATTAGCTGGGAATAATAATACTAATTTTGTTTATTTATATATATATATATATATATATATAACTAACTTTTTTGTTGCGGGGGAGCTGGAAGAAGCACTGATCGATTGCTACGTTAATCATGTGTGCAAGCGTGGCTTTTGCCGCGACCCGTAAAATGGAGGGGGGTAGTGTTGTGTATCTTTTCATTCACAACATTAGTGGGGGGGTATTTTGTTTTTTCTTTTTTTTTTCTTTTTTTTTCTTTTTTTTTCTTTTTGCCTGGAAGGTTGGGGGGGGAACACATAGCATCATGGTGAAGTTTAAAGTGATTCCCCAAGGAACTATGAGAGTTGAGAAGATAAGTAATGTTTTAGATTGGAGTAATTTTGTTAAGAATAATGACTAATTTATTGAATTTTTTGAGTTTTAATGTTAATGGGCTTAATGGACCAGTGAAAAGAAAAAGAATCTTAACATATATTAAAAAAATGAAAACAACAGGAATTCTGCAGATGCTGGAAATTCAAGCAACACACATCAAAGTTGCTGGTGAACGCAGCAGGCCAAGCAACATCTATAGGAAGAGGCGCAGTCGACGTTTCAGGCCGAGACCCTTCGTCAGGACATGACATCAGGACAATTCGTCCTGACGAAGCGTCTCGGCCTGAAAAGTCGACTGCGCCTCTTCCTATAGATGCTGCTTGGCCTGCTGCGTTCACCAGCAACTTTGATGTGTGTTGCTTAAAAAAATGAAGATGGATTTAGCTTTTTTACAGGAAACGCACCTAACAGAAACAGAACATCAGAAACTAAAGAGAGATTGGGTGGGTAATGTTGTTGCGGCCTCATTTAATTCAAAAGCGAGGGGAGTAGCAATTTTGATCAATAAAACGTTACCAATTAGGATACAAAATGTAATAACTGATTCTGCGGGGAGATATGTGATTATACATTGTCAACTTTTTTCCGAACTATGGACTTTTATGAATATTTATGCACCAAATGAAAATGATGCAAAATTCATACAAGAAACTTTTTTGAATTTGGCAGATGCACATGAAAAAATATTAATTGGAGGCGACTTCAATTTTTGCTTAGACCCAGTCTTAGATAGATCAACCAAGGCTGTTATAAAATCGAAGGTAGTAAATCTAACTTTATCATTGATGAAAGATTTAAATTTGATTGATATATGGAGAAGAATCAATCCTAAAGAAAGAGACTATTCGTTCTATTCCCATAGACATAAAACTTATTCAAGGATAGATTTTTTACTATTATCAATGCATATTCAACACAGAGTGAAAAATATGGAATATAAAGCAAGAATATTATCAGATCATTCTCCTTTATTAATGACAATAATAATGGCTGATAAGGAAGAAGTGGCTTATAGATGGAGATTTAATTCAATATTATTAAAACGTCAAGATTTTTGTGATTTTATGAAAAAGCAGATTCAATTTTTTTTGGATACAAATTTTCATTCAGTGGAGGATAAATTTATATTATGGGATGCGATGAAAGCATATCTTAGGGGACAGATAATAAGTTATACGTCTAAAATTAAGAAAGAATATATGGCAGAACTAGATCTATTGGAAAAAGAGATTACAAGAATAGAAAAAGAATCACAAAGATATATGTCAGAAGAAAAACGAAGACAACTTGTCAATAAGAAGTTACAATATAATACACTTCAGACATATAGAACGGAAAAAGCAATTATAAGATCTAAACAAAGGTATTATGAGTTAGGTGAGAGAGCACATAAAATTCTTGCCTGGCAGTTGAAAACAGAACAAGCTTCCAAAACAATAAATGC
The DNA here is from genome assembly GCF_963921235.1 of Mobula hypostoma. Lineage (NCBI taxonomy): Eukaryota > Metazoa > Chordata > Chondrichthyes > Myliobatiformes > Myliobatidae > Mobula > Mobula hypostoma. The sequence goes on from NC_086124.1 coordinate 191,699, forward strand.
AATTAGAACAAGGGCAAATAAAATATCTTATAAACCTCTTGAAATAAATGAAACCTTTAAAAATTTTTATTCTGAATTATATCAATCAGAATCTCAAAACGATGTTAATGAGATAGAAAAGTTTTTATCACAAGTTTCTCTTCCAAAATTGAATTTGGAAGAACAGAGGGGATTAGATATGCCTTTTACATTAAAAGAAGTTGAAGAAGCTTTAGGATCACTTCAAAGTAATAAATCTCCAGGAGAAGATGGTTTTCCACCTGAATTTTATAAAAAAGTTAAAGATTTATTATTTCCTCTTTTTATGGAACTAATACATCAAGCAGAAAAAATACATAAACTTCCAGAATCTTTTTCAACAGCGATTGTAATAGTATTGCCAAAAAAGGACAGATATCCTATGAAACCAACATCATACAGGCCTATTTCTTTATTGAATACGGATTATAAAATAATAGCAAAAATTTTATCAAATAGATTATCTAAATATTTACCAAAATTAATACATATGGATCAAACTGGATTTATTAAAAATAGACAACTGGCAGATAATGTAACTCGGCTACTCAGTATAATTCATTTGGCACAAAAAAGGGATGAGAAGAGTATAGTAGTAGCTTTGGATGCAGAAAAAGCATTTGATAGATTAGAATGGGATTTTTTATTTAAAGTATTAGAAAAATATGGGTTAGGAACATCTTTTATAAATTGGATTAAAACTTTAAATTCTAACCCTAAAGCTAAAGTAGTGACAAACTCTCAAATTTCAACACCATTTCAGCTAAAAAGGTCAACTAGACAAGGTTGTCCACTATCACCTGCTCTATTTGTATTGGCGATAGAGCCATTAGCAGAACTAATTAGATTGGATCCAGATATTATGGGTTTTAGAGTTAACCAAGAGGAATATAAAATTAATCTTTTTGCCGATGATGTTTTGATCTATTTAACAAACCCACAACATTCGTTACATAAATTATCTTCCAGATTGGATGAATATGGGAAGGTATCAGGTTACAAAATAAACTGGGATAAAAGTGAAATTTTGTCTCTTACTAAAGGAGACTATAGTCAATGTCGATTAGTAACCCAATTTAGATGGCCGGTAAATGGTATAAAGTATTTAGGTATAAGACTTGATAGTGATGTAAAGAATTTATATAAATTTAATTATTTACCACTATTGAAAAAAATTCAAGAAGATCTTGACAAATGGATGATACTACCAATAACATTAGTAGGTAGAGTCAATGTTGTAAAAATGAATATATTTCTGAGATTACAGTATTTGTTTCAAACATTACCAATACAATTGCCACAGAAATTTTTTCAAGAGTTAAATAAATCTGTGAGAAAATTTCTTTGGAAAGGTAAAATGTCAAGAATATCATTGGAAAAACTGACATGTAAATTTAGGTTAGGAGGGTTACAACTTCCAAACTTTAAAAATTATTATAAAGCAAATCAACTTAGATTTATTGCATCTTTTTTCGATGATCAAAAACCAGCATGGATTAAAATAGAATTAGACAAGATAGGAGAAAATAAACCTGAAGATTTTATATATAAATGGGAATCTAAATGGATACGGGAAAAGAAAGAATCTCCTATATTAACACACTTGATTGATCTATGGAATAAGATAAATGTTGATAAGGAAACACAGAAATCTCTATTAGCAAGGAGACCTTTGTTTCAAAACAGACTTATTCCTTTTACAATGGACAATCAACTTTTATATAATTGGTACCAAAAAGGGATTAAATTTATAGGAGATTGTTTTGAGGGAGGTATATTGATGTCATTTGAACAATTAAAGGATAAATATAAAATATCTAATAATACTTTCTTTTGCTACTTTCAGTTAAGGGCTTACTTAATAGGTAAGCTGGGTCAAACAATGTTTTTGCCAAAAGCTAATGAAATTGAAATTTTAATTCAAAAAGGGAAAATTAAAAAATTTATTTCTTGTATGTATAATTTGATTCAAGAACAGACAATTAAACAAGGAACCCATAAGTCAAAGCAAAAATGGGAAACAGATCTGAATATTAATATTGATGAAATAAATTGGTCAAGACTTTGTCTGGACAGTATGACAAATACAATAAATGTTCGACTTAGATTAGTACAATATAATTTTTTACACCAATTATATATTACACCACAAAAAATAAATAGATTAAATTCAAATCTATCTGATAAATGTTTTTGGTGTAATCAAGAAATTGGTACTTTTTTACATTCTATTTGGTCTTGTTTTAAAATTCAACCCTTTTGGATAAATTTAAGAGTCTTATTGGAACAAATTACTGGAATTCAACTTCCACATAACCCTGTATTATTTCTATTAGGTGATACTGAAGGGATAAAACCGAAACTTAAATTGAATAAATATCAGAAAGAATTTATAAAAATTGCATTGGCAGTAGCTAAGAAGACTGTAGCAGTTACTTGGAAATCTGATTCGTATTTAAGTATGGATCGTTGGAATAATGAAATGGCTAGTTCTATTCCACTTGAAAAAATTACTTATAATTTAAGAGATAATTATCTAACATTCTTGAATATTTGGCGCCCTTATTTACAAAAGATAGGATGTCATATTTAAGTGCTCCGACAAAGAATTTGGTTACTTGGGGAAAATAACGAATAATTATACCAAATTTATTTTGAATCCCATGGAGCACGTGGAAACCTTCCAATACCCAGGCGGCTCTTCTTTTTTTTTCTCTATCTTTCTTTTAGGTAGGACTATATATATATGGGAGGGGGAGAGGGGGTGGGTAGATTTTATCTTTTCATGTATTCTTTTTGAAAACTCAATAAAAATTATATTAAAAAAAAAGAGGACACTGGGAAGTAGAAACAGAGATGTCGGGTAAATCTTTTACTCAGAGAGTGCTGAGTGCATGGAATGGGCTGCCAGCAACAGTGGTGGAGGCGGATACGATAGAGTCTTTTAAGAGACTGTTGGATAGGTACATGGAGCTTAGAAAAATAGAGGGCTATAGGGTAAACCCAGTAATTTCTAAGGTAGGGACATGCTCGGCACAACTTTGTGGGCCGAAGGGCCTGTATTGTGCTGTAGGTTTTCTATGTTTCTGAAATGAATCTCAGGGTAGAAAATGGTGACCTTCGATAATAAATTTTCTTTGAACTTTGAAACAAGATAAGAACTATGGTGTCACAGGAAAGAGTAGTGTGGACAGAAGATTGGCTGTCTGGCAGGAGACGAGTGAAAATAAAGGAAGCCTTTTTTGGTTGGCTGTCGGTGACTGGTGGTGTGTCACAGGAGACTTTGTTGGGTCTTCTGCTTTTCACGTTGTATCTGGATGATGCAATTGGTAACTTTGTGCCGAAATTTGTGGACGAGACAAATTTATAAGTGGAAGGGGAGGCTGTATTGTGGAAGCAGGGAATCTGTAGTTGGACATGGACAATTTAGGAGAATGAGCAAAGTAGCAAATGGTACACAGTGTAGGGAAGTGTATGGTTAAACACATTGTTAGAAGGAAGAAAGGTGTAGACTATTTTCGAAATAGGGAGCAAGTTAAGAAATAAGAGGTGCCAATGGAACTATAGAGTCCTCGTCAGGATTTACCTAAAGGTTAATTTGCAAGTTGAATCAGTGATAAGGAAGGCAAATGCAATGTTAGCATTCATTTCAACAGGACTAGAGTATAAAAGCAAGGATGTAATGCTGAAGTTTTCCATGGCTTTGGTCAGACTATATTTGAGGTATTGTGAACAGTTTTGAACCCCATATCCAAGAAAGGATATGCTGCCATTGGAGAGGGGATGGTCCAGAGGAGGTTTACGAGAATGATCCTAGAAATGAAGGGTTAAAAAATGAGGAATGTTTGATTGATCTGGATCTGTACTCACTGGAGTTTAGAAGAATGGGGTGGGGGGAGAAATCTCATTGAAACAGCAAATATTGAAAGGTTAGATAGTGGATGGGAATGGGATGTTTCCAGTAGTGGAAGGGTCTAGGACCAGAGAGCACAGCTTCAAGGATGTCCCTTTAGAAAAGAGCTGGGTAGGAATTTACTTAACCAGAAGATGGTGAATCTCTGGAATTCATTGCCACAGATGGCTGGGAGGCCAAATCATAGAACATAGAATAGTACAGCACAGTACAGGCCCTTCGGCCCACAATGTTGTGCTGACCCTCAAACCCTGCCTCCCATATAAGCCCCCACCTTAAATTCCTCCATATACCTGTCTAGTAGTCTCTTAAACTTCACTACTGTATCTGCCTCCACCACTGACTCAGGCAGTGCATTCCATGCACCAACCATTCTGAGTAAAGAAACCTTCCTCTAATATCCCTCTTGAACTTCCCACCCCTTACCTTAAAGCCATGTCCTCTTGTATTGAGCAGTGGTGCCCTGGGGAAGAGACGCTGGCTATCCACTCTATCTATTCCTCTTATTATCTTGTACACCTCTATCATGTCTCCTCTCATCCTCCTTCTCTCCAAAGAGTAAAGCCCTAGCTCCCTTAATCTCTGATCATAATGCATACTTTCTAAACCATGCAGCATCCTGGTAAATCTCCTCTGTACCCTTTCCAATGCTTCCACATCCTTCCTATAGTGAGGTGACCAGAACTGGACACAGTACTCCAAGTGTGGCCTAGCCAGAGTTTTATAGAGCTGCATCATTACATCGCGACTCTTAAGCTCTATCCCTTGATTTATGAAAGCTAACACCCCATAAGCTTTCTTAACTACCCAATCCACCTGTGAGGCAACTTTCAGGGATCTGTGGACATGTACCCCCAGATCCCTCTGCTTCTCCACACTACCAAGTATCCTGCCATTTACTTTGTACTCTACCTTGGAGTTTGTCCTTCCAAAGTGTACCACCTCACACTTCTCCGGGTTGAACTCCATCTGCCACTTCTCAGCCCACTTCTGTATCCTATCAATGTCTCTCTGCAATCTTTGACAATCCTCTACACTATCTACAGCACCACTAACCTTTGTGTCATCTGCAAACTTGCCAACCCACCCTTCTACCCCCACATCCAGGTCGTTAATAAAAATCACAAAAAGTAGAAGTCCCAGAACAGATCCTTGTGGGACACCACTAGTCACAATCCTCCAATCTGAATGTACTCCCTCCACCACCACCCTCTGCCTTATGCAGGCAAGCCAATTCTGAATTCTGAATCCACCTGGCCAAACTTCCCTGGATCCCATGCCTTCTAACTTTCTGAATAAGCCTACCGTGTGGAACCATGCCAAATGCCTTACTAAAATCCATATAGATCACATCCACTGCACTGCCCTCGTCTATATGCCTGGTCACCTCCTCAAAGAACTCTGTCAGGCTTGTTAGACACGACCTGCCCTTCACAAAGCCATGCTGACTGTCCCTGATCAGACCATAATTCTCTAAATGTCTATAAATCCTATCTCTAAGAATCTTTTCCAACAGCTTTCCCACCACAGGCGTAAGGCTCACTGGTCTATAATTACCCGGACTATCCCTACTACCTTTTTTGAACAAGGGGACAACATTCGCCTCCCTCCAATCCTCCGGTACCATTCCCGTGGACAACGAGGACATAAAGATCCTAGCCAGAAGCTCAGCAATCTCTTCTCTTGCCTCGTGGAGCAGCCTGGGGAATATTCCGTTAGGCCCCGGGGACTTATCTGTCCTAATGTATTTTAACAACTCCCAACACCTCCTCTCCCTTAATATCAACATGCTCCAGAACATCAACCTCACTCATATTGTCCTCACCATCATCAAGTTCTCTCTCATTGGTGAATACCGAAGAGAAGTATTCATTGAGGACCTCGCTCACTTCCACAGCCTCCAGGCACATCTTCCCACCTTTATCTCTAATCAGTCCTACCTTCACTCCTGTCATCCTTTTGTTCTTCACATAATTGAAGAATGCCTTGGGGTTTTCCTTTACCCTAGTCGCCAAGGCCTTCTCATGCCCCCTTCTTGCTCTTCTCAGCCCCTTCTTAAGCTCCTTTCTTGCTTCCCTATATTCCTCAATAGACCCAGCGGATCCTTGCTTCCTAAACCTCATGTATGCTGCCTTCTTCCACCCGACTAGATTTTCCACCTCACATGTCAGCCATGGTTCCTTCACCCTACCATTCTTTATCTTCCCCACCGGGACAAATTTATCCCTAACATCCCGCAAGAGATCTCTAAACATCGAGCACATGTCCATAGTACATTTCCCTGCAAAAACATCATCCCAATTCACACCCGCAAGTTCTAGCCTTATAGTCTCATAATTTGCCCTTCTCCAATTAAAAATTTTCCTGTCCTCTCTGGTTCTATCCTTTTCCATGATAATGCTAAAGGCCAGGGAGCGGTGGTCACTGTCCCCCAGATGCTCACCCACTGAGAGATCTGTGACCTGACCCGGTTCATTACCTAGTACTAGATCTAGTTTGGCATTCCCCCTGGTCGACCTGTCCACATACTGTGACAGGAATCCGTACTGGACACACTTAACAAACTCTGCTCCATCTAAACCCTTGGAACTAATCAGGTGCCAATCAATATTAGGGAAGTTAAAGTCCCCATGATAACAACTCTGTTATTTTTGCACCTTTCCAAAATCTGCCTCCCAATCTGCTCCTCTGTATCTCTGCTGCTACCAGCGTTCCTATAGAATACCCCCAATAGAGTAACTGCTCCCTTCCTGTTCCTGACTTCCACCCATAGTGACTCAAAAGAGGATCCTGCTACATTACCCACCCTTTCTGTAGCTGTAATAGTATCCCTGACCAGTAATGCCACCCCTCCTCACCTTTTTCTGCCCTCTCTATCCCTTTCAAAGCACTGAAATCCAGGAATATTGAGAATCCACTCCTGCCCTGGTGCCAGCCAAGTCTCTGTAATGGCCTCTACATCATAATTCAATGTATGTATCCAAGCCCTCAGTTCATCACTTTTGTTCCTGATGCTTCTTGCATTGAGGTACACACATTTCAGCCCTTCTACCTTACTGTCTTTACACCGTTTATTCTGTTTCTCTTTCCTCAAAGCCTCTCTGTATGTTAGATCTGGCTTTACTCCATGCACTTCATTCTCTGCTCTATCGCTCTGGGTCCCATCCCCCTCACAAATTAGTTTAAACCCTCCCGAACCATGCTAGCAAACCTACCTGCAAGGATATTGTTCGCCCTCGAGTTCAGGTGCAACCCATCCAATCTGTACAGGTCCCACCTTCCCCAGAAGAGATCCCAATGATCTAAAAATCTAAAACCCTGCTCCCTGCACCAACTCCTCAGGCACGCATTCAACTATCATCTCCTCCAATTCTTACCATCACTGTCACGTAGCACTGACAGCAATCCTGAGAATGCCACCCTTGAGGTCCTGTTCTTCAGCCTTCTGCCTATTTCCCGAAACTCACACTTCAGGACCTCATCCCTCTTCCTGCCTATGTCGTTGGTCCCAACATGTATCACGACTTCTGGTTGCTTTCCCTCTCGTACCAGGACGTCATGCACCCGGTCAGAGACATCCCGGACCCTGGCACCCGGGAGGCAACAAACCATGCGGGTGTCCTTCTCACGTCCACAAAATCTCCTGTCTGCTCCCCTGACTATAGAGTCTCCAATGACGACAGCTCTCTTCTTCTCCGTCCCACCCTTCTGCACCACCGGGTCAGACTCAGTGCCGGAGGCCCTGCCACCGTGGCTCACACCTAGTCGGTCGTCCCTGCCAACAGTATCCAGGACGGTAAACTTATTATTCAGGGGAATGGCTACAGGGGTGCTCTGCATTGGATATATTTAAAGTGGAGATTGATACATTCTTGATTAGTAAAGGCATCAATGGTTATGGAGAGAAGGCAGGAGAATGGGTTGACGGGAAAATAAATCAGCCTTGACTGAATGGTTGAGCAGACTCAATGTTTCGAATGGCCTAATTCTGCTCCTATATCTTATGGAGACTGAGAGTTGAAGTTGTAAAGTTGTATAAAGTCATGAGGGGCATAAATAGGGTGAATATGCTCTGCCTTTTTCCCCAGAACTAGAACTAGAGGGCATAGGTTAAAGGTGAGAGGGGAAAGATATAAAAGGAACTTGAGCGACAATTTTTTTTCATTCTAGGTGTTATCTATGTAGAATGAGCTGCTAGAGGGAAGTGGTTGAGGCAGGTACAATTGAACAGATTCGTGGATTGAAAAGTTAAAAGGTTAAGGACCAAACACTGGTAAATGGGCCAAGCTTGGATGGGCCATCTTGATTGGCATAGATCATTTCAGCCTAAGTGCTCATTTCCATGCTGTATGGGTTTATTTAATGTGGAACCTAACCAAAGTTTTAATATAGCTGCAATATAACTTCCTGACTCTTATACCAACCAATCCCAGTGATGAAAAGAAGTGTGCCACTTGCTGCCTTCACCACCCTATCCACTTGTGTTGTCACTTTCAGTGAGTTATGAATTTGGAACCCAACACAAGTCTATTGCTCCCTGTATATCAATGATCAGAAGGGTCCAGACATTTGCAGGGTATTTTCCCCTTTGCATTTGTCCTCCCAGTGTGCAATACCTCTCACTCATGTGGATTATTTCAAAGTACGTATATGTCACCATATGCTACCTTGAGGTTCATTTTTTTAATTGGGTATTTACAGGACAAAAGAAATACAATAGAATTTTACAAAAAAGCTATACACGAGCAGATGAACATTGAGGAACAATGAAGACGCAAAAGAAGACAAACTCTGCAAATAAAAATAATACTGACAACAACTGAAATGTGGAGGTTGTTGAGGGAGCTGTTGCATGGGTTCTGTACAGGTCTGTCTTATTGAGACAGGGAAAGGATGGTTAGATGATAGAACTATGGTTGAAAAGAGATGTGCAAAATCTAGTCAAGAGCAAGAAAGGCGCTTAAGGTTTAAGAAGCAGGGATCAGACAGGGCTCTAGAGGGTAAGAATGGACAAGAGAGCTAGAAGTGGACATGAGCAGGCTTTGGCGAGTAGGATGAAAAACCACAAAGCTTTGCACACATACATGAAGAACAGGATTATGTCTGGAACCGAAGTCCCTAATGAATACTTTGCTTCAGTATTCACCAATGAGAAAGTTCTTAATGATTGCAAGGTCCGCATAGAATAGGCTGTTATGCTGGAATATGTCAACATTATGAAAGGATAGAAACCATAGAAACTACAGCACAGAAACAGGCCTTTTGGCCCTTCTTGGCTGTGCTGAACCATTTTCTGCCTAGTCCCACTGACCTGCACACAGACCATATCCCTCCATACACCTCCCATCCATGTATCTGTCCAATTTATTCTTAAATGTTAAAAAAGAACCTGCATTTACCACCTCGTCTGGCAGCTCATTCCATACTCCCACCACTCTCTGTGTGAAGAAGCCCCCCTTAATGTTCCCTTTAAACTTTTCCCCCCTCACCCTTAACTCATGTCCTCTGGTTTTTTTCTCCCTTTGCCTCAGTGGAAAAAGCCTGCTTGCATTCACTCTATCTATACCCATCATAGTTTTATATACTTCTATCAAATCTCCCCTCATTCTTCTACGCTCCAGGGAATAAAGTCCTAACCTATTCAACCTTTCTCTGTAACTGAGTTTCTCAAGTCCCAGCAACATCCTTGTAAACTTTCTCTGCACTCTTTCAACCTTATTTATATCCTTCCTGTAATTTGGTAACCAAAACTGAACACAATACTCCAGATTCGGCCTCACCAATGCCTTATACAACCTCATCATTACATTCCAGCTCTTATACTCAATACTTTGATGAATAAAGGCCAATGTACCAAAAGTTCTCTTTACAACCCTATCTACCTGTGACGCCACTTTTAGGGAATTTTGTATCTGTATTCCCAGATTCCTCTGTTCTACTGCACTCCTCAGTGCCTTACCATTAACCCTGTATGTTCTACTTTGGTTTGTCCTTCCAACGTGCAATACCTCACACTTGTCTGTATTAAACTCCATCTGCCATTTTTCAGCCCATTTTTCCAGCTGGTCCAAGTCCCTCTGCAGGCTCTGAAAGCCTTCCTCACTGTCTACTACACCTCCAATCTTTGTATCTTCAGCAAATTTGCTGATCCAATTTACCACATTATCATCCAGATCATTGAATCATTGATATAGATGACAAATAACAATGGACCCAGCACTGATCCCTGTGGCACACCACTAGTCACAGGCCTCCACTCGGAGAAGCAATTCTCTACTACCACTCTTTGGCTTCTTCCATTGAACCAATGTCTAATCCAATTTACCACCTCTCCATGTATACCTAGCGGCTGAATTTTCCTAACTAACCTCCCATGCGGGACCTTGTCAAAGTCCATGTAGACAATATCCACTGCCTTCCCTTCATCCACTTTCCTGGTAACCTCCTCGAAAAACTCCCAAAAGATTGGTCAAACATGACCTACCACGCACAAAGCCATGTTGACTCTCCCTAATAAGTCCCTGTCTATCCAAATGCTTGTAGATTCTGTCTCTTAGTACTCCCTCCAATAACTTGACCTACTACCGACGTTAAATTTACTGGCCTATAATTTCCCGGATTACTTTTCGATCCTTTTTTAAACAACGGAACAACATGAGCCACTCTCCAATCCTCCGGCACCTCACCTGTAGACAGCGACATTTTAAATATTTCTGCCAGGGCCCCTGCAATTTCAACACTAGTCTCCTTCAGGTCCCGGGAATTTATCCACTTTAATTTTCCTCAAGACAGCAAGGACCTCCTCCTTTTCGATCTGTACAGTTTCCATGATCTCACTACTTGTTTCCCTTAATTCCATAGACTTCATGCCAGTTTCCTTAGTAAATACAGACGCAAAAAAACAATTTAAGATCTCCCCCATTTCCTTTGGTTCCGCACATAGCCGACCACTCTGATCTTCAAGAGGACCAATTTTATCCCTTACAATCCTTTTGCTCTTAATATACCTGTAAAAGCTCATTGGATTATCCTTCACTTTGACTGCCAAGGCAACCTCATGTCTTCTTTTAGCCCTCCTGATTTCTTTCTTAAGTATTTTCTTGCACTTCTTATACTCCTCAAGCACCTTATTTACTCCCTGCTTCCTATACATATCATACAACTCCCTCTTCTTCTTTATCAGAGTTGCAATATCCCTTGAGAACCAAGGTTCCTTATTCCTATTCACTTTGCCTTTAATCCTGACAGGAACATACACATTCTGCACTCTCAAAATTTCTCCTTTGAAGGCTTCCCACGTACCGATCACATCCTTGCCAGAGAACAACCTGTCCCAATCCACGCTTTTTAGATCCTTTCTCATTTCTTCAAATTTGGCCTTTTTCCAGTTAAGAACCTCAACCCTAGGACCAGATCTATCCTTGTCCATGATCAAGTTGAAACTAATGGAGTTATGATCACTGGAACCAAAGTGTTCCCCTACATAGACTTCTGTCACTTGTCCTAACTCGTTTCCTAACAGGAGATCCAATATTGCATCCCCTCTAGTTGGTCCCTCTATATATTGATTTAGAAAACTTTCCTGAACACATTTTACAAACTCTAAACCATCTAGACCCCTAACAACAGTATGGGAGTCCCAATCAATATATGGAAAATTAAAATCCCCTACCACCACAACTTTATGTTTCCTGCAGTTGCCTGATATCTCTCTGCAGATTTGCTCTTCCAATTCTCGTTGACTATTGGGTGGTCTGTAATACAATCCCACTAATGTGGCCATACCTTTTCTGTTTCACAGCTCCACCCATAAGGACTCAGTAGACAAGCCCTCTAATCTGTCCGGCCTGAGCACTGCTGTAATATTTTCCCTAACAAGCAATGCTACTCCCCCACTTTTCATTCCTCTGCCTCGATCACATCTGAAACATCGGAACCCTGGAATATTAAGCTGTCAGTCCTGCCCTTCCTGTAGCCAAATTTCACTAATTGCTATAATGTCATAATTCCACATGTCAATCCACACCCTCAACTCATCCGCCTTCCCCGCAATACTCCTAGCATTGAAATATATACACCTCAGAAGATTTTTACCACCACTCACAACCTTTCTATTAGCGGATTTGCTTGAACTTTTAACATAATTTATTTTCACCCCAGCCACACTGTCAGCTCTGGCACTCTGGTTCCCATCCCCCTGCAAATCTAGTTTAAAGCCTCCCCAATAGCATTAACAAACCTCCCTGAAAGGATATTGGTCCACCTCCAGTTCAAGTGTAACCCGTCTCTCTTGTACAGGTCCCACCTGCCCCAGAAGAGGTCCCAATTATCCTGAAATCTGAAACCCTGCCCCCTACACCAGTTCCTCAGCCACTTGTTCATCCTCCAGAGCATCCTATTCCTACCCTCACAGGCATGTAGCACAGGTAGCAATCCTGAGATTACCACCCTCGAGGTCCTGCTTTTCAACTTCCTACCAAGCTCTCTATACTCACTCTCCAGGACCTCCTCACTCTTCCTTGCTATGTGATTGGTACCGATGTGCACCATGACATATGGCTGATCACCCTCCCACTTCAGAATGTCATGCAATCGATCAAAGACATCCTTGACCCTGGCACCTGGGAGTCAACAAACCATCCTGGATTCTCTGTCAGGACCACAGAACCTCATATCTGCACCTCTAACTATCGAGTCCCCTATCACTACTGCTCTCCTCTTTTCCCCCCTCCCTTCTGCACTGCAGAGCCAGACTCAGTGCCAGAGATCCGGCTACTGCAGCTTGTCGCAGGTAAGTCATCCCCCCCCAACAGTATCCAATGCGGTATACTTGTTGTTGAGGGGAATGGCCACAGGGGAACCCTGCTCTGCCTGCCCTTTCCTCTTCCCTCGCCTGACAGTGACCCAATTTCCTGTCCTCAGCTCCTTTGGTGTAACTACCTCCCTGTAGCTACTATCTATAATCTCCTCATTCTCCCGAATGATCCGCAGGTCATCCAGCTCCTGCTCTAGTTCCCTAACGCGGTTTGTTAGGAGCTGCAGCTGGATGCACTTCTTGCAGGTGTCGTTGTCAGGGACACCGGAGGGCTCCCTGACTTCCCACATCCTGCAAGAGGAGCATTCCAACATCCTGCCTGGCATTCTCTCTACGCTAGACAACCTGAATAAAAAATTTACCGGAACCTACCCTGGCCTCTGCCTGTTCTCGCTGAAGCCTGTTGAGCCAAAGCCGTCCCACTCTGACTCAGTCCACTCCGACGATGGCCGCTGTATATGGTGGTCTGCTTTTAAACCTTGGTGCGCTACATCACGCACCTGCGCAGTGCAGACCCTTCTCCCCGAGCAGTGTTTAAGAAAAAAAAAACGACATTTTCTACCCGAATTTTTCTACTCCCTTCTTCAGCTGCTTGCTTCGACTGAAACAAGAACAGTTGTAATTTTCTCTTTTTAAACCTTGGCGCACTACGTCACGTGCCTGCGCAGTGCAGACCCTTCTCCCCGAGCAGTGTTTAAGAAAAAAAAACGACTTTTTCTACCCGAATTCTTCCACTCCCTTCTTCAGCTGTTTGCTTCGACTGAAACCAGGATGTCCTGGTTTCAAAAGTATTAAGACAAGGGAAGAGATTAATGAATTATAGTGATGATCTTTGCATCCTCACTACCCACAGGAGCAGTGGTAGATGATTGAAGAGTGGCAAATGTTATTCATTTGTTCAAGAAAGGTAATAGGAAATTATAGACCAGTGAATTTTATGGCATGGTAGTGGTGGGCAAACTATTGGAGAGGATTCTTTGAGCATTTATGAACATTTGGAGAAGTATAGTCTGATTAGGGCTAGTCAGGTGAGGAAGCAGAGGGTGGGTTAGTAAGTTTGCTGATGACACAAAAGTTGGGGGTGTTGTGGATAATCTGGAGGATTGTCAGGGGTTACAGTGAGGTGTCAATAGAACGTAGAACTGGGCTGAGAAGTGGCATATGGAGATAAATGTGAAGTGGTTCATTTGGTAAGTTAAATTTGAAGACAGAGTGTAGTATTAATGGTAAGACTCTGCAGTATGGAGGATCAGAGAGATCTTGGGGTCCGTGTCTGTAGGACACTCAAAACTGCTGCGCAGGTTGACTGTTGTTATGAAGGGGTATGGTGTGATGGCCTTCATCAACTGTGGGATTGAGTTCAAGGGCCATGAGGTAATGTTAAAGCTATAATAAGACCTCAGTTAGACCCCACTTGGAGTACTGTGTTCATTTCTGGTCACCTCACTACAGGAAGGATGTGGATGTGGAGATTTACAAGGATGTTGCCTGTATTGGAAAGCATGCTTTATGAGAACAGGTTGAGTGAACTTGGCCTTTTCTCCTTGGAGCATCAGAGGATGAGAGATGTATAAGATGATGAGAGGCATTGATCTTGTGGATAGCCAGAGGCTTTTTCCCAGAGCTGAAATGGCTAACATAAGGGGATATAGTTTCAAGGTTCTTGGAAGTAGGTTCAAGGGGAAGGTCAGAGGTACATTTTTTACACAGAGTGGTGGGTGCATGGAATGTGCTTCCAGTGACTGTGGTAGAAGTGGATACAATGGGGTCTTTTAAGATACTCTTAGATAGGTACATGGAGCTTAGAGAAATAGAGGGCTATGCGGTAGGGAAATTCTAGGCAGTTTCTAGAGTAGGTTACATGGTTGGCACAACATTTTGGGCTGAAGGGCCTGTAATGTGCTGTAGGTTTCTATGTTCTATGTTCAATATAGCTTTGTGAGGAGCACATCATGCTTCGTGAGCCTGATTATATTCTATACAAAACATATTGCTGAAGGCAGAACAGTAGATGCAGTAGGTTTGGACTTTAGTAAAGCATTTGACAAGGTACCCCATAGTATTCTGAAATTCAAGAAACGTGATCCAGAAAACTTCCATTCAGAATTGGCATGTCCACAGAATCAGAGGGTGGTATTAGATGGAGTATTTTTTGCCTTGTGGTTGGTAACCAGTAATGTTCTGTAGGGATTTGTTCTGGGATCCCTGCTCTTTGTAATTTTTATAAATGACTTGGATGGCGTGATCTGGGCGGTGGGATCTTTGATGGATACTGCCGCCTTGTGGCAGAGTTCCATGTAAATGCACTCAATGTTGAGGAGGGCTTTGCCTGTGATGGACTTGGCTGTATCCACCACTTGCTGTAGCCTTTTCTGTTCCTGGGACTCCTGCCTTTTCTCCACTTATATCTGCAACTGATGTACATCCTGCTGTGTTCGCCTTCACTATCCACAGCTCCACCGATTTCTGTGTCATCTGCAAACTTATTAATTAGCCCATCTACATTTTTTTGCCCCAACTCATTTATAAGTACAAGCTCCCTGACTGATCGCTGACATCGCTGGTCACAGATCTGCAGTTAGAATAACACTCCTTCACTCTGTCTTCTAAGCCCAGCCTATCAACTTGCACAGCAGCTTTGAGGGATCTGTCAGCTTCCTATTCCTCTGTCCTCCTCATCATGGATACAAAATCCAGGGGTATGATAAAGCGTCGTGACTCCACATTTTTGAAGAGATAAGGAATATGATTGATGAAAGAAGATTAGTGGATATTGTCTACATGGACTTTGGTATGGCATTAGATGAAGTCTGTTTGATGCAGTGATCCAGACGAGTAACATGCACGAAAACCAAACCGACCTGGTAGATTGATTACAAAATTGTTTGGGCAAATGATGCCTTGTTGTCAAGGGTATCCACTGTCCTTGTGTCTGGAATGCATTGCTTTCAGTCCCTGATTAGACTAAGGCTTTGATAAGGTTTGGAGCTGGTGATCTGGTTATTCGTAAGTGTGAGTGGACAACGCTATCAATGACATATTCCATTGCTTTGCTGATGATTAAGAGTAAACACTAAGTAGTGGATTCGATTTGTCCTGCTTAATGTAGACACTACACATCTGGGTAATTTTCCACATGGTCACTCTGGTAACTGTACTGGAACAGTTTGCCTAGTTTCCAGGTAGTCCTGGAGCACTGATCTCATTACTATAGCTGAGATGTTATCTAATCCCTCACCATTTTAATGAATCCAGTGGTCAGCAATTTTGTGATACCTACTTTGTGTCATACGATGAAGATCTCAGGAAGAAGTCAGGATGGATCATATCATGTGGTCAACAGCTAAGCACTATTGTGAACTCTTCAGCATTAGAATCTTAGAAGCCATTGGAGTCTACAGCACGTGGGAAGCCATCGGAGTCTACAGTCCATTTATCTATGCTAACCATGGTGCCCTTCGACATTAATTTTGTTTGTCTACATTAGCCCTGTAACCCATCAATGCCATTATGATACAAGTAAATGTCCAAATGCTTTTTAAACATTGTAATTGTATCTAGCTCCACTACTGGCTCATGAGCTTGTTCCAGATATTCAGCACCCTCTGGAAAAGCTTGCCCTCAAATCTTTTAATTTCTCCCTCCTCACCTTAAACACTTGCCCTCCAGTTCTAGAGCCTTCTACCCTGGAAGAAAGATTCTGACTGCCTATGAATCAATTTACCAATTTGACTCTTCTGTTCAGTGCTTTTGACTGTGGAGGCACACCTACCAACTGCCTATCCTATCCAGCCTGTATCACTACTTAGAGTGCTATGGACTTAGACCCTGAGGTTCTGCACATCAAATCTTTTAAGATCCCAATCATTACTCTTTCTGTCTCAATAGAATTGAATCTTCCAAGCTGCATTACCAGCACTTGTCTGGATTAAATCCTATCTGCCATCGGACCACCAAATTTTCAGCTCATCTGTATTCTTGGACAACTACTTTCACCATCTAGACTCCACCAACTTTTGTGTTGTCTGCATATTTATCAGTCGTAACCCACTCTAAGTTCTCATCCAAGTATATAACAAACAATAAAGGTTACAGCATTTTGGATCCTGTTTGCCTCAACCAACTGAACCAGTGTATCAGCAGGGACTTGGTGAAAGCTTTTCCCAGATCCATCTTATTGGTTGCTTAAATACAGCCCATGAGACTTCGTGGGATTTGCATTTCACTATTGTTACTGCAGACAAATCTAAAGGTTTATTAACCAGTGGGTTATATATAAATTTGCAAGTAAAGACGCTGCAATAACAATAGATTGTTAGGACAATTTCCATGGTTTGGAATGGGAGTTGCATGCCATTCATTAGCTATAACTTTATTTCTCACAATACATTTGTTTTTTAACAGAGTACACAATACTATGACAAGAGGTGGTCGTGTGAGCTTTTTATCTTGGTTTGGGTCAGCACATGTATAATACTAACAAGGCGTCTCTTACCTCCACGTTATTGTGACTTGTTACACAAGGCAGCAGCACACCTGGGTTGTTGGCAGAAAGTAGATCCTACACTCTGTTCCAATGTGCTTCAGCATCCGTAAGTAACTTTTAAAATATCCAGTGATGCATTTCTTGTTTTTATGAAGTATCTTTTTTGATGGAATATTTACTAGGGCCGTACCTTCTTGCATTTTATTCAGATTTGATGTGTTAATCTGAAAATGCAGTTTCATAACCATGAACGTAGTCTAATTTAGATAAGAACTGAAAGTTTTATGTCTAAACAAACTGATAAGTTATTCCAACAATGTGGAATAGGAATGAGAACTTACTACATTTCTAAAGTGTTCTATTAAATGAGAACAATAATGAAAATTATATGACAAGACATTTGGAGGAAGGCACTATAGAACTAAGATCATCTTGAAGCTTTTGTAGAGTCATAGAGGCAGAGAAATACAGTACATAAACAGGCCCTTTGGCCCATCTAGTCCACGCTGAAACCATTTAAACGACCTACTCCCATTGACCTGCACGAGGACCATAGCCTTCCATACCCCTACTGTCCACGTACCTATCCAAATTTCTCTTAAACATTGAAATTGAGCTCACATGCTTCACATGTGCTGGCAGCTCATTCCACACTCTCACAACCCTCTGCGTGAAGAAGTTTCCCCTTATGTTCCCCTTAAACTTTTTGCCTTTCACCCTTAACCCATAACCTCTATTTGTAAGGTAAAGGAAACAAGAAGGGTAGTTATGGAAAGTATGACAATTAAAGAAGAGGAAATACTGGCACTTTTAAGGAATATAAAAGTGGATAAGTCTCTGGGTCCGGACAAGATATTCCCTAGGACCTTGAGGGAAGTTAGTGTAGAAATAACAGGGGCTCTGACGGAAATATTTCAAATGTCATTAGAAACAGAGATGGTGCCGGAGGATTGGCGTATTGCTCATGTGGTTCCATTGTTTAAAAAGGGTTCTAAGAGTAAACCTGGCAATTATCGGCCTGTGAGTTTGACGTCAGTGGTGGGTAAATTGATGGAAAGTATTCTTAGAGATGGTATATATAATTATCTGGATAGTCAATATGGATTTTTGCATGGCAGGTCATGTTTGACGAACCTTATTGAATTTTTTGATGAGGTTACTAAGAAAGTTGACGAGGGTAAAACGGTGGATGTTGTCTATATGGACTTCAGTAAGGCTTTTGACAAGGTTCCACACGGAAGGTTAGTTAGGAAGGTTCAATCGTTAGGCATTAATATGGAAGTAGTAAAATAGATTCAGCAGTGGCTAGATGGGAGACGCCAGAGAGTAGTGGTGGATAACTGTGTGTCAGGTTGGAGGACGGTGTGTAGCGGTGTGCCTCAGGGATCTGTACTGGGTCCAATGTTGTTTGTAATATATATTAATGATCTGGATGATGGGGTGGTAAATTGGATTAGTAAGTATGCAGATGATACTAAGGTAGGTGGAGTTGTGGATGATGAGGTAGGCTTTCAAAGCTTGCAGAGAGTTTTAGGCCAGTTAGAAGAGTGGGCTGAAAGATGGCAGATGGAGTTTAACGCTGAAAAATGTGAGGTGCTACATTTTGGTAGAGCTAATCAAAATAGGATATACATGGTAAATGGTAGGGCATTAAAGAATGCAGTAGGACAGAGGGACCTAGGAATAATGGTGCATAGTTCCCTGAAGATGGAATCTCATGTGGATAGGGTGGTGAAGAAAGCTTTTGGTATGCTGGCCTTTATTAACCAGAACATTGAATGTAGGAGTTGGGATGTAATGTTGAATTTGTATAAGGCATTGGTAAGGCCAAATCTGGAGTATTATGTACAGTTCTGGTCACCGAATTATAGGAAAGATGTCAATAAAATTGGGAGAGTACAGAGGAGGTTTACTAAAATGTTGCCTGGGTTTCATCTCCTAAGTTACAGAAAAAGGTTGAACAAGTTAGGTCTTTATTCTTTGGATCGTAGAAGGTTGAGGGGGGACTTGATAGAGGTGTTTAAAATTATGAGGGGGATTGATAGAGTTGACGTAGTTAGACTTTTTCCATTGAGAGTAGGGAAGATTCAAACAAGAGGACATGGGTTGAGAGTTAGAGGACAAAAGTTTAGGGGTAACATGAGGGGGAACTTCTTTACTCAGAGAGTGGTGGCTGTGTGGAACGAGCTTCCAGCAGAAGTGGTTGAGGCAGGTTCTATGTTGTCGTTTAAAGTTAAATTGTATAGATATATGGACAGGAAAAGAATGGAGGGTTATGGGCTGAGTGCAGGTCGGTGGGACTAGGATAGGGTAAGAGTTCGGCACCGACTAGAAGGGCCGAGATGGCCTGTTTCCATGCTGCAATTGTTATATGGTTATAGTCCCACCTAACCTCAGTGGGAAAAGCCTGCTTGCATTTACCTTGTGTATACCCCTCATAATTTTGTACACCTTTATCAAATCTTCTATGTTTTAAAGAACACTGTCCTATTCTGTTCAATCTTTCCTTATAACTCAAGTCCTCCAGTCCCCACAACAGCCTTGCAATTTTTTTTCTGCACTTTTTCAACCTTATTTACATTTTTCCTGCAGGTAGGTGACTAAAACTGCACACAATACTCCAAATTAGGCTCACCAATGTCCTGTAAAACTTCAACATAACATCCCATTTCCTGTACTCACTGCTTTAATTTATGAAGGCCAATATGCCAAAAGCTTTCTTAACGACCCTATCTACCTGTGATACCCCTTTCAGTTAATTATGTACCTATGTTCCAGATCCCTTTGTTCCTCCACACTCCTCAGTGCCATATTGTTCACTGTTGGACCTATTGAAGTGCAAAACCTCACACTTGTCTGCATTAAATTCTATCTGCCAAAAGTCATTCTAATGATAATACACAGATAATGCAATTATGGTTATGATATTACAGGAAGGATGCAGAAGCTTTGGAAAGGATGCAGAAGAGGTTCACCAGGATGTTGCCAGCTATGGAGGTTAAAAGCTTAACACACTTAGATTGTTGGAGGCTAAGGAGCAAACTGATAGAAATGTTTAAAAATATGACAGAGTAGACAGTCAGATTGTTTTTCCCAGGGTAGAAATGTAAAATACTATAAGACTTGCATTTAAAGTGAAGGGGGAAAGTTTAAGGAGATGTGCTGTACAAGTTATTTTACACCGAGAGTTGCAGGTGACTGGAATGGAAGTGGTGTTTAAGAGGCTGTTAGACAAATGGAATGGAGCGATATGGATCATGTTTCATTCTGCATCATATTCAGCACAGACATTGTGGGCCAAAGGAGTTGCTCTGTGTCAAAATCAAAGTACATATATGTCACTGTATACTACCTTGAGATTCATTCTCTTGCAATCATTTACATGAAAATAAATAATGATGTATAATAGAGCAGATTGTTAATGAAGATCTAATTTTGAAATAGTCACTGAAATGAATGGTGGTTATTTTTGACTTTGAAGAACTATTTCAAGGACTACCCATCATTACATTGCTTTTATATTTTTCTAGCTGGTCAGAAGAGTACATGTGGCCACAGGGAGTGTTAGTAAAACATAATAAGAATGTATACAAAGCCATGGGAAATTATAATGTGGCAATCCCTTCAGATGTTTCGCACTTCAGATTTTATGTAAGTATTGTTTAACATTTCAGGGGAATTTTCAAATTTTATGATTGTAATAACTAGCTTTGTTATCATTTGATTTTAAGAATTCTTGACATCGGAGTTTAAATATGGATTGTTATTGACTGAAATTCAAAGCTACTAAATCTAACTCGGAAGAACATTTAGTTAAATTAACATTTATTTGAAAGCATGTATTTAAGAAGTTGTTTATAACTGCATTATCTCAAAGTCATGGTCATTTAAAATGTGACTTGTGCGCTGTATGGTAATTAGTGGCTAGTAGCTGTCAGTGTGCAAATTCTGTATAGCAGTAATTCCATACATCCTGATGTTAAGTGATCTAAATTCATACTGAGATTACTAATTGCAATTGATGACATTCAGTAATTGAAAATCAAGCAAGTATTGCACATCTATGCATGTAATTGGTTTATTATTGTTGCATATACTGAAATGAGACTGAGAAGCTTTGATTATTGGCCATCCACACAGATCATTCCAGAGATAAGTTCATCAAGGTAGAAAGGGAAAAGCAATGAATGAATGCAGAAAATAATGTTACAGTCACAAAAGTGCAGTGCAACTTGATAAAAGGTGGTGCGCGGGCCATGATGAGGAAGATTGAAAGATCAACAGGTAATCTTTAAACTCTTGATCTTTCAATCCATTCAAGGGTCTTATAGCAACATAACAATCCTTGAGCCTGATGGCATGTATTTTCAAGCAATGGTACCTTCTGTCCAATCGAAGTGGGGAGAAGGGAGAATGACTGGTGTGTGGGGGTGGGGTGGAGTGCCTTTGATAATGTTGTCTGTTTTCCTGATGCAGTAGGAAGTGTAGAGAGAGTCACTGGAGGAGATGCTGATTAGAACATAGAACAGTACAGCATTCCGTGCACTAGGTTATTGAGAGAAGTGAGAGAAGAGCTTGCTGGGACTTTGACTAATATCTTCATGTCCTCTAGCCACAGGCAAAGTCCTGGAGGACTGGCAAGTAGCTAATATTGTTCCATAGTTCAAGAAGGGAACCAGGGATAGTCCTGGAAACTATAAACCAATGAGTCTCATGTCATTGGGAGGGAAGTTACTGGAGAGAATTCTTAGGACTAGGATTTATGAGAATTTGGAAAACCATGGCCTAATTAGGAAAAGCCAGCATGGCTTTGTGCTGGGGCACCAAGGTAGCACAGCAGTTAGTGCAACGCTATTGTAGTTCAGAGTGTCAGAGTTCATTTCTAATGTCATATGTAAGGAGTTTGTACATCCTTCCCATGAATGTGTGAGTTTCCTCCAGGTGCTCTGGTTTTCTACCACAGTCCAAAGACGGGTTAAGTAGTAGGGTTAATTGGTCATTGTAAATTGTCCCATGATTAGGCTAGGGTTAAATAGGTGGGTTGTGAGGCTTGTAGGGGCAGAAGGGACTATTCCGCATGGTATCTCTAAATAAATTAGATAAATAAGTCGTGATTGCAGACTGCAGAGTCTGCAGAGAGATATAGATAGGTTAGCTGAGTGGGCAAGGGTCTGGCAGATAGAGTACAATGTTGATAAATGCAAGGTCATCCACATTGGAAGGAATAATGCTGTTCATAGAAACACACATCAAAGTTGCTGGTGAACGCAGCAGGCCAGGCAGCATCTCTAGGAAGAGGTACAGTCGACGTTTCGGGCCGAGACCCTTTGTCCTGACGAAGGGTCTCGGCCCAAAACGTCAACTGTACCTCTTCCTAGAGATGCTGCCTGACCTGCTGCGTTCACCAGCAACTTTGATGTGTGTTGCTTGAATTTCCAGCATCTGCAGAATTCCTCGTGTATGCTGTTCATAGACTTCAGTTCAGCATTCAACACAATCATTCCTCAGAAACTGATTGGAAAGCTGAGCCTACTGGGCCTGAACACCTCCCTCTGCAGCTGGATCCTAGACTTCCTGACTGGGAGACCTCAGTCAGTCCGAATTGGAAGCAGCATCTCCAACACTATCACACTGACCATGGGGTCCCGCAGGGCTGCGTGCCTAGTCCACTGTTGTTCACTCTGCTGACCCACGACTGTGCTGCAACACACAGCTCGAACCACATCATCAAGTTCGCCGATAACACGACCGTGGTGGGTCTCATCAGCAAGAACGATGAGTCAGCATACGGAGAGGAGGTGCAGCAGCTAACGGACTGGTGCAGAGCCAACAACCTGTCTCTGAATGTGAACAAAACAAAAGAGATGGTTGTTGACTTCAGGAGGTCACAGAGCGACTACTCTCCGCTGTCATTGACGACTCCTCTGTAGAGATCGTTAAGAGCAGCAAATTTCTTGGTGTCCACATGGTGGAGAATCTCACCTGGTCCCTCAACACCAGCTCCATATCAAAGAAAGCCCAGCAGCGTCTCTACTTTCTGCGAAGGCTGAGAAAAGTCCATCTCCCACTCCCCATCCTCACCACATTCTACAGAGGATGTATGGAGAGCATCCTGAGCAACTGCATCACTGCCTGGTTCAGAAATTGCACCATCTTGGATCGCAAGACCCTGCAGTGGATAAGCTGAGAAGATCATCAGGGTCTCTCTTCCTGCATTACAGACTTTTACACCACACGCTGCATCCGTAAAGCAAACAGCATTATTAAGGACCCCACGCATCCCTCATACAAACTCTTCTCCCTCCTGCCATCTGGCAAAAGGTACCGAAGCATCTGGGCTCTCACAACCAGACTATGTAACAGTTTCTTCCCCCCGGCCATCAGACTCTTCAATACTCAGAGTCTGGACTGACACCAACCTGCTGCCCTCTACTGTGCCTATTGTCTTGTTTATTATTTATTGTAATGCCTGCACTGTTTTGTGGACTTTATGCAGTCCTGGGTAGGTCTGTAGTATTTGTGTTGTTTTTACATAGTTCAGTGTAGTTTTTGTATTGTTTCATGTAGCACCATGATCCTAAAAAACATCTCGTTTTTACTGTGTACTGTACCAACAGTTACAGTCGAAATGACAATAAAAAGTGACGACTTGAAAAATGAAATAGCAGATCATTATTTAACTGGCAAAAAAGTTGCAGCATGCTGCCTTGCAGAGGGACTTGGGAGTGCTTATGCATGAATCACAAAAGGTTGGTTTGCAGGTGCAACAGGCTATCAAGAAGGTAAATGTAATGTTGGCCTTCATTGCTGGAGGGATTGAATTTAAGATCAGGGAGGTTACGCTGCAACTATGCAGGGTACTGGTTTGGCTTCGCCTGGAGTACTGCGTACAGTTCTGGTCTCCTTACTTGAGGAAGGATATACTGGCTTTGGAGGTAGTGCAGAGGAGTTTCTCCAGGTTGATTCCAGAGATGAGGGGGGTTAGATTATGAGAAGAGACTCAGTCGTGTGGAACTGTACTCACTGGAATTCAGAAGAATGAGAGGAGATCTTATAGAAACGTGTAAAATTATGAAAGGGATAGATAAGATCACAATCAATGGGCCTGCAGTTGAGGGTGAATAGTTTCAAGTTCCTAGGTATGTACATCACCGATGTTTTCACCTGGACTGTACACACCAGCTTTGTGGCAAAAGATGCACAACAGCATCTCTTCAACCTCAGGTGACTGAAGAAGTTCGGCATGCGCCCCCAAATCCTCAAGTCCTTCTACAGGGGCATCATTGAGAGCATCCTGACTGGCTGTATCACCACCTGATGTGAGAACTGCACCAACCTTGATCGCTAGGCACTGCAGAGAGTGGTATGGACAGCCCAGGGCATCTGTGGATGTGAACTTCCCTCCATTGAGGATATTTATCACAGCAGGTGTAGAAAGAAGGCCTGGAAGATCATCAGGGACACCAGTCACCCCAACCGTAAACTGTTTCAGCTACTTCCGCCTGGTAAATGCTACTGCAGCATTAAAGCAAAGACCAACAGGCTACGGAACAGCTTCTTCCTATAAGCTATTAGACTTGTAAATTCACATGTCTGTACATTGCAGCGGAGTCATGATGCAAAGATTTTTACTCCCTCATGTTGTGGGATCGATGTAAGATTTAAATAAATTCTGGGCCGGCTGGTAGCGCAATGACATTGGCGGAGGTTCCCGGGTTCGAAACCAGTTGGGTCCGCTCCCCAGTATGCTTTCCCTCTGTGCCGGGTTGAGTGTCGAGATCGCAATTCGACCTCGTAAAATAAAGGGAAAAATACTGCAAAAATCTCTGTGTGCGGAGTGGTGTGCCACTCAGTCAGTCAGTCTGTCTCTCTCTCTTCCCTCTCTCCCCCCCCTCTCCCCCCTTTCCCCCCTCTCCCCCCCTCCCCCCTCTCTCCCCTCTCTCCCCTCTCTCCCCTCTCCCCCTCTCCCCCCTCTCTCCCCCTCTCTCCCCCTCTCTCCCCCTCTCCCCCCTCTCTCCCCCCTCTCCCCCCTCTCCCCCTCTCCCCCTCTCCCCCCTCCCCCTCTCCCCCCTCTCCCCCCTCTCCCCCCTCTCCCCCCTCTCCCCCCTCTCCCCCTCTCTCCTCTCCCCTCTCCCCCCTCTCCCCCCTCTCCCCCTCCCCCTCTCCCCCCTCTCCCCCTCTCCCTCCCCCTCCCCCCTCTCCCCCTCTCCCCCCTCCCCATCTCCCTCTCTCTCTCTTTCTCGCGCTCGCTCTCTCTCTCTCTCTCTCCCTCCCTCCCTCCCTCCCTCCCCCCCCCCACCTTGTAAAAGCCATGAAAAAGACATCATCTGGATGCACGCACGCAGGCACACGCCAAAAAAAAAGATTTAAATAAATTCTACGTGGGCCGGCTGGTGGTGCAATGACATCAGTGCCAGACTCTGGAATGAAGGTTCCCAGGTTCGAACCCAGTCGGGGCCGCTCCCAAGTACGCTTTCCATCTGTGCTGGGTTGAGTGTCGGGATCGCAACTTGACCTCACAAAATAAACGGAAAAAGTACTGGGAAATGTCTGTGTGAGGAGTGTCGTGCCACACAGTCCCTCTCTCGCTCCACGTCTTGTAAAGGCATGAAAAAGACATCGTCCCGCCAACATCGCACACGCAGATGCACGCGACTAGAACTAGGAGACATAGTCTCAAGATTCAGGGGAGTAGATTTAGGACGGAGATGAGGAGGAACTGCTTTTCCCAGAGAGAAGAGAATCTGTGGAATTCTCTGCCCAATGAAGCAGTGGAGACTACCTCAACAAATGTACCTAAGACAGGGTTGGATAGATATTTGCATAGTAGAGGAAGTAAGGGTTATGGGGAAATGGCAGGTAGGTGGACTGAGCTGGCTTGTCACAGAAGACAGAAGGTCGTGGTCAGAGGGAACTTCACATATTTCTCAATCTGGTCAGCTGGTGATATTGGTGTGATCGTAATTGGGTGAATGTGTTTCTGTCCCTTTTTGAACTACAGGGCCAAAGTTAATATCGAAGTTGTATTCTTGAGACATGGGACAGTAGATACTTGAATCTGGAGCAAAACAACAAAACTGTTGGAGAAAACTAGTGAGTAAGCAGCATCTATGGAGGCAAAAGAATAGTCAACGTAATCAGATCAGAAATGATGCTGCTTGACTCACTGATCCTCTAGAAGTTTATGCTTTGATTTTTGTTTTTAAGTTTCTTTTTATTATATCTTGCAATATTTCTGTTGATTTTATGTCCATGTTGCATGCTGGAAGGTTTAATCATGATGGTATAAACAGAATTAAGCCATTCAGCCCATCAAATCTGCTCCATCATTCAATCATTGTTTTTTTTAAACAACCCCATACTCCTGTTTTCTCCCTGTAACCCCTTTGCCCATCAAGAAAGTCCTAGATAGAGTGGACATGCAGAGGATGTTTACAATCGTGAAAGAGTGTAGGACCAGAGGGCATAGCCTCAGAATACAAGGATATCCCTTTAGAACAGATATGAGGAGGAATTTATTTAGCCAGAGGGTGGTGAATCTGTGTAATTCATTGCCACAGAGGGGTGCGGAGGCACAGTTGATAGGTTCTTGATTAGTAAAGGTTGCAGGGAGAAGACGGGAGAATGGGAGTGAGAGGGAAACTAGATCATCCATGATTGAATGGTGGAGCAGACTTGATGGGCCCAATGACCTAATTCTGCTCTTATGTCTTTTGATCTTGTTAATCTCTGCCTTAATACACCCAAAGACTTATACACACCCCTCTGTGGCAAGAAGTTCCACAGATTCACCACCCTCTGGCTGAAGAAATTTCTTCCCATCTCAGTTTTAAAAAAGTGTCCCTATATTTAGACCCTATGTTTGTGCATCTGAACTCTCCTAGCAATGTCAATATCCTCTCTGCATCCATCCTATCCAGGCCATTTAGGTTTTAATGAAATTCCACTCTCTTCCCCCTCCCCCCCCCATTCTCCTGAATTTCTTAAGACATCAAACACTCCTCATATGTTACATCCTCCATTCCTGGGATCATTCTTGTAAACATCTTCTAAACCCTCTCCAGTTTCAAAACATCTTCTTGGATATGGGGCCCAAAGATTGTATACAATATTCTAAATGTGATTAGACCAACACGTAATAAAGTCTCAACACTACGTCCTTGCTTAATGTTCAGGTCCTTTCAATATGAATGGTACATTGCATGTGCTTCATTTACTCTCACTTTAACGTTTAAGTTAAACTTAAGATACTCCTGAACTACGACTCCCAAGTCCTTTTGTAGCCCTGATTTCTGAATTCTCCCCATTTAAAAAAAAAAGTCTGCACCTATAATTGTACTACCAAAGTGCATAATCCCACACTTTTTTACGCTGTATTCCATCTGCCACTTCTTTGCCCAGTCTCCCAATCTGACCAAGCCCTTCTGAAAACTCCCTGCCCTCGTGTTACTCGCTACTTGTCCCTACGCTATCTTGGTATTGCGTGCAAACTTGCTGCAATGTAATGTATACAGGGAAAAGTTGCAGTCCTAACACTGGCCCCTGTAGAACTCCAAAAGTCACTGGCGCCATACTGACAAGAACCCCTTCATATCCAGTCTCTGCCTTTTACCAGTCAACGAAATTTCTATCCATGCTAGTACCTTGGCTCTAGCACCATGGGCTGTTATTTTCTGTAGCAGCCTCGTGCTTTGTGTGCAGCACCTTCCCAAAAGCCGCCTGCAAAATCAAATAAATAATGTCCACCAACTCATTTTTGATTAACCTCCTTGTTACATCCTCAAAGAATTCCAACAGATATGTCAGGCAAGGTCTTCCCTGGATAAATTTGGGTGAAGTCAGCAAGGTTTTATCATGTATTTCCAAATACTCCAAGTTTTCATTGTTAATCATGGCCTCTTAGTGACTGCTTCCAAATGATATCTTCATTCTGAGATGTAACTCGCTGGGGTTTAGAAGAATGCGGAGGATCTCATTGAAACGTACCAAATGTTGAAACCACTAGATAGGGTGGATGTGGAGCACATGTTTCCAATGGTGGGGGTATACAGAACTGGAAGGCACAGCCTCAGAATTGAGAGGCAACCTTTTAAAACAGGTAAGGAGGAATTTTTTTAGCCAGAGAGTAGTAAATCTGTGGAAATCTCTGCCATAGACTGCAGTGGAGGCCAAGTCCATGCATATATTTAAAGCAGAAGTTGATCATTTCCTGCTTGGTCAGGGCATGAAAGGTATGGTGAGAAGGCAGGTGTATGGAGTTGAGTGGAATCTAGGATCAGCCTTGTTGGAACGGAGGAGCAGACTCGGTGGGCTGAAAGGACTAATTCTGTTCCTGTGCCTTCTGGTCTAAGGTAGGAGAATGCTGTAGAAAGGGATAATCGATCAGCTGTCATGGAATAGCAGAGCAGACTCAATGGAATGAATGGCCTAGTTCTGCTCCTATGTCTTATGGAAGCCTATAGTATGATTGAAGTTTACTGTACACCTGACTTTTTGTCAAATTTTGTTGTGTTTTTATCTCTTTGCAGTTTTTCTTCAATAAACCATTGAGGATCCTGAATATCCTTATAATTATAGAAGGACTCGTCATCCTCTATCAGTTGTACTCGTTAATACGTTCTGAAAAGTGGCATCAAACAGTATCGCTGGCGTTGATTCTCTTCAGTAATTATTATGCCTTCTTTAAGCTACTGCGAGACAGAATAGTCCTGGGAAAAGCGTATTCATATTCTGCAAGTGGGAATTCAGACAGTAAAGTCAACTAGATATTTTGTCACGTATCCCCCAATATTTGTTAAAATGATTAAGCTTTGTATTTTTTGTTACTGTTGTTTTCATGTAACTTGCATTAAAATATTTTTATATGTCAAATAGCCATTATGCATTGTTTTTCATGTTTGATGTTTGTAAGATTCCAGCATTGACCTTGGTAAATGAAAATTTTTAAAAACTGCTGATGTTGGAAAACCTGAAGTAAACACACACAATGCTAGAACCACTCAAGTCAGGTACCATTAAGCGATGCTGTCTTTCCGCGATGCTACCTGACCACTAGAACCCCCCAAGAGTTGAAAGCATTTCAGTTACTTATGACCTAGCCATAGTTACTCCGACACAGATGACCTTACAAATTTCACAGACACCTTGTGGCTCATGTCTGAGGTGGTGGGGCCACAGTCTGACATAGACCTTACGCACAAGTCACTCTTTACCATATCAGTCCCAGGGTATGTCTTGGTAACACACCAAAGGAGTAAAGGGACAGTATACATATTGAAAGGAGTTCCCCTCGATGTCCTCAGCACTAACTCCAGGTACCGTGGAGTTTTATGACACCACATACAAGTAAACGTGATGATTACCACCTCCTGGCCTTCAATATTGAGCAGCACTAGAGGAAAAAAAGCATGAATAGGGAGGTCTGCCACTAGTACAAGAAAATCTGCAGATGCTGGAAATCCAAAGCAACACACTCAAAATGCTGGAGGAACTCAGCAGGCCAGGCAGCATCTATAGAAAAGAGTAAACAGTCTTGATGAAAGAGTAAACAGTCCAGTCTCAGCCCAAAATGTCGACTGTTTACTCTTTAACATTGAGGCTGCCTGGTCTGCTGAGTTCCTCCAGCAATTGTGTGTGTTGCTTTTGTCTGCCACTAGTGTATATTCTTTATAAAACAGTATTGTGTAGTAAGGCTATTTGGCCCACATTGTCATGCTGACCTATATAAACCAAATCCCAATCAATCTAACCCTTCCCTCCTGCACAGTTCATATAGCCCTTCATCTTTATTGCATTCACGTGCCTAAGGGTCTCTTGTATGTCCCTATTGTATCAGCTTCTATCACCACCCCCAGCAGTGCATTCAGACACCCACCACCTTCTGTATGTTAAAAAAAACATAATAACACTGACCTCTCCCATAAACTTTTCTCCAATCTTCTTAAACAAATGCTGTTGTCCATTTGACTGCACCACCATTGACCGAGTGAGTCTCCTGCAGTGCAGAACTATCAGATGAGATCTGGGGCAGATAATGAGCAAGCCAATAACGCATAAACAGACCCTCACCCTCTTGAACTGAGCTGATCGATGCAATTATCCATAAGAATAGCCATTGTTCAGTCCTTGTGAAACAAATTTCTGCCTTCATACCAAAGGTGTTTTCTGTTACTGGATTGACACAGGGCAGAGCTCAATATCTGACAACCATGAGTAACTGTCAGTCGTCAGCAGTAGTACTAATGCACGTCTCAGCAACCTGCAACCGCATGTCTCATCAAATCTATTTTCTGTTTACAAAAGGCAGGTCAAATCCAATTTGGGTAATTTTTGCTAAATCTGTCTGCTTTTTGATGAGAGTAATAGAAGATGCTGTTCACAGGTGGTGTGGAGCGATATTTGTACAACAATATTCTGCTGAATGATACCAAGTTTGAATTTTGCCAGGACTGATTAGCTTCAGAGCATGAGAGTTTTAGTCTCTCATGAACCAAAGTATGAAGTATGAACCAAAAATCTATCAAAGTGTAATTAGATTGAATATGGTATCAAGTTGCTTGATAAAACTTAACCAAGCTGGTGGCGTAGTGGCATCAGCATCAGACTTCAAGGTGAGTGGTCCTGCGTATGAATCCAGCCGGCTTGCACGCTTTCCATTAGTGCTAGGTTGAGCATTCAGCTAGCAACTCAGCCTCATTTAAAAAAAACAGACAAATGCTAAAGAGACTGCAAGATTGCCGCCCAATGTGTCAAAAGGCACAGAGAGGAACAACAATAACAATAATCTCAACTAAGCCAGCTGCTAAGGTACAATAGCTTCAAGTGTAGAGCAGAGGATGTGGTTGGGATATCTGTTGATGATTGGTTCATTTCCTGATATTTAGAGCTTTTCCATCATTTACAAGGCATATCAGGGGTATAATGGACTTTTCTCCACACTTTTATGCAAGATCCCTACAAACAACACTTAAAAAGTGCAACACCACCCAGGATAAAACACCCTACTAACCATCCTCAGTTCATTGCTTCCATCATGGTGACTATGGTATAAAAGCACTGCAGTTGCTATGGCAATGCCTTTCAAGCCTGAAGCCTCTATTATCAAGAAGGAGAAGTGCAGGGGATTGCTACTAGGGCATCACAGTTGCAAGTGATTCGTGCTCTTGAGATGGGTAGAGCCATTGGCTTGTGGATTTTGAGCAAAAGCTTAGAAAAAGTGAGTGGGGCAAAGAGGCTTTGATGAGAAGAAGTGGAGGCTAAGGTAGGTTTCTGGCCTGTTTCCTCCTTTATTACTGTCATAACTAATATTGTGAGAATGTGTCTAGGGTCAGTGGTATGTTCTTCATGTCAGATGTAGGAGTTCTGGGAGACCTCCAGTCTTCCTGGTAACTACAACTGCATGAAGTACATCCAGCTACAGCTCTTTACAGACCATGTCTTCGAACTGGAACTGTAGCTCATATAGGAGAATGAGGAGGTGATAGATAAGAGCTGCAGAGAGCTAGTTTCCCCTAAGTTGCAGCCAGGATCTTTCCTGGGGAAGGTATGATCTGTGCAAAAAGGATGGGTTACACCTGAACCAGAGGGGGACCAATATCCTTGTGGGAAAGTTTGCTAAAGCTTTTGGGGAGGGTTTAACCAAGTTTGGCAGGGCAGTGGAAACCAGAGTGACAAGGCAGAGGATGGGACAGTTGGTGTGAAGATGGATGCAATGTGTAGAAATACTGTGAGGAAGCATAGGCAGTTGATCTGTCAAAATGGGTTGAAGTATCAGGAACAAAGGTGATGAACTGAGAGCATGAGTCAGTACATGGAATTACAACTTTGTGGCCATTAGAGTCTCAGCTGTCGCAAGAGTAGGAATGGCTGCTGGTTGTTCTGGGCTTAAATGTTTCATAATGGAGGTAAAAGAGGTGGGAGAGTGGCATTGCTAATCAGGGATCGTATCCCTACTGCAGAGAGGAAGGATGTTGTGGAGGGATTGTCTGCTGAATTAACGTGGATGGCAGTCAGAAACAGGAAGGAGGCAACTGCTCTAATGGGGATATTCTATGCACCTTCCCGCCCATACAACAGAGACAATGAGGAACAGATTGGAAGGCAGGTTTTGGACGGTACAAAATAGAACAGTGTTGTCATAGGTGATTTAAATTTCCCTACTATGACTGGTACCTCCTTAGTGCAAAAGGTTTAGATGGGACAGAATTCGTTAGATGTGTCCAGGATGTAGACAGGCTGACGAGATGAGTAGCCAGACTGGATCTGGGACTCAGCAATGAATCAGGTCAGGTATCAGATCTCTCAGGTTAGTATTTGGGAGACAGAGACCACTACTCTCTGACCTATAGCATAGTCTTAGACAGGGACAAGAGCAGAAAATATGGGAAAACATTTAATTGAGGAAGGGTGAATATTAATGCTATTATGCAGGAAGGGCTGTAGAGAGTTACAGAGTAGCCAGGATGGGGATGAATGGCCTTAGGGGGTAAATAGGTACATGACATATAGAATGAGGAAATCCCAAGGCATTCGCACGTATGACTAAAGTGGGAGTAGGACTGAACAGGGTTAGAAGAGGAAATGTTCCTGGAGAAGGAGGAGGAAGGGAAGGTCCTTAATGAATACTTTGTTTCATTTGTCACCAGTAAGAGGGACCTTGACAAAAGTGAGCATCACACAGAACAGGCTGATATGCTAGAACATGGTGATGTTAAGAAAGTGGAAGTGCTGGAACTTTAGAAAACATTATGATAGATAAATCCCCAGGACCAGATTGAATATGCCCCAGGTTCCTTTGCGACATGGGGGAAGAGATTATTGTGCCTTTAACGATGATCTTTGTGACCTCACTGGCCACATGAGTAGTACCAGAAGATTGGAGGGTGGCAAATATGGCTCCTTTGTTCAAGTAGGGGAGTAGGGATAACCTGGGGAATAAAAGACCAGACTTCAGTGGTGGGCAATTTATTGGAGAGGATTCTTAGAAACAGGATTTATTTGAAGAAGCGTAGTCTGATTAGGGTTAGTTGGCATGGCTTTGTGAAGGATTGACAAAGCTGCACATTGATGAAGGTAGAGCAGCGGATGTATATATGGATTTTAGTAAGGTGTTTAATAAGGTTCGCTGTGGTAGCTTCATTCAAAAAGTCTGGAGGCATGGGATCAAGGGAAATTTGGCTGTGTGGTTTCGGAATTGGCTTGCCCACAGAAGGCAGATGGTAGTTGTAGATGGAGTGTATTCTGCCGGGAGTGTTCTAGGGCACCTGCTTTTTGTGATTTTTAAAAAATATATATAAATGACTTGGATGAGGAAGTGGAAGGGTGGCTTGGTAAGTTGGTGGAGTTGTGGACAGTGTAGAAGTCGGAACATTGACAGGATGCAGAGCTGGGCTGCGAAGAGGCAGATGGAATTCTTTCTGGAGAAAGTGAAGTGATTCACTTAGGAAAGTCAAATTTGAAGGCAGAAAACAGGGTCAATGGCAGAATTCTTAACAGTTTAGAGGAACAGAGGGATCTTGGGTCAACATCCATAGATCCTTCAATGGTATCGCGAAAGTTGATCTGTATGTTAAGGGGTATGGTGTACTGGTTTTCTTTAGTGGGGGATTGAGTTAAAAAGCAGCAAGGTAATGTACACACAAGGAATTCTGCAGATGCTGGAAATTCAAGCAACACACATCAAAGTTGCTGGTGAATGCAGCAGGCCAGGCAGCATCTCTAGGAAGAGGTACAGTCGAGGTTTCAGGCCGAGACCCTTCGTCAGTATAACGTGTTATACAAGGTTTCCCATGGTAGGCTCATGCCGAAGTTCAGGAGACATAGGATCCAAGGAAACTTGACCTGTCCACAGAAGGCAGAGGCTGGTCGTAGATGGTGCACGTTCTGCCTGGAGGTCAGTGGTGTTCAGCAGGGATCTGTTCTGGGACATCTGCTCTTTGTGATTTTTATAAATCATTTATTTGGATGAGGAGGCGGAAGTGTGAGTTAGTAAGTTTGCAATGACACAATGGTTGGTGGAGCTGTAGATAATGTAGAGCATTGTTGTACTTTACAACGGGACTTTGATAGGATACAGAGCTGGGCTGAGAAGTGGCAGATGGAATTCAACCCAGAAAAGTGTGAAGTGATTCCCCTTCACGTTTTCTACCAGTTTGTTGTCGCCTGTACAATCTCCTATGTGGTGGTGTGCTGGGGCAATGGCATCAACATGGGCAATGCCAACAGGCTCAATAAACTGATTAGAAAGACTGGCTCTGTTATAGGAGTCAAACTGGACACACTGGAGACTGGTAGAACAAAGGACCCTGTGGAAAATCCTGGCAAATCTGGACAATGTTTCTCACCCTCTGCATGCCACCTTGACTGAACAGAGGAGCACTTTCAGTGACAGACTAAGACAACTGTGCTACCTATATGAATTTTCTTACCCTCGGCCATTAGGCTCTATAATGAGTCAACTTATAGCCAGGGAAGCGATGACCCCCTCATGTTAGAGTGTTTAAAGTAACTTTTTAAAAATTCTTTCCTACTATTTTTCTAATATTTGTATATCTGTGCTCTTGTAATGCTACTGTGACACTGTAATTTCCTTTGGGATCAATAACGTATCTATCTATCTACCTATTTAATCTATCTATTCCATCTATCTAATTTATCTATCCACCATTCTCCCCTGCCATTTGACTTTCTCCTTTATTGAACAAGGGGCTCACATTGTCTATTTTTTAGTCTTCTGGTACCCTCCCAGAATTTAGCAAGTTATGAAAATTTTAATCTAATGGGTACACTGTAAACCGAGTGTGAGGTAATGCATTTTGGAAACTCAGACCGGTGTAGGACTTAGACTATGGATGGTAGGGTACGAGGGAATATAATGGTGCTGAGGAATCTAGGAATTCAAGTTTGTTGAAAGCAGTGTCACAAGTAGACAGGGTGGGGAAAAGGTGTTTGGCACACTAGCCATTGTCAGTCAGGGAGTTGTATAAGTTTTTGGTGATGCTGCACTTGGTGAAAAGCTGCCCAACACAGTGTTTTAACCATCTTTTTTTTATCTCTGCTTCAGGATCTCTGGACATTAGGTCCCCAATATATTATTTACACTGTTCTTATCCAGTGTTCTTGTGTCTTGGGGGTAAAGTCTCTGGCTGTTCATTCAATTTGTGCATCTTATCATCTTGTACACCTCTTTCAAGTCAGGACGAAGGGTCTTGGCCTGAAACGTCGACTGTACCTCTTCCTAGAGATGCTGCCTGACTTGCTGTGTTCACCAGCAACTTTTATGTGTGTTGCTTGAAATTCCAGCACCTGCAGATTTCCTCGTGTTTCTCTTTCTAAAATGTTGTTTTAGAAAGAGAAACCTGGCACTCAACATCAGTAAGATGAAAGAGCTGATTGTGGACTTCAGGAAGGGTAAGACAAAGGAACCACATATCAATCCTCAGAAAAGTCAAGAGAGTGAGCAGCTTCAAGTTCCTGGGTGTCAAGATCTCTGAGGATCTAATCTGGTCCCAACACATTGATGTAGTCATAAAGAAGGCAAGACAGCGGCTATACTTTATTAGGAGATTGAAGAGATTTGGCATGTCAACAAATACACTCAAAAACTTCTATAATTGTACCATGGAGAGCATTCTGACAGGCTGCATCACTGTCTGGTATGGAGGGGTTACTGCACAGGACCAAAAGAAGCTGCAGAAGGTTATAATCTAGTCAGTTCCATCTTGGGAACTAGCCTACAAATTACCCAGGATATCTTCAGGGAGTGGTGTCTCAGAAAGGCAGCATCCATTATTAAGGACCTCCAGCACCCAGGGCATGCCCTTTACTCACTGTTACCATCAGGCAGGAGGTACAGAAGCCTGAAGGCACACACTCAGCGATTCAGGAACAGCTTCTTCCCCTCTGCCATCCGATTCCTGAACGGACTTTGAATCTTTGGACTCTACCTCACTTTTTTAAATATACAATATTTCTGTTTTTTGCACAATTTTTAATAATCTATTCAATATATGCAATTGATTTGTTTATTATTAGGTTTTATTTTATTTATTATTATTTTTTCTTTCTGCTTGATTATGTATTGCATTGAATTGCTGCTGCTGCTGCTGCTAAGTAATTTCACGTCATATGCAGGTGATAATAAATCTGATTCTGACTCTTTATTTCTCTGCTAAATAAATAAAGGGAAATGGCACTTGAGGTAGAATTACTCTTGGAACTAAAAGGGGATGATTGTTATAACTCATGTTCATCATTCTCCATTCTCTGCTTTCCACCTGATTACCTATACTGTTTATTGATCTTTGGCCTGGCATTTTAACAAGGATTGTCCACAGTCCAAATGCAGAACTTCCATTAGTGCCCTTGGTTAATTCCCAGAATCTTGGAACATTCTCTCATAAAATTGGCAACAATACTATTTTTCAAAAATTTTCGTTGGATTTATATAATACAAAGACTTGAAAGGAAGGTGTGGGGTGGGGGAAGGTATTGGAGATGGTTTATCGCCGAGAGTTTCCCATCACTTCCACTGAAGATACATTTTGAATAAAGCGCAACTACTGCGGAGTCGTGCGCTCGACCACTCGCTTTCCGTCAGGCCACCACCATTTTGGCCGCAGAGTCGTTTCTGGAACGAAGGTTTCCCATTTGGGAAGATGGGTGAGTGATTGAGGGAAGGGTCGGGGGAGAGAGCTGGGCGGGGGTCGGAAGGGCGGCAGGCTGAGGGAAGGTGACATGGGTCAGCGAGGGAGATGGGGAGGGTCCGGGAGGGAGGGAGTTAGATACAATACTGTGCAAAAGTCCTAGGCACCCTAGTGCAAACGAGCTGTGTGTGTGTTCATTACTACATATAGCAGAACTAGTTCCCTCTCCACTTGTAGTAATTGTTCTTTCTAATCACTCTTACATGCTTTTGATGTTATTCATGACAAAACTATGGAGGTCTCGTTAGGATATTGAGTGAGTTTTGTGTGTTTTCTGACGAATGGAGATGTATACAAAGAGAACCAACCTTCCCATCCCACTGAGACAGCCTGTACCTTCTAATTTCCACTGCACATTTTTTCTGCCCCCTTCCTCTGATTTGATTTTCACTGATCTCTCCACTAACCTGTGCCACAGCTGTCTCATTTCTCTTGAATTTATTAAATGCGAGTCTCCTGACACCTGTAGTTCCCCTCCACCTGCAGTTCACACACCCATGGCATTTTGTTACCCTGGATTTTGCATTTAGGTATCTTTATCTCCTCTTTATACTGTGCCTAAGGAACATAGATTAACACCATCTTTGAAAATGCACCATCAATGAAGCAGTTAGCTTTGAGGATGAACTACTGTGGTACCAGTTGTTGGTCAGACTCCGAAACCTGGAACTTGAGTTCCTACATCTGGTGGCTTTCCCTGCACTTGTGCTTGTTCAGAATATAGGAATCATCCTTCAGTCCACATGTGATATTGAATTATGAGTGTGACTGGTCTGAAATATTCTGCCATGCGTTTCTTTATGAGCTTATGTCACTGAGTAGAAATAATGTAACAGAATGGAACTTGTAGATAGACACAAGTTTGCTAGTCCTTATGAAGGGTCTTGGCCTGAAATGTCGATTGTTTATTCATTTTTATAGATGCTGTCTGACCTACTGAGTTCCTCCAGCACTTTGTGTGTGTGTGTTGCTCTGAATTTCCAGCATCCACAGAATCTTTTGTGTTTAGAATGAACCTCTTTCTTTTGCTGCACTAAATTGACCACTCACCAGCTTCTGAGCTTTTATCCCATAGAAGTAGTAGTCCATGGAACTGAGGTAGTTGTTTCCTGGAGGAGGGAGCAGCAATGGACTTTTGTTTTGAAGTGATCCAAGTACATTGCCCCTTGAGTCAAGCAGATTTCATTGTGAATTTCAGTTATATTGAATTGATGTAGCAAACTGATTCTTTTACTTTTGGATAATGTTGCAAGAATGCTAAAACATAGAGCAGTACAGACCCTTTAGCCCATGATGCTGTGCCGGCCTCAATGTATTCTAAGATCAACGTAAGACTTCCCTCGGACATAACCCTCCATTTTATCATCATTGTGTCTATCTACAAGTTTCTTAATGTATGTGCCTGTACCACTACCCCTGGTAGGGTGTTCAATCCTCCCACCACTCTCTGTGTAAAAAAACAATGTACCTCTGTACTTTCCTCCAATCACCTTAAAGATACGCACCTTGTACTAGCCATTTCTGCCCTGGGAAAAAGTCTCTGGCTATCCACCCTCGTATCATTTTGTACAGCTCTATCAAGTAGCCTCTCATCCGACTTCACTCCAGAGAGAAAAATACTAGCTTGCTCAGCCTATCTTCATAAGCCGTGCTCTCTAGTCCAGGCAACATTGGTTATCTTGTAAAGTATTCTGTGGTTTTGTCAGACTCATAAGAATGATCAATCATAAGAAACTACTTATGGAGGAAGGAGAAATAAAATGATGTGTATGAAACATTTTTATTATCATTGTTATGTCCTTATGACCTCACAATACACTTCAGCCAATAAGTTGCTTTTGAAATGTAGTCACTTTTAGGCAGCCAATTGAAAAGACAAGATCCTTGAGATGAATGGCTGCTTAATCTGTTTAGCTGTGCTGGTTGAGGAATGAACAGTGGCCTGGATAACCGAAGAATTAGCTTCTCCATTTTGGGGTAGAAGTGAATGGAATCGTCTGTGTCTTGACCATACGAACGAGGTCTCTTTTTTATCATTCTTCAGGAGGTGGGCATCAGAGGGAAGTCTTGGAATTTATTGACAGTTCCTAGTTGTCCTTGAACGTGGTGCTGGGCCTTTATGAACTACTGAAACCATGTACTGAAGATATTCCCACAATGCTGTTGGGTAGAGAGCTTTCTAACTTTGCTTCAGTGATAACGTAGGTTTGGTAATTAACATAAAGTATTAGTAATCACAGCTAGGAGGGTGTGTTATTTTGTTCTGCAGGTTTAAATTTGCATTGAATATAATCTGTGATTTATTTTGGCGAGGGCGTGGAGTCAAAGGAATGGATGTTTACTAGTTTGACAAGGAAAGAAAGGCTGTGGTGAACAACTAAATGCAGGTCTGTCAACGTGACACTGGTGGCTTCAGTGGAGTTATGAACCTTGGAAATGAACCTTTGGTTCAACCTATCCATGCCAACAGGTCTCTGTGCGTTAATCCCATTTGCCTGTAATTGGAATAATTAGTGGCTTGTCATAAATCCACATTTCAAGAGGTTCACAATCAAGGACTTTCACGTGGATCTGAAAATGGCAATGCAGGTAGACAATGTGGTGACTCACCACTCTTGTCATCATTTGTCAGGCCGATGAGTGCAAAAATCTGGCAGTTATCTTACAACTGTACAAGATGTTGGTGAGACCACACTTGGAAGGTTGTATACAATTCTGCTTCCATACCTGCAGGAAGGATATCAATACACGGAAAAGGTCTTCTAAAACCCAGAGACTTTTTCCCAGGGTGAAAATGGCTAATACCAGGGAGCATAATTTTAAGTTGATTGGAGGGAAGTATGGGCGGGGGGGATGGTGCCAGAGAGTGGTGAATGTGTGGAAATCCCTGTTGGGGTGGTGGTAAAGTATATGGGGGGGGGATGGTGCCAGAGAGTGGTGAGTGTGGAAAGCCCTGCTAGGGGTGGTGATAAAGTCAGATACATTAGGGACATTTAAGAAACTCAATTAGATAGGTGCATGGGTAATAGAAAAGTGGAGGGCTATGTGGCCGGGGGGGAGAGTTAGATTGATTTTAGAGTAGGGTAAAAGGTCAGCACAGCATTTGGGCCGAAGAGCCTGTACTGTGTTGTAGTGTTCTGTGTTCTAAGATTCACAAAGATGTTATTGGGACTGGAAGTATTAAGTCATAAGGAGAAACTGGATAGGCTGGGGCTTTTTCCCTGGCATTTAGGAGCTGAGGGTGACCTTTTAGATGTACTTTAAATGATCTATTCAATATATGTATACTGTAATTGACTTATTTATTATTTTTTTTTACTTTTTTCTTCTAGATTATGTATTGCATTGAACTGCTGCTGCTAAGTTAACAAATTTCATGACACATGCCGGTGATAATAAACCTGATTCTGATTCTAATAAGAATCGTATGGATAAGGTGAATAATCACAGTCTTTTTCCTAGAACAGGAGAGTCTCAAACTAGAGGGCATAAATTTAAGGTGAGAGGGGAAAAGTTTCAAAGGGACATTAGAGGCCTTCTGCTAGTCGGGGTCGA
The DNA here is from genome assembly GCF_963921235.1 of Mobula hypostoma. Taxonomy (NCBI): domain Eukaryota; kingdom Metazoa; phylum Chordata; class Chondrichthyes; order Myliobatiformes; family Myliobatidae; genus Mobula; species Mobula hypostoma. The sequence continues at coordinate 232,189 of NC_086124.1, forward strand.
CCATGGTTGTCACATCCCAGCTGCCAAAGTGAGTCGCAGGCCAGGGCAGTTTGATATGGAAAGCAAGCTGTTGCTCATGTAACAGGCTTCCCCTTTCCATGCAGCTGATGTATGCAAAGGAATGGTAGAGACCGATACAGTTTGGCACCAGCAGCGTCACAGGAGTTTCCAGTCAGTGCTGAACTCAATGTAGGACTGCCTTAGGGTCTCCAGTCTGGATATTCCTTGGGATTTAATGCCAAAGCCTTCCCCAGGAGTGGGTATAGCACAAGACAGCGGAACTTTCCTTCCAGATGAGCTGCCCACTATGGTTGACGAGCCCCATCTATCCAAAGTGACTGGCTTAAGGCACCAGTAACCTGCCTTTGCCCCTTCTCCTGTCAGTAACTGTTCCACCAGGCCTAGTAGTTCAGCCACACATATAAGTCAGGAGCTGTATTTGGTCGTCAGAGGCTATTTGAGGCTCACACCATTGGGAGCATTTAATAGGTAGTGGGAGCTTATCCCCACAATCATCCCCTGGCTCTGACAACCTTAGGGAACCAACAGGTACATGAGGAACGACTTTCTCACACAGCAGTTGGTGGGTATGTGGAGCAAGCTGTCAGAGGAAGTGATAGAGGTGGGTACAATGGCAAAATTATAGTATGTGAAAGGCATTTAGACAGCTATGTGGATAGGAAATGGTTTGAGGGTTATGGACAAATGGGATTGTTCAGGTATATAGATTGGAGAGTTCAGAGGGTTTTGCACAAATAGGACTAATTCAGCTTGGGCTGAAGGGCTTGATTCTGTGCTGTAAAGGGTTGATTGTTTATGACAGGAAGTGTAACAGGTTGGGAAAAAGGCATAAGATGGCTTGTCCCTGTTGGTTCATATACTGCTTACAAGAGCATTATGTTTTAACATTAGACTTTAGCAACAGGAGTTGGCCATCTGGCCTTTTGAGTTTGCTCTTCATTAAGACAGTGGCTGCTCTTTTGCCCTGCACCATTTTCAAGCATACTCTTAGAACACAGAAAATATAGAATTATAGAGCACATCTAGTCCATATTGACCATTTTTTCTGCTTAGTTCCATCTACTGGCGCCTGGACCATAACTCTCCATGTAACTATCCAGACTTCTCTTAAATGTTGTAATTGAACCACACCCACAACTTTGGGCTGGCAGTTTATTACACATTCACACCTCCCTCTGAGTGTCCCCCTGTCTATACGTCTCATAATTTTCCAATACTCCAGGGAGTAAAGTCCTAACCCTGGCATAAATCTATTCCTGTAACTCAAGTCCTTAAATCCCAGCAACATCTTTGTAGCTTTTCTCTGCACCCTTTCAAGTTTATGATATCTTTCCTATCAATGTTATAAGACCATAAGATAAGGAGCAGAAGTAACCCATTCAGCCCATCGAGTCTGCTGCACCATTCAATCATGGGCTGATCCAATTCTTCCAGACATCCCCACTCCCCTGCCTTCACCCCATACCCTTTGATGCCCTGGCTAATCAAGAACCTATCTATTTCTACCTTAAATACACTCAGTGACTTGGCCTCCACAGCTGCTCGTGGCAGCAAAATCCACAGATATACCACCCTCAAACTAAAGTAATTTCTCTGCATCTCAGTTCTAAATGGACGTCCTTCAATCCTGAAGTTGTGCCCTCTTGTCCTAGAATCCCCTACCATGGGAAATAACTTTGCCATATCTAATCCGTTCAGGCCTTTTAACATTCGGAGTGTTTCTATGAGATCCCTCCCTCATTCTCAGGAACTCCAGGGAATACAGCCCAAGAGCTGCCAGACGTTCCTCATACGATAATCCTTTCATTCCTGGAATCATTCTTGTGAATCTTCTCTGAACCCTCTCCAATGTCAGTATATCCTTTCTAAAATAAGGAGCCCAAAACTGCACACAATAGTCCAAGTGTGGTCTCATGAGTGCCTTATAGAGCCTCGACGTCATATATCTGCTCTTATATTCTATACCTCTGGAAATGAATGCCAACATTGCATTCGCCTTCTTCACCACCGACTCAACCTAGAGGTTAACCTTTAGAGTATCTTGCACAAGGATTCCCAAGTCCCTTTGCATCTCTGCAATTTGAATTCTCTCCCCATCTAAATAATAGTCTGCCCGTTTATTTCTTCCACCAAAGTGCATGACCATACACTTTCCAGCATTGTATTTCATTTGCCACTTCTTTGCCCATTCCCCTAAACTAACTAAGTCCCTCTGCAGGCTCTTTGTTTCCTCAACACTACCCACTCCTCCACTTATCTTTGTATCATCGGTAAATTTAGCCACAAATCCACTAATACTGTAGTCCAAATCGTAAAAAGCAACGGTCCCAGCACTGACCCCTGTGGAACTCCACTGGTAACTGGTAGCCAGCCAGAATAAGATCCTTTTAATCCCACTCTCTGTTTTCTGCTGACCAGCCAATGCTCCACCCATGTCAGTAACTTCCCTGTAAATCCATGGGCTCTTTTCTTGCTAAGCAGCCTCATGTACGGCACCTTGTGAAAGGCCTTCTGTAAATCTAAGTAGTTTTTAAAAGCTTCTCAATCCTCCCAACTCTAGCTATTGCTGCGCTGCTGTCCTTCCTGCAAATGTCCCTTTCCAGTCAACTTCAGCCAGTTCCCCCCTCATGCCATTGTAACTTCCTTTACAGGTATTCCACTGAAATACCAACACATTGGATTTTATTTTTTCCTTCTCAAATTTCAATGTAAACACGATCATATTGTGATCACTGTTCCGTAAGCATTCCTTAAACTTAAGCTCTCTTATCACCTCTGGATCATTGCACAACACCCAATCCAGCACAGCCGATCCCCTAGTGGGCTCAATAACAAGCTGTTCTAAAAAGCCATCCCTTAGACATTCTACAAATTCTCTCTCTTGAGGTCCCGTACTGACTTGGTTTTCCCAATCCACTTTCATGTTAAGATCCCCAACAATTATCATGACATTGCCTTTCTGACATGCCTTTTCTATCTCCTGCTGTAATTTGTAATCCACATCTCGGCTGCTGTTTGGAGGCCTGTATACAACTGCCATTAGAGTCCTTTTTACCCTTGCCCTTTCTAACTCAACCCATAGAGATGCTACACTTTCCAGTCCTATGTCATCTCTTTCTAATTATTTAATATTGTTTCTTATACATGTAAGGGGGCTTCGACTTTTATGTTACTGCGGAGGCACACCACCCCTGTGCCTACTAACCTATCTCTCCTATATACCGTATATCCTTGGATGTTCAGCTTTCAATGGCAGCCATCCTTTAGCCAAGTTTCAGAGATGGCCACCATGATATTGATATTGCGTTTGGTTTATTACTGTCACACGTACTGCTGCCTGTGAGGAATTTGTGTGTTCACCCCGTGACCATGTGGGTTTCCGCCAAGTGGTCCCACTTTCTCCCACGGTCCGAAGACGTACTGTTTGGTAAGTTAATTGGTCGTTGTAAATTATGCTGTGATTAGGCTAGGGTTAAAGCGGAAGGTTGCTAGACAGTGCAGCTCAAAGGGCTGGAAGGGCCCATTCTATGCTCTATCTCAATCAACAAATAAATAACATATAGTGAGAAAAGTATTACTACTGATTCTTTGCATGTTATCTATCAGAGATTTGGATGATGGAATTGATAACTTTGTGGCCAAGTTTGAGGATGATACAAAGTTAGGTGGAGGGGTGGATTGTGTTGAAGAAGCAGGAGATCTGCAGAAGGACTTGCACCAATTGAGAGAATGGGCAAAGAAGTGGCAGATGGAATACAGTGTTGGGAAGTGTATGGTCATGCACATTGGTAGAAGAAATAAAGGCATAGGCTATTTTCTAGTTGTGACGAGAATACACATAAATTAAGATGTTAGCTGGCCTGGGCTGGCACCAGTGGGATCAGCAGTTGGTCTGCCACCTGTCTTCAGGAGAGAGAGAGAGATAAGGAAAAACAATGAAGCAGCATTTGGAGATGTTAATGAAGGAGACATCGGTCTGGGTATTGTCAAGATCGGCTCCCCCTTTGAACCCTGAACTGTTTGAAGTGATGGACAGGCGATACCCCAGCAGGGGGATAAAAAGGGACAGGATCGCTAAGGCAGGACACACGACATCCTGAGGTAACGAGACCCTGGAAGCAGTGCGTCTCCCACAAGTCGGTGGGAAGTTTTGGACGGCTGGTCGCGGGACAAGCCATAGACGCACAGGGTAGAAAGGCACGATCGGCGGGAACCTGGTGTGTGTCCACCCTTGCCTGGGTGCCAGGTTCACCGCAGAGAAACGATCGTATCGGGAAACAGAGGGGTCACGGTCGGTGACCTCAGGTGACATCACAAAGGACTCGCCCGAAGGCTGCCTGCGCAGGTCTGTGTGTGGAAGCCGTTTTGAATATTCATTCGTTTTTTCTCTCTCTCCCTTCCCCCCACATTGTCCATCGCCACGGCAGCGATTACTGCGAACTGAACTAAATGGAACTGAACTTTGCGTCACTTTGAAACTGGTCATTTACCCCTAGACAACGATAGAGCTTGATTGATCCTGTTATCTTAATTCTGTGTACATGTGTGGTTATCATTGCTGAACTGTTGCATTTATTATCCTTTTGATTAGAGTACAATGTTGCTTGTTTCTGTAATAAAACTGTCTTAGTTCTAGTAATCCAGACTCCAACTGCGTGGTCCATTTCTGCTGGTTTGGCAACCCAGTTACGGGGTACGTAACATAGTCAAAATTCAAAAACCTGAGGTGCAAAGGGATTTGTGAGTGCAGGATTCCCTGAAGGTTAATTTGCAGATTGAGTTGGTGGGAAGGAAGGCAAACGTAATGCTGTTGCTTTATAAGGAACTGGAACGTATTGTGAGCAGTTTTGAGCCCCTTACCTAAGAAATGATGTGCTGGCATTGGAGAAGGTCTAGAGGAGGTTTACAAGAATGATTCTGGAAATCAGAGGATTAAGGTATGAGGAACGTTTGATGGCTCTGGGTCTGTACTCGCTGGAGTTTAGAAGAATGAAGGGGATCACATTGAAACCTATGAATATTGAAGTACCTAGATATAAAGTGGATGTGCAGAGGATGTTTCCTACAGTGAGGTAGTCTGGGAACAGAGAGCACATTCTCAGAATAGAAGGATGTCCCTTTAGAACAGAGATGAGGAGAAATTTCTTCAGCCAGAAGGTGGTGAATCTGCGGAATTCATTGCCACAGATGGCTGTGGAGGCCGTCATTAGGTATATTTAAAGTGGAGGTCGATAGGTTCTGGATTAGTAAGGGGAGAAGGCAGGAGAATGGGGTTGAGAGGGATAGTAAATCGGGCATGGGATGGGAGAGTGGACTTGATGGGCTGAATAGCCTGATTCTGTTCCAGAGTCTTATGTTCTTTAGGAATGTACATCGTATGGCCTTCATTGACAGAGAACTTGTGTAAACATATCTTATTGCAATTATATATGGCCTTAAGAGATCACATCTGGAATATTTTATGCAATTTTGGTCTAAAAAAAGATTTACGTGCAACAGAGGGAGTTGGTGAAAATTCACCAGATTGGTTTCTGAGATGGCAGTGTTGCCATAAAGAAGGTAACGAGCAGGAGTGAGAGATGGTTTAATTGAAACATAAAATTGTTAGTGAGTTTGACATGCTAGACATGTTTCCCCTGCTAAGGAGTCCAGTGGAGTGAATTGTTACAGTACATTTTGTAGATGCTGAACATTTCAGTTGTAGTGCACTCATAGCAGTGGAGATAAATCTTCTGCATTGTAGGATGGCTGCCAGTCAAGCTTGGCTGTTTTGTACTAGATCAGGGGTTCATGGACCCCCCCCCAATTAACAGTATGGGTCCATGGCATAAAGAAGGTTGGGAACCTCTGTGCTAGATGGTGTCATGTTCCTTTTGGGAAATGGACAGTTTTCTGTCACGTTGCTACCTTGTGCCTCAGAGATGGCAAAGAACAAATTTATTTGGGTTGAATATCTGCAGACTCCTTGTCAAGTAATCCATCCAGTCCCCTACCTTGCTCTACTCAATTGTCCTGCAAATTATTTTCCCTTAGTTCTTAACCAACTAAAAACCCTGATTGACTTTCTGTCACCCATACTGCAGAGAGTTACAAATCATCAATCCCTTCTTTTCCTTTAATTTCCTTGCCTTTTGCCGGACACAGTAAATCTGTATCCTTTGGTTTGTTAATGCAGACAGCTGTTTTATCATATCTAATCTTATCTTAATTTTGTACAATACTTTTTCAATTATTCACTCAAGTTCTTTTGCTTCAGGGAAAATGTCCAACCAGCTTCATTCTAATGTAGTTAAAATCCTTCATCCCTGGAAACACTAATAAACCTCTTGTGCATTACATTTTTTTTTAAGTGGTTTCCTGAGAGAAATGAAGGGAGTAGGGGATGAGCAGGTGGATAGTTGCAGAAATACAGTGACTAGTAGACAGAACTGGTTTGATGGTAATTTGAAAGTATCATTGTTACTTCCTGTTTCTTATCAAATTTCCAGGCCCACTTCCTGCAGGGACATCACAGACACATCAGAATGCAGAAAAATGCTTTTGCTGTCCAGCTTTGTGTCACCATCACACCTCATAATTTAGCATATCAGATGAGCAGAGTTTTTCTTTGACTAAATATTGGGGAAAAAATCTTTTGTTTTTTGATTTGCCATAACCTTGACCTCTGAGTCTATTCCTCCTGATGACTACTTGAGGTGGAAACAATTCACAACCTTGTGTTCATATTTGATAATCCAGAATTGAGCTTCTTTCTTTTTAAATCTTTTTATTGAGTAAGTATACAAAAAAGGTAAGCCATATAAACATTAATACAATGTTAAAGTATAATAAAATTCCAAAAGGTATCAATACCAAAAAAAAATACTACAAACAATGTAATTTAAACATTAAAAAACCAAGATAACATAATAGTATACTAAATTTTATATATATCAATGGAAAAAAAAGAAACCCCCCCCCCCCAAAAAAAACCCACCGTGCAACTAACTAAAAGCAAGGCAAAGCAATGGGCTAACTTGAAACCGAACAGAGTTAAACTTAAAATCACGTCCTCAATCCCGACCTCCATTAAAAACAGTGAAAAAAAAAACAAGAAGGGTAAATATTACATTAAATGAAAATATCGAATAAAAGGTCCCCAAATCTGTTAAAATTTAAATGAAGAATCATAAAGGTTACTTCTAATTTTCTCCAAATTCAAACATAAAATCGTCTGAGAGAACCAAAAAAAGGTAGTTGGAGCATTAAGCTCTTTCCAATGTTGTAAAATACATCTTTTCGCCATTAAAGTAAGAAATGCAATCATTCTACGGGCTGAAGGGGAGAGATTACTAGAAATTTTAGGTAGTCCAAAGATAGCAGTAATAGGGTGAGGAGAGATATCTATATTTAATACCTTAGAAATAATATTGAAAATATCTCTCCAAAAAGTTTCCAAAGTAGGGCAAGACCAAAACATATGAGTTAAAGAGGCTATCTGCCCCGAACATCTATCACAGAAAGGATTAATATGCGAGTAAAAACGCGCTAACTTATCTTTGGACATATGTGCTCTATGAACCACTTTAAATTGAATTAGGGAATGTTTAGCACAAATAGAGGAAGTATTAACTAATTGTAAAATCTGCCCCCAATCATCCACAGAAATGGTAAGCCCCAATTCCTGTTCCCAATCTACCCTAATCTTATCAAATGGAGCTTTCCTAAGTTTCATAATAATATTATAAATCATAGCCGATGCACCTTTCTGACATGGATTGTGGTTAATTATCGAATCTAAAATATATGTAGGAGGAAGCATTGGAAAGGAAGAAAGTATAGTACTTAGGAAATTTCTAACTTGTAAATATCTAAAAAAATGTATTCTTGATAAGTTATATTTATTAGATAATTGTTCAAAAGACATAAGGGAACCATCTAAAAATAAATCCAAAAACCGTAAAATACCCTTAGTCTTCCAAGTTTGAAAAGCGCGATCCGTAAAAGAGGGAGGAAAAAATATGTTACCTAAAATAGGAATCGCTAACCCGAATTGATTAAGATCAAAAAATTTTCTGAATTGAAACCAAATGCGCAAAGCATATTTAACTATCGGGTTAGAGACCTGCTTAAGGCGTTTCGAATCAAAAGGGAGAGAGGAGCCTAAAATAGAGCCAAGTGTATAACCCTGAACAGATTGTAATTCCAATGCTACCCATTTAGGAATAGATAGTATATCCTGGTCAAGTAACCAAAATTTCATATGTCGAATATTAATAGCCCAATAATAGAATCTAAAATTAGGTAATGCTAAACCTCCATCTCTCTTAGCTTTCTGTAAATGTATTTTACCCAGTCTCGGATTCTTATTCTGCCAAATAAATGAAGAAATTTTAGAGTCAACTTTATCAAAGAAAGATTTTGGAACGAAAATTGGTAATGCCTGAAACACATATAAAAATTTTGGCAAAAAAAACATCTTAACTGCATTAATACGACCAATCAAAGTTAAATATAAAGGAAACCATTTAGATGAAAGTTGAGTAATATGGTCTATTAATGGTAAAAAGTTAATCTTAAATAAATCTTTATATTTACAAGTAATTTTAATCCCAAGATATGAAAAATAATTATTAATCAATTTAAATGAGGGTGCAGGTTCACCACTGGAAGATCGGAGAGCACAGCGACGTGTTCTAATATGTCTCCACCACTAAGTGAAAATTTAAAAAGAAATGCAGATGTTGGGCATCTGATATAAAAAGAGAAAATGCTGTCAAATCAACAGTGCCTGTGGAGAGAGAAAGGGGGTTAATATTTTGACACTTTTCCAGTTCTGACAAAACATCTTGTGCTGCAATGTCTTTCCAGATATGCTGTTATGTTTGCTACTGCTTTTGCATATTTTCATTTTAATTTTTTCTTGCAGAAACTGCCAGCAGTCCAGCAAAAGAAAACTACAGAATGAATCGTTACAAGAACAAAGCATTAAATCCTGAAGAGATGCGTAGGAGAAGAGAGGAAGAAGGGATTCAGCTAAGGAAGCAAAAACGAGAACAACAGGTATATCACTGCAGTCTGGTTTGGATTACTGTGTAAATACGCGGGACTGATGAAGGGTTTCAGACTGAAACATCAACTGTTTACTCTTTTCTATAGATGCTGCCTGACCTGCTGAGTTCCTGCAGTATTTTGCATGTCATGCAGTGATGCAGGATGTTAGGATGCTCACTACTGTGCATCTGTAGAAGGATGTGAGTGTGGAGATGCACAGTCCAGCTGTCTTTAAAGTAAAGGTGTTAGTGAACTCTCCTGATTGTGTTCTGGGACTATGAGAGGATGTGTGAGATGTGCACTCCCAGGAGTTTGAAACTGCTTGCAGTTTCCACTGCGTTACTGCTGATGTAAAGAGGGGTGTAAGTGGTGTCCTTTGTCTTGTTGATGTAAGGAAATTGACAATCATGTCTTGAAAAGAGTCCACATGTGTGTCCCAGGAAGTTGTGGTAACATATGGAAGAAATCCCCTTGCAGAGAAATTTACTTGATTTAGTGATACAGTGCGGAGTAGGCCCTTCTGGCCCTTCGAACCATGCCGTCCAAGCAACCTCCTGACAACCCCGATTAACTGAAACCTGATGACGGGACAATTTACACTGACGAATTAACCTGACCAGTATGTCTTTGAACTGTGGGAGGAACCTGGAGCACCCTCGCATTCCACGGGGAGGCTGTACAGAGACACCTTACAGACGGTGCCAGAATTGAACTCCGATCTACAGAATGTTCCGAGCTGTAATAGCATCGTGCTAACCATAACACTACCACCATAGTCATGAGTGAGGTCTCAGAGACTAGAGGATTACTAATATTATACCCTTACAAAAGGCTGCAAGGAAGTTTCTGGGGACAACAGAGTAGTGAGTATAATGTCAGTGTTGGTAAGTTATTAGTTCTGAGATATAGGATCTGCATGCTTTTGGAAAAACACAGACTGATAGGTATCATCAGCTTGGCTTTGTTTGTGGGATATCACATCTCACGAGTTTTTGAAGAGGTACTGCATGGAAGGCTGGTCTGGGAGGTTGGATGGGGCGCTAGTCAATTGAATACAAAATTGGTTTAACTATAGGAGACAGGGTGGTTGTAGATGGTTGTTTTTCAAATTGATGGCCTGTGACCAGTCGTGTACTGCAGTTACTTGCTGCTAGGTCCACTGTTCTTCATTATTTACATTTACGATTTGTAAGTCCCAACAGTAAGATTGGTGTGATGCTCAGTAAAGAAGATTCCAGCAAGATCTTGATCAGTTGGCTGAGGATAGCAGATGGAGTTTAATTCAGATAAATATCAGCTGTTGCATTTTGGCCAAACAAATCAGGGCAGGATTTGCACAGTAAATTGTAAGACCCAAGAGAGTGTTGTTGATCAGAGAAACTTTAGGACACAGAAATATATTTTGTAGTGACACAGGTAAGCAAGATGGTAAACAAAACTTATTAGTTTGCTTGCCTTTATTAACCAGGATATTGAGTGTAAGAGTTGGATTCCGTGTTATATGTTGGAGTACTGTGTACAGTTCTGTTGTTCTGCTAGAGAAGATGTCAGCAAACTGGCAAGGCTGCAAAAGCTTGCATGGGACTGGAAGGTTTGAGTTATAAGAGAGAATGGTTAAGGTAAGACATTTTTCCCAAGAAGGTGGGAGGCTGAAGAATGACTAGATGGAGGTTTACGAAAACTTGAAGGGTATAGATAAGGTGAATATCTGCAGTCTTTCCCACAGAATAAGGCTGTCTATAACTAGAGACCATAGATTTAAAGTGCTGGAGGAAAGATTTAAAAGAAACCCGAGAGGCAATTTTTTCACACCGATAGTCGTGGCTGTATACAAAGAGTTCCCAGAGGAAAAGCTAGTAGTGGGTATAATATGACAGTTAAAAGGCATTTGGACATGTACATGGAAAAGGAAAGTTTGCAGCAAATTTAGGCCAAAGTAATTGATGCTATCTCAGTTATGGAACTTGGTTAGCATGGATTTGTTTTCTGTGCTTTGTAGCTCTTTAACATTAGGATTCTGTTAAATATACTCTGGGGAAAGTGAGCATTTTAAAAACTGAGTTATTGATCTTTCCACAGCATTGGCTTGTTACTCAACACTTACATTGTAAAGGTGGGAAATACATAACTATATAACCATATAAGTGCTTCAAGAGGCTGGTCATGCTGTGTACATACATCTACTGATGCTTCTGGACACATCTCAGTGATGTTCCTGGAATCATCGGGTGTTTCGGGTCTTCCTTTCACGACCCCATAGACACCTAGTGTTGCATACTGAAGTGTAGCGGGAGCTGGAGACAGTGAGAGAGGCTGTTGGAGGCCTCTGCATTTGTTTCGTTCCCCACCTCCCCCTCTCCCCCTCTCCCCCTCTCCCCACTGCCCCTATAGGATTCGCAAACTTCCTAGCACCACTATATGTACATCCACCATGATGAAGTGCTTCAAGAGGTTGGTCATGAAACATCAACTCCTGCCTGAGGAGTGACTTGAATCCTCTGCAATTTCCCCTGCCCTCACAGCAGATCAATGGCAGATGTCATTTAATTGGCTCTTCATTCAGCTCTGGAACACTTGGACAATGTTCTCAAGATAGCGCTGGTGATACACAGTAGAATTTTGCGAGCAGCTAACAAAGCTACTAACTATACTAAATATACTTTTTCTGGATTATAATCACTGCAGTCTGAAGCCTGTAATTTCCTCTTTGGAGTTGAGCATTTGAACCTTCTGACCAATCTGGCATTTTTGTGATATCCTGAGGAATTCAGTGAACTCAAGAATGCAGGTATGACCGTGTTGGCCAGTGCTGGAGTGGACTTCTAGCCAGATTGAAGCAGCGAGGTCCAGGCCAGAGAACACAAAACGAACCATTGTTCAGTTGCGTTAAACACTGAGCCCGATTAAAATATTAAGGTGTTGAGGCCTAGGGCAGAGAGTGATCCAGTGTTCAGCTCACTACTCCGTGTCAGCCAGGATCCCTCACCTGAGTCCATCCCTTCTCCCTGTCTTCTTGCTGCTACCATCGGGTGCAAGGTGCAAGAGTCTTAATGGTTGTACTTGCCTTAGGGCTGAACTGGCCACTTGTCTATGGACTCGCTTTCAGAGACTCTGCGATTCATGTTCTGTGTATTATGTGTTTACTTTTTATTGTTTGCATGATTTATTCTCTTTTCCTCACATTGGATGGTTGATGGTCTTTCTTGTGTGGAGCTTTTCGTGGATTATATTGTGTTTCTTTGCTTTCTTCTGGGTTTACGATGGCGCTACTGAAGTCTGGCGACAGGTTGCTGATAGTACAAAAGGCAAGAAATTTGACTAAAAACATTATTAATAACACTTTTTTTGAGGTACATTGTGTACAAACAATGAAGAGGTGAGTGAAGATGAAGCTGACTTGAGGGATGAGCCATGTTTGTGTGTTGCAAAATCGGAATGGAACATGGTTGAGACATTGTCAAAGTCGTTGGAGGTGGTGTCGGTGTTGGAGATGGAGTTGGAGTGAGCGATTCGGAGAGGAGTTGAGGCAGAGGAGTTTCCGTGCCTGTCCACCTAAACTGGGACTGAGTTTGGATGAGCACCGAGCTGATTAGAAAAGTTCAGAACAATCTTGGGCTTGGCAGCAAGTTCTAGACCTGGAGTGTATTGTTGTGGCAGGACCTGGGTCCTAGTGCAGGGCACAATCTGGTGTTTGGATGATTTAAATACTGGCCAGATAGACTGGAAAAGCAGAATGTCGGGACCGGAGACAAGGGCCGAGCCAATTTTACTTGCTCTTACGTCATATTCACCCCGTGGTGCTAAGGCTGTGAGACTGCCCCAGCTACTAAGTGTTTGTGTTTGCGAGCTTCGTGGTGAGTTGTATGAGGAACTGACACTGAGGCAATGGGCCTACTCCAGCTGTCCTGGGATTCGGGTCAATGGACTCAGTTTGGTGTGGAGTGCTGTTGCTTGCTCTTATTGTTTGCATGATCTGTGTTTTCATTCTTTCTCTTTCTCTGCACATTGGGTATTGGTCTTTTTTTAAATTGGGATCTTTCAGGTTTCTTGCTCTGTGGCTGCCTGTAACAGATGAATCCGAAGTTTGTATAATTTATACATTCTTTGATAACAAATGTACTTTGAATCCTGCAAGAAGATGAATCTCAATGTTGTAAAGAGTATAGATACTTTGATAATAAATGTACTTTGAAGTTAAAGAGGCATACATCAGGATGCTCTTCATTGATTACAACTCAGAATTCAACACTATCATCCCCTCAACTTATAACTAAGCTCCAAGATCTGGGTCTCAATATCTCCCTGTGGAACTTGATCCTCGATTTCCTCACTGGCAAACTGCAGTTAGCTCAGATTGGCAACAACAACTCCTCCACACTCACCATCAGTACAAGCGCACCACAGGCTGGGTGCTTAGCTTCCTGTCCTACTCACTTTATGCTTATGACTGTGTGGCTAAGTATAGCTCCAATGCCATATTTAAGTTTTCTGACCTCACAACTGTTGTAAGCTGATTCAAAGGTGGCAACAATTTAGTATATAGGAGGGAGGCTGAAAATTGAGTGAACAATGCCACGACAGCAACCCCTACTCTACGTCAGCAAACCAAACAGCTGATTATTCACTACAGGAGGAAGATGCTGGGGGTCCATGAGCCTGTCCTTATTAGGGGAACAGAGGTGTAGGGGTCAATAACATTAAATTCCTTGACATAAACATATCAGAGGATCTGTCCTGGAACCAACACGGAAGTGTCATCACAAAGGAGGCGTGATTGAATGCAGAGCATTCTTAATTGACCAAATTTTGCTGCTGTGTCTTATGGTCAGGGTCTCATAGAGTATATAAAATGATGAGGGGTATAGATGGGGTTGTTTTCCCAGTTTTGGGGAAATCACAAATTGCACAGCATAGGTTAAGTTGTGAGGGGAAAGATTTAACAGGAATTTGAGAGAGATTTGTTTACATAGAGGGTGATATGTAAGTGGAATGAGTGGCCAGAGGAAATAGTTTGGGCAGGTACATTAAAATAGTTGAATGGGTACGTGGGTAGGGATGTTTGGAAGGATATGGTGTACACGGGACAGGCTTAGATGAGCATCTTGGACAACATGGATCAGAAGGGCTGAAGGGTTTGTCTCTGCACCGTATGTCTCTAAGAGTTTGAGAGCTTCTTCAAAAATGGAGAAATGGAGCTTCTTCAGGATTGCCCATTCTTGCAAGAAGAATCAGAATCAGGTTTAATATCACCGGCATATGTTGTGAGGTAGTGTTCATGGGTGTAGTGTTCATGGGTTCAGTGTCCATTCAGGAATCGGCAGAAGGGAAGAAGCTGTTCCTGAATTGTTAATATGGGCCTTCTGGACCTAATCCTGTACCTCTTCCCTGATAGTAGCAATGTGAGCAAGTCATGACCTGGGTGGTGGGGGTCTTTCCTTTTTGAGACATCGCTCCTTGAAGATGTCCTGGATACTTCGGAGGCTAGTGCACACGATGGAGCTAACTAAATTCACAACTCTCTGCAGCTTATTTCGATCCTGCGCAGTAGCCCCCACACCCTCCCCCATACCAGATAGTAATGCAGCCAATGAGAATGCTGTCCACTGTACATCTGTAGAAATTTGTGAGTGTCTTTGATGACATACCGAATCTCCTCAAACTCCTAATGAAATATAGCTGCTGTTGTGCTTCTTCATAGCTGCATTGATATTGTGGACCCAACATAGATACTCAGATCTTGACACCCAGGAACTTGAAATTACTCACTCATTCCACTTCTGATCCCTCGATGAGGACTGTTGAATGTTTCCTCTTACTTTTTCTGAAGCCCACAATCAGTTCTTTGGTCTTATTGGCAGTGAATTAAAAGTGTGCTAAAAACTAACAAATACTTCTTGATTGAAATCATTAATGTAATCATTACTGTTCAGATTGTCATTCCAGCTAAAATATTACACCTTTTCATCTACTCTTCGATCACTGAAAATCAGAAACTCTTATATCCAGTTGATAGTTTTCACAAAATACTTATTTTGCACAACTGTCAGTTCTTGAGATTTGATGAATCTTATTCTTTTCCAGCTGTTTAAAAGGAGAAATGTGGAAATTATTAATGAAGAATCTGCCACATTTGAAAGTCCTCTCATGGATTCATTTGTCAGCTCTTCGGCAGCAGGGGTAAGAACAGTATATGACGTATGTCTTAATTTAACTAGTAACCATGCGGCAATGGTTTGGAATTAGCCACCTTTAGGGTGTGAATTCATATGGTGAATTATGAAATTGAATTGAATAATTTTAGAACAGAATAATATTTTGTTATTAATATTTTTAAAAATATGAAACCTTCAAAGTAAGAAGGGTGCTGCTGTGGTCTGCATATGACTCAACTTGACATTGGTAGCAGACATATCTACCTAGTGAACACAGCTAACTCGAGGGAAAAGGACAAAACGTGAACCAGAGCATGGAGGAGTGATGGAATTCATTGTGGCGTCCATTACCATTGACTCATGTTTCAGGAGTACTTTTTCATCTAGCCTTGAAGGCTTTGGTGTAGTACCATGGTGTTATTCTCTGTAAATAACATGCGGTGTGGATAAAACCTTTAATATATTTATCAGCAAATACCCAGGAACAAGCATATTTTAATGTTCTTAAATTGCTTCAATACTAAAAAAACTCTGATACAGTGTACATCTAGATTCTTCTATTTATGGAAGCCTTTCAAACTATATCTTTAACATACATGTCCAAACAAATACAACAGTAAATGAGTGACAAGCATAGAAACAGGTTGTAAGAACTTCTTTTGATATGAGGAAAAAGGAAAAAGAACTCTCAAAGGCAGCTGTAGGTCCCTTGCATGTAGAGATGGAAGAATTTATAATGGGGAATAAGGAAGTGAGAGGAATTACGTAGATTCTGGAATACATTGAGTGTGACTGATGTGGCCACACTGTGTAGAAAAAGAAAAAGGGAGAGGGCAGGAACAAATACCCGTCAGTCTAATATTGATACCTTAGGGCAGCCTTGTATCGGCTGTGATATCAAGATACACAATGACTAATAATACAATTCAGTAGAGTTGACATGGATTTATGGTAAGGAAATCATGTTCGATTAACCTGATATTTTCTCTAGATTTAGTCTTAGACCAGATGAAGGAGCTCCGGGAAATAGAGTTAATGGAAAACGAGGCCAACCAAGTTGACTAACTGAGCAAATCCTATTTGTCTGTGTTTGACCCAGGTTCCTTTATACTTTTTTATATCTTCTGAAGGCTGTTCATAAGGTGCCAGAGTGGTCATTGGTCAATGAATTAGAGCTCATGGAATTGGGAATGATAGACCAGTTGTTTGATAGAAAACAATGGGTCATCAGGCTGTTGTAATGAGGTGGCACGGAGACTGGTGCTTGAACACCAGTTATCCACAGTTTTAACTAATGACTTAGATGAGGAGGTCAAATCTAAAATTAGCAAATTTGCTGATGAAATGGACTTAAACGGGCTTGTGACTGGTGATGAGGATATTCAAGAAAGGTCATAGGGATCATTTGGTCAGGAGAGGTAATAAGGATAATCTTGGCAATGATACACCATTGAGTCTTATGGATGGGATTTACAAGCATTTGGAGGAGCATCTAATCAAGGGTAGTCTACATGGCTTTGTGAAGGGAAGATCGATCCGCATGAGCCTAATTGAGTTTTTCAGAGAGATACCATAACAAATTGATGAAGTTAGAGCAGTGGAATCAGAATCAGGTTTATTATCACCGGCATGTGACGTGAAACTTCTATAGTTGTACTGTGGAGAGTATGCTGACAGGCTGTATCACTGTCTGGTATGGAGAGGCTACTGCACAGGACCGAAAGAAGCTGCAGAAGGTTGTAGATCTAGTCAGCTCCATCTTGGTCACTAGCCTACAAAGTATCCAGGACATCTTTAGGGAGCGGTGTCTTAGAAAGGCAGCATCCATTATTAAAGACCTCCAGCACCCAGGGCATGCCCTTTACTCACTGTTACCATCAGGTAGGAGATACAGAAGCCTGATGGCACACACTCAGCGATTCAGGAACAGCTTCTTCCCCTCTGCCGTTCAATTCCTAAGTGGACTTTGAAGCTTTGGACACTACCTCACTTTTTAAATATACAGTATTTCTGTTTTTGCACATTTTTTAATAATCTATTCAATATACATGATTGGTTTACTTATTTATTATTATGTTTTATTTTATTTATTTTTTTTTCTGTCTGCTAGTTTATGTATTGCATTGAACTGCTGCTGCTAAGTTAACAGATTTCATATCACATGCCGGTGATAATAAACCTGATTCTGATTCTGAATTCTGATTAACTTAGCAGCAGCAGTACAATGCCATACATAATACAGAAGAAAAAAATATGGTGTATATGGTTTTTAGTAAGGTGTTTGACAAAGTCATCCAGAAAGTCATGAGAAGTGGGATCCATGAAGACTTGGCCGTGTGGATTCAGAACTGGCTTGCCGATAGAAGGTAGAATATGGTAGTAGATGGAGAGTATTCTGTCTGAAGGTTTGGTGACACGTGGTTTTCTGCAGGATCTGTTCTGGGGCCCCTGCTCTCTGGTTTTTAATAATGAGTTGGATGTCAAGTTTGAGAGGTGTGTTAGTATGTTTGAAGATGACATGAAGGTTGGTGGTGTTGTGGATAGTGTAGATGGCTGTTTACAATGGGATACAGACAGGACGTTGAGTTGGGCAGACGAGTCATTGATGGAGTTCAATTGGAAAAGTGTGGGTTGACACATTTTTGGAGGATTAAACTTTAAGGCTAAGTACAAGGTGAATGGCTGGATTTTCAGCAGTGTGGAAGAACAGAGGGATCTTAGGGTAGTGTGCACATCCCTCAGTTGCTGAGCAGATTAATAGGGTGGTAAAGAAGGTGTTTTGTGTGTGTTGGCCTTCATTAGTTGGGGATTGCAGCTGTATAAAACTGGTTAGATTACATTTGGAGTGTTGTGTTCTATTCTGGTTGTCTCATTGTAAGAAACTTTAGAGCGGGTGCAGAGGAGATTTACCAAGACACTGCCTGGATTAGGATTAGAGAGCATATAGAACATAGAATAGTACAGCACAGTACAGGCCCTTCGGCCCACAATGTTGTGCCGACCCTCAAATCCTGCCTCCCATATAAGCCCCCACCTTAGATTCCTCCATATACCTGTCTAGTAGTCTCTTAAACTTCACTAGTGTATCTGCCTCCACCACTGACTCAGGCAGTGCATTCCACGCACCCACCATTCTCTGAGTAAAAACCCTTCCTCTAATATCCCCCTTGAACTTCCCACCCCTTACCTTAAAGCCATGTCCTCTTGTATTGAGCAGTGGTGCCCTGGGGAAGAGGCGCTGGCTATCCACTCTATCTATTCCTCTTATTATCTTGTACACCTCTATCATGTCTCCTCTCATCCTCCTTCTCTCCAAAGAGTAAAGCCCTACCTCCCTTAATCTCTGATCATAATCCATACTTTCTAAACCAGACAGCATCCTGGTGAATCTCCTCTGTACCCTTTCCAATGCTTCCACATCCTTCCTATAGTGAGGTGACCAGAACTGGACACAATACTCCAAGTGTGGCCTAACCAGACTTTTATAGAGCTGCATCATTACATCGCGACTCTTAAACTCTATCCCTCGACTTATGAAAGCTAACACCCTATAAGCTTTCTTAACTACCCTATCCACCTGTGAGGCAACTTTCAGGGATCTGTGGACCGGTATCCCGAGATCCCTCTGCTCCTCCACACTACCAAGTATCCTGCCATTTACTTTGTACTCTGCCTTGGAGTTTGTCCTTCCAAAGTGTACCACCTCACACTTCTCCGGGTTGAACTCCATCTGCCACTTCTCAGCCCACTTCTGCATCCTATCAATGTCTCTCTGCAATCTTTGACAATCCTCTACACTATCTACAACACCACCAACCTTTGTGTCGTCTGCAAACTTGCCAACCCACCCTTCTACCCCCACATCCAGGTCGTTAATAAAAATCACGAAAAGTAGAAGTCCCAGAACAGATCCTTGTGGGACACCACTAGTCACAATCCTCCAATCTGAATGTACTCCCTCCACCACCACCCTCTGCCTTCTGCAGGCAAGCCAATTCTGAATCCACCTGGCCAAACTTCCCTGGATCCCATGCCTTCTAACTTTCTGAATAAGCCTACCGTGTGGAACCTTGTCAGATGCCTTGCTAAATTCCATATAGATCACATCCACTGCACTACCCTCATCTATATGCCTGGTCACCTCCTCAAAGAACTCTTATCAGGCTTGTTAGACACGATCTGCCCTTCACAAAGCCATGCTGACTGTCCCTGATCAGACCATGATTCTCTAAATGCCTATAGATCCTATCTCTAAGAATCTTTTCCAACAGCTTTCCCCCCACAGACGTAAGGCTCATTGGTCTATAGTTACCCGGACTATCCCTACTACCTTTTTTGAACAAGGGAACAACATTCACCACCCTCCAATCCTCCGGTACCATTCCCGTGGACAACGAGGACATAAAGATCCTAGCCAGAGGCTCAGCAATCTCTTCTCTTGCCTCGTGGAGCAGCCGGGGGAATATTCTGTCAGGCCCCAGAGACTTATCTGTCCTAATGTATTTTAACAACTCCAACACCTCCTCTCCCTTAATATCAGCATGCTCCAGAACATCAACCTCACTCATATTGTCCTCACCATCATCAAGTTTCCTCTCATTGGTGAATACCGAAGAGAAGTATTCATTGAGGACCTCGCTCACTTCCACAGCCTCCAGGCACATCTTCCCACCTTTATCTCTAATCGGTCCTACCTTCACTTCTGTCATCCTTTTTTTCTTCACATAATTGAAGAATGCCTTGGGGTTTTCCTTTACCCTCGTCGCCAAGGCCTTCTCATGCCCCCTTCTTGCTCTTCTCAGCCCCTTCTTAAGCTCCTTTCTTGCTTCCCTCAATAGACCTATCTGATCCTTGCTTCCTAAACCTCATGTATGCTGCCTTCTTCCTCCTGACTAGATTTTCCACCTCACTTGTCACCCATGGTTCCTTCACCCTACCATTCTTTATCTTCCTCACTGGGACAAATTTATCCCTAACATCCCGCAAGAGATCTCTAAACATTGACCACATGTCCTTAGTATATTTCCCTGCAAAAACATCATCCCAATTCACACCCGCAAGTTCTAGCCTTATAGCCTCATAATTTACCTTTCCCCAATTAAAAATTTTCCTGTCCTCTTTGATTCTATCCTTTTCCATGATAATTATAAAGGCCAGGGAGCGGTGGTCACTGTCCCCCAGATGCTTACCCACTGAGAGATCTGTGACCTGACCCGGTTCATTACCTAGTACTAGATCTAGTATGGCATTTCCCCTGGTTGGACTGTCCACATACTGTGACAGGAATCCATCCTGGACACACTTAACAAATTCTGCCCCATCTAAACCCTTGGAACTAATCAGGTGCCAATCAATATTAGGGAAGTTAAAGTCACCCATGATAACAACCCTGCTATTTTTGCACCTTTCCAAAATCTGCCTCCCAATCTGCTCCTCTGTATCTCTGCTGCTACCAGGGGTCCTATAGAATACCCCCAATAGAGTAACTGCTCCCTTCCTGTTCCTGACTTCCACCCATATTGACTCAAAAGAGGATCCTGCTACATTACCCACCCTTTCTGTAGCTGTAATAGTATCCCTGACCAGTAATGCCACCCCTCCTCCCCTTTTACCTCCCTCTCTATGAAGAAAGGTTAAGTTCATTAAGTTGGGACTTTTCTCATTTGAGTGACAGAATGACATGACTTGATAGAGGTCTATAACATTCGAAGAAGCAAGACAGAGTGGCTATATATCTCCTTTTTCCCAGGGAGGCAGTGGCCACACCAGAGAACGCATGCTTAAGGTGAGTGAAAATTAATGGGAAATGTCAGAGGAAGGTCTATCACACAGAGAGTAGTAGGTGTTTGGAATACACTGGCAGTGGTGAAGGAAGAGGTAGATACTTTAGGGACATTTAAGAAACTTAAATTTAAATTTAGGAGACATTTAGATAGGCACATGGATGTAGGAAAATGGATTATTATGGGCCATGTAGGAGGGAAGGGTTAAGTTGATCTTAGAGTAGTTTAAAAGGTTCAGCACAACATTGTGATCTGCTGGGGCTGTGCTGTACTCTGCTATGCTTTAAAAAAGTTTCAGCTGTACATGGGCAAGCAGAGTGAGTGGGCTGCAACATGGCAGAAAGAGGACAATGCAGAAAAATGTAAGATGCTGTTTGGATTACAAGACTTCAGTTATAGGTAGGGACTGAATAGGCTGGATTGTTTTACATGGAGTGAAGCATCTGAGGGTTTACTTGGTAGAGATAGATAACATTGTAAGAGAAAGAGGGTAGAAAATCAGAATGCTTTCACTGCCAGAGCTGATAGAATCATATACAGTGAAGTGACATTTAGATGGGTAGTTAAATAGGCACAGCATTGAAGGATGCTCTGTAAAGCAGGGAAATGTGACTGGTGTAGACGGTCAGCATGAACATGAGTGGGCTGAAGAACCATTCTGTTCTGTGTTTACCACCTCAGCAGAAAATATGTGTGTTTTTTTAAAACTTGGTTAGTGTTGACATTCTAAAGGATCAGAGTTTCCTTGTACGTCAGTCACTGAAAACTGAGGAGCAGGTAGAACATGAAGTTATGATGGTACGTTTGATGTGCTAATTAATCCAGAACCTAACAACCTCTGTTTTAAATACAGTATACCCAATGCTTCGCCTTCACAGCTGTCTGTTGCAATGAATTCCACAGATTCACCACCCTTTGGCTAAAGAAATTCCTTTTCATCTCTGTCCTAAATGGATGTTCCTCTATTCTGAGTCTATGTCCTTTGGTCCAGGACTCGTCCACTGGAGGAAACATTGTCCCCACATCAACTCTATCCAAGCTTTTCAATAATTGATAAGTTTCAATGAGATCGTCCCTCATTCTTCTAAACTCCAGTGAGTACAGGCTCAGAGCCATCAAATACTCTTTATATGTTAACTCTTTCATTCTTGGAATATTCTCGTGAACCTCCTTTGGACTCTCTCCAATGCCTTCACATCTTTTCTTAGATAAAGTTCCTTACACTGCTCACACTACTCGAAGTGTGGTCTGACCAGTGCCTTATAAAGCCTCAGCATCACATCCTCACCCTTATATTTTAGTTGTCTTGAAATGAATGCCAACATTGCATTTACCGTCCTTACCACCAACTCAAACTGCAAGTTAACCTTTAGAGAATGCTGCATAAGGACTCCCAAGTCCCTTTGGACCTCTGATTTTTTAATTTTCTCCCCGTTTAGAGAATAGTCTGTGCCAGGGGTCGGTAACCTTTTTGCCTCTGTGGGCTGGATGGCATATTAATGAGTGGACGGTGGGCCAGATAAATGCCATAAAAAGAACTTGAAATATCAGAATTATCCATTTAAATACATCTAGTTATGTTTTGTCTCAAATTAACGCATGCCTGAATAATGCGTGCTAGAAAATCATTTGTGCTTAAGGTTGCCTACCCCTGGTCTGTGCCTTTACTCCTTCTCCCAAAGTGCATGACCATACAGTTCCCTACACTATATTCTATCTTCCACTTCCTTACCCATTCTCCTAATCTGTCTCACTCCCTCTGCAGACTCTCTGCTTCCTTAACACTACCTGCCCCTCCACCTATCTTTGTATTGTTCGCAAACTTAGCCACAAAGCTGTCAATTCCATCATCGAAGTCATTGACATATTACGCAAAAAGAAGCGGTCCCAACACTGATCCCTACGGCACACCACTAGTCACTGGCAGCCAACTAGAAAAGGCCTCCTTTATTCCCAATCTTTGCCTCCTGCTAGTCAACCTTCTGTCCTTACAGGCTTTCCTCACCTATTGGCATCAGTTATCCATCTCCCTTTTAATTTCTGTTGCACTCTCTATCTGCTCTGTACTCCAGAGGGCTCTGGTTTTAGTTTCCTTACATTTGTTAGGCTTTTGCAACCATGTTCCTAAGAAGTGCTGAATGAATCGGCTGTCTTGGTTTCCTTCTGAGATTCTGTTCATCACAGAAGTAAGACTGTCATCAAATGGATTCACTCTATGTTACAGCAGGAAATAGATGAGAGCATTGGGAATGCTGTGGGTCATTTTGCTTTCCATCATCAGCAAAGCGATGAAAGGTGTCATTAAAAATGTTGACAAGTAATCCAGAGGACCAAGGCCGCATCTCATTGCAACAAGAAACTACCAATTTGTTATAAAAAAACAAAATCTGTTTACTTCACTAATGTCCAGGGGAGAAAATCCTTGCACAGTCTGGCCTGCATGTGGTTGACTTTTAAATTTTATGGACTTTTAAATCCAGCAAGTCATTCAAGTTGCATCAAAATCCTGTATTTAAATGGAGAAGAATTAATACTGGAGGGGTCACCTGGCATCAGTGTGGACATGGTGAGTTTATTCCCATGTAGGGACCTTGCAAAGATATGGGGACAAGTGTCTGAAACAGATCAGCTGTCCTACAGACAGTTGAACAACAGCTTGACATAGCCTTATTAATTGAATTATATAAATAGCGTGTTAGACTCCTCCATTTGGAGAAAATCAGAATCAGGTTTAATATCACCGTCATATGTCGTGAAACTTGTTAACTTAGCAGCAGCAGTACAATGCAATACATGATAAATCTTTTTTAAAAAAACTGAATTTCAGTGATTACATATATTTATATTAAATAGTTAAAATAAGTAGTACAGAACAGAATTTAAAAAAAAATAGTGAGGTAGCGTTCATGGGTTCAGTGTCCATTTAGAAATTGGGTAGCAGAGGGGAAGAAGCTGTTCCTGAATTGCTGAGTGTGTGCCTTCAGGCTTCTGTACCTCCTTCCTTACAGTAACAATGAAAAGAGGGCCTTGTGCTGGGTGGTGGGGGTTCTTAATGATTGACACCTCCTTTCTGAGGCACTTGAGCTGTCCTGGATACTATGGAGACCAGTACCCACGATGAAATTGACAAGTTTTACAACTCCCTGCAGCTTCCTTCAATCCAGTGCCGTAGCCTCCCCTCCCCCCCGCCCCCTCCATACCATCCTGTGATGCAGCCAGTCAGAATGTTCTCCATGCTATATCTGTAGAAGTTTTTGAGTATTTCTTCAAACTCCCAATGAAATATAGCTGCTGTCTTGCTTTCTTTATAGCAGACATCCCACCCTGCAAAAACTCATTTCAGGGAGGTAGCACAATCACCCCCCCCCCCCCGCAACTCCATATCTTCTCCCCCCCCCCCCCCCCCCGGTCAACCTCCAAGGGTGTATGTATACAGGACATTTGGTTATGAAAGAACACAAAAATTTATTTGATCACATATTGAAACTATTTATACACATACATATATATAATTCCTTGTTGAGTATTTTGTTGCAGTCTCAATGCCAATAGCTAAATGCTAACGCAAATAGCTTTTCTATTTCTTTTGGAAACGTTCCTTGTACTATGATGTGGCTTGTTTGGCAGATTTGAACATTTTGTCGGAAGTCTCAACCTCATAGAATATGTACTTATATTATCATGGAGTAGTTTTTTTATTCTATTATAACTTTAAGCAAGTCTACAAGGAGTTTGGCCTCATCACGCAGGACATCAATAGAGTAGCTCCTTAGCAGCTAGCCAGCTAGTTTAAATAACGTTAGCTATGCTAATGAACGAATGACACCTGTTAAACTCACCTCAACGTGTCTTTTACAGTCATTTAACCCACCGTGGGCAATAAACATAGAAACATAGAAAATCTACAGCACAATACAGGTCCTTCGGCTCACAAAGTTATGCCGAACATGTCCCTATCTCAGAAATTACTAGGCTTACCTATAGCCCTCTATTTTTCTAAGCCCCATGTACCTATCCAAAAGTCTCTTAAGAGACCCTGTCGTATCTGCCTCCACCACCGTGGCCAGCAGCCCATTCCACGCACTCACCACTCTCTGAGTAAAAAAACTTACCCCTGACATCTCCTCTGAACCTACTCCCAGCACCTTAAACCTGTGTCCTCTTGTGGCAACCATTTCAGCCCTGGGAAAAAGCCTCTGACTATCCACACGATCAATGCCTCTCACTATCTTATACACGTCTATCAGGTCACCTCTCATCCTCTGTCGCTCCAAGGAGAAAAGGCTGAGTTCGCTCAACCTATTCTCATAAGTCATGCTCCCCAATCCAGGCAACATCCTTGTAAATCTCCTCTGCACCTTTTCTATGGCTTCCATATCCTTCCTGTAGTGAGGTGACCAGAACTGAGCACGGTACTCCAAGTGGGGTCTGACCAGGGTCCTATATAGCTGCAACAATTACCTCTGAGCTCCTAATCTTCTTAACCACAGAGTCAACCTGCGCAGCTGCTTTGAGCGTCTTATGGACTCGGACCCCATATTCTGTCATTATATTTGACCTACCAAAATGAACCACTTCACATTTATCTGGGTTGAACTCCATCTGCCACTTCACAGCCCAGTTTTGCATCCTATCAATGTCCTGCTGTAACCTCTGACAGCCCTCCACAACACCCCCAACTTTTGTGTCATCAGCAAACTTACTAACCCATCCCTCCACTTCTTCATCCAGGTCATTTATAAAAATCATGAACAGTAAGGTTCCAGAACAGATCCCTGAGGCACTCCACTGGTAACTGACCTCCATGCAGAATATGATCCGTCTACAACCACTGTTTGCCTTCTGTGGGCAAGCCAGTTCTGGATCCACAAAGCAAAATACCTCCTTACTTTCTCAATAAGCTTTCCATGGGGTACCTTATCAAATGCCTTGCTGAAATCCGTATACACTACATCTACTGCTCTTCCTTCATCAATGTGTTTAGTCACATCCTCAAAAAATTCAATCAGGCTTGTAAGGCACGACCTGCCCTTGACAAAGCCATGCTGACTATTCCTAATTATATTATACCTCTCCAAATGTTCATAAATCCTGCCTTTCAGGATCTTCTCCATCAACTTACCAACCACTGAAGTAAGACTCACTGGTCTATCATTTCCTGGGCTATCTCTACTCACTTTTTTGAATAAAGGAACAACGTCCGCAACCCTCCAATCATCCGGAGCCTCTCCTGTCCCCATTGATGATGCAAAGATCATCGCCAGAGGCTCAGCAATCTCCTCCCTCGCCTCCCACAGTAGCCTGGGGTACATCTCATCCTGTCCCGGTGACTTATCCAACTTGATGCTTTCCAAAAGCTCCAGCACATCCTCTTAATACTTACATGCTCAAGCTCTTCAGTCTGCTGCAAGTCATCACTACAATCACCAAGATCCTTTTCCACAGTGAATACTGAAGTAAGGTATTCATTAAATACCTCTGCTATTTCCTCTGGTTCCGTACACACGTACCTACTGTCACACTTGATAGGTCCTATTCTTTCACATCTTATCCTCTTGCTCTTCACATACTTGTAGAATGCCTGGGGGTTTTCTTTAATCCTGCCCGCCAAGGCCTTCTCATGGCCCCTTCTGGCTTTCCCAATTTCCTTCTCAAGCTCCTTCCTATTAGCCTTATAATCTTCTAGATCTCTAACATTACCGAGCTCTCTGAACCTTTCGTAAGCTTTTCTTTTCTTCTTGACTGGATTTATTACAGCCTTTGTACACCACGGTTCCTGTACCCTACCATAACTTCCCGGTCTCATCGGAACAAACCTATGCAGAATTCCACACAAATGTCCCCTGAACATTTGCCACGTTTCTTCCATACTTTTCCCTGAGAACATCTGTTTCCAATTTAAGCTTCCAATTTCCTGCATGATAGCCTCATAATTCCCCTTACTGCAATTAAACACTTTTCTAACTTGTCTGTTCCTATCTCTCATCAGTGCTATTGTAAAGGAGATGGAATTATGATCACTATCTCCAAAATGCTTTCCCACTAAGAGATCTGACACCTGACCAGGTTCAGTTCCCAATACCAGATCAAGTACAGCCTCTCCTTTTGTAGGATTATCTACATATTGTGTCAAGAAACCTTCCTGAACACACCTAACAAACTCCACCCCATCTAAACCCCTTGCTCTAGGGAGATGCCACTCGATATTTGGGAAATTAAAATCTCCCATCACGACAATTCTGTTATTATTACACCTTTCCAGGATCTGTTTCCCTACCTGCTCCTCGATATCCCTGTTACTATTGGGCGGCCTATAAAAGACACCCAGTAAAGTTATTGACCCCTTCCTGTTCCTAAGCTCCACTCACAGAGACTCCGTAGGCAATCCCTCCATGGCGTCCACCTTTTCTGCAGCTGTGACACTATCTCTGATCAACAGTGCCACACCCTCACCTCTTTTGCCCCCCTCCCTGTCCCTTCTGAAACATTTAAAACCCAGCACTTGAAGTAACCATTCCTGTCCCTAAGCCATCCAAGTTTCTGTAATGGCCACCACATCATATCTCCAAGTACTGATCCACGCTCTAAGCTCATCCGCTTTGTTCACAACACTCCTTGCGTTAAAATAGACACATCTCAAACCTTTGGTCTGAGCGCGTCCCTTCTCTATCACCTGCCTATCCTCCCTCTCGCACTGTCTACAAGCTTTCTCTATTTGTGAGCCAACCTCCTCTTCCCCAGTCTCTTCAGTTCGGTTCCCATCCCCCGACAATTCTAGTTTAAACTCTCCCCAGTTGCCTTAGCAAACCTCCCCGCCAGGATATTGGTCCCCCTGGAATTCAAGTGCAACCCGTCCTTTTTGTACAGGTCACACCTGCCCCAAAAGAGGTCTCAATTTCCAGAAATCTGAATCCCTGCCCCCTGCTCCAATCTCTCAGCCACGCATTTATCCTCTACCTCATTCTATTCCTATTCTCACTGGGTGGCACAGGCAGTAATCCCAAGATTACTACCTTTCCGGTCCTGCTGTCAACTTCCTTCCTAACTCCCTGTAGTCTTTTTTCAGGACCTCTTCCCTTTTCCTACCATATGTACTAATATGTACCACGACCTCTGGCTGTTCTCCCTTCCACTGCAGGACTGCAGGATACCTTGGACGTGATCTGAAACATCCCGGATCCTGGCACCTGGAGGCAAACTACCATCCGAATTTTTTTTCTGCGTCCACAGAATCCCCTGTCTGACCCCCTAACTATAGAGTCCCCTATCACTGCTGCCTTCCTCTTCCTTTCCCTACCCTTCTGAGCCACAGGGCCAGACTCTGTGCCAGAGGCACAGCCACTGTCGCTTCCCCCAGGCAGGTTGTCCCCCCAACAGTACTCAAACAGGAGTACTTATTGTCAAGGAGTACATCCACAGGGGTAATCTCTAGTACCTGACTCTTCCCCTTCCCCCTCCTGACTGTTACCCACTTGTCTGTCACCCGTGGCCCTGGTGTGACCACCTGCCTATGACTCCTTTCTATCACCTCCTCGCTCTCCCTGACCAGGCGAAGGTCATCGAGTTGCATCTCCAGTTCCCTAACTCGGTCCCTTAGGAGCTGCAGCTCGACACAGAAGTTTCAACATAGAAAAGTCACTGTTGCAAACAGTGCAGTGAGCAACACTGTCATTATTTTTGACCTCTATTAGGCAGGGGTACACTTTAGTGTAGTCTTGGGTGAAGTAAGTTTTATATTTTCTTTTTTTTGGAACACACTGCCATGGCGCTGCAGGACGCTAAACTGAACTGATGGAAAATGAAAGAGAGAGAGAGGTCGACTGTAAAGCCTGCCCACAGAGGAAACTGATAGGTCTACTTAGCACAAAGAGAGACCAATCAGGATGCTGTCCCTGTCACTCTCTCTTTATGTCTGTCACGTGCTCTCTGTCTCCCTCCCCCTCCCTCAAAAAAATCGATTTCTGGGATATTGTATATAATTTGTGGGCGTCGGGTAGCCACTAACAATATGCGGGAGACTCCCGGAACTTCTGGGAGAGGTGGGATGTCTGTTATAGCTGCATCGATATGTTCAAACCAGGTTAGATTTTTAATGAGATATTGAGAGATTGCTCCCTTGTCTTGCCGTTTCCACAATCAGTTCTTTGGTCTTACTAATGTTGAGTGCAAGTTTGTTGCTGCTACACATCTTTTCTGGCTGGTATACTCACTCCTTTATGCCCTCTCATCTCCTTCTGAGATTCTGCCAACAGTGGTTGTATTATCAGCAAGTCTACAGATGCCATTTGAGCTGTGCCTGACTACACAGTCAAGGGTATAGAGAAAGTAGAGCAGTGAGCTAAGCAGACATCTCTGAGGTTGGGCCAGTGTTGATCCTCAGTGAGGAGGAGACATTGTTATCAATCTGCACATAATGTGGTCTTCCGGTTCGGAAGTCAAGGATGCAGTTGCAGAGGAAGGTACAGAGGCTCAGTTTCTGTAGCATTTTGATCAGGACTGTAGGAGTGACTTTAGCAGTTGTCAGCATCATCTAAAGAAGTTCCATGGCATCAGGAAAATCACTACTCACTGTTCTCCCCCAGCTGTTGAACCCAACTTGGAAGAAACTTTGAAAACGGGGACACCGGATGCACTGTAGATCGGGCCTCAGCTAGCCAGAGAACATGATCCAATTTTGGCCGACCTCTCTGTATAGCTGATGCTCTCTAGTCCAAGCAAAGTCCTGATGAATTTGTTCTGCATCCTTCAACATCCTTCATTTAATGGAGTGACCAGAATTCTATTCTATTCTATTCACAAATTGTCAGCAAATGAAGCACCTCATATGTGTATGCAACTGAACTAGATGACATTTGAGCATGGATTGGTAAGTGGCAAGTTGTGATTTTACCACAAAACTGGCAGGTGATAATTGCAGCACTGATGCAGTTGTCAATTGGTGCATGAGTTGGGAGGTATTACCGGGAAAGACTTGGAACGTGGATTGTTCTATGTAGCCAACAAAACGGTAGGCACAGCTGGGGCCCATATGGGTGCTCATGACTGCCCCTCAAGCCTGGAGAAAGTGGGAGGAGCTGAAAGAAAAGTTGTTGAGGGTGAGGATCAGTTCTGCCAGGGCAGCGAAGGGTGGTGGTGGAGGGGAGCTGGTTGGTTATTTTATTGAGAAAGAATTTTCCCAATATATTTTTTCCTCTAACTGGACTCTCTACCCACTGTTTCAGGAACCCCTAGTGGATGCACTGCAGAAGTCCCAGCCCATTTAAGCCTTTTGCATTAGCCACAGAAAAATTGTTTGCTAGAGTTGAAACATCTGAATTTGTTGATTGATAACAGCAAAGCACTGAAGATATTGTCATTATATTTATTGACAAAAAATTGCAGATATTATGTAACTGTCATTATAGTTTTATTTTTGTATTAAATACTTGAAGAAAAGTGAATAATCATCATTCAAGCATCATACTTCATGAACAATTTTGTCTAGATTTTCTGTAGTTGTATATGTTGTGGGTACAGGGCCAGACTTGTTTGGTTAAAAGTATATAATTTGCTTTCTGTAAAGTCATTTTGATTTGCTATTTTGTTGTAAAACAAATTATACAATTTGAATATTAAAAATTGTGTTTCCATTTTAGGAGGGGATGATCACAAGGGAAATGGTACAGATGCTTTTCTCTGATGATGTTGAACAGCAGCTAGTGACCACTCAAAAGTTTCGTAAATTGCTTTCTAAAGGTAAGAGTGCTTCAGAGGCTTTTCTGTTTTCAGATGGATGATATTATAATTGCTAACCAAATAGCACATTTAAAAAAAAATGCAAAGCTCAAGTTAGATATATTATCGAGGTATGTGTACTCAGTGGTGACTACACCTCTACACCTCAAACACGAAAAAATCTGAAGATGCTGGAAATCCAAATAACGCACGCAAGATGTGGGAGGAACTCAGCAGGCCATATGCTGCCCAGCCTGCTGAGTTCCTCCAGCTTTCTTGTGGGTTACAGCTGTACACCTGCTCGTTAATGCAGACATCTAATCAGCCAAATATGTGGCAGTAACTCAATACATAAAAGCATGCAGACATTGTCAATAGGTTCATTTATTTTTCAGACCAAACATCAGAACGTGGAAGAAATATGATCTAAGTGATTTTGAACATGGAATAATTGTTGGTGCCAGACAACGTGGTTTGAGTATCTCAGAAACTGTTGATGTCCTTGGATTTTTATGTACAACAGTCTCTAGGGGTTATAGAGAATGTTGTGGAAAAACAAAAAGGTCTAGTAAGCGGCAGATCTGTGGGGGAGAAAACACTTGCCATAGAACATAGAGCAGTACAGCACTGGAACAGCCCCTTTGGCCCACATGTTGTACCAAACCAGCTAAAAATTAAATCAAACATCACTAAGCTTCCCGGCTGAGATATTGGTTCCCTTCCATGTCAGGTGTAACCCGTCCCTCTTGTACAGGTCACCTCTTTCCCCAGAAAAGGTTTCAATGATCCAAGAACTTAGAACCCTGTCCCCTGCACCATCTCCACAGCCACTCATTCAGCCGTGCTATCACCCCATTCCTTCCTGCACTAGCCCATGGTACCAAGAACAATCTGGAGATTACTAGCTTGGAGGTTCTTCTCTTCAGTTTCTTTCCTAACTTTATATACTCATGGTGTAGGACCTCTTCCCCTTTACTGCCTATGTAATTGGTACCAATACTTCTGCTGCACTTGGTCAGGATCCCTCCATTCTCTGCATCTTCCCTCAGGATCAATAAAGTATTTCTCTATCTGTGTCTATATTCACGTGCCTGTCTAGGAACCTGTTAAAGCAGTGAGCAGAGAGATGAAGAGGACTGCATTGTTGATAGGGGATTCCATAGTTACAGGAACAGAGACAAGATTTTGTGGGTGCAATAGAGACACCTGGATGGTATATTACCTCCCTGTAATGAGGGATGTCTCAGATTGGGTTCATGGCATTCCCAAGGATTTGTTGACGTACAAAATTGGAGTATCACCTGCTTTCAATTAATTCATAAGAATAAATAACCCCTTTCTTTGTAAGGTTGGACAGTATGGTAGATTTTTAACAGACCAAACCAAAATAAAGACAAGAGTATTCAAGATAAGTCAGGGAAATGATAATAGAGAAGCACAAATCTGGGAAAGGTTACAAGACCATCTT
The DNA here is from genome assembly GCF_963921235.1 of Mobula hypostoma. Classification (NCBI taxonomy): domain Eukaryota; kingdom Metazoa; phylum Chordata; class Chondrichthyes; order Myliobatiformes; family Myliobatidae; genus Mobula; species Mobula hypostoma. The sequence goes on from NC_086124.1 coordinate 264,360, forward strand.
AAAGACTCTGAACATTCCTCGGAGCTCACTGTCATCCATCATGGAAAAAGTGGAAAAAAATATGAAGCACACCCCATTGCCTAGGTCAGGCCTCCCCTCTAAACTTAGTCGCTGGAGAAGAATGCATTGTAAGAGTAGCTACTGTGATGCCAACTGCCACTCTGAGAAGCCAGTGGCAGGAGCTGCAGATGAAGTTCATGGCTCCATAATCTGTTAAGGCCTTGCACAAGAAGGGTATTTATGGAATAGTGGCAAATAAAAAGCCCTGGCTTTAAAAAAAAAAGCATGTCCTTGCCTGGAATGACTTTGCAAAGCATCACTTAGAAGATGCTGTAAAAATGTGGAAGAAAGTCTTGTGGTTGGATGAGACTAAACTGGAACTTTTTGGTTTCAACACTAAGTGGTATGTGTGACATAAATCTAATACTGCCTATCACCCAGGAGCGCCATCCCTACTGTAAAGTATGGTGGAGATAGCATCATGTGGTGGGCATGCTTTTCAGAGGCAGGGACGGGAAATCTGGTCAGGATTGATGGGAAGATGTATGCTGCTAGATTCAGAGAGATCCTGGATAAAAACATGCTAGGCTCTGTCAGAAAGCTTAAACTGGGGAGGAAGTATTGTGTGCAGTTTTGGTCCCCTAATCTGAGGAAAGACATCCTTGCCATAGAGGGAGTACAAAGAAGGTTCACCAGATTGATTCCTGGGATGGCAGGACTTTCATATAAAGAAAGACTGGATGAACTGGGCTTGTACTCATTGGAATTTAGAAGTTTGAGGGGGGATCTGATTGAAACGTATAAGATCCTAAAGGGATTGGACAGGCTAGATGCAGGAAGATTGTTCCCGATGTTGGGGAAGTCCAGAACGAGGGGCCACAGTTTGAGAACAGAGGGGAAGCCTTTTAGGACCGAGATTAGGAAAAACTTCTTCACACAGAGAGTGGTGAATCTGTGGAATTCTCTGCCACAGGAAACAGTTGAGGCCAGTTCATTGGCTATATTTAAGAGGGAGTTAGATATGGCCCTTGTGGCTACGGGGGTCAGGGGGTATGGAGGGAAGGCTGGGGCGGGGTTCTGAGTTGGAGGATCAGCCATGATCATAATAAATGGTGGTGCAGGCTTGAAGGGCCGAATGGCCTACTCCTGCACCTATTTTCTATGTTTCTAAGTTCATCTTTCAGCAAGACAACCACCCAAAGCATATTACCAGAGCAACAATGGAGTGGCTTCAAATGAAGAAAACATGTCCTTGAGTGGGCCAGTCAGAATCCTGATCAAACATCTCTGGCAAGACCTCAAGATTGCTATCCACTTCTGCTCCCCAACTAACTTGGCACAGTTTGAGCAATTTTGTAAGGAGGAATGGGTAAATCCTGCTCCATCACGTTGTGCAAAGCTTGTAGAGACGTATCCAAAAATATCACTGGCTGTAATAGCTGCGGGAGATGGTTCAACTTAGTACTGAGCAAAGGGGAATGAATACTGCCGACACTTCAGTTTTCGAATTCTTAGTTTTTCATGCTTTACAATTTTCCCTGTTTTTTGGGCTCTACTGTGGGGGGATAAAAAAAGAAGCATGCAATTCACAAATAAAAATTCTCAGTTAAATTAATCAAAATCCCTGGTTAGAATACTCATTCCTAGCATGGTGAAGAAGATATATAGCCTTCATTACCAGAGGCATATAGTATAAGAATAAGGATATCATGATGCAGTTGTTGAATCAGGTAGCAAAGTTCTCCTCCCCCATTTACTAAAAGATGTGGGGGATTTGGAGAGGATACAGCAGAAGTTACCAGTATGCTGCATGAAACAGAGGATATGAGTTAAAAGGAGATGCTGGACAAACTTGGATTGTTTTCTGGGAAGTTTCCAGTTTATTGTTTTCTCTTCTTTGTTTGTTCATTCAGGAACAGTAGAGATGGCACACAGGATAAAGGAATGCCCTTCTTGCGGGATGTGGGAAGGCAGGGAGACCCCAGGACAACTACTCCTGGGAGAAGTGTACCCAGTTGCAGCTTATAACAATGCTCATTAATCATTTGGAGTTGGAACTGGATGAACTCTGGATAATTCGGGAGGCTGAAAGTGTGATAAATAGGGCACAGAGTTAGTTACACCCAAGGTGCAGGATACGAGGAAGTTGGGTGACAGGAAGAGGAAAGGGGTGAAACAGCCAGCTCCTGTGGCCATCCCCCTCAACAAGTGTGTCACTTTGGATACTGTCAGGGTGGATGAGCAAGCAGAGGAAAGCAGCGGTCGGGTCTCTAGCACTGAGTCTGGCTCTGACTCAGAAGGGTTGTGCTGTGGAGAGGTCGCAGTCTGTGGCAAGAAACATAAGGTTGTATAGTAGGTGAATTTAACTTTCCACATATTGACTGGGATTCCAAGGCTGCAAAAGGACCAGATGGGATAGAGTTTGTCAAATGTGTTCAGGAAAGTTTCCTCAATCAGTATGTAGAAGTCCCAACAAGAGAGTATGTGACATTTGAACTGCTATTAGGGAATGAGACAGGGCAAGTGACAGAAGTTTGAGGAGGGGAACGTTTGTATCTCATGATCACAATGCCCCTAGTTTCAAAGTAAATATGCAAAAACATAGGTTTGGTCCGCGGGTTGAGATTCTAAATTGGAGAAAGGCCGGTTTTGATGGTGTCTGACAGGATCTGTCTGATAATTATGGATTGGGACAGGCTGTTTTCTGGCAAAGGTCTACTTGGTAAGTGAGATGCCTTCAAAAGTGAAATTTTAAGAGTACAAGCTTTGTATGTGCTTGTCAGAATGAAAAGTAAAGATAGCAGGTGCAGGTGGCTTTCAAGAGACACTGAGACCCTGATTAAGAAAAATAAAGAGGTGCATTGCAGGTATAGGCAGGTAGGAACAAATGAGGTGCTTATGGAGTGTGAAAAATACAGAAGTACACCTAAGAAAGAGGTCGGGAGGGCTAAAAGAGAACACAAGGTTGCTTTAGCAGACAAGTTGAAGGAGAATCCTAAGGCATTCTATAGATATGTTAAGAGCAAAAGGATTGCAAGGGACAAAATTGGTCCTCTGGAAGATCAGAATTATAGGCCACTGAGCCTGACATCGGCAGTGGGAAAGTTATTGGAAGGTATTCTAAGGGAATGAATATGTAAGTATTTGGATAGACATGGATTGATTCAGGATCGTCAGCATGGCTTCTTGCTTGGTAGGTCATGTCTAACAAATCTTACAGATTTTTTCAAGGAAGTTACCAGGGAAATTGATGAAGGCAAGGCAGTGGATGTTGTCTAAATGATCTTTAACAAAGTGTTTGACAAAGTCCCGCATGAGAGGTTGATCAAGAAGGTTCGGTCACGTGGCAACCAATATGAAGTAGTAAATTGGATTAGACATTGGCTTTGTGGGAGAAGCCAGAGAGTGGTAGTAAATGGTTGCCTGTCTGACTGGAGGCCTGTGACTAGCGGAGTACTGCAGGAATCTGTGCTGGGTCTGTTGTTGTTTGTCATCTATATCAATGATTTGGATGATAATGTGGTTAACTGGATCAGTAAATTTGTGGTTGACACCAAGATTGGGTGTCTAGTGGACTATCAAGGCTTGCAGTAGGATCTGGACCAGTTGGAAAAATGGGCTGAAAATGACATAGGGAATTTAATGCAGTTAAGTATGAGGTGTTACACTTGGTTAGGGCCAACTAGGGTAGGTCTTATACAGTGAATGATAGGGCACTGGGGAGTATGGTAGAACAAAAGGATCTGGGAATACAGGTCCATAATTCATTGAAAGTGGTGTCACGGGTAGATAGGGTCATAAAGAAAGCTTTTGGTGCATTGGACTTCATAAATCAAAGTATTTGGTACTGGAAATGGGATGTTATGTTGAAGTTGTATAAGATGTTGATGAGGCCTAACTTGGAGTATTGTATGCAGCTTTGGTCACCTTCCTGTAAATATGGTTTGAAGAGTACAGAGAAAATTTAGAAGGATGATGCCGGGTCTGGAGGACCTGTGTTATATGGGAAGATTAAATAGGTTAGGACTTTATTCCTTGGAACTTAGAAGGTTGAGAAGAGATTTGATAGAGGTATACAAAATTGTGAGGGGTATAGATAGGGTAAATGCAAGGAGGCTTTTTCCTCTGAGGTTGGGTGGGTCTACAACTGGAGGTCGTGGGTTAAGAGTTAAAGGTGAAAAATTTAAGAGGGGACATGAGGGGAAACTACTTCACTTAGAAAGTCATGAGACTGTGCAACGAGCTGCCAACGTGTGTGGTGCATGTGAGCTTGATTTTATCGTTTAAGAGAAGTATGGGTAGGGACATGGATAGTAGGGGATTGGAGAGCTAAGGTCCCAGTGCAAGTTGATGGGAGTAGACAGTTTAAATTGTTTTGGTATGGACTAGATGGGCCGAAGCTGCACTCTTTTATGACTCTATGATTATGACTATGAGTGTCAGGCTCAGGGAAGACCTCATAGAGTTTATCAAATTATGAAACAACATCAACATGGTAGATGGCCCGAATCTTTTTCCCAGGGTAGAAGTGTCAAATACTGGAGGGCATAGCTTTAAGGTGAGAAGGGAAAATTCAAAGGTGATGTATGGAGCAAGATTTTTTTACACTGAGTGTTGGTGCCTGGAACACACTGCTAGGGGTGGTTGTAGAAGCAGATACAACAGTAGCATCCAGGAGGCTTTTGGACTGGCACATGAATATGTGGGGAATGGAGAGATGAGCATCATGTGCAGGAAGAGAGATCACACTTGGCATAGACAGAGAAACAAACGGGCACAATGGAAACTTGATTTAAAGTGACAAAGGTTGTGAAGCGAATATGCCTGGATACTTCTCCAATGGAAAGCAATAAGGAGATTTAAAGTAGTGTCACAGGTAGATAGGGTTGTAAACAGAGTTTTTAAGCACGTTGGCCTTTATAAATCAAAGTATTGCGTACAGGAGTTGGGATGTTATGTTGAAGTTGTATCAGACATTGGAGAGGCCTAGTTTGGAGTATTGTGTACATAAACACAAGAGATTCTGCTGGTGCTGGAAATCCTGAGCAAAACACACACAATGCTTGAGGAACTCAGCAGGTCAGGCAGCATCTATAGAGGGAAATAAACAGTTTGGGGTTAAGGCCCTTCATCAGGACTGGAAAGGAAAGGGGAAGAAGCCAGAATAAGAAGGTGGGGGAGGGGAAGGAGTACAAGATGACGTGATAGGTGAGACTAAATGAGGGGGATGGGTGGATGAAGTAATAAACTGGAAGGTGATTGGTGGAAGAGGTGAAGGGCTGAAAAAGGAGGAATCTGATAGGAGAGGACAGTGGCCCAAGGAAGAAAGAGAAGGAGGAGGGTCACCAGAGGGAGGTCATGGGCATGTGAGGAGAAGGAAGGGGTGAAAGGAGAAGCAGAATGGGGAATGGATAAAGAGAGAAGGGTGAAGGGGGAGAAATTACTGGAAGTATGAGAAATAGATGTACATGCCATTTGATTGGAGGCTACCCAGACTGAATATCAAGGGTTGCACCTCTGGCTTAAGTATGACCTCATCAAAGTAATAGAGGGGGCCAAGGACCAACATGTCAGTGGGGAAATCATCCACTGTCCTATCTTATCAGATTTCTTCCACCTATCATCTCCCAGCTTCTTACTTGATCCACATTCCCTCCTGAATGATTTCACCTCCTACCTGCCAGCTTGTACTCTTTCCCACCATACCCTCCTCCAGTTCTTTTTCTGACTTCATCCCCCTTCCTTTCTAGTCCTGATGGAGGGTCTCTTTCTAGTCCAAAATGCTGACTGTTTATTCCTCTCCATAGATGCTGTGTGACCTATAACATTTTGTATCTGTTGCTCAGGACTTCCAGCATCTGTAGAATCTCCTGTGTTTAAAAATATAGTCATGTTGATCAGACAGCATCTTCCTTTGTCAAAACCATGCTGGCAATCTGATTAGCTTTTGCCTTTCAAAGTCGTCCTTAATTCATGCACTCAGAAATGTTTTCTAATAATTTCCCTACAACTAATGTAAGCCTTACAGATCTGTAATTGTCAGGCTTTTCACTATGGCCCATCTTGAAAAGAAAGATATTATTTGCAGTTCTCCATTCATTGTGGCCAATGAAGATTTAAAATTGTCAGTCAGAGACCTGACAATTTCTTTCCTTGCCCTCCATAGCAACCTGGGGCAAATCTCATCCAGCCCTGAGGATTTAGCCACCTTTTGTGCTCGCTAAGAAATCAGGTACCTCATCGTTCTTTATCAAGACTGCCACTGGAATTTCACCTTCTCCTTTTCTGAATCCACAAGAGCAAAGTCATTTTCCTTTGTGGATGTCAATGAGAGGTGTTCATTTAGGAGCTCATCTATACCATCTGACTCTGTGCACACATTATCCCCAGTGGGGTCTTCTCTTTTTCTGGTTTTTCATCATTCCTTGTATGCCTTCAGATTTATCTTAATCGTGTTCATCATTGCAAGTTAATACATGGGCAAGAGAAACATTTAATATTTCATTCAATCTTGTGTTTTCTTTCTAGAGCCAAATCCCCCCATTGATGAAGTAATCAACTCATCTGGTGTTGTGGAAAGATTTGTAGAATTTTTGAAAAGAAATGACAATTACACACTACAGGTAAAATTTACAATCCCACACTTGATTTCAGAAGATATTTGATACTCAGAGTCAGTGGTAAGAGGGAAAGTGTCTTATTGCACAGTTTAATATACTTCACTGCCCAAAGTTGGGTGATGCAAATTATTAATTGTGCATTTGAATTGTAGAACAGAGACACAAGAGATTCTCAGATGCTGGAAATCTTGAATGACCTGGGGAGCTAATCAGGCCAGGCAGCGTCTATGGGGGAAAACGAACAGTTGACATCTTGGCCTGACACCCTTCATACAATCGTGATGAAAGGCCTTCATTGATGCTGCCTGAACTGCTGAGATCCCCAGCATTTTGAGCAAATTGTAGAATAGCCTTGAGAGTTAAAAGCTGCCACTTAACTCAGTAAGAGCCAAGAATTGTAAAACCTTGTTTAAAACCTTGACTTGAGTTTCTACATAAACATATTTAGTGAATTAATTGAATGATAGAAAGAAGCAGAAGAAGTGTTCTCTAGCTTAAACAAATTGGAGATTGGCATGGCACAAAAACAAGTCTTTTGATGCTTTATACATGCTGGTGCCTTTCAAGTACCTATCCAGATTATTCCTAAATGTGAGATTTCATCTCACCACCACTGATCAGACAATACATCTCAGATTCCAATCACCTTCAGATCCCATTGCCCCTTACCTTAAACATATACCCTTGAATTTCAGACACTCTGTCATAGAGTCACAGAGTTGCAAGCGTGAAAAGAGGTCCTTCAGCCCATACTTGTCCATGCCAACCAAGATGCTTTGTGCATTTATTGTATTCAGGTCTGGATAACTTAGAAACTATATTTTATATATTTTTTAAAAAGGGGTCTTTGATTTTTTTTTGTATTTGTGATTTTGTGAAAATTCAATCCAGTTCCGTGACTGGTAAATTTCTTTTTAAGAAGGGGGCTGCTATATCTCTCTGGATTGGGTTGGAATGGGATGGGATGGGGAGGAGGAATGGAAGAACTGAATGTGCCCAAGCTGACACAGTTTACTACGTAATTAGAAGAACCTCCTTTTGCATTTACTGATGTGGATATTTCAGCATTGTGTGTGCAGTTCTGTCCTCTCTACAGAATTGCTTTTGAAGCTGGAGATAACTCATGCAATGTGCTTTGACTTGCAGATCAATACTAGTGCAGGCTATTTTGCTAGAGCAGCTGCAGCTCAAAATCTGTATAGATAACTCAAGTTTAGCTAATGTAGAAGAAAGTTAAATTCCAAATGTTACCTTACACTTCTCTTTTTTTTTCCAAGTTTGAAGCAGCGTGGGCTTTGACAAATATAGCTTCAGGTACATCTCTCCAGACAAAAGTGGTCATAGAGGCTGGTGCTGTTCCTATTTTTATCGAGCTACTAAACTCTGAGTATGAAGATGTTCAAGAACAGGTAAGATGCCATGTTCCATTTTAATTGAAGTTTTGTACTTCAACACAGAGCACTATTTTTTCTCAATGTCCATGACAGCTCTTTGAAAGTGCTGCACAGGTAGTTGATTCTATTGGCTTTCATTTTCCTTTTGAAGCATATATATCTGGTTTCTTTTTGAAATTTGCTATTGGATCTCTTATGGCCAGTCTGTTTGACTGTTGCTCCTTGCTATGGGTTATTTTGTTATTGCTAGAAAATGTTAAGTCTGCTGGGTCTATGGAGTTGTAGATTCAGAGATGTATAGCACTGACATTTGCCCCCTTGGCCCACTATGACCTATTTCCCTATTTACACTGATCCTGTTTGCCTGAATAAGACCATAAAATGTAGGAGCAAAGTTAGGCCATTTGGCCACCAAGACTGCCCACCATTTCATTATGGTTGATCCATTTCCCTCTCAACCCCATTCTCCACTTTTCTCCCTGTAACCTTTCACACCTTGATTAATCAAGATATCAACCTGTGCCTCAAATATACCCAATGACTTGCCTCCACAGTCACCTGTGGCAACGAATTCCAAAGATTCACCACCCTCTAGCCAAAGAAATTCCTCCTTATCTCCTTCCCTGTATCCTGAGTCTCTGTGCCCTCTGGTCCTAGACTCCCCCATTATAGGAAACATCCTCTCCACATCCACTTTATCTCAGCCCTTCAACATCCAATAGGTTTCAGTATCTAAACTCCAGCAAGTAGCCACCAGGACGTATGATCAGCGTTTCATTCCCTGAATCATTCTCATGAACCTCCCCTGAGCCCTCTCCAATGTCAGTGCATCCTTTCTTAAATAGGGGGCATAAGAATGCACAACTGGACAATGAGATGTGACTAAGCCTTCCAAGGCCACATCCCTTAAATGAATAGATAAAATTAAATTATCCTTCTGGTTCCAGCTCTGAACAAGTTTGTTGTGAATTTCACAGCTATAGCATGTACCTTTCGTACCTTTATTCTCATTCATTCATTCATTCATTCATTCATTCATTCTTTCTCTCTCTCTCTCTCTCTCTCTCTCTCTCTCTCTCCCCCTCCCTCCCTCCCCCCACATTCTTTCTTTTCTCTCTCCTCCTCCCCCCCCTCCCTCCATGAATCTGTTAACTAGGCTGCTCAGATCACCCCCAAGACCTTGGCCTCCATTCTATTCTAGATATTCCCTTAGTTCTATCCATTTGTGCACTGACTTGTGTTTGTACTTTTCCTGAAACATTTCTTCATTTCCCTTTCTGATGCTACCCGGCCTGTTGGGTATTTCCTGAATTTTCTGTTTTTAATTCTGGGTCCTCTCGTCTTTTCACTTAAATGAAGTTCTAACATTCTTGAAATTTTCATTTACGTTCTGATGCCTTGATAATCTTTCCAAATTGTGGAACCCAGAAACTGTGCTGGAATATTGGCCGGTTTTAGGTATTTCTTTCAATTCTTTATATTTACAATAAGACAACTGGCCAATGTTCTGCTTTCTCAAATGTGACTGATTTTTAATAAAACATATGTATATCTAATGGTTTTAAAGTTTGAATTTGTCTTGTAGGCAGTGTGGGCTTTGGGAAACATTGCGGGTGATAGTGCAGTATGCAGGGACTTTGTACTTCACTGCGGCACCCTTTCGCCTTTGTTACAGTAAGTAGTTGTATTCGTCACAGCATTTCACAATTAATTTATTTCCCACTTAGGGAAAAATGAAGTTGGTTCTCTTCAGGTCAATGAGTGTCATAGCAAAATGTGCAGTTGAAATATTGAATTGTAAATTATAATCCAATTGTTTATGGATTAACTGTCATAAAATTGATTTTTTTTGCTTGGACGAGGATTTGAACTGTATTAAAATTTCTGGAAAGGGGTTAAGAACACATTAAAATGTTTGCATGAATGTGGGTGGGACTATTTTATGACGAAACTTTGGTGCATTTGAGATAGAAATTGTTCATCTTAAACATGTGAATACATTCTTGTTTACAACAAGCAACTTTCTCACAGTAATCTGTTGCTATAACAGCTGCAAGCTCCTCTGTTGTGTGTTTTATTTCTCTTTCTAGATTATTGATCAAATCTAACAGACTCACAATGACAAGAAATGCTGTCTGGGCACTGTCTAATTTGTGCAGAGGGAAAAATCCACCACCTGATTTTGAGAAGGTAAATATCCTGTTTTTAAATATATTTATATCACATGACTTTTAACTTGAATAAACTGATAAAGCTATACAGTGTAGAAACCGGTCCTTTGGTTCAACTCATCCATACTAGTCCCATTTCCTTTGTTTGGCCCATAACCCTCTCTAAACCCTTCCTATTGATGTTCCTGTCCAGCATCCTTTAAACATAGTAATTGTATTCATTTCCACAGCTTCCTCTGTTAACTCATTCCATGTACCCACCATCCATCAGGCGAATACCTTGTCCCCGGGTTCTTTTTAAACCTCCTTTCAACCCTACCCTGGGGAAATGACTGTGACCATTCACCTTACCTGTGCCTCTGGCTCAAAGTTAATTCTTCACCCTCCTGTGTGCCTGGGAGAAAGCCTGTCTGGTCTCTCCTTCTAACTCAAGCTGCCCAGTGCCTGTAACATCCTTCTGAATCTTTTCTGCACCCTTTGTAGTTTAATTTCATGCTCTCTACAGTGAGGCAATCAGACTGCACCTAACACTCATGGGATTTAAGGGCAGAATTCGGCCATTTGGCCCATTGAGTCTGCTCTGCCATTTCATCATGGTTCATCCATTTCTCTGTCATCCCCAATTTCCTGCCTTCCCGCTGTACCCCTTCATGCCCTGACCAATCAAGAATCAATCAACCTCTGCCTTAAATATACGTAAAGACTTAGCCTCCACAGCTTGTGGTAATGAATTACACAGATTCACCACTCTCAAGCTAAAGAAATTCTTCCTCATCTCTGTTCTAAAAGGATGCCCCTCAATTCTGAGGCTGTGTCCTCTAGTCTTAGACACTCCCACCGTAGGAATCATCCTCTCCACATCCACTCTATCAAGGCCTTTCACCATACGATAGGTTTCAATGAGTACACCCCTCATTCTTCTGAATTCCAGTGAATACAGGGCCAGAGCCATCAGTCAGTTTTCACATGATAAGCCATTTAATCCTGGAATCATTTTTGTGAACCTCCTTTGAACCCTCTTCAGTTTCAGCACACCCTTTCTAAGGTAAGGAGCCCAAAACTAGAGGCCTCACCAGTGCTTCATAAAGTCTCAACATTACATCCTTGCTTTTATATTCTAGTTCTCTTGAAATGAAATGAATGCTCACATTGCATTTGACTTCCTCACCACAGAATGAGCCTGCAAATTAACCCTTAGGGAACCCTGCTCAAGGACTCCCAAATCTAATTGCATCTCAGATTTTTGTATTTTCTATTTAGAAAATAGTCAACCCTTTTCCTTTCTTCTACCAAAGCACATGATCATACACTTTCTGACACTGTATTCCATCTGCCACTTCTTTGCCCATTCTTCTAATCCAGGAGTCCCCAACCTTTTTTGCACTGCGGACCGGGTTCATATTGACAATATTCTTGCGGACCGGCCGACCGGGGGGCCGGGGGGGTGGTGGGGAATGGTTGCCAACGGACAAGAGTAGCAGTCAAATACATTGTGTTTACCCAAGAAAGACTACAATGACCATGAAGCCTTGCGCGAGCACCAGTGCACATGCGTGTACGTGCCGATTTTTCTTTTCTGCAAATCGTTTTTGGCGATTCTGTACGTGGGGGGGGGGGGGTGTTAATCACGACCGGAATATCGGTGATAAGTGGCTAATACACTCAATTTCGTTTCTAAAAGGGTTTATCTAACGAATTTAATATTAAACACACAGCGCATATTTTCCTCGCATGAATATAGCGATAAGTCAATTATCAGGGAGGACAGAGGAGCTTTAAGTAAGTGTTGAACAAACTTCCAGTAGAAGTGGTAGAGGCAGGTTCGATATTATCATTTAAAGTTAACTGGACAGCTATATGGACAGGAAAGGAATGGAAGGTTATGGGCTGAGTGCAGGTCGGTGGGACCAGGTGAGAGTAGCGTTCGGCACGGACTAGAAGGGCAGAGATGGCCTGTTTCCATGCTGTAATTGTTATCTGGTTATATAAGTCAATAGCATCATAACATTTTAAGTAACGTTTGGATATTAAACACACAGCACATATTTTCCTCGTATGAACATATAAAATCATTGCAACGCACCAATATCGCTGAATCAGTGGGAGCCCTGGGCTGAATACTTGTTCCCTGCAACAAGACGGTCCTATCGAGGGGTGATGGGAGACAGCGATACTCGAATGGGTTCCTTATGTCCAGTCTATTTCGCAATTTAGTTTTCGTTGCATTCATAGCAGAGATACGTTGGAAATGGAAGCAACGTTTTCAGTGCCTCCGTGGCTATCTCAGGATATTTAGCCTTGACTTTGATCCGGAATGCCAGCAGAGATGTTATGTCAAACATACTTTTCAGCCCGCTGTCATTTGCAAGCTCAAGAAGTTGATCTCCTTCCCGCTCTGACATGGATGATGCGTGCGTAATGAACTCGCGTGCGTTCAAGTTCCACAGTGGGTGTGACAGGGAATGAGGAAAGGTGCAGCTGACTCCTATCGTTAAATCATATTGTTTCCTCGCGGCCCGGTAGCGCATGCCTTGCGGCCCGGTACCGGTCCGCGACCCGGTGGTTGGGGACCGCTGTTCTAATCTGTCTAAGTCCTTCTGTAGCCTCTCTAATTCTTCAAAACTACCTGCCCCTCCACCTATCTTTCAGATTGTCTGCAAACCTTGCAACAAAGCAATTCATTCCATCATCCAAATCATTGACATATAATGTGAAAAGAATCAGCCCCAACAGTAACCCCTGTGGAACACCACTAGTCACCGGCAGCCAACCAGTCTTTGCCTCCTGCTAATCAGCCATTGCTTTATTAATGCTAGAATCTTTCCTCTAATATGATGGGCTCATAGCTTGTTAAGCAGCTTCATGTGTGGCACCTTGTCAAAGACATTCTGAAAATCCAAGTATACAACATCAACAATTCTCCTTTGGCTATCCTGCTTGTTATTTCTTCAAAGAATTCCAAGAATTCTTTGTCAGGCAAGATTTCCCTTGAGGAAACCATCCTGACTATGACTTATTTTATCATGTGTCTCCAAGTACCCAGAAACCACATCCTTAACAATTGACTCCAACATCTTCCCAACCACTGAGGTCAGACTAATTATCTTTTAATTTCCTTTCTTCTGTCTCTCTCCCTTCTTGAAGGGCAAAGTGACATTTGCAATTTTCCAATCTTCCAGAACCACTCCAGAGTCTAGTGATTCTTGAAAGATAACTACTAATAATTCCACACTCTCTTCAGCCACCTTTTTCAGAACTCTGGGGTGTACACCATTTGGTCCAGGTGACTTACGTACCTTCAGATATTACAGTTAGCCAAGATCAGTCTCTCTAGGAATGGTAACTTCACACACTTCATGCCCACTGACAGCTGCAACTTTCCACCATACTGCTAGTGTCTTCCACAGTGAAGACTCATGCAAAATACTTCAGTCCATCTGCCATTTCCTTGTCCCCCGATACTATCTCTTCAGCATTGTTTTCCAGTGGTCCAATATCCACTTTTGCCTCTCTTTTACACTTTACATACCTGAAGAAATTTTTGGTATCCTCTTTAATATTATTGGCTAGCTTACTTTCATATTCCATCTTTACCTAGAAACATAGAAATCTACAGCACATTACAGGCCCTTTGACCCATAATGTGTCAACCATGTAATCTACTCTAGAAACTGCTTCGAATTTCCCTACCGCATAGCCCTCTATTTTTCTAAGCTCTATGTACCTATCTAAGACCATAAGACAAAGGAGCAGAAGTCGGCCATTCGGTCCATCGAGTCTGCTCCGCCATTTTATCATGAGCTGATCCATTCTCCCATTTAGTCCCACTCCCCCGCTTTCTCACCATAACCTTTGATGCCCTGGCTGCTCAGATACCTATCAATCTCTGCCTTAAATACACCCAATGACTTGGCCTCCACTGCTGCCTGTGGCAACAAATTCTGTAGATTCATCACCCTCTGACTAAAAAAATTTCTTCGCATTTCTGTTCTGAATGGGCGCCCTTCAATCCTTAAGTCATGCCCGCTCGTACTAGACTCCCCCATCATGGGAAACAACTTTGCCACATCCACTCTGTCCATGCCTTTCAACATTCGAAATGTTTCTATGAGGTCTCCTAACTTCTAAGAGTCTTTTAAAAGACCCTATTGTACTCGCCTCTACCACCTTCGCTGGCGGTGCATTTCACACATCCACCACTCTGTGTAGGAAAACTTATCTCTGATTTCCCCCTTGTACCTACTTCCAAGCACCTTAAAACTATGCCCCCTTGTGTTAGGCATTTCAGCCCTGAGAAAATGCCTCTGGTTATCCACACTATCAATGCCTCTCATCATCTTATACACCTCTATCAGGTCACCTCTCATCCTCCGTCGCTCCAGAGAGAAAAGGTTGAGTTCACTCAACCTATTCTCATAAGGCATGCTCCCCAATCCAGGCAACATCCTTGTTAATCTCCTCTGCACTCTCTCTATAGTATCCTTTAGGTCAATCGGTACATTTAATGTCAGAGAAGTGTATACAATATACATCCTGAGATGCTTTTTCTTCGCAACCATCCATGAAAACAGAGGAGTGCCCCAAAGAATGAATAGCAGTTAAATGTTAGAACCCCTAAGTTCCCCCCCCACCCCCGGCTCCTCTCCTTCCTGTGTGTAAACAGCAGTGAGCAACAATCCCCCCTCCCCACCAGCAAAAAATAAGGCGCACCCAGTACCAGCACTCAAGTGTGAGCAAAGCAATAGCAAAGACACAGGCTTGCAGTTACCCCAGAGACTGCACTGTTCACCTGATAATTTGACATGCTGCAGGCTCGCTCTCTCCTAATAAGGGAGAAAGAGGTGACTCATGTAAATCAGTATGTTAGATAATAATGAAACAGAAATATTAAATGAGCAGCAAGTGAAATTTTAATCAAGTAATATACTAATATAACCATATAACAATTACAGCATGGAAACAGGCCATCTTGGCCCTTCTAGTCCATGCCGAACTCTTACTCTCACCTAGTCCCACCGACCTGCACTCAGCCCATAACCCTCCATTCCTTTCCTGTCCATATATCCATCCAATTTAACTTTAAACGACAACATCAAACCTGCCTTAACCACTTCTGCTGGAAGCTCGTCCCACACAGCTACCACTCTCTGAGTAAAGAAGTTCCCCCTCATGTTACCCTTAAACTTTTGCCCTTTAACTCTCAACTCATGTCCTCTTGTTTGAATCTCCCCATTCTCAATGGAAAAAGCCTATCCACGTCAACTCTATCAATCCCCCTCATAATTTTAAATACCTCTGTCCAGTCTCCCCTCAATCTTTTAAGCTTCAAAGAATAAAGACCTAACTTGTTCAACCTTTCTCTATAACTTAGGAGATGAAACCCAGACAACATTTTAGTAAATCTCCTCTGTACTCTCTCAATTTTATTGACAACTTTCCTATAATCCGGTGACCAGAACTGTAAACAATACTCCAAATTTGGCCTTACCAATGCCTTATACAATTTCAACATTACATCCCAACTCCTATACTCAATGCTCTGATTAATAAAGGCCAGCATACCAAAAGCTTTCTTCACCACCCTATCCACATGAGATTCCACCTTCAAGGAACTATGCACCATTATTCCTAGATCCCTCTGTTCTACAGCATTCTTCAATTCCCTACCATTTACCATGTATGTCCTATTTTGATTAGTCCTACCAAAATGTAGCACCTGGCATTTTTCAGCATTAAATTCCATCTGCCATCTTTCAGCCCACTCTTCTAACTGGCCTAAATCTTTCTGCAAGCTTTGAAAACCTACTTCATTATCCACAATGCCACCTATCTTAGTATCATCTGCATACTTACTAATCCAATTTACCACCCCATATCCAGATCATTAATATATATGACAAACAACATTGGACCCAGTACGGATCCCTGAGGCACACTGCTACACATCATCCTCCAATCTGACACACAGTTATCCACCACTACTCTCTGGCATCTCCCATCTAGCCACTGCTGAATCCATTTTACTACTTCCATATTAATGCCTAACGATTGAACCTTCCTAACTAACCTTCCGTGTGGAACCTTGTCAAAGACCTTGACGTCAAACTCACAGGCCGATAATTGCTAGGTTTACTCTTAGAACCCTGTACAGGCACAGATAAAATAAAATGTACAGGAATTAACTTATACAGAAGAGCACTTCCGCTTCTAAAGTGAGACGTTCAACATACAGGCAAAGTTACATGTCTGCAAGTGTGGGGTTGTCAGAAGCAGAAGTCAGAGAAAGGAGGTCTTCTAGACGCCACATTTCATGCGACCGCCAGGCGGCCGGGGATTCGGCGCTGGGCTCTATCCTCTTCACTTGCAGTTACTGAGGGAATCCTTGTTAGTTTCTTTTCCTCCGCTTAGTAATATGCTTAAATTCAGTGGGTCACCACGTCTGATCTAAGATCGTAGGCAGAAGAGAACGGAGTGCCGGCCGGAGAGCAGTGCATGACTGCTGGCAGGCGGGCGAGAAGGTGGACCGACCCAGCGCGCGCCAGCTCCCCTGCTGTTGGCAGGTGAGGCGGGCGGGTGCTAGGCGGCCGCGTCTCACGCAAATGATATTAATAAATGCAGGAAAACAAGCAGGAATCGCCTGTCTGTGTTTACAAGAGCACGCAACACTTGAACAGATCTAGCGCAACCAGAACAATGCGCAGCATATTGGTATGGTGGCCCGGAAAACTTGAAATTACAGTTGTGCGGAAAATTTGAAATCAGTGCGGGATTAGCGAAGGAACGGGATTACAGGTAGTCGGATTAGTGAAGGTCGACCTGTACTACTCGTTCACTCAGTATTTGACATACCACAGGCTCTCTCTCTCCCTGATAAGGGAAAAAGAAGTATCCCCATTTCACAGTGAGAGGGAAGACATAACAAAACAACTCGCTGATTTATAGTGTTAAAAGTCTGTTGCGTTGCTTTTTCTGAGCTCTGTACCTCTGGGCACACAACCAACAGCAGGCCCACTGCTTCCGATCTACATTGTTCTCTCGCAACGCATCAGTCGGCGACGGCAGCACCAGCCCTGAATTCGCCTGCCTCCAGGGTCATGAAAATCCAGCACTCTGAAGACGCGTTAGCCTTCTAGGCTGTGTCCTTGGCATATCGAAAAGCGGCCAATCGTGAGGCCCTGAGAGCAGGTTGCATTCCCGCAAAGAACTGAAGTCAGACTGTAACTCCAGGTCAGGGTCTTCAAAAGAACCTTGGAAAGGGAAAAAGAGATATCAAAGACAGAAATAAAGCTGTTTCCAAAGATGCAAGCAAAGGAGTCACTGTTTAGCGCTATCACTCAACTCCACCTTCAGTATCCACATCCTTCCTGTAATGAAGTGACCAGAACTAAACACAGTACTCCAAGTGGGGTCTAACTAAGGTCTTGTATAGCTGTAACATTACCTCATAGATCTTGAACTTAATCCCAAGGTTGACAAAGGCCAACACACCATATGCCTTCTTAACAACACTATCAACCATCGCACCAGCTTTGAGTGCCCTGTGGACATGGACCTCAAGATCTCGCTGATCCTCCACACTGCCAAGAGTCTTACCATTAATATTATATTCTGTCTTCAAATTTGACCTACTAAAATGAACCATTTCACGCTTATCTGGGTTGAAGTCCATTTGCCACTTCTCAGCCCAGTTCTGCATTGTATCAGTGTCACACTGTAACCTCTTACAACCCTCCAGCCTATTTATAATGCCCCCAACTTTTGTGTCATCAGCAAACTTAGTAACCCACCCGTCTATTTCCTCATCCAGGTCATTTATAAAAATCACAAAAGAGGAGGGGTTCGAGAACAGATACCTTTGGTACACCACTGGTCATAGTCATACTTTATTACTGACCTCCATGCAGAATACGAACCTTCTTGATGACTTTTTGGTTGTCTTCTGATGGTATTTAAAAGCTTCCCAATCCTCTAATTTCCCACTAAATTTTGCTCTATTATGTGCCCCCTCGCCTTCTAGCCATTGCTGCTCTGCCGTCATCCCTGCCAGTGTTCTTTTCCAGTCAATTCTGGTCAACTCCTCTCTCATGCCTCTGTAATACTGATGCACTATAACATCTACAGCTGTAACGTGACATCCCATCTCTGAATCAAAATCAGGTTTATTATCACCGAAATACATCCTGAAACTTGTGTTTTGCAGCAGCAGTACAGAGCAATATTAAAAAATTACTATAAATTATAATAATATATATAAAGTAAATAGTGCAACAAGAGAGCAAAAATGGTGAAGTAGTGTTCATGGGTTCATGGACCATTCAGAAATCTGATGGAGGGGAAGAAGCCTTTCCTAAAACATTAAGCATGCATCTTCAGGCTCTGTCCTTCTCATTGATGATGTCCTGGATGGTGAGGGTCCTTAATGATAGATGCCGCCATCTTGAGGCATTGCCTTTTGAAGATGGCCTTGATGGTGGGAGGCTCGTTCCCACGGTGGAGCTGGCTGAGTTTACAACCCTCCGCAGCTTTTTCCAATCCTGTACGGTGGCCCCTCCATTCCAGACAGTGATGTAACCAGTTAGAATACTCTCCATGGTACATCTTTAGAAATTTGCTGGATTTCCTAATTGAAATGTAGCTGCTGGCATGCTTTCTTCGTAATTGAATCAATATGTTGGGTCCAGGATGTTGACACCGAGATACTTGAAGCAGCCTTCCCACTGCTGCCTCTTGATGAGTGTGCTATCTGCCAACCTCCCCCTTCTGAGGTCCACAATCAGTTCCTTGTTCTTACTGACTTTGAGTGCACGGTTATTGTTGTGACACCACTCAACCAGCAGATCAATCTCACTCCTGTATGCCTCCTCAATACCATTTGAGATTCTGCTAACAACAGTTGTGTCATTGGCGAATTTATGGTTGGTGTTTGAGCTGTGATTAGCCATAGTCATGGGTGTAGATAGAGTTGAGCAGTGTGCTAAGCATGCATCCTTGAGGTGCACCGGTGTTGATTATCAGCAAGGAGGAGTTAGTCCAATCAGCACAGACTGTGGTCTCCCGAAGAGGAAGTCAAGGATCCAGGTATAGAGACAACACACACAAAATGCTGGTGAACACAGCAGGCCAGGCAGCATCTATAGGAAGAGGTACAGTCGACGTTTCGGGCCGAAACACTTTGTCAGGACTAACTGAAAGAAGAGATAGCAAGAGATTTGAAAGTGGGAGGCGGAGGGGGAGATCCGAAATGATAGGAGAAGACGAGAGGGGGAGGGATGGAACCAAGAGCTGGAAAGTTGATTGGCAAAAGGGATACAAGGCTGGAGAAGGGAGAGGATCGTGGGATGGGAGGCTTAGGGAGAAAGAAAGGGGGAGGGGAGCATCAGAGGAAGATATAGTGCGAGAGGCAGAGGGAGAAAAAGAGAGAGGAAGAAAAGGGGAAAAAAATAATAAGGGATGGGGTAAGAAGGGGTGGAGGGACATAACGGAAGTTAGAGAACTCAATGTTCATGCCATCATGTTGGAGGAACAACACCTTATCTTCTGTCTGGGTAGCCTCCAATTCCTCCGTCGCTGCTGCATCTGCTCTCAGGACATCTGTTTTTCTTTCCAGAACAAAGGAGATTTCCTCCTTTTTCAAATAAAGTGGCTTCCCTTCGTCCCATCAATGCTACCCTCACCAGCATCTCTTCTACTTCATGCCTGTCTGCTCTCACCCCTTCCTCCTGTCACCCTACCAGGGATAGGGTTATTGTTCTCACCTACCACCCCACCAGCGTCCGTGTCCAGCACCTAATTCTCTGCAACTTCTGCCATCTCCAACGGGATCCCACCAGTAAGCACGTCTATCCTCCCCCCCCTTCCTGTTTTCTGCAGGGATTGCTCCCTACGTGACTGCCTTGCCCATTCGTCCCTCCCCACTGATCTCTCTTCTGACACTTATCCTTGCAAGTGGAACAAGTGCTACACTTCCTCCCTTACTACCATTCAATGTTGTATTGGCGGGACATTGGAGTCAAAGAATACTACAACCCGTCTGGTCTGTGCCAAACTGTTATTCTGCCTCGTTCCACTAACCTGCACCTGGACCGTATGCCTCCCATTCATGTACTTATCTAAACTTCTCTTAAAAATTGCAATCGAACCCACATCCATCACTTCCACTGGCAGCTCGTTTCACACTTAGCTCCACTCTTTGAGTGAAGAAGTTCTTCCCTCAGGTTCCCCTTAAATATTTCACCTTTTATCCTTAACCTTTGACTTTCAATTCTAATCTCACGCAACCTCAGTGGGAAAAGCCTGCTTATGTTTACCCTGTCTACACCCCTCATAATTGTGTATATCTCTATCAAATCTCCCCTCATTCTCATATGCTCCTAACCTGTTCAATCTTTCCCTATAGTTCAGGTCCTCAAGTCTTGACAACATCCTTGTACATTTTCTCTGTAATTGTCTAAATGAATGGATAATTTCAATGTTATTTAATCTTCATCTTCAATTTAGAAAGCAGTTAAAATGAATAAACCTCTATTTTACCTACAGGTTTCGCCATGTTTAGCTGTACTAGCCAGATTACTGTTCAGCAGTGACCCTGACTTGCTTGCTGATGCTTGTTGGGCATTATCGTACTTGTCAGATGGACCCAATGAGAAAATTCAGGCTGTTATTGACTCTGGGATTTGCAGACGATTGGTGGAACTCTTAATGTAAGTTTTCTTTGTCCCATGATATAGTAATATTCTTTACGGTCTCAGATTTTTATTTTTGGATCACTCCTTAGACAAAGGTTAGAAACATCAGTGATCCATGAATAGAACTAGAAGTTTACAAGGATAAATAAGTATTTGAGTATTCACTATTTTATTTTCCCTATTCACTTAATATACAAAGTCATAACATTTGACATATATTTCCTTGTTTCTTGTTCCATTATTATAATGTACTTGTGCACGTCCCCTGTTGCACCTGTTAGTTTGCTTTATGTCTATCAGGTTTGGAGATGTGAGGGCTATAAATGTCTTATGATAAAATCTCTACCCTTTTGCCAACTAAAACCTGGAAATTGTGTGCTTGGAATGGGCTGCCAAACTGCCTCCTAAATAGGGCTGCACCTTAAATAACAAAGCTCAGAATATTCAGTATCTGTGAAGAAAGAAACAGTTTATGTTTTAAATCCAAGACAAAAGATTGTTGATGGTTGACTGTTTACTCTCTGCTGCTGTCTATTTCTGCTTTTGTGTTTGTTTCAGTTTAACAGCATCTGCTGTGTTTGGCTTTTAGTTTGTATCTGACTTCTCCCAAAGCAACAAATAAAGACTTGTTGATCAGTGTGTGCCAGTCTTGATTTCTGCGCCTTGTATGAAATAGCCTGGTCACATGTTGGATGCATAATTTCTGAGAAATAATTATGTGTATTTCTTATAGGCATAATGATAACAAAGTTGCCTCACCAGCATTAAGAGCTGTAGGTAACATAGTAACAGGTGATGATATCCAGACACAGGTAAGTGCACTACAGGCCTCTCATCTATATTTATTAAGGAAGATGTTGCAATTTCAGGTTTCAAGAAGGGGTCAGACATATTCTAAAAAGAACTGTAGATGCTGTAGAGGTGGATAAACTCTCAGGGCTTATTGACATATATTACTGGCTGCTATAGGAGACAATGGAGAAGATTCTGGTAGCCCTGATAGAGACTTTTATATCTTCATTGGCCACAACTAAGGTGACGGATTACTGGTACCTTTGTTCTAGAAGGCTGTAGAATAAACCAATGACTGTAATGTCGGTGGATGGGAAATTATTGAAAAAAGCACTGAGGGACGGCATTAACTACACTTGGAAAGGTGGGGGGTTGACTGGGGATAGTCAACATTGCTTTCTTGGTGCGGGATCCTCTCTGACCAATTTGACATAGTTTTTTTCTGAAGAAGGTAACAAAATATATGGATGGGGGCAGTGTAGTTGATGATGTCCTTGTGGCCATGGACCCTTGCTGTGTGTCACATATATGAACAATTTGAACATGACAAATTATTAGTAAATTTGCAGATTGACATAAAAATAGATGATCGTGTTGATAGTAAGGAGAATAGTTTTAAGTTAGAGAAGGATAAAAAGTTACAGAAATGCTTAAAGATAAATAAAATCCAGGGTTTGACCAGGTGTAACCTACGGCATAGAAGCAGAGGAGTAAGAGGAGAGGAAGTTGCATCAACATGTTGGCAATTGTCCAAGATGAAATTACTGAGCGATTATGCAGTGAGGGTTTATGGGTTAAGTTAAAAATAAGAGGACGAAAACTATGCTGGGATTGTACTGTAGGCCCCAAATATTTAATGGGAATTACAGTAACAAATTGCCGCTGGAATTGTGGTGGCACTTTAAGGGCTTCTCCCAGCGCATATTCACACTGTAAAACAATGCATTCCACAATGTTCTGCCAAACCAATTAAATCAGTGGAATCATAGAGTCAAAGCAAAGTACACTACAGAAACAGACCCTTCAGCCCACCTAGTCCATACCGAACTATTTCAACTTCCTACTCGCATCGACCTGCACCCAGACTGTAGCCCTCCATACCCCTGCCATCAGTTTACCTTAAACATTGAAGTTTAGCTCACATGCACCACTTGTGCTGGCGGCTTGTTCCACACTCTCACAGCCCTCTAAGTGAAGAAGTTTCCCCTCACTGAATATAAAGGTGGCATCAACATGTGTTCTCACAACATTTCAGTAACTAAACAAGCACTTGAGTTGTCAAGGCATTGCAGGCTGGTAAACATAACTATGTACTTGATCTTAGGATTGTGCATGATGGACCAAAGGGCCTTGATTCTCTGTAATGTGATTCTATGATCCTGAACAGTGTTGATGTAAATTCTTGGAGTTTATTTATTGAATGTTTTGTTTTGAGCAGGTCATATTAAATTGTTCAGCTTTGCCATGTCTGCTACATTTATTAAGTAGTCCAAAAGAATCCATAAGAAAGGAGGCCTGTTGGACCATTTCAAACATTACAGCTGGAAATCGAGCCCAGATTCAGGTAGCCAAATATATATTTGACTTGAAATAAATGATTTTCTACATATGGAATTGATCTGTTTAAATCATTTAGATTTACATAAATTTGCAAGGTACTAGTGAATTTTCAGGAATATTTAAATTATAACCTGTAATCATAAGTTCACTTTTGATTGATTTATAATTGTTATAAGACTAAAGATGTAATAAAAGTCGTTATGGTTTGCTACAAAATCCTGTCAACTTTAATCAAGAAAAGCATCTTTATTTAACAAAAGTCTGCTCTCAATGGCTTATGACAACTTTTAGACTGGTTTCTTGAATATTGGAATAACCATTGTGTCAATTCAGTCATAGTCATAGAGGACTACAGCTCAGAAACAGGCCCTTCAGCCCAACAAGTCCCTGCTAAACTCTTATTCCACCTAGTCACATTGACCCACACCTGGACCATAGCCCTACATACCCCTCGCATCTAAGTACTTATCCAAACTTCTTTTAAGTGTTGAAATCGAACCCAAGTGCACCACTTCTATGGCAGTTCGTCCACACTCCCACCATCCTCTGAGTGAAGAAGTTCAATAGTTCCATTTAATATCAAAGAATGAATGCAATATACAAGCTGAAATTCTTACTCTCTGTAGACATCCTCGAAGCAGAAGGAAAAAAACCCAAAGAATGATGACAGAAAAAAGACCTAAGATGCCCCCTGCCCCCGCTCCCACACACAAGCAGCATCAACCCTCCCCCCCACATATTCTAAAATAAAGATATGATGAGATATAGGAGCAGAATTATGCCATTCAGCCCATCAAGTCTGCTCCACCATTTCATCATGGCTGATCTACTTCCCTCTCAGCTCCAATCTCCTGCCTTCTCCCCGTAACCTTTCATGCCCTGACTGATCAGAATCTATCAAAGTCCGCTTTAACTGCACTCAATAACCTGGCCTAAATCAAGTTTATTTTTAAGCGCACAAGTACGATGGGATACAGGAACAATGAAAGCTTGTAGCAACATCACAGGCACGTAAACACAGACAACATGCAGGATATAAATTGTGGACAGTGGCGGGGCATGGTAGCATAGTGACCAGCACAACACTCTACAGCACAGGTGACCCAGGTTCAATTCCCACCACTGCCTGCATGCTGTCTCTGTGACTGCACAGCCACCCCCAGCCCCTGATCACCCTTTAGAGATGCATCGGCTGGCAGGCCAATTGGTCACTGCAAGTTGTCCCATGCTTAGGCCAGGGCCAAAGCATCAGCATTCTCACCACCCACCATGCCAGCAACAACGAAGCTCCCAAAGAGAGACCATGGTCTACAGTTCATCAAAAACTAACATTTCAACATCCCACAGGCTGTCTCTCTCACTAACAAGGGAGAGACAGATATCATTCCTTCCACAGTAACAGGGGAGACAACAGTTGCTATTTCAATGTTACAGTCAGTCTGAAGAGTTGCTTTTTATTTTGAGTTCTCCAACTTGAGAATTGGCAAATCGATTACCTAGTGCAGAGCCACCCGACAGCCGCTCATGCTGTCGTTGATGTTGTGGCTCCTGCTATGCTTCAGCATGCGTTACCGGCAAGAATTTGTGTCCACAGGGCTGTACAGGCCCCCGAAGTCACCTGAAAACGCGGCTGATCGGCAAGCTGCAAGAGCAGGAATGTGCCATCATAAAGAACCGCAAATGAGTGTTGCTGTAGACAGAAGATCCCAATAGGACCCTGAAAAGGAAAATAGAGACAATTGAATAGGAAGAATTTAACTGTTTGCTGATGAGTTGTGAGAAGTTGCCCTCTGATGCCAGTTCCCCTCAAACATTTCACCTTTTATCCTTAACCTGTGACCTCCAGTTCTAGCTTCACCCAACCTACTTACATTAAGCCTATCTATACCACTCATAATGTTGTATACCTCTATCGAATCTTCCCTCATTCTCCTACATTGAAGGGAATAAAGTCCTAACCTGTTCAGCCTTTCCCTATAAGTCAGGTCCTCAAGCCCTGGCAACGTCCTTGAAAATTTTCTCTGTACTCTTTCGTTCTTACTGATAACTTTCCTGGAGATAGGTGACCAGTACTGCACAGTAGATTCCAAATTTGGTCTTACCAATATCTTACACAACTTCACAGTAACATCCCAATGTCAAATCCTATTTACTGTCTCATCCTGAATGCCAAGCAACTGTATTACTTGGCCAGCCTCCCATGCAGGACTTTGTTAAAGGCCTTGCTAAAGTCTGTGTCGACAACATCCACTACCTTTCCTTCATCAATTTTCCTAGGAATCTCCACGATTAATTCTATAAGATTGGTTAGACGCAACCTACTACACACAAAGCCATGTTGACTATCCTTAATCAGGTCCTGTCGATCCAAATACTTATATATCTAGTCCTTTGATACCTTCCAATAATTTACCCACTACTGAAGTCAGACTCACTGGCCTATAATTTCATGGCTGATTCTTAGAACTTCCTTGAACAAAGGAACAGCTTCAGCTATCCTCCAGTTCTCTGGCACCTCACCTGTGGCTAAGGACATTTTAAATACCTCTTCCAGGGCCTTCAAGAACTAGTCTCCCCTGTGGTCTGAGGGAACACCTTGTCAGGCCTTGGGGAATTATCTACTCCAATTTGCCTCAAGACAGCACACACCTCCTCTTCTGTAGTCTGTATGTGGTCTATGACCTTACTTTTAAGAAAACTGTGTCCATCTCCCTAGTAAATACAGATGCAAAAAATCCATTTAAGATCTTTCCCATCTCTTCTTGCTCCATGCATGGATGACCACACTGATCCTCAAAAGGACCAATTTTGTTCCTTGCTCCTTTTGCTCTTAATATATGCTCTTAATTTTGCCCTCGGGATTCTTCTTCACCTTGTCTGCTAGAGCAACTGGTGCCTTCTGATTGCCCTCTTTAGTGTTCTCTTGCATTTCTTATTCCTGCTATGCAGCTCCTTCTACTTCTTAACCAGGGCCTCAATATCTCTCGAAAACCAAGACTCCCTAAAACTGTTGGCCTTACCTTTTATTCTTACAGGGACATACAAACTCTGAAAGTTTCACTTTTGAAGGCCTCTTTGTTGGGACCTCTATATATTGATTAAAGAAATGTCCCTGGACATATTTGGCAAACTCAATCCCATCCAGTCCTTTAACAGTATGGAAGTCCCAATAAATATGTGGAAAGTTAAAATCACTTATTATCACAACCTGGTGTTTCTTGCAACTGTTTGTGATCTCTCTATAAATTTGCTCCTCTATTCCCATTGACTATTGGGGGGCCTATAATATAACTCATTAATGTGGTCATCTCTTTCATACTTCTCAGTTCCACCCATAAAACCTCAGTAGACAAAATCTCCAATCTGGCCTGTGTGAGCAGTGCCATGATGTTTTCCCTGATAAGTAGTGCGATCCCTCCCACTGTAATGCTGCCCACTTTATCATGTCTGAAACAATGGAACCCTGGACCATTGAGTTGCCAGTGCTGTCCCTCCTGCAACCAAGCCTCAATAACGATTACAATATCATAATTCTATGTACTGATCCATGCCCTGAGCTTGTCTGCCTTACCTGCTATAATCCAACAATGCTTGCATTAAAATAGAGAAAATTCAGGGCGTTCTTCTCACCATGCTCAACCTTTCGGTTCCTGTCTTTATATGTAGGTTAAAAATTATCTTCCCCCACAACCACTCCACTATCTGCCCTGTCATCTGGTTTTCATTCCTGCAACTCTAGGTTAAACCATTCAGAGCAGCACTAACAAGCCTTCCCGCTGAGGTATTAGTCCCCCTCCAGTTCAGACGCAAACAATCCCATCTGTCCAGGTCCCTCCTTCACTGGAAGAGAGCCCAGTGTTCCAAAATTCTGAATGCCTCCCTCCTGCACCATCTCCTTGGCCATGTATTAAACTGCATGATCTTCCTATTTCTGGTCTCACTAGCACGTGACATGGGTAGCAATCCTGAGATCACAACCCTGAAGGTCCTGTCCTTTAATTAGCTCCTAACTCCCTGAACTTATTCTGTAAGACCTCGTCACTCTTCCTGCCTATGTCATTGGTAACAACTTGGACCATGACCTCTGACTGTTCAAAGTTCAAAGTAAAATTTATTATCAGAGTACATATGTGTCACCACATACAACCCTGAGATTCTTTTTCCTGCGGGCATACTTAGCAAATCTATAGAACAGCAACTGTAACAGGATCAATAAATAACAAGCTGTGGGAATGCAAATATAACTAAATAGCATTAATTACTGACAGCACAAAGTAACAAGATGAAGAGTCCTTAATGTGAGACCATCAGTATGGGAACACCAGAAATAGAATGAGTGTAGCTACCCCCTTTTGTTCAAGAGCCTGATGGTTGGGGAGTAGTAACTGTCCTTGAACTTGCTGGTGTGACTCCTGAGGCTCTTGTTCCTTCTGCTTGATGACAGCAGTGAGAAGAGAGCATGACCTGGGTGGTGAGGATCTTTGATGATAGATGCTTCTCGGTTCATGTAGATGTGCTCTATGGTTGGAAGGGCTTTACCCATGATGTAGTAAGCCTTTTGTAGGATTTTCCACTCAAAGGCATTGATGCTTCCATTTCAGGTCATAACGCAGCCAGTCAGCGCACTTTCCACCACACATTGTTGGAAGTTTTTGAAGACATGCTGAATCTCCGCAGACTCTTGAGGAAGTAGAGGCACTGTTGTGCTTTCTTTGCAATTATATTTATATGATGGGGTCCAGGTCAGGTCTCTGAGATAATGACGGAATTTAAAGTTACTGATACTCTCCACCTCCGATCCTCCGATGAGTTCCGGCTCATGAATCTCTGGTTTCCCTCTACTGAAGTCTACAATCAGTTCCTTGGACTTGCTGACGTTGAGTGAGAGGTGGTTGTTATTACACTTCTCAGCCAAATTATCAGTCTGCATGCTGTATGCTGATTCATCACCACCTTTGATATGGCCCACCATTCCCACTTAAGAATGCTGTGGACTGGATCCAAGATGTCCCTGACTGCTATGGTTTTCCTCTGCAAGGGTTGTCCCCCCCCCCCACCCCTCACCTCAACAGTATTCAAAGAAAAATTTCAAATTTTGATCTAAATTTTCATGTTCAACCTACCTCATTGCAGAATATTATTTGAATACAGTCCACAGGGGACTGTCTTGTCTCCCTTTCTCTTCACCATTTACACCTCAGACTTCAACTACTGCACAGAGTCTTGTCATCTTCAGAAGTTTTCGGATGACTCTGCCATAGTTGGATGCGTCAGCAAGGGAGATGAGGTTGAGTACAGGGCTACGGTAGGAAACTTTGTCACATGGTGTGAGCAGAATTATTTGCAGCTTAATGTGAAAAAGACTAAGGAGCTGGTGGTAGACCTGAGGAGAGCTAAGGCACCGGTGACCCCTGTTTCCATCCAGGGGGTCAGTGTGGACATGGTAGAGGATTACAAATATCTGGGGATACGAATTGACAATAAACTGGACTGGTCAAAGAACACTGAGGCTGTCTACAAGAAGGGTCAGAGCCGTCTCTATTTCCTGAGGAGACTGAGGTCCTTTAACATCTGTCGGACGATGCTGAGAATGTTCTACGAGTCTGTGGTGGCCAGTGCTATCATGTTTGCTGTTGTGTGCTGGGGCAGCAGGCTGAGGGTGGCAGACACCAACAGAATCAACAAACTCATTCGTAAGGCCAGTGGTGTTGTGGGGATGGAACTGGACTCTCTCACGGTGGTGTCTGAAAAGAGGATGCTGTCCAAGTTGCATGTCATCTTGTACAATGTCTCCCATCCACTACATAATGTACTGGGTGGGCACAGGAGTACATTCAGCCAGAGACTCATTCCACCGAGATGCAGCTCAGAGCGTCATAGGAAGTCATTCCTGCCTGTGGCCATCAAACTTTACAACTCCTCCCTTGGAGGGTCAGACACCCTGAGCCAATAGGCTGGTTCTGGACTTATTTCCTGGCATAATTTACATATTACTATTTAATTATTTATGGTTTTATCACTATTTAATTATTTAAGGTGCAATTGTAATGAAAACCAATTTCCCTCGGGATCAATAAAGTATGACTGTGACTAATCTCTTCTCTTCCCCTCCTCCATAAGATAATACTGAAGTTGGGTGACTTCTGTAAGTGAAAATGTTTTAAATGTACATTCTTTTAAATGTATGTTCTTCCTCCCTTTCTATCCTCTCTATTTTTCAGGCTGTAATAGATGCAAGTATTTTTCCGGTGCTTATTGACCTCCTTCAAAAGGCAGAATTTCGTACGAGGAAAGAAGCAGCATGGGCCATAACGAATGCCACCTCTGGAGGAACACCAGAACAGATTAAGTGAGTAAAAAGAGCTTTGAATTTTCACTTCATTTTCCTTCTTGAAAACATTAATTTTCTTTGTTGGATCATAGTTCCATGGCCAAAATACATTTCCTATGTGTGTGCCTTAAAACAAGTGCATTGAGATTCACCTGTCATTTGGGAAAATTGTAGCTTGGCCCAGTTCTGATCTTCCCAATGTTCAGATCCATGTGCTTCCTCTGAAAAGGTGATTGACATAAAGAACTTAAAAGTATAAATTATTTAATTGTAGGCAATTAAAATTACCACCATTTATTAAGAATAATGTGTTAGCTACTTTGTGCAAAATACAGTTCCACAAACAACAATGTCGAATGTACAATTCACATTCATATATTAAAAATACAATGGATTTCAGTTAATTGGCAGCTGCTTATTTGGAGTAACTCTCAAAGAACAAAAACTAATGAGAAAATAGCCGGGAATCCATTCATTTATTTGGGACACTATGCCACTTAATTGGAACAGGAGACTGTTGCTGAACAGATTCTAGCTATTGTTAGTCTCGTGCACTTGTGTAGCCATTAGAAACTACACAGTGCTTAGAGCGAAGTTTTTAAATGGCGTCAGTTGCACGCGTTTAGCATCTATTTTCAACCTCTCACTGCTACGCAAAGTTCCCACTTGCTTCAGAAAGGCAACAATTATACCAGTGTCAAAGAAAATAATGTGAGCTGCCTTAACGACTATCACCCGGTAGCACTCACATCAACAGTGATGAAATGCTTTGAGAGGTTGGTTATGACTAGACTGAACTCCTGCCTCAGCAAGGACCTGGACCCATTGCAATTTGCCTATCGTCACAATAGGTCAACGGCAGACACAATCTCCATGGCTCTTCACACGGCTTTAGACCACCTGGACAACACAAACACCTATGTCAGGTTGCTGTTCACCGACTATAGCACAGCATTTAATACCATCATTCCCACAATCCTGATTGAGAAGTTGCAGAACCTGGGCCTCTGCAATAGGATCCTCGACTTCCTAACCGGAAGACCACAGTCTGTGCGGATTGGTGATAACATATCCTCTTCGCTGACGATCAACACTGGCACACCTCAGGGGTGTGTGCTTAGCCCACTGCTCTACTCTCTGTACACACATGACTGTGTGGCTAGGCATAGCACAAATACCATCTATAAATTTGCTGACGATACAACCATTGTTGGTAGAGTCTCAGGTGGTGATGAGAGGGTGTACAGGGATATGCCAACTAGTGGAATGGTGCCACAGCAACAACCTGGCACTCAACGTCAGTAAAATGAAAGAGCTGATTGTGGACTTCAGGAAGGGTAAGGCGAAGGAACACATACCAATCCTCATTGAAGTGGAGAGAGTGAGCAGCTTCAAGTTCCTGGGTGTCAAGATCTCTGAGGATCTAACCTGGTCCCAACATATTGATGTAGTCATAAAGAACGCAAGACAGCGGCTATACTTTATTAGGAGTTTGAAGCGCTTTGGTATGTCAACAAATACACTCAAAGACTTCTTTAGTTGTACCGTGGAGGGCATTCTGACAGGCTGCATCACTGTCTGGTATGCAGGGGCTACTGCACACGACAGAAAGAAGCTGCAGAAGGTT
Source organism: Mobula hypostoma (assembly GCF_963921235.1). Lineage (NCBI taxonomy): Eukaryota > Metazoa > Chordata > Chondrichthyes > Myliobatiformes > Myliobatidae > Mobula > Mobula hypostoma. Next base: position 295,540 of record NC_086124.1, read on the forward strand.
GTAAATCTAGTCAGCTCCATCTTGGGCACTAGCCTACAAAGTACCCAGGACATCTTCAGGGAGTGGTGTCTTAGAAAGGTAGCGTCCATTTTTAAAGACCTCCAGCACCCAGGGCATGCCCTTTTCTCACTGTTACCATCAGGGAGGAGATACAGAAGCCTGAAGACACACACTCAGCGATTCAGGAACAGCTTCTTTCCCTCTGCCATCCGATTCCTGAATGGACTTTGAAGCTTTGGACACTACCTCACTTCTTTTAATATACAGTATTTCTGTTTTTGCACATTTTTAATAATCTATTCAATATACATAATTGATTTACTTGATTATTTATTATTATGTTTTATTTTATTTATTATTATTTTTTTTCTCTCCCTCTGCTAGTTTATGTATTGCATTGAACTGCTGCTGCTGTTAACAAATTTCACATCACATGCTGGTGATAATAAACCTGATTCTGATTCTGTTTATGTTCAAAAAGCAATGATTTTTGTCACTGATAGTTGGCGAGAAATAAGCAGAAGACAGTTCCACTATCTGCCCGAGATGTCTGCGCTGATTTTGTTTATTTACTCTTAAGTGAATTCCTCCATCAATAACTATTAGGAACTAATACATAGTTTTATAATACTTTATTAATATTGGTAGTGTTCTAATTCATTCTGTATTTCACTTAAATTTATAATCTGTTACTCAGTTAAATGGTAGTTTGTCTTTTTTTTATTCCTTCTTAACAATTTCCATGAAATTGGCTAATTGGGGCAGCCGCTTAATTGTGCCAAAATTTACTAGCCCCGATGTATCCCAATTAAGTGGAATCCACTGTGTATGGTGTATGTAATGTAAAGATGTCATTTTGCACATGAGGTATTTCACAGCAACATTTGGGGCAGCACTGGGTGAATGCATTCGGTGAAGGAGAAACTGAGTGTTAGGTCACCAGGGAGACAAGTGTAAGTGCAAGTAAATGTTATAGCTACCTAACATTTGGCATTTTTGAAACTGCCAGAATTTTTTAAGATGTCCTAAATATTGAGGTCACAAATATCAGTCATAAAATTTATTAGAGAAAGAGGCAGATAAAGAGAAACTAAGTAATGAAATGTATAGTATCATTTCACAGGAGCAGGGAAGATGAAGAATTTTATGCATTGCACTGTATTGTTCCTACTGCAAAAAATAACAAATTTCATGACATATTTGAGTGATGATAAACCTGAGTCTGATGTGGGTCTCTATTGTGGACTGAGAATGGGCTGGACTATGGACTAGAACATAAAACATAGAAATCTACAGCACATTACAGGCCCTTCAGCCCACAATGTTGTGCTGACCATGTAACCTACTCTAGAAACTGCCTAGAATTTCCCTAGTGCATAGCCCTCTATTTTTCTAAACTCCATGTATCTATCCAAGAGGCTCTTAAAAGAAGGGAAGAGGGAATCATGGTTGCGAAGGGAGGAGGAAGCGGGAAGCACCAGAGAGGCATTCTGTAATGATCAATGACCTTGCCTGGTATCTGAGGGCTGGGTGTGTCTGAATGCCACCCCATGCCACTCCCCACTCCTGGCACTCCTTTGCCACCTGTCCCACACCCCTTCCACATTGCCCTACCCTCACCATTCCCAACATCCTTTTCTCCCGCCAGATTACAAACTCGCTGTCTGTTCCACATTGACAAATACAGTCCTGTGCAAGTGCCTTAGCTGTATACTGTATATGTGCCCAAGACTTCTGCACGGTATTTTAGTAGTGTAGATTAGGGCATTTTGAGATGAAGGTGGAGTAGTGATGTATCTTATGAAGAATGCTAAAGTGGTTAAGTCATGACCTGATGAGATATACCCTCTATTATTGAGAGAGGCAAGGGATGTGATGGTTGGGGCTTTAACCAAGATCTGCATATACTCTCCAGCCACAACACAATAACTCAGGTTGTTCTGTTGTTCAAGAAGGGAAATAGAGATAATCCTGGAAACCATAATCTGGTGAATCTGGTATCAGTGGTAGGTAAGCAAATGCAATGTTTGCATTCATTTCCAGAGGACTAGAATGTAATAGCAGGGATGTAATGCTGAGGCTTCATAAGGCATTGGTGAGGCCTCACGTGGAGTATTGCGAGCAGTTCTGCGCCCTTATTTAAGAAAGGATGTGGTGGCATTGGAGAAGGTTCAGAGGATGTTCATGGGAATGTTTCAGGGAATGAAAGACTTGAGGAGCGATTGTTGGCTCTGGGCCTATCTCGCTGAAACTTACAAGAATGAAATGGGTTCTCATTGAAACCTACTGAATATTGAAAGGCCTAGATAGAGTGAGATGTGGAGAGAGTGTGCAAGAGACTAGAACCAGAAGGCACAATCTCAGAATAGAACATAGAACTGTATAGCACGTACAGGCCCTTGTTAACATGTTAACCTACTTCAAGGTCAATCTAACCCTTTCTTCCCTCATACCCCTACATTTTTCTTACATCCATGTGCCTATCTAAGAGTCTTGTAATTGTCCCTAATGTGCCTGTCTCTACCACCACTCTCTGTGGGTGGGGGGGCGGATTCTACTCTGACATTCCCCTATACGTTTGTCCAATCACTTTAGGATTGTGCCTCCTGGTATCAGCATTGCTGCTCTGGGGAAATGGTGATGCCTGTCCACTCTTACCATTGTACACACCTCTATCAAATCACCTTTCATTCTCCTTTGCTCCAAAGAGAAAACTCTAGCTTGCGCAACCTTTTTACTTATGGTTTTATAAGATATACTTTCTAGTCCAGGCGCATCCTAGTAAATCTCCACTGCAGCCTCTCTAAAGCTTCCACAACCTTCCTATAGAGAGGCGACTAGAACTAAACACAATACTCCAAGTGTGGTCTAACCATAGTTTTATAGAGTTATAACATTACTTCATGGCTCTTGAACTCAATGCCATGACTAACGAAGGCAAGCACACTATATGTCTTAACCACCCTATCAACTTGTTCAGTAGTTTTGAAGTATCGATAGACATGGATGCCAAAATCTCTGCTAAGAACAGAAGGATGTCCCTTTAGTACAGACAAGCAGAAGACCAAAGTCTTATACAGCTGTAACATTACTTCATGGCTCTTGAACTCGATCCCATGGTTGATGAATGCCAACCCACCATTCACCTTCTTAACAACACTCTCAACCTGGGCAGCAGCAATCATGGACCCCAAGATCTCTCTGATCCTCTACACTGCCAAGGGTCTTACCATTAATACTATATCCTGTCTTCAAATTCGACCTACCAAAATGAACCACTTCACACTTACCTGGGTTGAACTCCGTCTGCCACTTCTCAGCCCAGTTCTGCACCCTATCAAAGTTGCGCTGTAACCTCTGACAACCCTCCAGACTATCCACAACATAGCTAACCATTGTGTCATCGGCAAACTAACTAACCCACCCTTCTACTTCTCCATCCAGGTCAGTTATAAAAATCACAAAGCAGAGGGGTCCCAGAGCAGATCCTTGTGGAACACCACTGGTCACCGACCTCCATGTAGAATACAAACCGTCTACAACCACCCTTTGCCTTTGTGAGCAAGCCAGTTCTGGATCCACAAAGCAAGGTCTCCTTGGATCCCGTGCTTCCTTACTTTGTGAATGAGTTCTGCATGGGGAATCTTATCAAATGCCTTACTGAAATCCATATACACTACATCCACTGCTCTACCTTCATCAATGTGTTTTGTTACATCCTCAAAGAATTCAATCAGGCTTGTAAGGCACGACCTGCTGACTATCTCTAATTGGATTATGTCTCTCCAAGTGCTCATAAATCCTGCCTCTCAGCACCTTCTTCAAAACTTGTCCACCACTGAAGTATGATTCACTGTTCTACAATTTTCTTCCTAACTAGATTTTCTACATCCTTTGTACACCATGGTTCTTTTACCCTGCTATTCTTTCCCTGCCTCAATGAAACATGTCTATGCAGAATGTTCCCTGAACATTTGCCACATTTCTGCTGCACATTTCCCTGAGAACATCTGCTCTCAATTTATGTTCCCAAGTTCCTGCCTAATAGTATCATATTTCCCCCGACCCCAATTAATTATTTTCTTAAATTGTCTGCTCCTGTCCCTCTGCAGTGCTATGGTAAAGAGATAGAGTTGTGATACCTACCTCCAAAATGCTCTCACAACGAGAGAGCTGATACCTGACCAACTTCATTTCCCAATACCAGATCAAGTATAGCTTCTCCTTTAATTGGCTTATCTACATATTGCGTCAAGAAACCTTCCTGAACACATCTAACAAACTCCACCCCATCTGAACCCCTTGCACTAAGGAGATGCCAATCAATATTAGGAAAGTTTAAAATCTCCCACCACAAATATCTTATTATTGCACCATTCTAGAACCTGACTCCCTATCTGCTCCTCGGTATTCCTGTTACTATGGGGTCTATAAAAAAACACCCAGGAGAGTTATAATCCTCTTCCTATTTCCAACTTCCACCCACACTGACTCAGTAGATAATCCCTCCATGACTTCCTCCTTTGCTGCAGCCTTTATGCTATCCCTGATTAGCAATGCCACACCTCCACCTCTTTTGCCTCCCTCTCTGTCCTTTGAGAAACATCTAAAGCCCGGCACACTCAGTAGCCATTCCTGCCCCTGAGACATCCAAGTCTCTGTAATGGCCACAACATCATAGTTACATGTATTAATCCATGCTCTAAGTTCATTCACCTTGTTTATGATACTCCTTACATTAAAACAGACACATTTCAAAAAAAAAGATTCAAAAAACTTTATTGTCATTCTAACCATACATCAGCTCTGCAGGGCAGAATGAGACAGCGTTTCTCAGGGGCAGTGCAATCATAACATAACAAACACAACACTGAATAATAAACTTAACAATAAATAGTAAAACACAACAGCCACATGTCAGTTAAAATCAGTTATAAGTGTCCTGTGCAAGTTAAAAGTGTCCAAAGCAGAGTCAGGTGGAGCAGCTATTTAGCAGTCTGACTGCCTGTGGGAGGAAGCTGTTTAGTAGCCTTGTGGTTTTAGTTTTGATGCTCCTGTAACGTTTGCCTGATGGCAGAAGAACAAACAGTTCATGGAGAGGGTGTGAGGGGTCTTTAATGATGTACCGTGTCTTCTGGAGGCATCGACTCTGAAAGAGGTCTTGGACAGAAGGTAGGGAGACCCCAATAACCTTCTCTGCTCCCCTAACCACCCTCTGCAAGGCTTTTTTGTCGACAGCACTGCAGCTGGAGTACCAGGTTGTGATGCAAAAGATTGTGATTCAAACCATCAGGCTGAGTGCATCTTTGCTTTATCATCTGCCTATCCTTCCTCACAAACTCCCTACTAGCCATCGCTCCTTGTGCACCAACTGCACCATCCTCTGCCTCTTCACTTTGTTCCTAACCCCCTGCAAATGTATTTTTAACCTTCCCCAATAGCATTAGCAAACCTCCCCGCTGTTCACTGTTGCATGGCACAGGCAACAATCCTGAGGTTACTACCCTTGAAGTCCTGCTTGTCAACTTCCTTTGTAACTCTGCTTTCAAGACCTGCTCCCTACGTTGTTGGTACCAATGTGTACCATGACCTCTGGCTGCTTACCCTCCCATTTCAGGATATTGTGGACACGTTCAGAAACATCACGAACCCTGGTACTTGGGTGGCAAATTACCATCCGTGTTTCTTTTTCACTCCCACAGAGTTGCCTACCTGTCCCTCTAACTATTACTGCTGCCATCCTCTTCCATTCCCTACCCTCCTGAGCCACAGGCCAGAATCAGAGGCACGGCTACTGTTGTTTCTCCCAGGTAAGTACCGCCCCCCCAGCAGTACTCAAAATTGAGTTCTTATTGTTAAGGGGGATGGCCACAGGGTGCTCTCCACTACCTGACACTCTCCCCTCCCTCTCATGACAGTCACCCGCTTATCTGTCTCCCATGGCCCCAGCGTGACTACCTGCCTGTAGTTCCTATTGACCACCTCCTCACTTTCCCTAACAAACCGAAGGTCACTGAGCTGCAGCTCCATTTCCCTAACTCAGTCTCTAAGAAGCTACAGCTCAATGCATCTGGCACAGATGTGGCCATCAGGGAGGCTGGAAGTCTCCCAGATATCCCACGATTGACACCCAGAGCAGAAAACTGACAGTCATATCCACTATTAAGTTAGAGGAAAACAGAGGTATGAAAGTAACTTACCTCCCTACCCTGCCTAGGCCTGTCCTCGCCGAAGCCCCGATGAGCCAAAGTCCTACTACTCCGACTCATGCGACTCGGATGACTGCTCTGCAAGGCAGTTGTCTCCCTTTTATCCCGAGCCTTCTCGGCAGCCTTGTGCGATGACAAGCTACTCATCTGCACACTTCTCCCAATCAAACCTCCTGCTGAAAGAAACTCCTCACTTTTTAAATCATCTCAGCGGCCTTGCACAATGACAAGCTACTGCGCCTGCGTGCTTCTCGTTACTTGTAGTGGACACAAGCAATTTCTTAAACTTTGTTGCTTGCCTATTTTCAGATTGTTTCTATTAATGCAAAAAAATTTCAGTTTTTTAGGGTAGAGTGGGAGGGAAATGCACTCATTAGAGATAATAGAACATAGAATAGTACAGCACAGTACAGGCCCTTCGGCCCACAATGTTGTGCCGACCCTTAAACTCTGCCTCCCATATAACCCCCCACCTTAAATTCCTCCATGTACCTGTTTAGTAGTCTCTTAAACTTCACTAGTGTATCTGCCTCCACCACTGACTCATGCACCAACCTCTCTGAGTAAAAAAACCTTCCTCTAATATCCCCCTTGAACTTCCCACCCCTTACCTTAAAGCCACGTCCTCTTGTATTGAGCAGTGGTGCCCTGGGGAAGAGGCGCTGGCTGTCCTCTCTATCTATTCCTCTTAATATCTTGTATATCTCTATAATATCTCCTCTCATCCTCCTCCTCTCCAAAGAGTAAAGCCCTGGCTCCCTTAATCTCTGATCATAATGCATACTCTCTAAACCAGGCAGCATCCTGGTAAATCTCCTCTGTACCCTTTCTAATGCTTCCACTTCTTTCCTATAGTGAGGCGACCAGAACTAGACACAGTACTCCAAGTGTGGCCTAACCAGAGTTTTATAGAGCTGCATCATTACCTCGCAACTCTTAAACTCTGTCCCTCTACTTATGAAAGCTAACACACCATAAGCTTTCTTAACTACCCTGTCTACCTGTGAGGCAACTTTCAGGGATCTGTGGATATGTACCCCCAGATCCCTCTGCTCCTCCACACTACCAAGTATCCTACCATTTACTTTGTACTCTGCCTTGGAGTTTGTCCTTCCAAAGTGTACCAGCTCACACTTCTCCAGGTTGAACTCCATCTGCCACTTTTCAGCCCACTTCTGCATCCTATCAATGTCTCTCTGCAATCTTGAACAATCTTCTACGCTATCCACAATACCACCAACCTTTGCGTCGTCTGCAAACTTGCCAACCCACCCTTCTACCCCCACATCCAGGGTGTTAATAAAAGTCACGAAAATTAGAGGTCCCAGAACCGATTTTTGTGGGACACCACTAGTCACAACCCTCCAATCCTAATGTACTCCCTCCACCACGACCCTCTGCTTTCTGCAGGCAAGCCAATTCTGAATCCACTCGGCCAAACTTTCCTGGATGCCATGCCTTCTGACTTTTTGAATAAGCCTACCATGTGGAACCTTGTCAAATGCCTTACTAAAATCCATGTAGATCACATCCACTGCACTACCTTCATCTATATGCCTGGTCACCTCCTCAAAGAACTCTGTCAGGCTTGTTAGACATGATCTGCCCTTCACAAAGCCATGCTGACTGTCCCTGATCAGACCATGATTCACTAAATGCCCATAGATCCTATCTCTAAGAATCTTTTCCAGCAGCTTTCCCACTACAGACTGGTCTATAATTACCTGGACTATCCCTACTATCTTTTTTGAACAAGGGGACATTTGCCTCCCTCCAATCCTCTAGTACCACTCCTGTGGACGGCGAGGACATAAAGATCCTAGCCAGAGGCTCAGCAATCTCTTCCCTCGCCTCGTGGAGCAGCCTGGGGAATTTTCTGCCGGGGACTTATCCGTCCTAGTGTATTTTAACAACTCCAACACCTCCTCTCCCTTAATATCAACATGCTCCAGAACATCAACCTCACTCATATTGTCCTCACCATCAACAAGTTCCCTCTCATTGGTGAATACCGAGGAGAAGTATTCACTGAGGGCCTCGCTCACTTCCACAGCCTCCAGGCACATCCTCCCACCTTTATCTCTAATCAGTCCTACCTTCACTCCTGTCATTCTTTTGTTCTTCACATAATTGAAGAATGTCTTGGGGTTTTCCTTTACCCTACTCGCCAAGGCCTTCTCATGCCCCCTTCTTGCTCTCCTCAGCCCCTTCTTAAGCTCCTTTCTTGCTACCCTATATTCCTCAATAGACCCATCTGATCCTTGCTTCCTAAACCTCATTTATGCTGCCTTCTTTCACCTGACTAGATTTTCCACTTCATTTGTCACCCGTGGTTCCTTCACCCTACCATTCTTTATCTTCCTCACCGGGACAAATTTATCCCTAACACCCTGCAAGAGATCCCTAAACATCGACCACATGTCTATAGTACATTTCCCTGCAAAAACATCATCCCAATTCACACCGGCAAGTTCTAGCCTTATAGCCTCATAATTTACCCTTCTCCAATTAAAAATTTTCCTGTTCTCTCTGATTCTATCCTTTTCCATGATAATGCTAAAGGCCAGGGAGCGGTGGTCACTGTCTCCCAGATGCTCACCCACTGAGAGATCTGTGACCTGACCTGGTTCGTTACCTAATACTAGATCTAGTATGGCATTTCCCTGAAGTCGGCCTGTCAATGTACTGTGACAGAAATCCGTCCTGGACACACTAACAAACTCTGCCCCGTCTAAACCATTGGAACTAATCAGGTGCCAATCAATATTAAGGAAGTTAAAGTCACCCATGAAAACAACCCTGTTATTTTTGCACCTTTCCAAAATCTGCCTCCTAATGCCACCCCTCCTCCCCTTTCCCCCCTCTCTATCCCTTTTTGAAGCACTGAAATCCAGGAATATTGAGAATCCATTCCTGCCCTGGTGTCAGCCAAGTCTCTGTAATGGCCACTATATCATAATACCATGTATGCATCCAAACTCTCAGTTCATCACCTTTGTTCCTGATGCTTCTTGCATTGTGTATAAGCGAGAAACATCTACAGTTACATTTGAATGCAAGGCAAAGTGAAACTGCAAAGCAAGACACAATAAGATTCAGATAAACTCTTTTATTCTGCTAAGTACCAATGTAATTAATCATTGGAAATGCATCGCTCAGGAAGAGAATAATAATACAAGAGATGCTGGTGATGTGAAGCAGAAAGGTGGATGAATCTCTGTGAGCTGACCATGTGTGTTCAAGGGTGTTGTGGGAAGCAGGGAATAAATTGTAGAGACTTTTTTAATTGTTAATAACCATGGGTAAAGTACTGTAAGACTGAAGGCTGGCTCAAGTCAAATTAAATGAAGTTTACTATCATTTAACTATATACTTGTATAGAATGTATACAACTGTATAACGTATATAGAAACAGGACAATGTTTCTTCGAACCAGGGCGTAAGGCACATAACACATGTGTTATGAAGGTAAGGATAAAATCTACAGATGAATCACACATAAATAACAAACTAAGGTGCATTATTATTGTAAGGTACCGAACAGATTAACCAGTGACACCTCAAATACAATGCAGCTGGGAGATCAGAAGCCTAATGGCCTGAAGGAAGAAACTGTTTCTCATCCTGACCATTCTTGTTTTTATGTATCGTAGTCTGCTGCCTGATGGTAGAAAGTCAAAGAAGATGCTGGATGGATGGGTGGGTAATAATATTAAGAGCCCTGTGTATGCGGTGTTCCTGATAAATGTCCCCTGTGGATGTTAGGGAGACTCCTATGATCCTCTCAGCTGTTCTCTCAGTCCTTTGTGGGGACTTCTGGTGTGGTGTTCGACTGCTCCCATACCAGATGTCAGGATGCTCTCAATGGTGCTCTTGTAAAATGCAGTTAAGATGGAGGGGGGGAGTGGGAGTCTTGCTTGCTTCAATCTTCTTAGGAAGTGGAGACACTGCTGTGCCTTCTTCAGGGAGGTGATATTAAGGGACCAGGTGATGTCATCCATGATGGGATCTCCCAGGAACTTGGTGCACTTAGCTCTGTCTGTGGAGGAACCATGTATTCGCAGAGGGGGATGGTTTGCACCTTCGTGAAGTCCACAATGATTTCTTTTGTCTTCTCCAGGTTCAAACTTGGGCTGTTCTTCTCGGACCAATCCACCAGCCGCTCCACTTCCTCTCTGTACTCAGTCTTGTCATCATTCTTGATAAGGCACAATCCGAACAACACAGTCATATGTCAGCAGAGGGCTGAGCACACAGCCTTGGGGAGCACCAGTGCTAAGTGTAATGGAACAAGAGACATTGCTTCACACATGGACTGACTGTGGCCTTACTGTTAAGAAGTCCAGTATCCAATTATAGAGGGAGGTGTTGAGCCCCAGCGAGGACAGTTTCCCTACCAGTTTCTGGGGTCTGATGGTGTTGAATGCCAAACTGGTTATAAACAGCAGTCTGGCATATGAGACCCCATTTTCCAGGTGAGATAGGGTAGAGTGGAGGGAAGGGGCTATTGCATCATCAGTGGATCGATTTGAGCAATAAGTGAACTGGAAAGGGCCCAGTGTAGCCAGGAGAAAGGTTTTAATTTTTCTATGACCAGCTGCTCAAAGCATTTCATAATGGTTGATGTTAATGCCACAGGATCTGTCCAGCTCTTGGCTCCATCCCTCCCCCTCCTGTCTTCTCCTATCATTTTGGATCTCCTCCTCCCCCTCCAACTTTCAAATCCCTTACTCACTCTTCCTTCAGTTAGTCCTGACGAAAGGTCTCGGCCTGAAACGTCGACTGCACCTCTTCCTAGAGATGCTGCCTGGCCTGCTGCGTTCACCAGCAACTTTTATGTGTGTTGCTAGGACAATGAATTGTTCTTTAGAGGTGTTGAATATATCCATCAGCACCTCTGTCGGCTGGGCTGCGCAGTCTTTCTGAACCCAACCTGCTGTGTTATTGGGCCCCATAGCTTTGCATGGGTTGACTCTGGCCAGCGTCTTCCTCACTTCAGCTTCAGCCAGGCAGAGGGTCTGCTCACCTGGGCATGAGGGGTGCCTTCTTCGCCAGCACTTTGTTCTGTGCTTCAAACTGGGCATAGAAGACATTCAGCCTCTCTCAGGGAGTGAAGCTGACGTACAGGTTAGTTGTAGTCTGTAATCCTTTGAATTTCCTGCCACGTGTGCTTCATGTCTTTGGTGTCACAGAAGTGACTGCAAATCCTTTGAGAATGCTCCCATTTTGCCTTCCTGATGGAGTGGGTAAGCATAGTTCTTGCTTCCTTGCCACCTGTCTCATCGCTCGATCTAAAAGCAGCATGATGATCCCTCAGCCTGGCCCAGACCTCTACAGTAAGCCATAGCTTCTGATTTGCCTCAGCTGGATGTGTTTCATGACGGTAACATTCTCCGTACACCTCTCCATGTAGCCGATCACAGGATCCACCTATTCATCAACGTTAACATGGTTCCCATCGGTAACAGCCTCCCTGAACATTCTCCAGTTCATGATCATGTTCTGCCTTTAAGAATGGCTGAGAGGGCAAACCAGGGCACTACATGATGGTGAACTTAATGTCATTGGTGGGGAAGTTACTGCAAGGGATTCTGACAGACAACATCTACTTGTACTTGATAATTCTAGGACTACCAGCCCAGCTTTATATGGGGAAACTCGTATCTCACATATAAATTTTTTTTGAAGAGGTCACCATGAGGACTGATGAGTGTAGGGAAGCAGACGTAGTCTATGTGGACTTTAGCAATGCTTTAGATAATGATCTAAATGAAAGGCTCATCTGGAAGATTGGATCACATGGGAGCCAGAGTGAGTAATTGTAGAAGGAGTAATATTACGTGCTGGGTTTGCTCTCGCTTGTCTTGGTGATTTTGCTCTCGCTTGTCTTGGTGATTTTGCTGAGAACATAAGTGACGTAGTTAGTAAGTTTGTGAATAACACCACAGTTGGCAGTGTGGTGGATAGGGAACAAAGTAGGGGAGTCTAAAACTGGAAGGCACAGGTTTAAGCTGAGAGTGGGAAGATTTATTGGCACAGGTTTAATGTGAGAGTGGAAAGATTTAAAGGAGATCGGAGAGACATGTTTTACCACACAGAGTGTTGTGGGATATAGAATGAGCTGCCAAAGGAAGTTGTAGAGGTGGGTACAATTATAACATTTAAACAGGTTATTGATGGAAAGGTTTAGCAGATAACGCAACAAATGCAAACAGGTGGGACTAACAAGAAGGCACCTTGGTCAGCATGGACGGTGGGTGAAGGGCCTGTTCTGGTGATGTGATTCTGATTTAAAAACTGAAAAGGCTATTTTTCTACTCAATTTAATACACATCCAAACCAACTTCATTTGGAGACACCAGAACTTGGTCCATTATAATGAAACAGAAGTCAGCTTTTGATTACATTGACCTTATATTTTTGTTTGTTTTCTTCATTTTAAAGGTACCTTGTAAACTTGGGTTGCATTAAACCTTTGTGTGATCTACTGACCGTCATGGACTCAAAAATAGTTCAAGTTGCTCTGAATGGGCTGGAGAATATCTTAAGACTTGGAGAGCAGGAAGCAAAACAAAATGGGACAGGGGTCAATCCGTATTGTGGCCTTATTGAAGAAGCCTATGGTAGGAGGAGAATTAACAATTGCTTTTTTTCCATTCAAATTATAATGTTGTTTACAAAAGGACTATAATAAATGTCGTAATTCTTAATCCTAGGACTGGATAAAATAGAATTTTTGCAGAGTCACGAGAATCAGGAAATCTATCAGAAGGCATTTGATCTCATTGAACATCACTTTGGTGTGGAAGAAGAAGACAGTAGCATCACTCCACAAGTGGATGAAAATGCACAGCAGTTTCTTTTTCAGCAACAGGAGGTGCCCATGGAGGGTTTCCAATTGTAAAGTGTTCGGCAAAGTACTCCTCTGCCCCACTCACCTCCTCGCTTCCCCCACCCTGTCCAAACCACCACCACATGTTAAGTTGACTTGAGAGATAATCAGAAAAAGTGTCTGAAGAGAAAAATGAATTAGGAACAAAATATTGTATCCTTTATTTTGTTTGAGTGGTGGGTGTTGTGGGGTAATTGTTGCACTTTCTCTTTCTTTAATTGCTGTTGCATTAAACAATTATTTTCCAGTGTGTGCAACGTACCTCGTGCATCAGTAAAATGCAATCCTCCCAGAAATAAAACAGGTCAAAATCCAGTAGATATTTGAATTGGGCTAAATTAAATGCTTTTGAGTAAAAGCACCAAACTTCATTTGATATAATTGTGAAATTCATAAGTTTTTGTAGAGTGCTTATGAATGATTACTACCTTAGTTGGGTAAACATGCCATTTGAACAATTAGATGGTTAAAAAATGTAAGTGTTTTAAAAAAATCCTTTGGATTTTTGCTTGCAATTTTTTTTGTTTGCTGGGAGTGGCCGGTAAGAGACAGTGAAGAGGGTCTAAAGTGAATATCTGCATAATAGTGAGCAAGTACAGGCTTGTCCGGATTCTCAGTGTGGTGAACTTGCAGTTTTAATGAAATAATCATTTGCTTGGATGCAGTTAACATTAATCAAGGGTGGAGCCAAGATTCTGACTGGAAAGTTAAGAGCAGTATATTTGGAAACCAACAATGATTCAGAATTGGCATTTTTGATATTTTGAGTAGGTTAAATATGTATTTTCCACAGATAGAGCTATTTAAGTGTTTAAAAATAGTTTGTTTGATTATGGATTAATTTAACATTCAGATTTGATTTGTACATTTTTTCCTCTGTGGACAAAAAGGGTGTTATAACTTTTGGTAATGATTTGGAAATGCAAGATACATCTTTTGGTGTGAGCTGATAATGTAGTTAGGGATAAACTAGAAATTGTTTGCTATGTTTATGAGGATTGAAGTATCTGACCTTGCCAGCTGGAACAGCTGTTTCATCTATTTAAAAGTATACAGACTTGATCTCTGGAGGAATTGAGTGTACAATGCAGTACTGTTAACGTCAGCCATTATTTAACATGTTGCATTTGAAATAACTAATTCTATCCCACGCCATGCATCTAATATAAATCTATCATGGCCATGATCATTTAGATGCCAAGTTTTAAAACCTTGCTTCTGTTTTCTCAGCAACTACCTCTTGAATATCTAAATTCCTGGTTTATGTCAATCTGCTATGTACAGTATTTCTAATCATCTACCATTTTTATCATCTTTTCCTTTGGGAGGTCACATGCATTTTTGCTGAAGCATCTGTATTATTTGCACTTCACTCACTCCCTCAAACACCAGATTTATCTCTGGATGTTTGCCTGAGGCCCTTGGCAGGAGAGATACTATGGGTTAAACCAAACCATCTTCCATGTGATATTAGATTCTATTTACTGTTAAATTAGTTTTTAAGTAGAGGTAAGGTGGAGCTTTTCATTCTGATTTTAAAGGGGTCTATATCCAAGATGAATTGAAAAACAATTGAATTCAGTCTTGGGTGAGTGCTACAGTCACATGTTATCATTCATTGGGCAATTTAATTGCTGGGCTATGATGAGGAAAAAACTCAAAGCAAGTATAAAATCCACATCAATTTATGAGAAAGAAGGCTAATATTCCACAAGGTCATTTTTAAACAAAAAAATACCTGATAGCCTTGTGCTTTGGCAAAGGAATAGTTGTCGATATTTTAACAGATTTTCTATTATTTGTACGCATATACCAGCATATAGTTCAGTACAGTTTAACGTCTACAGTTTTAGAGGAAATCGCTTCTATAATTCAGATAGACAGGTTATTATGAAAGAATATGCTGGGAGACTTCATTCTATAAAATGTGAATCTTAGTTATTGTTCTATAAAACATCAAACAGTGAAGCCATTTTTCTCTACCTCTGCCATTGTGATTAACTGTGCTGTATTGGGTAGACAGATTCCACAGATATTAAAGATGTAGGAATTGGAATCACTCTGAACTAGAATCTTGCTTGAGTGTAATTGGTACTTATATGTCCGGTTGAGTGGTATTATTCATTTCAGAAATTACAATTTATAATGTCTTTCAGTGGATTTTAAATTGATCATGTTAGTTTTGTTTGGAGTTTCTGAAGATCAGCTGTAAACGATCAGGGTACTGGATATGTAGTACAATATATTTACCCTGCCATAAAATCCCACTATGGTGGCTTGGTTCTTCTACATGTCACTAACGGACAAGCTGAACATTGACTCAATGACAGCGTGTGGGGATGGAAAGTTTGAATCTTACACTTTCTATTGCTTCTGACTAGACAGTTTCAATTTTTCCCGAGTCTATGTAATCAGCAGGATAGGAATGGGCTCAGAACCGGATTTTCAAAAATTTTGCAGTAGGATAATGATTATACTACAGAAAATTTAATCTTCAAGATTACCTGTTTTACATACTGAGTTTTACTAGTATGTTAAAATTAATCCTGAAAACATTTGCTGAGTTGGTAAATATTATGCTTGTTTGGCCTTCAGCATCTGGCAACTTTGCAGATTTTCCTTTGATTGAGCCAATCTTTCACTTTGGGGAGAGAGGAGGGTGTTTATCCTCTCCAGTTGGTTAGAATCAGTGAATCTACATTTTGTACCTTCAGTGACAACGAAATGTCTGGTGGACATTGTGAAAGAGCAAACAAAACAATGGAAAATGGAAAACTAATATGCAGAGTTGGGACTTTTAAAAAAATATATCCTTGAGGATTCTTTCAGCATTTCTGCATGATTTTGGAATTATTAGATAACTGATATATTTTGCACTTCTGGAACCATAACAAACACATTTAAGGTATACAATGTTTATTATAGAAAAACTTTCCAATGCTGGAATTTACTCATTTTGGTCCTTGTAACCTGATTTTTTTTTACTGAATTTCCTTTTTACTTAATTATAGACCTGTGGTTATCAGAGTACATTGTGTTGGTAATTGGTCTGACTTTGTGGAGTTGCTGACAGACAATTTGTTTCAATTAGCTGGTGGACAGTTGATGAGAACAGCATTCAAATTTCAAAATATTGCTGATCAGTGACAATGTTAAACCCTGTTACCAATATGAAGTTTAATTTGTATTCGTATGAAGTGGCTGCAAGATGGCATAGAAATAATTTACTTACACAAAGTAATCTCAGCTGCTTAAATTTTATAAAGGAGAAGGAAGTATTTGGAGCGTAAATATCAATGGAGGGATTTAATTGTTTTTATCAAACCTGCACTCTAGGCTTGCGTGTCACACTTTGATTATTTAATAAAAACAGAAACATTACATTTGCTAGAATATCCATTAATATTTTGATTTGAGAATACTGACTGCATTAGAGCTGTGAAGTTGTTGAGGCCCGATTGTATTTCATATTTTGGTGTATTCCTATGTCCATTTCTTGTTTATCAATAACATAAATTGGTTCTGAATCCTTCACTAACCAATATACCAGTAGCATCTATAATCAAAAATCTTTTGAATTTTTCCAACTGACACCAGAACAGCAAATAATTTTCCTCAAGGATACTATATGCAAATTTTCACAATGTAAAAAGTATGGATATTGCAATATTGTCATTAAAAATTCGACAACTTCCATTTTCCAACTATGCAAACTTTTGTTTGAGGCCTTCTGACCAGGATCCTTGCTTTCAATGTATCAAAATATTATAAAGCATCTGTTATCCAGAGGATTTTGTACAGTTTTTCTACAGATATAATTTAATGTATAGTGCTTAAATGTGCAATTTGGCAGGGAGAAAGTTTCCATTTGTATTAATTAGAGCTGTTATAATTTGAAACACTGTTACTGAGAATTCTACTGTAGGGCAAGCACTGCCAACAATAGCGAAAGTTAAGCTGCTGTAACTAAGATAACTTCTGTATTTTAAACTTAACTGACATTTGTTTACAGAAGTTTTTGGCACCTGCGCCCCTCCTTTGCAAAGTCATAGCAGAGATTTTCTGCAGAACAAAAAATTAATCAAAATGTTAATGCACTCCTTCCTGTTGTATGTTCACACAAGTGCCAATCTGACCACGAGTCCATGAAGATTTGTGTTTTTGTCTTGAACAAATGTAGTTACTTGAATGTAAACTTTTCATGGATATGTGGAAACATGCTGCTCTTTATAATTAACAACCACAAAGCTATTACTTGGGTCACATGAATATTGGGGAGTACTGACGTTACGTGTACTTGTCCATTGAGTCACGGGTTTGGAATATAATTGATTATTAACCACTAACTAGAAAATCCAACTCTGTATGCCCATGGCCAGAATCTTATTTGCTAGTTTGCAAACAAATGTAGCAGATTTAAAATTTTGTTTTTTTTTGAACATGCACCCTAAAAATGCATAACCAAAAGAAATATTTATTTATTTTGATACATATTATGACAAGATTTTTTTACTTCATCTTCTACAGATGTTTGCAAATTTAATGTCCGTGTCCAAACTAATATTCTTCAAAACTTAAATAAACCTGGTTTTCTTTTTCATATGAGTTCATTCTGGGAGTGTGTGTCACCACCCAAAATGCTTTTGACAGTGGATGGACTTGACTGTATGAATATGTGAAATGACAGCACAGCGGAACATTTACTACATGTAACAATGCACATGAAGAATACACACACACATTACCAAGTTTTGTTCCTCTGTAAATGTACAATTATAAAATAAATCTTGTTTCAAATCTACAATTTGTGTGTTGCCTACTACAGACTATTAAACTTGTTAATTCTTTGCAAGGTATTGTTTGCAAAATTCAACCATTTGCTCAGATTTTACCAAAGTGAATGTATCATTTCAATTTATTGCACTTGAAATAACAACGTTAGTAAAGAAATTAACCTAAAGGGAAATCTTGTTTCTTGCTGCAAAAAGGTTTTGCTCATCAAACTGAAGTGGATATTGCTTTCGGCTCATTCATTGTGAATTTACAACAGATTTAGGTTGAGAATGGATAATTTGACATATGTGTTTAATCGACCAGACAATTCAAAGTTCAAAATAAATTTTATTATCTAAGTACAAACCCCATTTCCAGAAAAGTTGGGATATTTTCCAAAATGCAATAAAAACAAAAATCTGTGATATGTTAATTCATGTGAACCTTTATTTAACTGACAAAAGAACAAAGAAAAGATTTTCAATAGTTTTACTGACCAACTTAATTGTATTTTGTAAATATACACAAATTTAGAATTTGATGGCTGCAACACACTCAACAAAAGTTGGGACAGAGTTAAAATAAGATTGAAAAGTGCACAGAATATTCAAGTAATACCGGTTCGGAAGACTCCACATTAAGCAGGCTAATTGGTAGCAGGTGAGGTATCATAACTGGGTATAAAAGTCGTGTCCATCAAAGGCTCAGTCTTTGCAAGCAAGGATGGGTCGTGGCTTACCCCTTTGTGCCAAAATTCGTGAGAGAGTTGTTAGTCAGTTCAAAAGGAACATTTCTCAACGCAAGATTGCAGAGAATTTAGGTCTTTCAACATCTACAGTACATAATATTGTGAAAAAATTCAGAGAATTCAGAGACATCTCAGTGCGTAAAGGGCAAGGTCAGAAACCACTGTTGAATGCGCGTGATCTTCGAGCCCTGCCTAAGAAACCGTCATGCTACTGTGACAATTATAGCCACCTGGGCTCGAGAGTACTTCGGAAAACCATTGTCACTCAACACTGCATCCAGAAATGCAACTTGAAACTGTATTACGCAAGGAGGAAGCCATACATCAACTCTATGCAGAAACGCCGGCGAGTTCTCTGGGCCCAAGCTCATCTCAGATGGACCAAAAGACTGTGGAACCGTGTGCTGTGGTCAGATGAGTCCACATTTCAGCTAGTTTTCGGAAAAAACGGGCGTCAAGTTCTCCGTACCAAAGATGAAAACGACCATCCAGATTGTTATCAGCGAAAGGTGCAAAAGCCAGCATCTGTGATGGTATGGGGGTGCATCAGTGCCCACGGCATGGGTGAGTTGCATGTATGTGAAGGTACCATTGACTCTGAGGCATATATTAGGATTTTAGAGAGACATACGTTGCCATCAAGGCGACGTCTCTTCCCGGGATGTCCATGCTTATTTCAGCAGGACAATGCCAGACCACATTCTGCACGGGCTACAACAGCATGGCTTTGTAGACACAGAGTGCGTGTGCTTGACTGGCCTGCTGCCAGTCCACATCTATCTCCTATTGAAAATGTATGGCGTATCATGAAGAGGAGAATCAGACAACGGAGACCACAGACTGTTGAGCAGCTGAAGTCTTATACCAAGCAAGAATGGACAAAATTTCCAATTGCAAGTTTACTACAATTAATATCCTCAGTTCCAAAACGATTAAAAAGTGTTATTAAAAGGAAAGGTGATGTAACACAATGGTAAACATGCCTCTGTCCCAACTTTTGTTGAGTGTGTTGCAGCCATCAAATTCTAAATTTGTGTATGTTTACAAAATACAATTAAGTTGGTCAGTAAAACTATTGAAAATCTTTTCTTTGTACTTTTGTCAGTTAAATAATGGTTCACGTGAATGAACATATCACAGATTTTTGTTTTTATTGCATTTTGGAAAATATTCCAACTTTTCTGGAAATAGGGTTTGTACATAGATGTCACCATATACAACCCTTAGATTCATTTTCCTGCAGACATACTCAGCAAGTCTATAGCAGGATCAATGAAAGATCAACCAGAGTGCAGAAGACAACAAACTGTGCAAATGCAAATATAAATAAATTGTAATAAATAACGAGATCATGAGATAAAGAGTCCTTAAAGTGAGATAATTTGAGGTTGTGGGGATATCTCAATGGAAGGGCAAGTGAATGTAATTATCCCTGTTTATTTAAGAGCCTGATGTTTGAGGGGGAGTAACAGTTCTTGAACGGAGTGCTGCAAGTCCTGGGCTCTTGGACCTTCTACCTGATGGCAGATGTGAAAAGACAGCCTGGCCTGGGTGGTGGGGATCCCTGCCTTCCTATGGCAGAGTTTCAGGGTAGATGTGGTTAATGGTTAGAGGGCTTTACCCATGGTGGACTGGGCTGAATCCATTACCTTTTGTAGGATTTTCCGTTCAAGGGCATTGGTGTTTGCATGCCATGCCATGATGCAGCCAGTCAATACACACTCCAAGACTCGTCTATAGAACTTTATCAAAGTTTTAAATGCCATGCTGAATCTGCGCAGATGCCTAGGGAAGGAGAGGTGCTGCTGTACTTCTTCACAATTGCACTTACATGCTGGATCCAGGGCAGATCCTTCGAAATAGTAATGTCCTGTCGCTTTACAAAGTATTCCTGAACTGCCTATTCTGCCTTCCAAATTATGCCCTTTAATGGTGCATATATAAGATGTCCTGAAGGGCTAGGACGAATTTAGAACTGTTCAGTATGGGGTAGGCCTCATGGCCCAACGTGCCTGTGCTGACCATAGTGCCAATATAATCTAATCCCACCTGCTTCCCCCATTCTGTCTGTTAATGTGTCTGTCTGCCCAAGTGCCTCAAACATTGATATTGTATCTACTTCTACTGCCTGACCTGTGACCTGGATACCTACCACTCTGTTTAAAATAAAAAAAAACCCCCTTCCCACTATAAACCTATCTGTCCTAGTACTTCACATTTCCACCTTGAGAAAGAGATCCTGATTGTTCACTGTATCTACAAGTCTCACAATTTTATAAACTTTGATCCGATAGTTATCAACCTCCAATGCTTCCAAGAAAGCAATCCAAGTCTGCTTCATTTTCCTTACGGTTAATACACTCCAATCCAGGCAACATGTTGAACATCCTTCTACACCCCCTCCAAGCCTCAAATTCCTTCCTCTAGTGTGGTGACCAGGCCTTCAAATGGTATGTTCAATGTAGCATAGTATTACAATGACAACTATTAATCTGTAGACATAGAATGTTGTACTGACCTATATAAACCTACTCCACAACGATTCTAACCTTCCCTCCTAGACAGCCAATAACCCTCTTTTTTTATTACATCCATTTGCCTATCTAAGTCCCTATTGCATTAGCCTCTTCCGCCATCCCGGCAGCACATTCCAGCCACAGTTGAAGAAAAGTCACTGAACGTGAGGATGGGTTCAACCAGATGATTGAGTGTATCGGTGGAGGAAAACTCGTTGACCCTCAGTTGCCCACCACCCCGTTATTATCTGTCACGTTAATTCTGAACCCCTCTTTTAGCCCCACATAAGCTTTAGAAACGAACAAAACCAGAGATCTGAAATTCATAGTATGATCACAAAGCGAAGGTGTTCTTAGCAACACACACAAAATGCTCGAGGAACTCAGCAGGCCAGGCAGCATCTGGAAAAAAGTAGTCGATGTTTTGGGCCGAGACCCTTTGCAAGTGTTATTAGTCGTCTCACTGGTCATAAAAGTGGATAAATCCCCAGGGCCTGATCATAAGACCATAAAATATAGGAGCATAAGTAGGCCATTCAGCCCATCGAGTCTGCTCTGCCATTCAATCACGAGCTGATCCAATTCTTCTAGTCATCCCCACTCCCCTGCCTTCTCCCCATATCCTTTGACGCCCTGGCTAATCAAGAACCTATCTATCTCTGCCTTAAATATGCCCAATGACTTGGCCTCCACAGCTGCTCGTGGCAACAAATTCCACAGATTTACCACCCTCTAACTAAAGTAATTTCTCCACATCTCAGTTCTAAATGGACGTCCTTCGATCCTGAAGTCATGCCCTCTTGTCCTAGAATCCCCTACTATGGGAAATAACTTTGCCATATCTAATCTGTTCAGGCCTTTTAACATTTGGAATGTTTCTATGAGATCCCCCCCTCATTCTCCTGAACTCTAGGGAATTCAGCCCAGGAGCTGGCAGACATACCTCATACAGTAACCCTTTTATTCCTGGAATCATTCTCGTGAATCTTTTCTGAGCCTTCTCCAATGTCAGTATATCCTTTCTAAAATAAGCCCAAAACTGCACACAATACTCCAAGTGTGGTCTCACGAGTTCCTTATAGAGCCTCAACATCACATCGTTGCTCTTATATTCTATACCACTAGAAATGAATGCCAACATATCATTCGCCTTCTTTGCCACCAACTCAACCTGGAGGTTATCCTTTAGGGTATCCTGCACAAGGATTCCCAAGTCCCTTCGCATCTCTACACTTTGAATTCTCTCGCCATCTAAATAATGGTCTGCCTGTTTATTTCTTCCATTAAAGTGCATGACCATACACTTTCCAGCATTGTATTTCATTTGCCACTTCTTTGCCTATTCCTCTAAACCAGGGGTCCCTAACCTTTTCTGCACCGCAGACCAGTTTAATATTGACAATGTTCTTGCAGACTGGCCGGGGGCAGGAGAGGGGGTGTTCAAGTTCAACAGTGCGTGACGGAATGAGGAAAGGTGCAGCTGACTCATATCATTTCATATCGCCAAATCATATCGTTCCCTCGCGGCCCGGTGGTTGGGGACCACTGCTCTAAACTACCTAAGTCTCTCTGTTTCCTCAACACTACCCGCTCCTCCACCTATCTTTGTATCATCGACAAATTGAGCCACAAATCCATTAATCCCACAGTCCAAATCATTGACATACATCATAAAAAGCAGTGGTCCCAACACTGATCCCTGTGGAACTCCACTGGTAACTGGCAGCCAGCCAGAATTAGATCCTTTTATTCCCAGTCTCTGTTGTCTGCCAATTAGCCAGTGCTCCACCCACGCTAGTAACTTCCCTGTAATTCCATGGGCTCTCATCTTGCTAAGCAGCCTCATGTGTGGCACCTTGTCAAAGGCCTTCTGAAAATCCAAGTACACCACATTTACTACATCTCCTTTGTCTACCCCGCTTGTAATTTCCTCAAAAAAAAAATTGTCAGGCAGGATTTTCCTTTCAGGAAACCATGCTGGCTTTGGCCTATCTTGTCATGTGCCTCCAGATGCTCTGTAATCTCATTCCTAATAATTGATTGCAATAACTTCCCAACCACTGATATCAGGCTAGCAGGTCTATAGTTTCCTTTCTGCTGCCTCCCGCCCTTCTGAAATAGCGGAGTAACATTTGCAATTTTCCAGTCATCCGGTACAATGCCAGAATCTATCAATTCCTGAAAGATCATCATTAATGCCTCCGCAATCTCTCCAGCTACTTTCTTCAGAACCTGAGGGTGCATTCCATCAGGTCCAGGAGATGTATCCACCCTCAGACCATTATGATTGCTGAGCACCTTTTCAGTCGTAATTTTCACTGCACAAACTTCAATAACTAAGATTCACATTTTATAGAATGAAGTCTCCCAGCATATTCTTTCATAATAACCTGTCTATCTGAATTATAGAAACCATTTCCTCTAAACCTGTAGATGTTAAACTGTACTGAACTATATGCTGGTATATGCGTACAAATAATAGAAAATCTGTTAAAATATCGACAACTATTCCTTTGCCAAAGCACAAGGCTATCAGGTATTTTTTTGTTTAAAAATGACCTTGTGGAATATTAGCCTTCTTTCTCATAAATTGATGTGGATTTTATACTTGCTTTGAGTTTTTTCCTCATCATAGCCCAGCAATTAAATTGCCCAATGAATGATAACATGTGACTGTAGCACTCACCCAAGACTGAATTCAATTGTTTTTCAATTCATCTTGGATATAGACCCCTTTAAAATCAGAATGAAAAGCTCCACCTTACCTCTACTTAAAAACTAATTTAACAGTAAATAGAATCTAATTTCACATGGAAGATGGTTTGGTTTAACCCATAGTATCTCTCCTGCCAAGGGCCTCAGGCAAACATCCAGAGATAAATCTGGTGTTTGAGGGAGTGAGTGAAGTGCAAATAATACAGATGCTTCAGCAAAAATGCATGTGACCTCCCAAAGGAAAAGATGACGCTCTTGAATGTCCCAGATGTATCTCAGGATGAGAAGTGAGACAAGAGATTGCTCACGCCCCTGAAGGTGATACAGGTGAGGTGCTAGATTAGGGCTGTCTCGGATCAAGTCCATGGCATTCTCAAGGACGAGGGTGAGAGTCAAAAGTCTTGGTACATGTTGGCACCAATGACATTGATAGACAAGGTGAAGAGGTCCTGAAGAAAAATTTTAGGGAGCTGGGGAGAAAGCTGACAAATAGGTCTTCCGGGGTAGTAATCTCTGGATTGCTGCCTGTACCACGCACCGGTGATGGTAAAACTAGGTTGATTTGGCAGGTGAATCCGTCGCTGAGGAACTAGTGCAGGGGCAGGGGGTACAGTTTCAGATTTATGTATCATTGTGATCTCTTCTGGGGAAGGTATGACCTGTACAAAAGGAACGGGTTACACCCAAACCTGAGCGAAACAAATATCCTTGTGGGCAGGTTTGCTGGAGTTGTTCAGAAACATTTAAACTAATTTGGCAGCGGGATGGGAACCAGAGTGCTGAGGATGACATAGCTGGTTTACAAACAAAGGCAGTATGTAGTGAGACTCCTAGCAAGAAGAAGCTGGTGATCGGGCAAAATTGTGATCAATGGGATGAGTTGCAACGTAAAAGGTGGACAATTTCAAAAAAGGGGAATACAGCACTGAAGGTGTTATATTTGAATACACACCGTATACAGAATAAAGTAGATGAACAGTTACAGCTTGGTATGTATGCCCTTGTTGGCATCATTGAATCATGGCTGAAAGAAGATTATAACTGGGAGCTTAATAAGGCCCTGGTGAGGCCTCACCTTGAGTATCGTGAACAGTTTTGGGCCCCTCATCTTTGAAAAGATGTGCTTGCATTTGAAGAGGATCCAGAGGAGGTTCACAAGGATGATTCCAGGAATGAAAGGGACATCATTTGAGGAATGTTTGATGGCTCTGGGTTTGTATTCGCTGCAATTCAGAAGGATGAAGGAGGATCTCATTGAAACCTTTCGAATGTTGAAAGGCCTAGACAGAGTAGATAGAAACACAGAAAACATACAGCACAATACAGGCCCATCGGCCCACAAAGCTGTGCCGAACATACCCCGAACTTAGAACTACCTGGGCTTACCATAGCTCTCTATTCTTCTAAGCTCCATGTAGTCATCCAGGAGTCTCTTAAAAGACCCTATCGTTCCCGCCTCCAACACCGCCGCCACCAGCCCATTCCACGCACTCACCACTCTCTGAGTGAAAAACTTACCCCTGACATCTCCTCTGTACCTACTTCCAAGCACCTTAAAATTATGCCCTCTCGTGCTAACCATTTCAGCCCTGGGGAAAAACCTCTGACTATCTATTTTAATGCAAGGAGCATTGTGAACAAAGCGGATGAGCTTAGAGCGTGGATCAATACTTGGAGATATGATGTGGTGGCCATTACAGAGACTTGGATGGCTCAGGGACAGGAATGGTTACTTCAAGTGCTGGGTTTTAGATGTTTCAGAAAGGACAGGGAGGGGGGGCAAAAGAGGTGGGGGTGAGGCGCTGTTGATCAGAGATAGTGTCATGGCTGCAGAAAAGGTGGAAGTCGTGGAGGGATTGTCCACGGAGTCTCTGTGGGTGGAGGTTAGGAACAGGAAGGGGTCAATAACTCTACTGGGTGTTTTTTATAGGCTGCCCAATAGTAACAGGGATATCGAGGAGCAGATAGGGAAACAGATCCTGGAAAGGTGTAATAATAACAGAGTTGTCGTGATGGGAGATTTTAATTTCCCAAATATCGATTGGCATCTTCCTAGAGAAAGGGGTTTAGATGGGGTGGAGTTTGTTAGGTGTGTTCAGGAAGGTTTCTTGACATAATATGTAGATAAGCCTACAAGAGGAGAGACTGTACTTGATCTGGTATTGGGAAATGAACCTGGTCAGGTATCAGATCTCTCAGTGGGAGATCATTTTGGAGATAGTGATCATAATTTTATCTCCTTTACAATAGCATTGGAGAGAGATAGGAACAGACAAGTTAGAAAAGCGTTTTAACTGGAGTAAGGGGAATTATGAGGCTATCAGGCAGGAAATTGGAAGATTAAATTGGGAACAGATGTTCTCAGGGGAAAGTACGGAAGAAATGTGGCAAATGTTCAGGGGATATTTGTGGGGCATACTGCATAGGTACATTCCAATGAGAGGGAAGTTATGGTAGGGTACAGGAACTGTGGTGTACAAAGGCTGTAATAAATCTAGTCAAGAAGAAAAGCTTACAAAAGGTTCAGAGAGCTAGGTAATGTTAGAGATCCAGAAGATAATAAGGCTAACAGGAAGGAGCTTTAAAAGGAAATTAGGAGAGCCAGAAGGGGCCATGAGAAGGCCTTGGCAGGCAGGATTAAGGAAAACCCCAAAACCACAAGTATGTGAAGAGCAAGAGGAATAGACGTGAAAGAATTTGGCCTATCAAGTGTGACAGTAGGAAAGTGTGTATGGAACTGGAGGAAATAGCAAAGGTACTTAATGAATACTTAACTTCAGTATTCACTATCGAAAAGGATCTTGGTGATTGTAGTGATGACTTACAGCAGACTGAAAAGCTTGAGCATGTAGATATTAAGAAAGAGGATGTGCTGGAGAGTTTGGAAAGCACCAAGTTGGATAAGTCGCCGGGACGGGATGAGATGTATCCCAGGCTACTGTGGGAGGCGAGGGAGGAGATTGCTGAGCCTCTGGCGATGACCTTTGAATCATCAATGGGGACGGGAGAGGTTCCGGAGGATTGGAGGGTTGCAGATGTTGTTCCTTAATACACCGTATGCCTTCTTAACCACAGAGTCAACCTGTGCAGCTGCTTTGAGCGTCCTATGGACTCGGACCCCAAGATCCCTCTGATCCTCCACACTGCCAAGAGACTTAAAATTAATACTATATTCTGCCATCATATTTGACCTACCAAAATGAACCACCTCATGCTTATCTGGGTTGAACTCCATCTGCCACTTCTCAGCCCAGTTTTACATCCTATCAATGTCCCGCTGTAACCTCTGACAGCCCTCCACACTATCCACAACACACCCAACCTTTTTGTCACCAGCAAACTTACTAACTTTTGAATTTACTCCCCATTTAAAAAATAGTCTATACCTTTATTCCTTCTACCAAAGTGCATGACCCGACACTATATTCCATTTGCTCCTTCTTTGCCCATTCTCCCAATTGGTGTAAGTCCTTCTGCAGATTTCCTGCTTCTTCAACACCACTTACCCCTCCATCTATCTTTGTATCATCTGCAATCTTGGCCACAAAGCCATCAATTCTGTCATCCAAAACATCGACAAATAACATGAAAAGTAGTGGTCACGATTCTGACCCCCCGTGCGACACTGTATTAGAATAATAATAAATAATAAATACTGAGAACATGAGTCGTAGAGCCCTTCAAAGTGAGTCCATAGGTTGTGGAATCAGTTCAGTGTCGAGGTGAACGAAGTTATCCACCCTAGTTCAGAAGTCTGATGTTTGAGGGATAATAACTGTTCCTGAACCTGGTGGTGCGAGTCCTGTGGCTCCTGTACCTTCTTCCTGATGGCAGCAGAGAAATGAGGGCATGATCTGGGTGGTGAGGGTCCTGCTTCCTTGCGACAGCGTTTCGTGTAGATGTGCTCAATGGTGGGGAGGGCTCTGCCAATGATGGACTGGGCTGTATCCACTACTTTTTGTAGGCTTTCCATTCTTGGGCTTTGGTGTTCCATACCAGGCCGTGATGCAATCACTTATTATACTCCCCACTGCATATCTATAGAAGTTTTTCAAAGTTTTAGACATCATGCCAGATCTTCGTAAACTTCTAAGAAATTAGAGGCACTGCCATGCCTTTGTAATGGTACTTTCCTGGTGCACAGGACAGATCCTCTGAAATGGTGACACCGATGAAGTTAACGATACTGACTCTCTCCACCTCTAATCTTCTGACAAGGACTGGCTCAGAGACCTCCAGTTTGTTCCTCCTGTAGTTAATAATCTGCTTCTTGGTCTTGCTGGCATTGAGTGAGAGGTTGTTGTTACGACACCACTCAGTCAGATTTTCAATCTCCCTCCTGTATGCTGATTCATCGCCACATTCGATTTGGCCAATGACAGTTGTGTCAATGACATTGGAGCTGTCTCAGTCATGAGTGTAGAGCTGGGGCTAAGCACACACAGTCTTATAGTGCACCTGTGCTGATGGAGATTGTGGAGGAGATATTTTTGCCAATCTGGATCTACTGGGATATGCAAGTGAGGAAATCAAGGATTCATTTGCACAGGGAAGTATTGAGGCCAACATTTTGGAGTTAATGATTTTGAGTGCTGAAGGCAGAGCTGTAGTCAATAAAGAGCATGCTGATGTATGCTCCTTCACTGTTCAGAGGTTCCAGGATTGCGTGAACAGCCAAGCAAGTGGCATTTGGTGTTGATCTGTTGTGACAGTACACAATTTCTCATGCAAACTTACCTCTTGCTATGAAGGCTAACTCACTATTTGCCCTAATTACTTGCTGGAAGTGCACTTTGTCCTTCAGTGACCTGTATACAATATACTCAGCTGTCTTCAACCATTATTACTGCCTCTCTCTCACCATTTAATTAATACTACGGCCTATATATTGAGCAAATTCTTCCATAATTACTTCATTAGATCGTTACATGCTTTTCCAAGTGTTTGATACATGTCAGATTCAGCATTACAACTATTTTTACAAGTAACTCCTCACAACGTTCTCCGAAGGTGCGGAAACAACTGGGAGAGGGGATGTGGTTGCTGGAGATGGGATAGTGGGTCAGGAACTCTCTCAAAGGGAATGATTTTATTTCTACTATTGATTCTGTTCTTTTGTGGAAGCTAACCAAACTGTTAACAAATTAGGTGGCATGCATCATGATTGGTGTTCAGAGTTTAAGGTGCATCACTCTAACGGTGCCAGAGACCTGGGTTCAATTCTCGCCTCTGTCTGTAAGGATTTTACGTGTTCTCCCCATGACATTGGTTTCCCTCTGATCTCCTCCCTCCCACATTACAAAGACATTCGTAGGGGTGAGGGTTAGTAAATTGAGGACATGCTACAGTGCTGTCAGAAGTATGGTGACACTGGTGGGCTCCCCGCATATCCTCGGACTGTGTTGGTTGTAGACATAATAGTGCATTTCACTGTATGCTTCAATGTACATGTGATAAATATGTTAATATTACCTTTAAAACTAAGGATCGTTACTTTGTTCTATTTTTCAATAGAAAAAAAGACCAAGTCATTGAAAATATCAGGAGTTTGATTCATTTCTGCATTGCAAAAACCGTGGAGATGTGGGGGAATAAAGTGGGACACCTTTAGCACGGCCAACCTTATCAAAGTCAGTCCAATTTACACCAAATAGACAGATGGATGCTTTATTGATGAATTACACTGTCACAGTAGCATTACAAGTGAACAGATACACAAATATTAGAAAGGAAGTAAGAAAGAATAAAAGAAAATAAGTTACCACAAGTGAGGGGCCCATCACTTCCCGGCTGTAGGTTGACTCATTACAGAGCCTCATGGCTGAGGGTAAGAGTGCTTTTGGAGCAGCGCAGTTGTCTCAGTCTGTCACTGAAAGGGCTCCTCTGTTCAGCCAAGGTGGCATGCAGAGGCTGAGAAACATCGTCCAGAATTGCCAGGGTCCTCTGTTCTACCACAGCCCCAGTGTGTCCAGTCTGACCCCTAGACCAGAGCCTGTCAGCATCACCCATCGCCCAGGCACACCACCGGCACAACATGTGGAGTTTAACAGTTTATTGGTCACACGGTGTGTGGAGAGGGTGGTTTGCTCGGGAGTGTGGGGACAGCGATTAACCAGACCGACTGACCCAACGGCACAGCATCCGCCCCCGACCTTTCACCCCTAACCCTAGCGGACGTGACCGCCGTGTGGCAGGGTTGTGAAGCGACGGCGCTGTGGGCTCTGATTGGTTGATAAAAGGATTATGCGCAATGACGTATATCCTCCTCGCCCCAACGGTGTGGGAATTCCGGTGCGGAGTCAAAATACTCGGCTTCGGCTCAGGTGGGTCTGGGGGTCCGGGAGTCGGGGCTGGGACTGGGGGGCCGGTCGGTCCGGAGTCTGGAGTCCGGAGTCCGGGCTCCAGGGGTCGGGGGACCGGTCAGTCCAGAGTCTGGACCCCGGGAGTCCGGGCTGGGACTGGGGGGCCGGTCGGTCCGGAGTCCGGACCCCGGGAGTTGGGGCTGGGACTGGGGGACCGGTCGGTCCGGAGTCCGGACCCCGGACCCCGGGAGTCGGGGAGTCGGGGAGGTGGGGGGGGGGAAGGGGAACCGGTGAGTCCGGACCCCGGGAGGCCGGGCTGGGACTGGGGGGCCGGTCGGTCCGGAGTCCGGGCTGGGACTGGGGGGCCGGTCGGTCCGGAGTCCGGGCTGGGACCGGGGGACCGTCGGGGTCTGGGACTGGGGGGCCGGTCGGTCCGGGCTCTGGGTCTGGGACCGGGGAGGTGGGTGGAACCGGTCGGTCCTGTTCCCGGCTCCAGGGGTGGGTGAGCGGGTCCGAGGTACTGTTAAGCGATGGCCCCTGGGGAGAGAGAGCCGAAGGTTATGGATAGCGAAGGAGCTGCGGGCCAGGCCTGGGGCCTCTGGCTTGTTGCTCGGTGTTGGCTGCACTGCCGTCACAGTGCGGCCTGGGGGAGGCGGAGACGCCGGAGGCTGGGCTGGGTGTCCTCTTGTCCCGAGTGCACCCGAGCCTCAGGCCTGAGCCATTGTCGTTCCGGGGTTTCAGCTGTGTTACGGAATTGTGTATTTATCATCTCTCGGTCTGTTCCCTCTACCTCGCCTGGTGTCCTGCCACTTTCATTTTATCGCGTGAAGCCCTGTACAAATATTCCAGGTGGTAACCGAGTGAAACAGGATTTCCTCTTCCTGTTACCCTACAGTCAATGATCTTGTGTGAGGTTAAACAAATACAGCCTTGTAGAATCGTCGTTGCGGGAGTTGGAAAGGACTGGTCCCATTTTCCAGGCATGGAATTGTAACAAGGTGAACAAAACTGAATACAGTTCTCGAAATGTGGCTTCACCGGCGACTTGTATAATCACAGCTTAACTTCCTAACCTTCTGTATTCAATGCCTAGACTAACAAAGGCCGGCTGCCAAAATATACCTTCAGGACCCTGTTTTCCCATGTCTCCACTTGAAGGGAATTGTTCATCTTTACAAAAATACCCAGGGTATTCTGTTCAATGTAAAAGTGCTTCCTTGATTTGAAGTTCCAAAAGGTAACATTTATTTGAATTAAATCCTATTTGCCATTCCTCATCCCACCTATCCCACTGCAATTCTTGATGCACCTTTTCTATACCATCTGCAAACCTGTAACTATTATCCAGGTTTGCGACTGGGGGACCAGTTGGTCTGGGCTCCCGCTCCAGGCCGTCATGCTGGCTGCCCCTAATCAACCACCACGTACTGAGATACAGTGGCAATCTTTGTTTTGCATGCTGTCTATACAGATCATTCCAAACTGAAGTACGTACTTTATTGTTGCCAAACAATTGATACTGGAGCCTACAATCATCACAGTGATATTTGATTCTGTGCTTCCCACTCCCTGGAGTACAAATCGATAGTAAATATTAAAAATTTAAATTATAAATCATAAATAGGAAAGGGAAAGTAGGGTAGTGCAAAGAAACCGAGAAGCAGGTCCGGATATTTGGAGGGTACAGTCCAGATCCGAGTCAGGATCCGTACAGCAGTCTTATCACAGTTTGAAAGAAGCTGTTCCCAAATCTGGCCGTACGTTGAGGTAGTGCAAGAGGAAAAACAAGAGAACGCAGAATGTTGTTACAGTTACAAAAATTGTGCTGTGTGAGTAGACAGTTGTGCCACCAAGGCCAAGATGAGATCAAAAGTTTATGATTATTGTACAATTATTGTCTATGTGTCTTGTAACAGTGTATATTTCAAGCTCCTGTATCTTGTGACAAACATTCAAGGCTAAATTTCATCTGATTCATATCTCGGAGAGGTAAAGGCACGGAGAGAAGGTGGCTTCAATCCTGCCTATCAAAGTAAGTTTAAGAAAAGGTGAGCTGTGTTGCTTCAGTAAAGGCCAGAGATTTGGAAATTTAAAAATATAGAAAAAAAAGTAGGTTAAATAAGGATAAAATAAAGCAAGGGTGAACTAGCAAATAATACTAAAACTGTTCATGAATTGAATTGACTTTATTACTTACATCCTTCATATACGTGAGGAGTATAAATCTTTATGTTACATCTCCATTCAAATGTGCAATTATAGTAATTTATAATAAATATTATTTACAACAGGATAGTCAATATAACATAGAAATACAGTTGCGAGAGCATGAATTAAGCAGTCTGATGTCCTGGTGGAAAGGCAGAGAATAGCTTATCTGAGAAAAGCATGGGGAGTGAGTGAGAAGTAAAGAAAACAAAAGATTATTTCAGATTGAAGTTGGATTTCAAATTCAGGGCCATTTATCACATGTACATGGAAACATTGGTCACTGTACTTGGAGCATTGGGAGCAGTTTTGGGGCCCTTATCTAAGAAAAGGTGTGCTGGTGTTGGAGAGGATCTAGAGGAGGTTCATGAGAATGAAAGGGTTAATGTTTGAAGGGCGTTGGGTGGCTCTGAGCCTGTACTCACTGGAATGTAGAAGAATAAAAGGGGGGAGGATCTCATTGAAGCCTACTGAATATTGAAAGGCCTAGGTGGCGTGGACGTGAAGGTGATGTGGG
Organism: Mobula hypostoma; assembly: GCF_963921235.1. NCBI lineage: Eukaryota > Metazoa > Chordata > Chondrichthyes > Myliobatiformes > Myliobatidae > Mobula > Mobula hypostoma. The sequence continues at coordinate 328,420 of NC_086124.1, forward strand.
GGAGTCTAGGACCAGAGAGCACAGCCTCAGAATAGAGGATTGTCCATTTAGAACAGAGATGAGGAATTTCTTTTGGCAGAGAGTGATGAATCTATGGAATCCATTGCCACAGATGATTCTAGAGGCCAAGTCATTGGGAATATTTAAAGTGGTGGTTGATAGGTTCTTGATTAGTTGGGGAGTAGGCAGGAAAATGGGGTTGCGAGGGGTAATAGATCAGACATAGAAAGGTGCGCAGACTCAATGCTGAGTGGTCCAATTTTGCTCATGTCTTATGGAAACATACAGTGAAATGTGTCTCTTGTGCCTAACACAGCATGCCCACCATGTTCAGCAGAACAACACCTGCAACAGCAACAAAACATGCCCCTTTCCCTCCCATCCACCCAGACACTCCTTCGTACAGGCAGTCCTCCATCTGCAGGGCAGGTCACCTCTGGGCCTCCAGTAAATTTGACAACTTGCAGACACTGGGTCTCCAACTTTCCCCCTGGACTTGTGGGCCAGGCTTTCAGCCATAGCGCTGCGGAAGTCGAATCTGGATAAACTCACTCAGAGATCGTACAAATATAAACCCTTTATTCAAAGCCTCCAGGGCACTTCGGTTAGTTGCTCAAACAGGAACAGTCTGTGACTGTTCCTGCTCGGTCCACCAACTAACTCAATTCCCCTTGCAAAATGGATATATTTGTTTAGATACCTCCACACAAGACAGGCAGGAGCCAGACTTATCTACGTATATGACAGTACCGAGAAACAAAGTACAGAATAGGTATAATGGCCACGTACACAAAACAGACTGGAGCGGTCTTATCTCTGCGCATGACTGCACAAGGAGACAAGCATCCTGAAACACTAGCTGGCTAACTTCGAGAAGAAATATTGCAACATTGAATAGCAAAATTAACACATCTGTTGACCATCAAGGTTTCTTGCAGAAAAAACAGCCTGCTGTGTTTAACCCTTTATATACTTTATCAGTGCCTCAAGTTCCAGCCTCACCAACTTTGATCTTCTGTATCGACCCCAGGATCTGCTAATGAAGGGACCCCAAATTCCACTCTTCAAACTCTAGACTCAGTGACCTAGGAGGGGGATCATTGACCCTTGTGTGCACTGACCTCCAATTCCAACACCTACTGACCTAAGTTTGGGGGGGGGGGGAGAGTGTGTGTAGGTTGTCATCAGCATGGTCTACGTCTTCAGCACTTGCCAGCCTGACTTCCATGCACAGGGATCTCTGTATATTTCCCAGATAGCCCAAAGGTCATCATTATGTGGTCCTCTGTTATTATAGAAAACCAAGTTGGTTCCTTTGGGATAAAGAGTATTATTCCAAACACAAGTCCACGTATTCCTTTTCCATGGTATAGTTGTGAATTTGATTTGACCAATCTTCATATAACCCTGTATTCCGCAACCTCTACATCACAAAGGTATATGGCTTGGTTTGGTCCCTGAACTGGGTATTATCCCTTGTGTAGATAAGCAGTTTAGGAAGAACAGAATAAAGAGGAGAATGTGTGGGAGTGGGATTGCTTTGTTGAACTGGTGTGGAATCAGTGGGCCAAAATGAGTCAGTCTCAGAAAAGTTCAGCACAGAAACAGGCCCTTTGGCCCATCTACTCCATGCTGAACCATTCAAAATATTTACTCCCACCCCCATCAACCTGCACAAGGACAATAACCTCCTATATCCCCTACTATCCATGTACCTATTCAAACTAATCTTAAATGTGAAATCCAGCTCACATGCACCACTTGTGCTGGCAGCTTGTTCAACACTCTCACCACCCTCTGAGTGAAGAAGTTTCCCCTCATATTCCCCTAAACTTTTTGCCTTTCACCCTTAACCTATGACCTTAGTCCCACCCAACCTCAGTCGAAAAAGGCCTACTTGTATTTACCCTATCTAATTTTGTATACCTCTATCAAATCTCCTCTCAATAAAATCCTAACCTATTCAATCTTTCCTTATAACTTAGGTCCTCCAGTCCTTGCAACATTCTTATAAATTTTCTCTGTGGTCTTTCAACCTTGTTTACATCTTTCCGTTAGGTAAGTGACCAAAACTGCACATAATACACCAACTTCTTGTACAACTTCAACAGAATATCCATCTCCTATACTTTGATCGATGAAGGCCAATGTTCCAAAAGCTTTCTTCATGACCCGATCTACCCATTATGCCACTTTCAACGAATTATGGACCTGTATTCTCAGATCTGTTTGTTCTACCACATTCCTCAGTGCTCGACCGTTCTCTGTATAAGACCTGCCCTGGTTAGTCCTATTGAAGTGCAAAACCTCATACTTGTCTGCATTAAATTCCATCTGCCATTTTCTTGGCCTATTTTTCCAGCTGGTCCATCTCCCTCTGCAAGCCACGATAGCCTTCCTCACTCTTCACTACACTCCGAATTTTGGGTTTCTTCACATATTCAAGAGACATACGGTTAGGGTTATAGTGTTGTGGTAGAGGCAGAGACATTAGGGACGTTCATGAAACCCTTAGGTAGGCACATTGATGACAGGAAATGGAGGTCTATGTGGGAAGGAATGTCTGGATTGTTCTTGGAGTAAGTCAAAGGTTGGCACAACATTGTGGGGTGAAGGCCCTTTTCTGAGCTGTTGTGTTGTATGTTAATTTGACTTCCACTTGTATTGGCCCTTCCACTTGTATTGGCCATTGCTATCCTGGGGAAAAAGGCACCGACTGTCCACTCTGTCTCTGCATCTTATAATCTTATACACTGCTATCAAGTTGCCTCTCATCCTCCTTCGCTCCAAAGAGAAAAGCCCAGGCTCTCTCAACCTTTCCACACAAGACATGTTCTCTAATCCAGGAGTCATCCTTGAAAATCTCCTCTGCGTCCTCTCGAAATCTACCACATCCTTCTTATAATAAGATGACCAGAGCAGAACACAACTAGAGTTTTAAAGATAAAGGTTAGCTTTATTTGTCACATATACATTGAAACATACAGTTAAATGGGTCAAGTCAAATCAGCAAAGCTTATGGTGTACAGTCTGCAAGTGTTGCCACAACACTATAACCCTAACCATATGTCTTTGGAATATGTGAGGAAACCCACCCTGTTGTTAAAGTTGAATCTGAGTAGAACTCGGGAGACCAGCTTCATATCGTCACCACAGTTTATTGCGCATTCTCCTGCAGGAGTTTGAGACCCAGTTGTCAAAGGGAAGGCATGCCAGTGCTGCCACCATCCGACAAGTGGACTAAGTCATTCAGGTTACAGCTGTATATTTATAAATAATAAGTCCCATACATTACTATTGCAAGATGTCATTTGAACTGGTACGCCCACCAAGTGTGTTGGTGCAAAACTTAGTTACAGATAAGAGAATCCACTGAATCAAGGTTTAATTACAGAAGGATGTGCTGTCCAGTCCTTATCAGTTATTCCCTTTACAAGGCCCTGAGTTAATTACAGACAGATGTTCATTCCTGTCCTTATCAGCGAGTCTTCCTACCCCCTCCACTTAAACAAAGGTATAATGCATTATTTATCAAATTCTCAATGTCTCTCTGCAAATTAAAAGGGAACCAATATAAGCTGTTTTTTTCTAACTGCTGAAGACAGTTTAGTTCAGTTCAAAAATTCCTGTTCAGTCCCAATTATTCTTTTAGCCATTGGTTACATAGGTTCAAAATGATTTTTTACATATCCTCAATTCCTCACTGTCACAGGGAGAATATTTAGACAGCAGCAGGGATTTTATACTGATCTTACAGCTGGCACTGTAAAAGTGCACTAACTGCTAATTTTATAGAGCTGCAACATTCTCTCACGGCTCATGAACTCAAACCCAAGACTAATGAAGGCCAACAAACCATCTGCCTTAACCACACTATTGATGTGTGCAGTAACTTTGAGGGTTTTATGGACTTGGAGCACCCCCCCCACCCCCCAAAGATCCCTCTGTTCTACCACCCTGCTAAAAATAACCGGATTAAACTTCTCAGCCTAGCTCTGCATCCTGTCTGTACCCCGTTGTAACTTATGACAACCTTCTACACTATCCACATCACCAACCTTCGTGGCAACTGCAAACTTGTCAGCTCACCCCTTCCACTTCCTCATCCAAAATCACAAAGAGCTGGGATCTCTGAACAGATCCCTGAGGAATACCACTGGTCACTGACCTCTAAGCCGCATACTTGCCAAATACTATTATGATTATGAGGACACGCAGTCCCCTTTTATTGTCATTTAGTAATGCATGCATTAAGAAATGATAAAAATGTTTTTCCAGAATGATATCATGAAAACACATGACAAACCGACTTAAAAACTAACAAAAACGACGTAAGTATAATATATAGATACAACAGTGCAAAGCAATACCGTAATTTGATAAGAACAGACCATGGCACAGTAAAGTCTCAAAGTCCCTTGAAAGTCCCATCATCTCACGCAGACGGTGAACCTCTAGCGCCGCCAACTTGCCGATGCAGCATCCCAGAAGCATCCGACCACAGTCTGACTCCGAGTCCGTCCGAAAACTCCGAGCCTCCGACCACCTATTCGACAGCGAGCACTATCTCTGCCGAGTTTTTGACCCCGGCCCCAGCAACAGGCGATACGCAAAGCTGAGTATTTGGGGCCTTTGTCTCCGGAGATTCTCGATCGCACAGTAGCAGCGGCAGCGAAGCGGGCATTTCAGAAGTTTCTCCAGATGTTCCTCTGCTCTTCACAGCTAACCCCATCAAACCACCCTCTACCTCCTATGTGCAAGGCAATTTCAAATTCACACTGCCAAGTTTCCATGGCTCCCATGCCTCATGTCTTTCTGAATGAGCCTTCCATGGGAACGTTGTCAAAATTGTTACTAAAATCCTTGTACACCATATCCATTGCTCAACCTTCATCAGTGTGCCTTAGCACATTCTCAAAAAACAATTCAATCAGGCTTGTGAGTCATGCCCTGCCCCTCATAAAGCTATGCTGATCGGTAATAAGAATACACTCTCCAAATGCTCATAAATCCTGTTGCTAATAATCCTCATTAGTTTGCCCATCGCTGATGTGAAACTCATGGGTCTATAATTCTCAGTGTTCCTCTTTTTGAATAAAGGAATAACATTTCCAGCCTTCCTTGTGGCCAGTGAAGATGCAAAGATCATCACTAAAGGCACAGCGATATCTCCCCTCACTTCATATAGTAATCTAGGGCATATTCCGTCTGGCCCAGGAACTTACCATTTCTAAAGTTTTTCAAAAGCTACAACACTGCTTCTTTTCCTGACAACGGCCTTCAGTATGTTACTGTGTTCTACATTGTCCAGGTCCCCCTCACTGGTGAATATTGAATCAAAGTATTCATTAGTTACCCCCATTACCTCCTCTGACACCAGGAACACGTTTCCCACATTATCCCTGATTGGTCCTGCCTTCACTCCAGTCACTGTCGTCCTCTTCACTTTCTCTTTGATATTATTATATTTATGTCTTCTGCTTTTTTTCATGCCTCTTCTCAGAGATTTCAATCATTATTGCTGCCCCAGTCTCTTCCACTTTACCTGTCTTTTAAAAATTTAAACTCATTTTGAGCATCTTCAAAGTAGGAAGTTATGCTATAAATTGCTATTTATTCTGTTGTGATGCTGTGCAGCCATTCATAATCTGAATTGATCAGTTACATCTGGTGTATAATATTTCAGAAAATTTGACAATTAATACAAGGTAACAGGAATTAATAGCAGGGTTATCCAAATTAATCATTTTGCCAAATGTGTTTCCAAGTAATTGGGTTATGTAGCTATTTGAATTTTGTAGATTATAATTTTAATTTTAGAAAGTAATGAAGATGAAAGTAATTAAGATGACTCCTATTGTTTCTCTGTAGGTTTCCACCAAATAAAACGTAACCATGAAAAATCAAGATTCTGAGAGTACGTTCAGCCCATCTGCTGATGGTGTTGAGGCTGAAATAGTTGGTGTCACAGGTGCAGAACCTTTTGGAGGAGAGGATGATCTAAGGGTCGAATCTGCTGGACTGGAAACTGTTTGTCAAACAATTGAAAAATCTGGTGGCCAGAACGGGCTTGTTGAAAACCATGATAATGTCAAAGTCTGTGAAGAGGTTCTGAAACGAACAGCAGGAAATGATGGTGAGGAATCATTTATTGTCCAAGGGACGTCAGCTGCAGAGAGCTTGAATAGCCTCCAGCCTGAGTCTTCAACATCTGATGTCTCAGATGAGCTTAGCCGACAACTAGAAGACATTTTGAACACTTACTGCTGCAATCTGCCAGACCACAATTCTTCTGTGCAGTCTGAGGAATCACCAGAAATGGAAGAGCTTGAAAAGTGTGCCAACAGCGAGCCGCTGAGGAATGGTGTGCGGGAGATAGAGTGTGGAGAGATGAGTGAAGAGATTGAGAAAGTGGTGAAGGCTGAGGTTCGTGTCAAAGAGAATGGAGATGTCCAGAACAACAAGGACCAGAAAAAAGCTCCAGAAAAAAAGAAAACCAAAGCATTGGGTGAGCTAAATTTCTCCTAGTTAGTGCAAGTTTTCTTGTTTAAAATTCACACACTTATTTTTCTCAGTTAAGAGAAAAATCAATGAAATGCAGACAGTGATAGTCATACAAACAAGGAAAAGTACAGCAGGGAAACAGGTCCTTCGGCCCATCCAGTCTGTGCCAATCCATTTAAACTGCCTCCTCCTCTTGACCTGCACTAGGACTGTAGCCCTCTGGACCCCTACCATCCATATACCTATCCAAATTTCTTTTAAACGTTGAAATCGAGCTTGCATGCACCACTTGTGCTGGCGGCTCGTTCCACACTCTCACAGCCCTCTGAGTGAAGAGGTTTCTCCTCATGTTCCTCTCAAAGTGTTCACCTTTCACCCTTAATCCATGACCTCTAGTTATAGTCCCACGCAGACTCAGTAGAAAAAGCCTGCTTGCATTTGCTCTATCTACACTCCTCAATTTCGTATACCTCTATCAAATCTCCTCTCAATCTTCTACATTCCAATGAATAAAGTCCTAACCTATTCCATCTTTCCTTTTAACTTGTGTCCTCCAGACCTGGCAACATTCCTGTACATTTTCTTGGTTTCTGTTCAACCTGACTCACATTTTTCCATTAGGGTAGGTGACCAGAACTGCACACAGTACTTTCAAGTTGGGCCTCACCAACGTCTTATGCAACTTCAACATAACAGCCCATCTCCTGTATTCTGTGCATTGATTTATGAAAGCCAATGTGCCAAAGGCTTGCTTTACAATCCTATCTACCTGTAATGCCACTTTCAATGAATTATGGACCTGTATTCCAAGATCCCTTTGATCTACTGCACTTCTCAGTGCACCACTGTTCACTGTGTGAGACCTACCTTGGCTGGTCCTACGGAAGTGCAACACCTCGCTTGTCTGCAGTCAATTTCATCTACCATTTTCTCAGCCCATTTTCCCAACTGATCCAGATCCCTTTGCAAGCTGTGATAGCTTTCTTTGCTGACTACTATGCCCCTAATCTTGTTATCCGCAAATTTGCTGATCCAATTAACCAGATTATCATCTAGATCATTGATATAGATGACAAAAAGCAGTGGACCCAGCATACCTGTGGCAAACCACTAGTCACAGTCCAGTCAGAGAAGTAACCATCTACTACCGCTGTCTGGCTTTCCCACAAAGCCAATGTCTAATCCAATTCACTACCTCATCTTGAATGCTGAGTAACTGAACCTTCCTGACCAACCTCCCACGCGGGATGTTTTCGAGTGCCTTGATAAAGTCCATGTAGACAATATCTACTTTCTTGCCTTCATCAATCTTCCTGGTAACTCCCTCAAAAAAACTCGCATTAGGGTTTTAAAAAACCCTCAAACAAGATTAGTTAGACAAAAACCCAAAAACCCTCAAAAAAGATTGGTTAGATACGACCTACCATGCACAAAGTCATGCTGACTATCCTTAATCAGTCTCTGTCTATTCAAATTCTCATGTATCTGGTCCCCTGAAATACATGCCAGTAACTCTCCCGCTACTGATGTCGGGCACATTGGCCCATAATTTCATGGTTGAAATTTGGAGCCTTTCTTAAACAGCGGAACAATATTAGCTCTCCTCCAATCCTCTGGTGCCTCACCTGTTGTAAGGATGATTTAAATGTTTCTGCTAGGACCCCTGTAATTTCTGCACTTGCCTAAATCAAGGTCTGAAGGAACACCTTGTCAGGCTCTGGGGATTTGTCTACCCTAACTTGCCTTAAGATTACAAGCACCTTCTCCTCTGTAATCTGTACAGGATTCATGACCTCACTGCTGCTTTGCCTCACTTCTGTAAATTTTGTGCCCGTCTCCTGAGTAAATGCAGATGCATAAAATCCATTTCAGATCTCCCCCATCTCTCTTGACTCCATACTACTGTGATCTTCCAGAGGGTGATCCTTTATCCTTTGCAATTCTTTTGCTCTTAATATACCTGTAGAATTCATTAGGATTCTTCTTCACCTTGTCTGCTAGGCAACCTCAAGATTTGTTTTAGCCCTCCTGATTTCTTAAGTGTTCTCTTGCATTTCTTGTGCTCCATAAGTACCTCATTGTTCCCTGCATTGCAACTCCTTTCTCCTTTTACTAGGGCCTGGAATCATTTTTGTCAACCACCTCCAGTTTCAGAAAGTCCTTTTTAAGATAAGGAGCCCAAAACTATTCATAAGTGAGGCCTTTCCAGTGCTTTATAAAGTCTCAACACTACATTCTTGCGTTTATATTCTAGTCCTGTTGAAATGAATGCTAACACTGCATTTGACTCGACCTGCACGGAAACCTTTACGGATTCCTGCACAAGGACTCCCAAAACCTTTAGCATCTCAGTTTTTGGATTTTTTTCTCCATTTAGAAAATAGGCAACCATTTCATTTTTTCTACCAAAGTGTGTGACCATACACTTCCTGATGCTGTAATCCATAGGACATGGGAGCAGAATTAAGCCATTCAGCCTGTCGAATCTGCCCTGCATTCCATCATGGCTGATCCAGGATCCCACTAAATCTCAGACATCTGACTTCTCGCCACGTCCTTTGAGGCCCTGAGCTATCAGGAAATTATTAACTTCTGCCATAAATATACCCACGGACTTGGCCACCACCGCAGTCTTTGGCAGAGCATTCCATAGGTTCACCACTCTCTGGCTAAAAAAAAAATTCTTCCTTACCTCTGTTCTTAAAAAGTTGCACTCAATTTTGAGGCTGTGCCCTCCAGTTCTCGATACCCCCACCACAGGAAACATCCTCTCCACATCCACCTTATCTAGTCCTTTCAACATTCAGTAGGTTTCAATGAGATCCCTCTGCATTCTTCCACATTCCAGTGAGTACAGATCCAAAGCAGCCAAACGATCCCCAGTTAACCCCTTAATTCCTGGAATCATCCTTGTGAACCTCCTCTGGACTCTCTCCAATGACAACACATCCTTTCTGAAATATGGGGCCCAAAATTGATGTGGCCCTGACTAGTGTCTCATAACGCTTCAGTATTGTCTCCTTGCTTTCTATTCCCTTTAAATGCCAACATTGCATTTGCATCCTTACCACAGGCTTAGCCTGTTAATTAACCATCTGCCACTTTGCCCATTCTCCCAACCTATCTATGAGCTTGTAACTTGTTAAGCAGACTCGTGTGTGACACCTTGTCAGGGGCCTTCTGAAAATCCAAGTGCACAACATCAACCAATTCTTCTTTGTCTATCCTGCTTGTTATTTCTTCAAAGAATTCCAATAGGTTGGTCAGGCAAGATTTTCCCTTAAGAAAATCATGCTGACTGTGGCCTATTGTATCATGTGCCTCTAAGTGCCCCAAAACCACATCCTTAACAATCGACACACAACGTCTTCCCAACCACTGAGGTCAGACTAATTGACCTACAATTTCCTTTCTTCTGCCTCTCTCCCTTCTTGAAGAGTGGAGTGACATTTGCAATTTTCCAGTCTTCTGGAACCATTCCAGAGCCTAGTGATTCTTGAAAGATCATTACTAATGCTGCCATGATCTCTTGGGCTGCCTCTTTCAGAACCCTGGCGTGTACTCCATTTGGTCCAAGTGACTTGTCTATCTACTGACCTTCCAGTTTCCCAAGAACCTTCTTTCTAGTTATGGTAACTTCACACACTTCATGACCCTTGGCACCTGGAGCTTCCTCCATACTGTTAGTGAAGACTAATGCAAAATACTTATTCATTTCTTTCAAAAATTCCTTGTCCTCCATTACTACCTCTCTGGCATCATTTTCAAGCAGTGCGATATCTACTCCTGCCTCTCTTTTACACTATGTATTTGAAGAAACATTTGGTATCCTCTAATATTATTGGCCAACTTTCATATTCCATCTTTACCTTCATAATGACTTCTCTAGTTGCCTTCTGTTGGTTTTTCAAAGCTTCCTAATCCTCTAACTTCCCATTAATTTTTGATCTATTATATGCCCTCTCTTTGGCTTTTATGTTGGCTTTGACTTCTCTTGCTAGCTGTGGTTGTGTCATCCTCCCTTTAGAATACTACTTCCTCTTTGGGATGCATGTCCTGTGCCTTCTGAATTGTTTCCAGAAGTTCCAGTCATTGCTGCTTCTACCATCATCCCTGCCAGTGTTCTTTTCCAATCAATTCTCGCTAACTCTTCTCTCATGCGTCTGTAATTCCCTTTATTCCATTGTAATACTGATATATCTGACTTTAGCTTCTCCTTCTCAAATTTCATGGTGAATTTGATCATATTTTAATCACTAGTCCCCTAAAGGTTCTTCTACCTTAAGTTCTCTAATCAATTCCAGTTCATTGCACAACACCCAGTTCGTTCGTTCTTTCTTTATTAATCTTTTTATTGATTTAAAAGGAACATAAATACAAACAAGAGGAGAATTATCTCAAATATATATATCAATAACAATACTAATTGAGATTGAGATAGACATTATCAAAAACAACACCCATTTCAGAATAGCTGATCCCATAGTGAGCTGAACTGCAAGCTGCTTTAAAAGCCATCTTGCAGACATTCTAGAAATTCCTCTACTTGGATCCAGCACCAATCTGATTTTCCCAACCTACCTGCATTATGAAGGCCCCCATGACTATTGTAACATTGCCCTTTTGGCATCCATTTTCTATCTCCTGTTGTAATTTGTAAACCACATCCTTGCTACTGTTTGGTGGTCTGTTCACAACTCCCATCAGGGTCTTTTTAACCCTGCAGTTCCGTAGTTCTATTGACAATGATTCAACAGCTTCCAGCCCTATGTCACCTCTTTCTAATGATTTGATTGATATGGTTACTAAATGCAAAGTGTTCCCTTACACAAACTTCTGTGACCTGCCCAGTCTCATTCCCTAATAGACCTCGTATCAGACACTGTCTTGTTGGGACTTCCATGTACTGATTAAGGAAACTTTCTTGAACACTTTTGACCATCTCTAACTCACCTATTGCTTTACAGTATGGGAGTTCAATCAATGTGTGAAAGTTAAAATCACCTACGATAACAACCGTAATGGGGGATGTTCTGCATCATTTAATATTCTTTTAAAAATTATAAGATTAAAGAGTTAAAATGGATTTATGGAAAAAAATTCATGTTTGACAAATAGTATGTTGAACAGTACAGGGCAGGCAGGGCCTTTGGCCCAGCATGTCAGTGTCAATGCCAATCTAACGAATCTCCTCTGCCTGAACAGGGCGTATATCCATCTATTCCCTCCCTGTTAGTGTCTGTATAAATGCTGAATGAATCTGTGCCTCAGATAATTTTGTGTGCTGCTTTTCCCAGCCACTGCTTCCTCTCCCTGCTCCCCAGTCTCGGATTTGGAGATGAAAATACTGGATTGTCTGGTACCTCCTTGTAATTAATACACACTACACTCCAAATTAGGCAGCAATGCTGGTAGACCACTACATCCTTCCTGTTGTGTGACAACCAAAACTATGCACAATACTCCAAGTATTGATTATCCAAAGTGTTGTTTGGTGACAATGTAAATTGCCCAAGTTTGTACTCAATATCCCAACTGATAGCGTCATTCAGTCTGTGTCAAGCTGATAGTCTGCCTGGTCACATAGATTCACAGCTGTATATCCCTCCCATCCATGTACTCATCCTAACTTCTCTTAACTGTTGCAATTTTGCCTGCCACCCAATCCACATTTGTTGGCACTTTCAGGGATCTATGAATTTACCACCCAAGATTCCTCTGTGTGTTAATGCTCCCAAAAGTCCTTTTGCATAATTTCTCACTTGACCAGGTTAAACTCCATCTGCCCAAACTTCCACCTAATTAATATCCTTTAACATCTTTCTTCACTATCAACAATTCTGACTGTTCATGTGATGTCTTTATATTTTCTAGTTTGACTGCCTGCATTTTCATTCAAATCCTTTATTTATATTAAGAACAAACGAGGTCCCAACACTGGTTACAGACCTCTACCACTACCCCCTATCTGGTAGGACCAAGACATTTTGGTCCTGTCTACCAACTCACCATGGATCTTATGTGAGTTAATCACCTGGGCTAGCTTACTAGGGACTTCATGTAGATGGCATCCATTACCATACCAGTGTCAAGATTCCCACATATTAGAGATGGATTTACCCACTTAGTTGACTCTCTCAGCTCCTGTTTAAACTATTGTAGTTATTCTTCCCTTAATTTAGTATTTCTACCCAAGAACCAGCTGTAACGTTATCCATGACTATCTTAAAACTTAAAAGAATTGTAATCACAACGTCTTTCTTGGATTATTTGAGGATGTGATTCAGACAATAAGTGGATGTGATCAATTTGGGCTTTCAGAAGGATAGTGTGAAGGTCCCAATCAGAAGGCTGCCCAACAGAGTGTGCATAGAACTGTGAGTAACAGTAAAAAATGTAGGCCTGCATGGGAGGGAAGGATTAGGTTAATCGTGAAGTGGGTAAGAATTGGGTGACAGAATATAATGTGTGAAAATGTCAGCTTTCTCTGCCGGGCAATGTTCCCTCTAAGGTGGGTGCATGTGTGCGAATGCGCATCTTTTGCTCTCAGTGCACAAAAGGTTGTCACCCTCTACTTGGTGTGTTAAGTATCGTACACAATCCCATTTCCTTTTCCGGTTTCTGATGCGGAGAGTGTTGACAACATGGAGCTTGTGATGATTTGTCTGCAGATTTTAGAAGTGACTTATTTAAACTGTTTTTATTGAAGAAATTATTCAGTGCTCATGTTGTTGTCACCAGCCAAAAAAATTGTACAGCACAAGATTTTTGCGCACACTGGTCATTACAAGTTAGAGGGAACATTGCTGCCAGGCCCTGCCTTGAGAAGAACTAGAGAGCGAATGTTCACACATTGATCAACTATCAAAAAGCATCCCATTAAGTTTCTTGTATGTCGTCATCTTTTTCAGGAAAGGAAATTACATTACTGATGCAAACGCTGAATACTTTGAGTACCCCGGAAGAGAAGCTTGCTGCACTCTGCAAAAAATATGCAGATATGGTAAATTAATGCATTGGAACATGATTGTTTTTCAGACTGCCAATTGCAATTAACTTGTGCAATTTACTGTAGTGATGTTGCAATGTGTTAATTCTGCACACCGGAAAGAAATTGAAGCTAAGTGTTTAGAAAGGTGGATAACATGGATCCTAAGACGTGTCACATAAGCTTGACATTTTTGGCACAACACAATCATTGCCACAGTGCTGTTGTATGAATCTTTCAGCCCCTCTCCTTGTTTATGTCCCATGTGGTTTTTACCAGTGAGATGTTGCTCCAGTGCTGCTGAATTTGCAGTTTATGACGTACAATACAAAAGTTGTATATGTTCAGAACAGCCCAGGATTTGGCCTTTGGCCCACCACGTTGTATTGAACTAATATTAATTAAGGCCTGTAATCCCTTCTGCCTGCCTATGGTCCATTTCCCTCTGTTTTCTGCATATTTCTCTGCACATCTAAGAGCCTCTTAACTGCCTCTATCATACTTGTCTCCACCAGTGTGGCTGGCGGTATATTCCAGGCACTCACCAGTCCTTGTATTTATAAAAAAAAAAAGAAGAAAGCAGCACGCTCCCCACATCAACCCCCTCCCATGTTAAATGCATGCCCTCTAGTGCTTGACCTTCCACCCCTGGAAAGTAAGATACCCGCTGTCTGCTGTGTCAATGCCTCTTTTAATTTTATAAAAGCTTATCAAGCCTCTGCCAGTCCAGAGAAAGCATCCCTAGTTCGCACAAATTCTCCATATAGAGTCTAGACCTGTGTTAAACCCTGATCTCCATTGCTGTTTCCTCTGGGTGCTCCAGTTTCATCCCACTACCCAAAAGCATGCAGATTGATAGGCTAATGGGCCATTGCAAATTATCTGAACTGATTGGAGGTTCCTGGGAGGAGAAGCTGGGGAAAATTGTCTGGTTTGGTCCAAGATTAGTGTAGCTGGCTGATTGTTGGTCAATGTGAACCAGTTTCCATGCTGGATGACTGAGATACAACATAGACATGGACACCTGTTATTTGGCTGTCTTAACAATCAGTGTCCCTGGGATGGAGATTAGCAATCATTAAGATGGCCACTCTTCTTTGTGAGTTCAAGAGTCAAGGCTGGGAGATGTTAAATAACATTTGCCTTTGTTTGCTGGACTCCAAGAGAATAGAGCTGACCCCACTGAGATTTCCAAACCTCCGAGGGACGGACAGGGTCCGCAGGGTGTAGAATCCAGAGCCAGGGGATGAACCAGTAGGAGCTGAAAACCTGGAATTCCCTGCTCTGGGGGTGGGGGTGAGGGAGGGGTGCGGTGGCACACTGTGAGCTGGTTCACTGGAGAGTGGTGAAATAGCAATTGAGCAGAAAGTTGATCAAGGCACAAAATCTGCCAGCAAGACTTCTCAGCCACTTTCAAACCTGCGGCCTTTGGAAGGATAAGTGTAGCAAAAGCATGAGAACACCTCCCGCTGTAAGTTGCCTCCAACCCACCTTCCACCAGGCCTTGAAATTGTATTGGAGTATGTACCTTCACTGTGACAGGGACAAAGTCCTGGAACATCCTCCCTAGCAGCACTACCCCCTTATCTCCTGTCCCTTCACCGTTTCTCCCTCCCTAAGAGCACTACCCCCTTCTCTCCTGTCCCTTCACAGTGACTCCCTCCCTAAGAGCGCTACCCCCTTCTCTCCTGTGCCTTCACAGTGACTCCCTCCCTAAGAGCACTACCCCCTTCTCTCCTGTCCCTTCACCGTGACTCCCTCCCTAAGAGCACTACCCCCTTCTCTCCTGTCCCTTCACCGTGACTCCCTCCCTAAGAGCACTACCCCCTTCTCTCCTGTGCCTTCACCATGACTCCCTCCCTAAGAGCACTACCCCCTTCTCTCCTGTGCCTTCACCGTGACTCCCTCCCTAAGAGCACTACCCCCTTCTCTCCTGTGCCTTCACAGTGACTCCCTCCCTAAGAGCACTACCCCCTTCTCTCCTGTCCCTTCACCGTGACTCCCTCCCTAAGAGCACTACCCCCTTCTCTCCTGTCCCTTCACCGTGACTCCCTCCCTAAGAGCACTACCCCCTTCTCTCCTGTGCCTTCACAGTGACTCCCTCCCTAAGAGCACTACCCCCTTCTCTCCTGTGCCTTCTCTGACATGTATGTACAGTGAACGCTTTAGAATTTTCTCTATTTCTGCATAAATATGACCTAAAATGTGATCAGATCTTCACACAAGTCCTAAAACTAGATAGAGAACACAATTAAATAAACAACACAAAAACATTATACTTGTTCATATATTTATTGAGAAAAATGATCCAATATTACCTGTATACATTGGAAAACGTATGTGAATCTCTAGGATTATCAGTTCATTTAAAAGGGAAATTAGTTGGGTGTTTCAATCAATGGGATGGCAATCAGGTGAGAGTGTGGGAGGCCCTGCTCTATTTAAAGAACGTATACCTGGGCCTTCACCATGAAAGTCTCATCTTCACCACACAGGTTTTTGAAAGTGTGCCATGCCTCGATCAAAGGAGATTTCTGAGGACCTCAAAAAAAAAAAAAAAAAGTTGTTGATGCTCACCAGGCTGGAAAAGGGTACAAACCCATTTCTAAAGAGTTTGGGCTCCACCAATCTGCAGTCAGCCAGATGGAGTAAATTCAACACTGTTGTTACTCTTCCTAGGAGTGGTCGACCAACAAAAATCACTCCAAGAACAATATGTGTCATTTTCCAGGAGGTCACGAGAACCCCAGGCCTCTCGTGTCAGTGTTCCTGAGTCGACCATCAGACAAACACTGAACAACAATGGTGTGCGTGGCAGGATTGCAAGGAGAAGGCCACTACTCTCCAAGAGCACATTGTTGCTCATCTAAAGTTTGCTGAAGGCCATGTGGATAAGCCAGAAAGCTATTGGAAAAATGTTCTGTGGATGCATGGGTCCAAACTAGAACTTTTTGGCTTAAATGAGAAGTGTTGCTTTTGGCAAAAAGCAAATACTGCATTCCAGCGCCAGAACCTCATCCCATCTGTGAAACGTGGTGGTGGCAATGTCATGGTTTGGCCCTGCTTTGCTGCCTTGGGACCATGATGGCTTGCCATCATTGATGGAACTATGAATTCTGAATTGTACCAGCAAATTCTACAGGAAAATGTCAGGATATCTGTCCGTGAACTGAAGCTCAAGAGAAAGTGGGTCATGCAGCAAGGCAGCGGCTCTAAACACAGCAAAGAATGGTTAAAGCAGAAGAAATTTCACATTTTGGAATGGCCGGGTCAAAGTCCTGACCTTGATCCTATGGAAATGCTGAGGAAGGACCTGAAGCAAGCAGTTCATGCAAGGAAGCCCACTAACATCCTAGAGCTGAAGCAGTTTTGTAAGGAGGAATGGCCTAAAATTCCTCCAAGCCGATGTGCAGGACTGATCAATAGTTACTGGAAATGTTTAGTTGAAGTTTGTACAAGGGGGTCACACCAGTGACTGAAAGTAAAGTTTCGCATACTTTTTCCAACAAATACATGTAATATTGGATCATTTTTCTCAATAAGTAAATTAAAAGATAGTATGTTTTTGTGTTACTTGTTTAATTGGGTTCTCTTTGTTGAGTTTTAGGACTTGTGTGAAGATCTGATCACGTTTTAGGTCATACTGATGCAGAAATAGAGAAAATTCGAAAGGGTTCTCAAACTTTCTAACACCACTGTGTCTTCGCTGTGACAGGGTCAAAGTCCTGGAACTCCATCCCTTGCAGTTGTATGGGAGTAGCCACAGCTCTGCTGCAGCAATACAGAGACAGTTTCCCACCACCTCCTCAGTAGTAATTGGCAATGGATAATTAAATGCTGTTTCCATTGAAAAAATGACTGTAAAAAAAAAAATTGAGTCCTGTGATCTACTGATTCTATGTTCGAATCCGTTTAGCTCAGGCGGGGTAGAGCAGGCAGAATCTTCAGCCATTAACTGTCTGCATTAGGGAATAGATCTAGTATTAATTGGTTCAGCCTCCTGCTCATCAGGAAGTCATGGAGCTTGAAATGTTGCAATTGCTGTTTGTGCTGAACTTGGAGCCACAGTCAGAGGCTTCTCTCATTGTGAAATCCTTATCCTGAGTGCAACATGCTGCAAACCCACAGCACCTAGTGGTCAGCAAGGCTGGAGTGCATAGCACTAACATTCGACTACTTGCAGGTGTGCATGTCCTGAACACAGCAACCCCTCCTGTAACTCCACAATGAAGTGACACATCAGTACCTGGACTCGGCCTGGCACAGCTAGATACTTTTCCAGAAAACGTTTTGATTTTAGGTTGTTATTAAGTAAGTTTGATGCCAAGCGTAAATAGCAATACTTGATCTTCCTACAGCTTGAAGAGCACAGAAATACACAAAAGCAAATGAGGCTGCTACAAAAGAAACAAACCCAGATTATCCAAGAGAAGGATCACTTGCGGAATGAGCATAGCAAAGCCATTCTCGCACGTAGCAAGCTAGAGAGCTTGTGTCGTGAGCTACAGCGTCACAATCGAACACTCAAGGTAAGCTGGTTGCTCATTCTAAACGGGTGGGCAGACCATATCAATCAGAATTGGGTTCAATATCACCGGCATATGTCGTGAAATTTGTGAACTTAGCAGCAGAAGTACAATGCAATTCATGATAATAGAAAGAAAAAGGAAACTCTGAATAGCAAGTGTGTGTGTGTATGTCCTAACCCTAACCCTAATATAGTTGAATTAAATGTGTAGTGCAAAAAATAGGAAATGTAAAATGAGGTAGTGTTCATGGGCTCAATGCCCATTCAGAAATCAGATGGCAGAGAGGAAGAAGCTGTTCCTGAATCACTGAGTGTTTGTCTTCAGGTTTCTGTACCTCCTTGATGGGTAGCAATGAGAAGAGGACATGCCCTGGGTAATAGTGGTCCTTAATAATGGGTGTTCCCTTTTTGAGGCACACATGTGGAGATGTCTTGGATACTACAGAAGCTAGAACCCATGATGGAGCTGACTAATTTTACAACTTCTGTAACTTTGGATCCTGATAGGTTACTGCAGTTAAATTATTTGATTTCTGGTGGTAAATTTGCTTGTCTTTTGGGATGGTTAGCAACTGGCCACATGGTAGAAGACAGGGATGTGGCCAGGATCAGTGAGAGTTCATCTAGATAGCCAGGGACACAGTAAAGGCAGGAAAGGAAATAGTTAATTGATTTCAATACCTGAGGTTTAACAAGGCAGACAAACTCGCAATGTGGATTGGTTCTGGGACTAGCATATCACAACCATAACAGAAACATGGCTGAAAGAAGGGAAGGCCTGGCAACTGGCTACTCCTGGATACAGATGTACAGGTGTGACACAAGTGCAGGTGAGCCTGGAGAGGTGTGTCGCCTGGAGAGGACGTAACAGCTGTACTGGATTAACGTTCTTGGTAGATTGTTCTGTATGGCCAAATGGTTAGAAGTTGGAAACAAGAAGTCCAGTGTCACTCTAATGGGGCTGTATTATTGACCCCCTCCCATCCAATCATCAGTAGGAACTCGAGCTGATGTGTGGAGAAATTGCTCATTGTTGTAAGAATAATAGAGTTGTATTAGTGGGAGATGTTAATTTCCCTGGTATTGGCTGGGCCACCCAAAGTGTTAAGGGCCTGGATGGGATGGAATTTGTGAAATGTGCAGGAAAGTTTCCAGAGTCATTATTTGGAGGCCCCGACCAATGTTCCCTCTAATCTGTAACGACCATTGTCCGCAAGAATCTTGTGCTGTGCAGTTTTTTGTATGGTGACGACAACATGTACACACTGAATAATTTGTTCAATAAAAACAGTAAAAGTATGCCAGTTCTGACATCTGTAGACAAATCATCATAAACTCCACATTGTCAACACTGTCTGCATATCAGAAACTGGAAAAGGAAATGTGATGGTGTACGATCATGAAATGTACTTAACATGCCAGCGAGGTAGAGGGTGACAACCCTTCGTGTGCTAGTAGCAAAATCTGAAAGGGTCATCCCATGGACTCCAGGAAGAGATAGTTTAGGTGGATTCAAAATTGGCTTAGTGGCAAGAAACAGGTGGTGGTGGGTGAAGATTGTCTCTTGAAATGGCAGCTGCTGTACTGCAGGGATTGGTGTTGGGGTCATTGTTATAACTAAATAATCGGAATGCACTAGGCTTGATCAGTACACTTGTGGATGACACAAAATTGAAAGTGGCTGATGTTGAATAATTTATCACGGAGTACAAGCAGGTCTTGATCAGATAGGGAAGTGGGATGGATTTTGATAGAGGATGCAGTTTGGGAAGTCAAACCTGTGTAGGATTTGTACAGTGAGAAGTAGGGTGCAATGGAGTGTAATGGAACAGAGGGGTCCTGGAGTACAAGTGTATAGTTGTTGAAAGCAGCATTATGAGTAGATGGGGTGGGGGGAGAAGGTGTTTCGCTCATTGGCATTGAGTCAGGGCAGTGAATACAGTAATTGGGATGCTATGTTCAGGTCCAAGTACAGGATACTTGCCTTCATTAGCTGGCGCATAGAGAACATGAGCAGACACTTCATTGGTTAGGTCACAGACGCTATAGAAAGGACCTGATTTCTCTGAAATCTTTTTGCCTGAAAGAGATCTGAAAGGTTGGGTTTTCATGCAGAGGGTTAAATAGAACAAGGTGCCAGAGGAAGTGGTGAAGGCACAATTATAGTATTTAAAAGGCTTTTGGGCAGGTACTTGGATTGAATATCGAGGGAAATCAGATTAGTGTAATAAAGCATCAGAGTTGATGTGACTGAGCTGGGCCAAAGAGCCTGTTTCTGTGCTGTATGAGTTTATTCTTCCCCAGTTCTGATGAAAGTTCATTAACCTGGAATGTTCACTCTATTTCTTTCTACACACATTGTCGGGTACTTCCACCGTTTTCTGTTTTTCTGTTTTCCAGCACTTGTAGTAAATTGCTTTTGGATAGGTTACATTTGGACCCTTATCCAAGTTGAAAAGTATGTAAATAATCAAGGCCTCACTAGTTACAGCTTGGCAACTTTAAAATAGGCCATTTATCCCTTGGAACTTACAAATTGGCACTAGCAAGACATAGCGACATTTCGCGGCAGCAAACTACTATTAAATCAACACACATCAAAGTTGCTGGTGAGCGCAGCAGGCCAGGCAGCATCTCTAGGAAGAGGTACAGTCGACGTTTCAGGCCGAGACCCTTCGTCAGGACTAACTGAAGGAAGAGCTAGTAAGAGATTTGAAAGTTGGAGGGGGAGGGGGAGATCCGAAATGATAGGAGAAGACAGGAGGGAGAGGGATGGAGCCAAGAGCTGGACAGGTGATTGGCAAAAGGGATATGAGAGGATCATGGGACAGGAGGCCCAGGGAGAAGGAAAAGGGGGAGGGGGGAAAAACCCAGAGGATGGGCAAGGGGTATAGTCAGAGGGACAGAGGGAGAAAAAGGAGAGACAGAGAGAGAGAGAGAGAGAGAAAGAATGTGTGTGTATATAAATAAATAACGGATGGGGTACGAGGGGGAGGTGGGGCATTAGCAGAAGTTTGAGAAGTCAGTGTTCATGCCATCAGGTTGGAGGCTACCCAGACGAAATATAAGGTGTTCTTCCTCCAACCTGAGTGTGGCTTCGCTGAACACCTACGCTCTGTCCATCAGGGAAAGCAGGATCTCCCAGTGGCCACACATTTTAATTCCACGTCCCATTCCCATTCTGACATGTCTATCCATGGCCTCCTCTACTGTAAAGATGAAGCCACACTCAGGTTGGAGGAACAACACCTTATATTCCATCTGGTTAGCCTCCAACCTGATGGCATGAACATCGTACAGACTGTCCAAAGACCCAGCTCGTACAGACTATCCAAAGACCCAGCTCATACATACTGTCCAAAGACTCAGCTCCCAAAGGGAAATTACTAGCTGAAAATCGCAGTGATCGCAGTCCACAGAAAGAATATTTAATAGGGTATTTAAAAACGCAAACACAAGGAATTCTGCAGATGCTGGAAATTCAAGAAACACACATCAAAGTTGCTGGTGAACGCAGCAGGCCAGGCAGCATCTCTAGGAAGAGGTACAGTCGCTGATTCAGGCCGAGTCCCTTTGTCAGGACTAACTGAAGGAAGAGCTAGTAAGAGATTTGAAAGTGGGAGGGGGAGAGGGAGATCTGAAATGATAGGAGAAGACAGGAGGAGGGGAGGGATGGAGCCAAGAGCTGGACAGGTGATTGGCAAAAGGGATATGAGAAGATCATGGGACAGGAGGCCCAGGGAGAAAGAAAAGGGGGAGGGGGGGAAAACCCAGAGGATGGGCAAGGGGTATAGTGAGAGGGACAGAGGGAGAAAAAGGAGAGAGGAAAAGAATGTGTGTATATAAATAAATAACGGATGGGGTATGAGGAGGAGGTGGGGCATTAACGGAAGTTATAGAAGTCAATGTTTGTGCCATCAGGTTGGAGGCTACCCAGACGGAATATAAGGTGTTGTTCTTCCAACCTGAGTGTGGCTTCATCTTTACAGTAGAGGAGGCCATGGATAGACATGTCAGAATGGGAATGGGACGTGGAATTAAAATGTGTGGCCACTCGGAGATCCTGCT
Organism: Mobula hypostoma; assembly: GCF_963921235.1. Classification (NCBI taxonomy): domain Eukaryota; kingdom Metazoa; phylum Chordata; class Chondrichthyes; order Myliobatiformes; family Myliobatidae; genus Mobula; species Mobula hypostoma. The sequence goes on from NC_086124.1 coordinate 350,508, forward strand.
TTCCCTGATGGACAGAGCGTAGGTGTTCAGCGAAGCCACACTCAGGTTGGAAGAACAACACCTTATATTCCGTCTGGGTAGACTCCAACCTGATGGCATGAACACTGACTTCTCAAACTTCCGCTAATGCCCCACCTCCCCCTCGTACCCCATCTGTTATTTATTTATATACACACATGCTTTTTCTCTCTCTCCTTTTTCTCCCTCTGTCCCTCTCACTATACCCCTTGCCCATCCTCTGGGTTTTTCACCCCCTCCCCCTTTGCCAATCACCTGTCCAGCTCTTGGCTCCATCCCTCCCCCTCCTGTCTTCTCCTATCATTTCAGATCTCCCTCTCCCCCTCCCACTTTCAAATCTCTTACTAGCTCTTCCTTCAGTTAGTCCTGACGAAGGGTCTCAGTCCGAAACGTCGTCTGTACCTCTTCCTAGGGATGCTGCCTGGCCTGCTGCGTTCACCAGCATTTTTTGTGTGTGCTGCTATATGCAACCTTGATTTGTCTCCTTACAAGCATCCACAAAACGAAGAAACCCAGTAGAACCCATTTTAAAAAAAAAAGACCGACAGACACCCAGTGTGCAGAAGAAAAAACAAATTGTGCAAGCATTAAAAGTAAGCAAACAACATTTAGAACTGAAATTCATGAAAGTGAGTCCAAAGTCATGACACTGCAGCCAATCCAAGAGGCTGATGTTGCAGGCAACAGCCAGCGTCAGTTCAGCACGTAGGTGAGTAAACCTCGCGGGGCAGCGATGCTGAACACTGGCCCGTCCTGCTCTTCTGACCCTAACACCCTGACCTTTTCAATCTAGCCCAGTGCTTAAACTGGCCAAATAGCAAGTCAGTGCTTGCTCTCTGACCTGGGTTGTGTGGCTTCGATATGCTCTCTGGCCGGGGATCTGCTGCCTTGATTCAGCCCGAACTGAATCTTTCCAATTCAGCCCAGCGCTTAAATTGGTCAAACCTCCGTTTGTTCCTTGTTCTCGGGCCTGAGCCCGACTGCCTCGGCTCAGTTTGGCTGCTTTGAATAGTCTCCAATCGCAGCCAAACATTGGCTTCTTGCCTGCTCTTGGGCCTGAGCCCACCTCGATTTGTCATGTCTCCTCCACACTGCAACAGTCCTGCACCTTCGCGATTTCAGTTCACACCGCAAAACTGCCAGGTCGTGCGGGCGGTTCAAAGCTCAACTCCGACAGGGAAGTTGCAGACTACTGATTGCAGTGATCGTTTACCAGAAAAGTGTGTGATAAATAAGTAGTTAGTTGTTCTTGCTGCCAGCAAGCCATTGTTGTGCTTTACCAGTACTATCTTAATCTGCTTGTTAAACATCCTCTCTCTATGTAGATCGATGATTTGCAGATTGGTCTTTTACCTTGGATGCCTTGTCTTGGGGAGTTTATTTGACAGCCCAGTTGAGATTTATTCCTTTGTCAGAAAGTTTTGTTAGCCAGTGGGTCAATTTCAGCTTTATTACGTGCCATAAAATGTGAGAGACGTAACAAATAAAATTGTTGCCTTTCTTGTGTTTGTCAGTATTATAATTTTATCTGTTTATAAAATATTCCCAAAGGAAGAAGGTGTTCAACGTGGAAGAGATGAGGAAGAAAAGCGTAAAGAGATCACTTCTCACTTCCAAGTAACTCTAAATGATATCCAGGCACAGATGGAACAACACAATGAACGGAATTCCAAACTGCGCCAGGAAAACATGGAGTTAGCTGAGAAACTGAAGAAACTGATCGAGCAATATGAGCTGCGAGAGGAGGTAACGTTTGCCAGAGAGTGTCTGTTCGAAATGGAGTTTATTGTCTTGTTCTACGTCTGGTTAATTGAATTGGATGTGGTACTGTGGATTGCTAGAGATGAACAGGTTTTGTCAAGGATGACACAGTGCAAGGTTGAGGAATGGGACCCTGGGTCCACGCTTCAGGATCTTTCACTAATTTCAAGTATCGCACGCACTCTTATTGGGACTTCTATGTACTGATTAAGGAAACTTTACTGAACACATTTGACAAACTGAAGTTTTTTGAGAAGTGTTTTTTGTCTTATTTCCAATCAAATGTTCTGAAGCTATCAGCAAATATTTGGCCAAACTTCTTTCTATTACGTAAAACAAAATGCCAACTGCATTCATGCTCCTTCCAGGTGGCAAGTAGGGTAGAGATGTCTTTACTAGAAAATGTTTGATTTCAAATATTAACCCTTGTATCAAAGTATGTTCAGGCATTATATATGTAAAGACCCAGTATATGTGAAGACACAGTATATTCTGCTTCAAATAAACCCAAGGCTTGGATTGACAGGGGTGAGGTTTGGTGCAATGCTTTATATTGAAAGTATAGTTTGTCTCAGTGAAGTAAGCATCCTTTTGGCAAGTTCATTTGGTGAAAGCAAAGCAGGAGGCAGTGCATCAGCAAAATGCTACATGCAGGAATCAATTAACTGATTTTTGTGTTGAGATGGTATCAGTTTTTAATCATGAAAACTTGTTCACAGCACATTGACAAGGTGTTCAAGCACAAAGATCTACAACAGCAACTCATTGATGCCAAGCTCCAGCAAGCGCAGGAGCTGCTGAAGGAAGCGGAGGAAAGGCATCAGAAGGAGAAAGATTACGTGAGTTGTCAAACCCTTTGAACTTTCTCTCTCAATTATTATGCACATAAAGGCACCAGTGTTACTGAATGTGCTGATTTGATAACCATATACATTTTACAATGCCTTAAAAGGAGATTAAATATTTCAAGGCAATTTATGCGGTATAAACGGACAAAAATATTCACAATGCTGGAAAATAAATGATTTGGAGGTTTGGCCAAAAGTTAGTCAAAGAAGCAGTCTATTCATATCCTTGCTAATCATTATTTAGTCTCCTATTCCAGCACCAGGCCCATTAGTCTTCTGTACCTTGTCAATTCAAGGGCTTTAAGGGAATACTGACCTGACCACCTCAGGCATTGATTTACAAATAACTAATAACTCTGGATGAAAATCTTGCCCTCAACTTCCCTCCAGTGCTCTTCACTTTCACCTTAAACCTGAGTTCTCTGGTTTTACATGCCTGTTATGGGGAAAAGCTTCTCACTATCCTGTCTGTGCTCAAAATTTTGTACCCTTCCATCAGATCCCCACACCCTTCCCCCACCCCCATTCCTCTAGTCCAGAAAGCAAAACCAGATTACCTTGTCATTCCTCTGAACTGAAATGTTCCATCCAAGATAACATCCTGGTGTTTTTTCTCTCCACTCTCTCCGGTCCAAATCATGTCCTTGCAATATCCTCCTTTCTCAAGAATCCATCTCCCTCTGCCTATTTGGGCTCTCCTTCCACTGCCTCATGGGGAAGGAAGTTCCAAAGATTAGATTCTTTGAGAATAAGCAAGGGATGATCCCTTTAATGTGATTATGTGGGTGACCCCTTATGTTTGAACAATGAGCCAGTTCCAGATTCCCACAACAGGAAACAATTTCTCTATAACTGTGCAACACCACTCAGGATTGAACATGTCATAATTAAGCTACCTCCCTCTTGTAATCTTGAGAAAATGCAAGCCTCATCTGTCTAACCTGTCCCCATAGATAACCCAGCAACCTTCCCTGAACTGTTTCCAATGTACTGACATCCTTACGTTGGGAGACCTTACGCTGTTCTATATATTCCAGGTCCGGGCTCACCAGAGGCCTCATAACCAGATGAAGGATCTCACTCAAAACGTTGACCATCCAGTTCTCTATGGTCCTTCCACTGAGTTCCTGAAGTTTTTTTTGCTCGGGATTCCAGCATCTGTGTTCCCTTGTGTGTCAATAATCTTTTTATATTGTGCTTGATTCCCCGAGCAACGTGCTAACACCTGTAAGCTTTCCTAGTTGTTTCTTGTACTACACTGGATTGGAAGAGTCTAGTCCTAACATACACCACCTCCACCAACAAAAACCCAAACCAGTTCCCAACAAGGGTCTAGTCCTAACATACATCACCTCCACCAACAATAACCCAAACCAGTTCTCAACAAGGGTCTAGTCCTAACATACACCACCTCCACCAACAATAACCCAAACCAGTTCTCAACAAGGGTCTGGTCCTAACATACATCACCTCCACCAACAATAACCCAAACCAGTTCTCAACAAGGGTCTAGTCCTAACATACACCACCTCCACCAACAATAACCCAAACCAGTTCTCAACAAGGGTCTAGTCCTAACATACACCACCTCCACCAACAATAACCCAAACCAGTTCCCAACAAGGATCTAGTCCTAACATACATCACCTCCACCAACAATAACCCAAACCAGTTCCCAACAAGGGTCTAGTCCTAACATACACCACCTCCACCAACAGTAACCCAAACCAGTTTCCGGTGTGGGTCAATCAATGCCTTTCAAATGGCAAGGGAAAATGTTACACAAAACTTCTCGTGATGTTTTTGGAACTGATTTATGCTAGAACCTTTCCTGATATAAATTTCTAATTTTTAATTGAACAGTTAAAATAAACCTTTTATCGTGCTGGGTATGACATTTGGCATAATCAAGTTCAAATTCTGATCATTGTCATTCAACTCTATACCGCCAAACAAAGCAACACTCCTCCAGACCAAGGTACACAGCACAGTATGTGTATCTCACACACATCAGGTAATATTACCACAAACAAATTAACATATAATAGGGTGCCTTTACAACACGAGTTTAAAAAGTAAACAGTATAACACTACTGGTGCCTCGTATGTGGTGAGACCTGGGTGATGGCAGGAGTTCAGCTGCCTGAGGGAAGAAGCTGTTTACCATTCTAACAATTCTTGTCTTAATGCTATGGTACCTGCTGCCTGATGATGGGGTGGGGAGGGGGTCAAAGAGATTGTTGGACAGATTGGAGGGGTCATAATGTTTTAAATAATTAATTGAATGTAATCAGAAAGACCGTAGTAGCTGGAAACATCCAGCGAGTTGTGCAGTCTCTGTGGACAGAAAAATTTCAACCTGATTTGTTGTTGATTCCATTTTTCCTGAAACAATCAAATGTCCTTGTCCTTCCATAGAAACCTCTTTTTTTTTCTCTTCAATGTTTTACCTTCAACAGTGAGAGAAACTATAAGACAGCATGGTGGCATTAAGGGTGACACTAAGGGTAACATTATTACAGCAACAAAGGCCTTGGTTCAATTCCCACCACTGTATGTAAGGTGTCTGTATGTGCTCCCTGTGGCCATGTGGGTTTCCTCCAGACGCTCCAGCTTCCATCCACATGCCACAGACACAAGACCATAAGATATAGGAGCAGAATTAGGGCACTTGGCCCATCAAGTCTGCTCTGCCATTTCATCTTGGCTGATCCAATTTTCCTCTAAGCCCCAACTCCTGCCTTCTCTCCGTATCCCTTCATGCCCTGACCAATCAAGAATCTGTCAGCCTCTGCCATAAGTATACATAAAGACTAGGTCTCCACAGCTGCCTATGGCAAAAATTGCGCATGCTAGTAGGTTGGTCACATGGGTGTAATTGGGCCAACTGTTACCATCCTGTATCAAAATAAAATGAAAGTTTTAATCTTCAGGAAAAAGGTCCCAGCAGTGCCCGCACAGAACATACTGGATGGCTCTTCTACTGAGGTTACATGGATGGAATTGAGGAATAAAACAGGCAAGATCACATTAATAGACTGGATTTAGAGGAGCAATTCTGGAGAGAGATGGCAGACAGTTGCAAGTAAAATATGGCTGTGATAGATGATTTTAACTTTTGCATATTGACTAGGACTCCCATACTGTGAAAAGGGATAGTTTGTCAAATGTTAAGAAAAGTTTCTTTGATATGTAGAGGTCTCAACTAGTGTGAATGGATTATTGGATCTTCTGTTAGTGAACAAAACAGGGCAAGTGACAGAAGTGTGTGCAAGGGAGTACTTTGGATCTAGTGATTGCAATTCCATTAGTTTCAAGTTAATTATGGAGAAGGATGAGTCTGGTCCTTGGGTAGAGATTCTTAATTGGAGAAAGGCCAATTTTGATGGCATCAGAAATGATCTGGCAAGTGTTGGTTTGGATAGGTTGTTTTCTGGCAAAGGGATGCTGGGCAAGTTGGAGGCATTCAGAAGTGAAATATTGAAAGTTGATGGTCATGGAAAAGTGTGGCATAGAAACAGACACATCTAGTCCATACCAAACCATTTAAAGTGCCTACTCCCATTGACCTGCACCCAGACCATAGCCCTCCATAACCCTCCCATCCAAACTTCTTAAATCAAGCTTGCATGCTTGCACTCGTGCTGGCAGCTCGTCCCACACTCTCATGACTCTTGAGTGAAAAAGTTTCCCTTAAGCATTTCACCTTTCACTCTTTTTGGGAGCCTCTGTTGCTTTTGCTCAGTCAAATATTGATTAGGGATCCTATAAATTACTCACAGTTTTGTGCCATTAGTAATTTCTTGGCTCCAGCTAAAACAGATTGAAGAATGGTTTGAATTTACAAATAGTGAATGCCAGAAAATTAGGAAGTTTACATCAAACAGAAAATGTGGGGACTACTCAGCTGGTCGTGGTGCATCTGTGAGAAGAGAAACAGAGCTGATGTTTCCTCATAATTGGAATGGAGACAATGAACTAGTTCAGCTGCAGAGACTACATGATGGGGTTGTCTCTCAGGGTTAAACAGAGTAACCATAGATGAACTGTAAACAAGATTATCAGGTTAGTGAGTGAATGGGGGCAGTTTTAGAGTGAGAACATGAAGAAAGAATGTTAGTTGTGCAATATAGAACAGGAAGGCCCAGCAAAGCTGGTGGGGCAACTTCGCTCTTCAGAGGGACAAAGAAGGGATGGGGTAGACAGACAGACTTTTTCAGAGTGGGAATGTCAAATACATTTATGATGAGATTAGATGTGGGGGCGTTTGTTTCTTTACAGGGTGGTGGGTGTTTGGAACAAGCTGCCAGGCATAGTGATGGAAATGTGTACGATCATGGTGTTTAAGAAGTTTTTAGATAGGCGCAGGAATATGGAGGGATCTGGATCCCGTACAGGCAGAAGTGATCAACTTTAAATTTGCACCACGTTGACGAGAGGCTTTGGTGAGAGGCTAAGAAGAAAGACCGATAAGTTTTACTTTTCACTTTACCCTTAGAATGAGTGCAGTGAGGAAGTCAGTTAGGCCAGTAGTGTCGAGGAAATCTGCAGATGCTGGAAATTCAAGCAACACACACAAAAAATGTTGGTGAACGCAGCAGGCCAGGCAGCAACTATAGGAAGAGTTACAGTCAATGACTTGGGCCAAGACCCTTCATCAGGACACAAAAACTAATCCTGAAGCCAACTGGAGTAAGTTGGTGGCAGAGACACATTCCAAGGAAGGATATATGGCTGTAATAGTGAGTCTGAGTCAAAATGTGGTCAAAAAGTTGAAGGGTTGAAGAAATTATAGATGGGGAGCAGTGAGAGAGGGTTTCACTAAACTCCCGTCGAAGAGAAGATCTAAACTTCAGTGTAGGCATCACTGGAAGAGGCTTCGCAGTAGTGAACTTAAAAACGCAGACACGAGGAAATTCTGCAGATGCTGGAAATTCAAGCAACACACACAATAAATGCTGGTGAACGCAGCAGGCCAGGCAGCATCTGTAGGAAGAGGTACAGTTGACGTTCCGGCCCAAAACATCGACTGTTCCTCTTCCTATAGATGCTGCCTGGTCTGCTGCGTTCACCAGCACTTTTTGTGCATGTAGGCCAGTAGTGTACTTCTCTTGTAGGATGTGGGAGATCAGGGAGACTCCTGTGTCCCTGAGAACTAGGCCTGTGCAGTGTGACGAGCTCCAGCTCCTCGCTGTCTTCATTAAGGAACCATACGGGATGGTGAGCATTTTGAAGATGAGAGTTTCAGTGAAGTGGTCACTCCTGAGGTACAGGTGGCAGATGTGTAGGTGAGTGCCAGGAGAAACAAAAGTCACAGACAGACAGTGCAGGGTACCAGAGTCAGCAGTTAGGAGGGCTAAAAAGGGTTATGAAATTCTTGGTCCTACTTGCCAAGAACATAAAGGCAGTTTGTACATCTAGCGTAGCTGAAAAGGGGATAGGTCCACTCGTCAAAGATGTGTGCAGCCGGAGGAAGTGGCTGAGGTCCTCGTCAGCAACATTCCCTCTAATTTTTTAAAAACGGCTGCACAGACCAGCCATAGCTCCGAGTAGAAAAACTTTACACAACCTGAAAATTACCTGAAACACTAAAGGGGGTGTAGCTCTGTAGCAAGGTGGGGGGGCAGCTGAGGGCTTACAGGCTTAATTTAAGGAATGAATTGCTTACTATAACCATTTGATCTTCAGTGCCTCAGAGCTGATAGCAATAATCACATAATTACCTCATCTCTTGCAAACCCACTGTTCTCTTAGACTTTGCTTGAAGCACGTTATAGTTGTTGAAAAGCAATGTGACACTTGTGCATTTAGCATATCATGGCTGCAGAAATCGTGCTATTTCTGGGCCCAGCCCACACATTATTGCTGTTTGCTACGGCAGTACAGTGTTACCTGGTATGATTCCATACTCTAATCATGCAGTGATGCAGTTTCTGTGAATTAGGATATGGTGTTCAATGGGGTAGAGTTCAGAATCTGCACTCTTGAATGGTCTTGACCACGTTTCTCTAGCTCACAGCCTAACAGAGATATCACTGCCCCACTTTATGTACCACCTTCAAGATGACACCATTGAACAGCGTGGCCTGTGGTGATGTCCTGCTGACTGATCACGAAACTACTTTTCTTTCCAATATGATGCTACTACTGAGCTGTATGCAATTTTAACTTGATTTCCAGATTTATTTTCATTTGTGATTGAGTGGGAAGATAGAGGTGTGGGATGATTTATGTCCTGAAAAACGTAAATTTCTCTACACAACAAAGAGTTCTGGCTGCAGAACTCCAACCAGAAGAGACTGGAGACAACAAAATCTTGGACAGATTCGGGGCTTGTCACGTTTCCCCAGTTTCTCTTTCCACAGATTCCTGAACTGATGGCTGTTTCCAACATTCATTCAGAACATAGAACATAGAATAGAACAGTACAGCACATAACAGGCCCTTTGGCCCACAATGTTGTGCCGACCCTCAAACCCTGCCTCCCATATAACCCCCCACATTAAATTCCTCCATATACCTGTCTAGTAGTCTCTTAAACTTCACTAGTGTATCTGCCTCCACCACTGACTCAGGCAGTGCATTCCATACACCAACCACTCTCTGAGTAAAAAACCTTCCTCTAATATCCCCCTTGAACTTCCCACCCCTTACCTTAAAGCCATGTCCTCTTGTATTGAGCAGTGGTGCCCTGGGGAAGAGGTGCTGGCTATCCACTCTATCTATTCCTCTTATTATCTTGTACACCTCTATCATGTCTCCTCTCATCCTCCTTCTCTCCAAAGAGTAAAGCCCTAGCTCCCTTAATCTCTGATCATAATGCATACTCTCTAAACCATGCAGCATCCTGGTAAATCTCCTCTGTACCCTTTCCAATGCTTCACATTTCACCCTGGAAATGGTGACACAGATGATTATGGAAGTAAGGAGGTATTTGGCACACTCCCCTAGGCAAAGGCATTGAGAATAAGAGTTGGGATATCATGTTGCAACTGTACAAAACTTTGGTCAGGATGCACGGAGCATTGTCAACCATTCTGGTCTTCTCGCTGCAGGAAGGATGTGGCATTAGAGTTCACTGGAACATTTCCTTGCTAGAAGAAATAAAAGTGTAGGCTGTTTTCTAAATGGAGGGAAAATTCAAAAATATGAGGTGCAGAGAGAATTAGGAGTCCTCTTGCAGGATTCCCTGAAGATTAATTTGCACGTTGAGTGAGGAAGGCAAATCTGATGGCGGCATTTGTTTGGAGAGGACTAGAATATAAAGCAAGGATGTAATGCTGAGGCTTTATAAAACACTGGTGAGGCCTCATTTGGAGTATTGTGAGCAGTTTTGGCCCCCTTTTCTAAGAAATGATGTGCTGACATTGGAGAGGATTCAAAAGGTTTACGAAAATGATTCTAGGATTGAAAAGCTTGTCATATGAGGAGTGTTTGGCTCTGGGCCTGTATTCACTAGAATTCAGAAGAATGAGGATGACCTTAGTGAAACCTATTGATTGTTGAAAGACCTCGATAGAGTGGATGTGGAGAGGATGTTTCCTATGGCGGGAGAGTCTTAAACCAGAGGACATAGCCTCAGAATAGATGGATGTCCTTTTAGAATGGAGATGAATTGGAATTTCTTTAGCCAGGAAGTGGTGAATCTGTGGAATTCTTTGCCACAGGCGGCTGTGGAGGCTGTCTTTATGTATATTTAAGGCAAAGGTTGATAGATTTCTTGATTAATCAGGGCATGAAGAGATAGAGGCAGGAGATTGAGGCTGAGAGGGCAATGGATCAGCCATGATGAGATGGCAGAGCAGACTCGATGGACCAAGTGGCCAAATTCTGTTCCTATAACTTGTGGTCAAATAGTCTTGGGAGAGATATACAGGGCTTATTCTCCCCAAAAATCAGGGGTTCAGGTTGTATAAGTTTTGGACTGGATTGATAGACATTGCTCATAGTGAGGGAGTCTAAAACTAGAGGAGAAATGGAGATCTGAGGGTCAAGTTTTTGACACAAGGGACTGTAGTTATATGAAAGGAGCTGACAGAGGAACTGGTCGAGGCAGATGCAATTACAGCATCTTGTGTAGGAAGGGAGTAGAGGGCTACGAGGCGTAGAGTGGCTGAATAAGAGTAGAAAGTAGCATCGACAAGTTGGGCAGAAAGGACAGTCCCTCTGCACTAAGATGCCATTTGGGGCACTTGCCTTCTTTGGCTGGAAGATAAAACTTTATAAAACATTGTTTAGGCCACAGCTGCAACATTGTGTACCATTCTGGTTGCCATGTTAAAGGAAAAATATGGAGAGGTACAGAAGATACTACCCAGGATGTTGCCTGAGGTGGAATGTTTCAGCTGAGGAGAAACTAGATAGGTTGGATTACATTTTCTCTGGAGCTGAGGAGGGACCTGACTTGTACAAAATTGAGGGGCATGGATGGAAGGAAACCTTTCTACATAGCAGTCACCTCTGTGACCAAAGGGCAGATGTTTAAGATGAGGAATATGTGGTTTAGGGCAATTTAAGGAAGAGCTTTTCACCTAGAGAGTGATTGCATTCTGAAACATGCTGCCTGAGAAGGTGGAGGAGGTCGGTCCTCTCATAATGTACTTGACTGATAATGGATAAGGGCCAAATGCTGTTAATGGAATTAGTATCGATAGGTGCTCAATAGCAGAGATGACACAAACAATTCTTCAGTGTGGACATGCTTCCTCTTGATGCTTATGTTTCATAATACAACAAAGGTTAATTATTCCATTTTAACTCCCTAATATCCAGCATTGGAATACAGCTATATATAATTCTAAATTTATCTAGTGTAAACATGTCTTTTCAATATCTGCCAATACATGCAAAACACTGGAATTATCAGCAGCTTGCTTTGAGATTGACGACTTTTGTGTGAACTTTATCTTTTTTGGCCTTGAAGAATAACGCTTCCTCTCTATAATGGGCTATATTTAGACTTGTGATGAACACATTTAAAATATTGCTAAATGATTTCTAACCATTTTGTCTTTTGCCTGGGCTTCAGCTTTTAAAGGAGACTGTGGAAAGCCAGCGAATGTGTGAACTTATGAAGCAACAAGAAGTTCACCTGAAACAGCAGGTCTGTTGAAGACGACCTTTTCACATTCTTGTGATCAGATATGCTAAAGCAAAGTATTTATTTGCTGATGATATGAAAATGATCCATTGCATTCATAGAATTGATTTGTTTCCTGGTCCTGTACGTGAAGCTGTATATGTAATTGGAGTGATCTTGGTGAGGTGAATATAAACAGGGGTCCTTTTCCCGAAATCTCTCTGTCTCCATCTCTGGAGCCAGGCTGTCTACTGATATATTTTATAAATGTACTGACTCTTATAACTATCTTAAATATACCTCTTCTCGCCCTGGCGCTTGTTTAAAAAAAAAATCAGATGTTCTCAGGATAAGGCTTTCTATTCCAGAACATCTGATGTCCTCCTCCTTGCCTTCTACAACTGATGCTGCCTTCGACCTGATTTCCTCATTTCCCGGACATCTGTCTTTGCCCATCTTTCTGCCACCTTAACAGGGAAAGTTCCCTTTGTCCTCACCTGCTACCAACGAGACCCCACATTATTCTCCACAACTTCTGCCATCTTCAAATAAGATCCTGTCGCTAAACACATCTTTACTTCCCACCCACTCTCCGCTTTCTGCAGGGATCATGCTCTATGTGAGTCTCTTGTCCGTTCATCCCTCTCCGCCAATCTTCCACTTGGCACTTATCCCTGCAAGTGAATGAAGTGCTCCACCTACCCATTTGCTTCCTCCCTCGCCTCCATTCAGGGCCCTGAACAGTTTTTCCAGGTGAGGCAACACTTCACCCGCGAATCTGTTGGAGTCGTCTATTGTGTCTGGTGCTCCCAGTGCAGCCTCCTCTACATTCGTGAGACCTGACGTAGAAGCAGCCAGCCCTTTCAATTCCACTCCCCATTTCCATTGCAACATGTCAGTCCGTGGCTGCCTGTACTGCCACGATGAGGTCACTCTTGGGTTGGTGGAGCAACACCTCATTCCGTCTGGGTAAACTCCAACCTGACTGAATGAACATCGTTTTTCCTAAATTCTGGTAATTTCTTTCCCCTCCTATTTCTCTCTTTATCCATTCGCCATTCTGTCTTCCCTCTCACCCTTTCTGTTCTCCTCTCCTCCCCGTCACTTCCCTCTTCTGCCCCTCCACTTCCCTTTCTTCCATAGGCCACTATCCTTTCATAACAGATTACTTCTCCTTCAGCCCTTTATATTTTTCACCAATCACCCCCCCCCCAACTCAGCCACCTTGCCCCTCATCTGGTCTCACCTATCACCTGGTAGCTTATATTCCTTCCTTCCTTCCACACTCTTATTCTGGCTTCTTGCCCTGTCCTTTCCAGTCCTGAAGGAAGGGTCTCAGCCTGAAATGTCGACTGTTTAGTCCTTTCTGTAGATGCTGCCTGACCTGCTCGAGTTCCCCCAGTGTTTTAATGTGGTCCAAAAGATCACCACTCATTTACCAACCATTCCCTAGCTTCCTTCATTTTCTGCACAGTAAAACCTGAAGAGTAGTATTCATTAAAATTCACTCCTATTTCCTTTTGTTCCACACACACATGACTATTTTCTCCCTATCCACTGTTTTAGTCTGTCTATAGAATCTGTTGATTTAACTTCCTCTGCCTGCTAGGTCCTACTCATAGCCTCTTTCCCCCTCCCAACTTCTGTCTGATGTGAACTCCTACACTTCTAAAGTTCAAAGTAGAAGTATTATCTAAGTGCAAGTATGTCATTGTATACACCATGAGATTCATTTTCTTGTGGGTATTTATGGTAAATACAAAGAAACAACAAAAAGCAAGCATCATCATCATAAATGAGCAGTAAATATTGAGAATCCTTGAGAGTGGGTCCATGGGTTATGGAAACAGTTCAGTGTTGGGGTGAGTGAAGTTATTCCCTCTGGTTCAAAAGCCTGATGGCTGAGGGACAATAACTGTTTCTGAACCCTGTGGTCTGGGTTCTGAGGCTCCTGTACCTTCTTCCAGATGGCAGCAGCAAGAAGAGAGCATGGCCTGGATGGGGGGGGGGGGGGGGTTGTCTCTGGTGGCGGATGCTGCTTTCCTGTGACAGTTGTCCTTGTAAATGTGTTCAGTGGTGGGATGGGCTTTATGCATGATGGTCTGAACTGTATCCATTACTTGCTACTTGAAATCATCAAGAGATTCACAGGCTCCCAATTCCCTATGCACAACAAATGCTTCCTTGCTTTACTTAACCTGAGCCTCACTATTTCTCATCAGCCAGGATTCCCTAAACCGGCAAGCCTTGCCCTTTAGTCTTAACAGGAACAGGCAGGCCCTGAGCTCCTGACACCACACGTTTAAAGGCAGACATTCCTTTCCCTATGAACAATCTTGCTCTATCAGCCACCGCAAGTTCCTGCTCAGTGGTTAAGAGTTTGTTCTGCCCCAATTCAGAACCTGTGAATCTGTCTTATCTTTCTCCATAATTATTTAAAAAATAATACAGTTATGGTCACTGGACCAAAGTGCTTGTTGACAGATACTTCTGCATTGCTGTACCGTATTCCCCAGGTAGCGATCCAGTGTTTACCCTCTAGTAGGTCCCCCAGTTTATTGATCAAGGAAGGTATATTTCACATTCTTGAAGTACTGAAAAATGATAAAACTTCAGAATCCAAGTTACTGCAGATTTCCAGCATCTGCAGTCTCTCTCAATTCTACTGTTAATGCTTGTTTACTTTATATTTTATTAGCTGGCACTCTACACTGGAAAGTTTGAAGAATTCCAGACTACTCTGTCGAAAAGCAACGAAGTTTTTACAACCTTCAGACAAGAGATGGAAAAGGTAAAGTTTAGCACTTTGAAGATGTGCCATATACAGGCTGATGGTTTGTAACTTAACAAGCTGTTTGGCTTATCATAGCATGCAAATTTAGCTGTAATGTTTTTCCAATAAAGCAACTCAGATGTTTTAAGTATTGGTAATTGCAAGAGTTAGCAACTTTATAATAAACTTTATCAAAACCCTCTGTACTAAACCTCCTTAATTTTCTGAGTGGAAATTTTGAGGTTCTGTTTTATAAATCTTGTGACCCAAATTTTAGTGGTGCATTCTCCTTGAGTAACTTGCGATTCTCTATTTTGCTTCAGGCACGAGTTTGAAGCAGAAAATCTGTGTTACACTATACCACTGATCGCATTTACTCTGTTACTCTGTGTTGGCACTAAATTATTATCCTTTGGATTACAGAAATGATCTTGAAGACACTCTTCATCGGGACATTATTATCCACTCAAGATTATAAGTGGGATAAATCCTTATGCCTGATAATAAAAAGCTAAATATAGAAAGGAACAAAATTGCCATTATGTAGAATAGGTGTAATTGCCAATTTATCCCTATTAGTACCAAGCCCTAGAAAGAAACGTTTAACTTAGAAACAGTAGCCTGTCTCACCATTCTGATGAAATATGCCCAGGTTATTGAGAGAGGTGAGAGCTGAGAGCTAAGGTTTCTGGGGCTTTGATCAAGGTCTGGTGATGCACTGGCAGGGCCTTTGTTCAAGAAAGGAAATAGGCAAGTCCTTAAATTATAGACCAGTGAGTCTCACATCAGTGGTAAGGAAAGGAATGGACAGGATTCTTATGGGTAGAATTTATGATCATTCAAAAAGCATAGTCTAATTAGGGACAGTCATCACGGCTTTGTGTTGGGGCAGGTCATTTCAGACCAACTGGATCGAGGTTTTTAAAAGGGGGATGATGGTGATTGAATATGCCAGAGCGCACAGAATGCTGGAGGAACTCTGCAGCATCTGTGGGGGGAAATGAGCAATTATTGTTTCAGGCTGAGACCCTTCATCAGGACTGGAAGCGAAGAGGGCAGAAGCCATTTCCTTCCATTAATTGTATCATTTCTTAATGCATGCATTACTAAATGACAATAAAAGAGGACTGCGTGTCTTCATAATCTAATACTGCCTGACCTGTTGAGTTCCTCCTGCATTTTGAGTGTGTGCTTAAGATTTCCGGCATCTACACAGTCTCTCATCTCTGTGGTGAAGGTACAGCCGTGGATTTAGTGAGGAATTCACCAAGGTTTCGTGTGGTGGGTTCATCCAGAAGCCACGGTGACTTGACTGATTGGATCCAAAAGGCTTCCCATCGAAGTGGGGACATAGTATCATAGCAGTTAGTATAACATTATTACCGCACCAGGAACTCGGGTTCAGTTTCTGAAACTGTCTGTGAGGAGTTTGTACGTTCTCTTTGTGACTGTATGAGTTAATTTCTGGTGCTGCAGTGTCCTCCCACATACGAAAGAAGGTAAGGGTTAGTGATGGTCACATGGGTGTAATTGGGTAGTGTGGGCTCATTGTACCAAAAGGGCCTATTACAATGTTGTATCTGAAAATAAATCTAGATTAAAAAATAAGACAAGTGTAGTTGTGGCTGGGTCTTATTCTGGATAGAAGTCTATGTGACTAGTGTTCTACGGGGACACTGGTGTCTTCCCTATCATTGTGGGGGATTTCAACTAGGCCATCTTGAAGTCTTTGAACAGCTATCACCAACATATCATTTGTGAAACCAGAGGAGTCAACACATCTGACCACCATCAAGAACACTGGCCTTGCCAACCCGCGCCTACGCTTTGGAAAGTCTGATCACCTGGCTGTACTTCTTCTCCTAGTGTATCGGCAGAGACTAAAGATCACAGCACCAGTGAGGACCAAGAAGGCATGGTCAAGCGAAGTGGAGCAGTGCTTACGGAACTGCTTTAAGTCGGTGGACTGGACGATATTGGGGGATTCATCTCTGAGTCTGAATGATGTGCCACAGTTGGCACTGACTTCATCAAGATTTATGTTGATGAGTGTGTATTGGACATGCCCAAACTAAAAGCTGTGGCTGAACCAGGAGATATGTAGTCTGCTCAGGGCTAGGTCTGTGAGATTCAAGAGTGGTGATCCAGAACATGCACAACCTTTGGAAAGCTATCTTAAGTGTGAAGGAAGAAAACAGTTCCTGTTGAGGATAGAGATGTAATTGGATGCACATAGGGTCTGGCACAGCTTGGAGCCATTACTTTCCTACACGGCAAAACCTAACGCCATGAATTGCAGTGATTCATCATTAAGGACCCCCCTCACCCAGGGCGTGTCCTCTTCTCATTACTACCACCAATTCACTCAACATTTCAGGTATAGTTTCTTCCCTTCTGCCATCAGATCTCTGAATGGGCAATGAACTCATGAACACTGTCTTTTTTTCCCCTCTTTTTCTGTACTACTTCTACTGCCTTCATACTGTGTTGTACAAAGTTAACCAGGGAGATCAGAATCCGGTTTATTTTCACTGGCATGTGTCACGAAATCTGTTAACTTAGCAGCAGTACAATGCAATACATGATCATATAGAAAGAAAATAATTAAACTGATTACTCTGTGTGTGTGTGTGTAAATATGATATATCAAAAACAATATATATTTAAAACGAAAAAGTGAGGTAGTGTTTGCGTTCAATGACCATTCAGGAATCGGATGGCAGAGGGGAAGAAGCTGTTCCTGAATCACTGAGTGTGTGCCTTCAGGCTTCGGTACCTCCTGCCTGATGGTAACAGTGAAAAAAGGGCATGCCCTGGGTGCTGGAAGTTCTTAATAATGGATGTTGCCTTTCTGAAGAACTTCTCCTTGGGGATGTCTTGGATACTACAGAGGCTAGTACCCAAGATAGAGCTGACTAATTTTACAACTTCCTGTAGCTTCTTTTGATCCTGTGCAGTAGCCCCTGCCCCCATACCAGGCAGTGATACAGCCTGTAAGAATGGTCTCCATGGTACATCTATAGAAGTTTTCGAGTGTTTTAGGTGACAAACTAAATCTCTTCAAACTCCTATTGAAATATAGCTGTATTATAGTCTTGCCTTCTTTATAGCTGCATCAGTATGTTGTTACCAGGTTAGATCCTCAGAGATCTTGACACCCAGGAACTTGAAATTGTTCACTCTCCACTTCTGATCCCTCCACGAGGATTGGCTCGTGTTTCCTTGTCTTACCCTCTCTGAAGTCCACAATCAACTCTTTTATCTCACTGACGTTGAGTCCCAGGTTGTTGCTGCAACACCACTCAATTAGCTGGTATATCTGGCTCCTGTACACCCTCATCTCCATCTGAGATTCTACCAACAGTGGCTGCATCATCAGCAAATGTTATGGGTGGTATTTGAGCTATGCCTAGCCACACGGTCATAGACATAGAGAGAGTAGAGCAGTGGGCTAAGCACACACCCCTGAGGTGCGCCCGTGTTGATTGTCAGCGAGGAGGAGATATTATCACCAATCTGCACAGATTGTGGTCTTCTGGTTGGGAAGCAGAGGCCCAGGTTCTTTAGCTTATTGATTATTTAAACACCTTCTCAAAAATGTTAACCCCTTCATTCCTGTGAATCATCCTCGTGATGCTCTTCTGGACTCTCTCAAATGACAACACATCCTTTCTGAGATAAGAGGCCCAAAACTGTTAACAATACTCTAAGCGTGACCTTATAAAGGCGTAATTATTCCCCTTGAAATCAATGCCAACATTGCATTTGCTGCCTTTACCATAGACTCAACCTGTAAATTAACCTTGTGAAATCTTGCACGAGGACTCCTTAGTACCTCTGCACCTCTGTTGTTTGAATTTTTTCTCCATTTGGATAATAGTCTGCACTATTGTTCCTTTTACCAAAATGCATTATCATACATTTCCCAGCACTGTATTCCAATGCCACTTTTTTTGCCCATTCCTCCAATTTGTCTAAGTCCTGCTGCAATTTCATTGCTTCCTCAGCACCGCTCACACTTCCAGCTATCTTTGTATCATCCGTTAGCTTTGCCACAAAGCCATCAATTCCATTATCTAAACTATTGATCTAAATCATTATATTCGATCTTGCTTGATAATTGATGGTCAACCCTGTCTTTGCACTTTCTTCGATTTTACCAAGTATTTCTTGGAGCTTCTCTTGAGAAGTAGTTATTAGCACTGTGTCGTCTGGGTATTGTAGGTTGTTCAGATTGTATCCACCAGTTATCATGCCTGAAATACTACCAATTTCTCTTAAAATTTTCTCACTATAGAGGTTGAATAGGTGAGGCGGGAGAATGCAACCCTGTCTGACTCCCCTCTTAATCCGGACAAAGTTGCGTCTCATTTACAATTCTCATTCCTGCGCTTTGTTTCCAGTACAAATTTCTGATTATTCTGTTATCTTTCCCATCAGTGTCCAAGTGCTGAAGTATTTTTATAAGTTCTTCATGTCTCACCTTATCAAAAGGTTTGATACAATCAATGAAATGTAGGTACAGATCTTTCTGGACCTCTATGGCGTGTTCCCAGATCATTTCAAGAATGGAGATTGCATTTTGTTTTCCATAATCCTCAATGAAGCCGCCCTGCTCTTGCACAGTCTCTGGTGTCATGCTTTTTCTGTGCTCATCATGATGACCCATCATAGGACTTTCATAATGTGACTCATTAAACTAATTGTGCAGTATAATTCGCTTTCGGTTGCTCGAGGTTTTATACGTACTGACTTGTCCATTTCCTTGGGTGTATCCCTGCCTGCTATCATGGATTTCATTCAGCAAATCTGTCAAGCTTTCAATTCCAAAATCTTCCAGCTCATGAATCATCTGGTCCCGATGCCTTATTCTTGTTCATTTTCCCCACCTGCTGCTTTAACTTCTGATTTTATAATCAGTGGGCCGTCCATGTTCGTAGTAATTATTGACTTCTCTCCTCTTGTATATTCCAGCAAGTCAGCAATATATTCAGACCATCAAGCCAGTATATTTGCTTTTTCCATGTGTATTCATGCATCTTTCATCTTCAAGCACTCACTAGATGTAAAAAAATTAGCACCTTTGTGCATCATTGCCAGAACTTGGTGCTCTATCACTTTGCTTTCTCCACTTACCTATTGTCCTTTCTCTTCCCTACATTTTTGCTTGATTTCTTTGTTCAAAGTTTTATATTTGTTGCTGTTCAAAACATAATTTATTTTATATGTATATTGTTATATTTTGTATGTTTTATTATGTATTGCAATGTACTGCTGACACAAAATAACAAATTTCACAACATAAACTAATGATATTAAACCTGATTCTGTTTTTTTTGTCAAATATATGTGATTGAATGACAATGTGATAGAGTGAATAGTTTTTCAAAGGTTGGTAGTGTTCTGGATTGCATAAAAGTTTGCCAAAGAATACAGCAGGATATAGATCAGTTGTAGATTTGGGTGGAGAAGTGGCAGATGGGGTTTAATCTGGGAAAGGGTGAGGTATTGTACGTTGGAAGATCCAACACAGAGCAGCACCAATGAACAGAGGGACCTTGGAGTCCTAGCATGTGGCTCCCTAACAGTGGCCGCACAGGTAGATAAAGGAGTATGGTATGTTTCCCTCATTATAAGAAGGATATGGAGGGTGAAGAACAGGTTTACCAGAATATTGCCTGGATTAGAGGGCATGTGCTATAACGAGAGGCTGAATAAACAAAGCATCGCTTCCCCTGAGCAGTGGAGTCTGAGGGTTTAATAGTTAATCTGATAGTTTATAAAATTATGTGAGGTATAAATAGAGTAGGCAACCATTATCTTTTTGCCAGGATTGAAATGCGTAGTGCTAGAGTGCATATATTTAAAATGGGAGGAGGAAATACAAAGATGTGTGAGGCAATTTTTTTTTAATACACATAGTAGGAGCCAGCAGTGGACCATAAGACATGGGAACTGAATTAGGCCGTTTGCCAGGCGTGGTGTTGGAGGCAGATAGCATAAGAGTATTTACGAGGCTCTTAGATATGCATATGCAGAGAAGGAAGCGTTATGGGCAATATGTGGGGAAGAGGGATTAGATTAATCAAGGCTCATTCGTTTAGTCTGGGCTGAAAGGCCTATCCAGTCCATACTGATCTACAGTATGTTCTAATATACACTATACCTTTCCATTTGTCAATCTGGCCACCCGGGGAGTTAGTTCGTATAAAGGTTTTGTTTGTATTCCTTTCATGACAGGCCTTCCAGATAGAGACTAAAACTGCACACAACTTGCAGTGGGGTCTGGCCATGGCCCGTAGCCCTGTACAATGTTAGCAAGTAGTTGTAATCTGATTTGTGTAACTTCCATGAGACCAGAAAACATCGTGCTATAAAACTTTTTTTTCTCTTTTTGCTTTAATGAGATGACAAAAAAGATTAAAAAACTGGAAAAGGAGACAACGATGTATCGGAGTAGATGGGAGTGCAGTAATAAAGCTTTACTGGATATGGTCGAGGAGGTAAGTAATCATTTGTACTCAAGTTAAATGTTAAATTAGATCTGCTTCTATATTAATGATAGATACTTGTGGCATCATTGTGGGCCAAAGGGCCTGTTTCTGTACACTTCTAATCTACTTCTCATTAATTGAATTTCAAGTATAAATCATTTGTCTATTTTTGAAAATAATTTGTGCTTCAGGTACTTTTTAAATTGAAGGTTTCGTATTAATTTATGGGAGCTAGATCTAGAACCATCTGGACTAGAAAAACCTGTATTGATTTGTGCTGTTAGGCCATTTGGCCCTTTGGGCCTGCTTCCCCGCACACCATCATGGCTGATCATTGATCTCCGAGCACTGTCATAGAGGAATCCCCAGAGCTGAACCTTTTCTTCAATTTGTTTGATGTTATTAGGCTGTTTACCTCCAATATTTGACAATGTTGACAATTACGTTTTGCTCATCATTCACTGAATTGTTGCAGAAACCTTCTCCCCTTCCAAAAATGAAATGAGAACGTTGCTGGATCCCAAGAGAGAATTTGCAGAATGCCTATGAGATGGCTTTTTAAGGCAATTTGTGGTTGAGCCCACTAGGGAGGAGGCAATTCTGGGTTGGGTGTTGTGTTAGGGAGCTTGAGGTAAAGGAACCCTTAGGAAACGGTGATCATAATATGATAGGATTCACCCTTCAATTTGAGAGGGTGAAGCTGAATTCAGATGTATCAGTATTAAAGGGAATTACTGAGGCATGAGAATGGAGCTAGCCAAAGTTGATTGGAAGTGAACACTAGCAGAGACGATGGCAGAACAGTAAAGGCTGGAGAATCTGGGTGTAATTCAGAAGGCGCAGGATAGATACATCCCAAAATGAAGTATTCTAAAGGCAGGACGAAGCAACCATGGCTGACAAGGGAAGTTAAAGAGCAGAAAAGCAAAAGAAAGGGCACATAATATAGCAAAAATTGGTGGGAAGTTCGAAAGTTGAGAAGGCTTTAAAAACCAACAGAAGGCAAGTAAGAAAGCCATAAGGAGAAAATAAATGGAATATAAAAGTGGATACAAAAAGTTTTTTTCAGATATATAAAGAGTAAAAGAGAATCAAGAATGGGTAGCTTCAGAATTGAAGGGTATCACTTTAGAAAATTTCTGTAGCTTGAAGGTGGTGAATCTGTGGAATTCATTGCCAGAGGTGGCTGTGGAGACGGAGTCATTGGGGATATTTAAAGCGTAGGTTGATAGGTTCTTGATTAGTCAGGGCAACAAAAGTTACATGGAGAAAGCATGAGAATGTGGGTTAACAGGAATAATAAATCGGCCATGATGGAATGGCAAAGCAGGTCCAAGTGGCCTAATTCTGATCCTATGTCTTGTATTGAATATTGGCTTTATTTTTTAATTAAAAATAGAAAACCCTGCGCGACAAGGAATTTGAAAATCTTCAGATAAAGATTCAGCGCCTGGAGAAATTGTGTCGAGCTCTTCAGACTGAAAGGAATGACTTGAATAAAAAGGTTCATGACCTGAGTGTCCAGTCTACACAGGATGGGCACAACAAGGGGGCTGGAGAAAATGAAGATTCCCAGTCCTTCAGTAGTGTCCCCCAAGATGATCAAGGCAAACGATCTACACCGGATGTTTCTGTAAAGCCTAATTGCCCCAGCCAAGAAATTCAGCTCTCATCTGAAGTTTGTGCTTGTCTGGCTGAGCAGATGCAGTCACCCGTGTTTACAGAAAATTTGGAGAAATCCACCAGTGAAGCTTCTACCACCCAGCCTGAATTACTATCATCAAACAGCTCATCGGAGTAGCTTGCTACGGCCATAGGGAGTGCAAAAAGAAGGTTACAAAATCCAAAATGTTTGGGCTGTATGGAACTGAGACATTTTCACCATATCTTTGTTTGGGTGAAATTATTCATCAGTGATTTGGTTAAATAAGTTTCCTCAAAAGCTTGTTGACAAAATTTCTGTATTAGACCACATTATGGAAGTGTGAGTCAAAAAAGTTTGGTTTAATTGCATGCAAAATCTATCAGTGTGATTGAAATAGGTTCCTGAAATCAGCTTTGCACATTCAAAAGTAGAGGCCATTTGAAGTAAATCAGATGGTCCATGTTTTATTTACACTTTCTTAGGTTTTAATGTTCTTTCTGCACTCCCTGTCCCTGGAGTATACGCCTACACTTCTCCAGTTACTTAGGTTTTATTGAGCTGTTTTCTGTCTACAAAAGTTGGCAAATACATTTCATCGTTTACTTTAGCTCCTTAGTAGATCATTAGAGGATGCGCAACAGTGGCATGGCGCAAAACACATCTTTTTCACCCCTGCTTTTGAAATGGTTTTTAAAGTACCTTTGGCATGTGAGAAAAAACAAGGGTCAGACAGAAACAAGTACAGAGAAGCCTTTTTTCGACAACTCATGCAGTCAAGCTGCATTTTGTTTGAAGACTGAACAGATTGAAGGTTTAAATTAACCAAGAATATGTTCATTTAAATTAACTAAGGCAAATGATATTTAAGCAAACCAATTACTCTTGGACAACATTGTCAAAAAGTCTTTGAGGGAGCTTTCACATCCTCGATCCCATCTAATTTACATAAATTGAAAATTTAACTGAACCAAACTTCATATTTTCTCTCTTTGTCCTTTTTTGTAAAATCTTGCTTCCATACAGTTTCTTCATAAAACATTTGCTTAAGAATCAAAAACGACTTATCTCAAACTTTCATCTTGGATCTTACTAAATCTTTTAAAACATATTATTGTGAAATGTAAAGCTGAAGATATTGCCATTGCAAATGGTGTTTGTGATGTTACCTTTTTGGGAAAGTTTTAGTTACTTGTTTGTAGTTCATTACGCTCTTTTCAAACTCATTAATATGAGCACTGAATAAAAACGTCACATGCACTTTCATCTGCCACCTTCACTTTGTTCTGAAGTCCCGAGAGATTTTACAGGACTACGATGATCTTACAGATGGATGCTGGAGGCAATTGGTTTTCCTTTTAAACCACAACATTTTCTACCAAATAAAATCTTTTATTATACTTAGCATTTAAAGTGGTGGTAACTTACTAAATGTTGCTTCATAAATGCTGTCCCATTACGTTGAACAGAAGAAAATAGTTTGATAATGCTGAAGAAATGTTGTAACTATGATAGCTGTATCTTGATTATGAATGTCTAGTGTTGAAATTTTATTCAGAAACTTCCACACAAAAGCATTATTGAATTACTTGCTCTTGAATTTCATATTATGAATTTAATAACTTTAGTGGAACTCAGAATATTTAATAACTTTCCAACGTTTAATGATTTGTGGACTGATACACCTTTGGTGTCGTTGACAAGATTGGAAGTGAATAGGGGATAAACTCTCAGAACATAAAGCCTTAATTTTTCTGTATTTCCTATTGTGTGTGCTGACAATTGCACAGTGGTAAATGCTATTTCTTCTTGCCATTCCTCTTGCCGTTGCCCATATTGTATTGCTGGAGGAAGGCAGAGTTTACCTCTGACTGATACATCATCAATCACAAAGTAACAATGTACAACTGAGAAGATGAAAAAACACTAAAGCAGATTAAATCTGCGGTGTGATGTGTGATAATCTGTATGTAATGCGATTGAAGAATTTGGCTTGGTTGCTGCAATGCTTTTTAAAAATATAGATTAAAAATCATATTGATTGTTGCTCTGGATTCAGTGAGAAATAAGATAAGTTACTTAATTGCTCCATATTTAGCCTCCTATACCAATGTTCAAAGACCTGACATAAGTTCAAAATGGATGGTATCCACGAAGTGATAAAGTTCCTATTTGTATACACACTTGTCAATGTGTTAAAATTAAGGGGTAGATGAGTTAATTCCAAAACAATATTCAGCTTATCCATAGATCAGAATCACTAAAAAATATTGTAAGGTAAGCAAATGCCGATACTTTGTGCCTTGTACCTATGCACGGAAATGTGTGTCCTTGTTTTAAATCTTGTAGATACTTTGAAAATTAAGCAACCCATTCTGGTTAATGTGTAATTTTTTTCGTTAATATATTGTCTATGAAGTAGCTTGTATCATTTGCTACCAAATTAGTTCACAAGTGGAAAATTTCATTTTACAGCAACATATAACACTATCTTAATTTTCATTGATCAACACTGAGACCGTTGTGTCAATCTCATTTAATAAAGCAGTGTGCTAATTCTGAACACTGATACAATTTCTCCCCTAATGTTCACATGTGATTCTGAACTAACTTCAGCTGTTTGAGTTGTGCACGTCCTGATTTCTCAGCGCTGCACGTTGCAGAGTGTGACCCACGTGGGACAGCTCTTCAGCGAAGATGCTGGTAAGTTAACTCTATGGCTAGAGAGTGTAGAACCCAGGAAATGGAAACATGACTTAGTTTTTTATTGCAGTGAGAAATTTCTTAATTTTGTGGGTGAATCTGTACAGATTTCTGCCATGAGGGTTTTGAATGATGTCTCATTGAAATAGGGATCAGGTGGCATTGTGGAGTTGAGTTTAAACTTGTACTGGCAAAATGGAAGGACCCGATGACCCAGTTTTCCTTCTGTCCTTGCGCATATCACTTGATGAAAAAGATTATTCCTTTACTACAAAAAAAAATGAGTAAAATACTGCAATATCAGTTGGAGTGCCTATATCGTACTGATGATCGTCTATGATCATAATTGACAAACCTGATTGTTAGGGAGTAGCAGTGCCCAGTGATCAGAAGTGACATACTATGTATTATCGATGGATTTGAATTTTTCAGTATAATCTTTGGGAGAAGTCCTGAGCAGATTGGGGAGGTAGGAAGTCTGGGTATCTGGTTTTGTCTTAAGTTCATGTTATTCTCTTGTGCAGTTGGTTTTTTTTTGCTTTTGGTGTCCAGAACTAGAGGAAGGAATTTGTGTGAAATAGTATGTAAAGTGCACACTTTTGAAATGCTTCTATTTCTCAGGATTTTTCAGCACAGAATAAATGGTTGACTTGGGAGAAGGAATGCATTAAGATTGGCCTAAACTTGGCTCTAGAAGAATGAAAGATGATCGCAATCAGGCAGTTTTGAGAAGGTTTAAAAGAGCAGGAAATAGCCTTTGTGCGTCTAAGTTTGGAAAGTCTTTAACTACATGTCTCTGGATAAGGAATTGGCCATTTAGAGTGGAGATAAGCAGTCAATGCTCAGCCACGCTCTTGAATGTTGGAGCAAACTTGAGAGTCATAAAGGCCTTTTCTATCTGTTACTCCTTGTGTTTAGAATCATTAATATCTTCTCCTTTTTCTTATGGATAATTGCTCATTAATATATTCAAGCACCACAGAGTTGGCAATTACACACAAAAAAATAAGAATTGGGTGTGGAACAGGCCATTCTGACTTCTACTTTCCTTTAATGTTAATACAATTAACCATAGAAACTTTGCAGAAATTAATGGTGATACAGTTGTTTACTAAATGTTTACTAATATTTTCCCAGTTTTTTGTTTTATTAATACATCTTAAATTGATTTGAAGTTAATGTCAATATCAGTACCTGATGAAAGAAAATGGAATGAGGACCCTGTTAGTTTAGCATTGAATCTTATTGCAGTTTTACATGTTTTAGTGCCTTCATGATTTGTAAAACTCTTCCTAGTGTGATAGCAATCTATGATATTGCCAATGACAGTTTCCTCTTTAATGATTTCTCAATGATTCAGGAAGAATGAGGCTTAAATACACTAGCTTTACCAACCTACTTGGACTATAAGACACAGGAGCAGAATTAGGCCACTCCACCCATCAATTTTGCTCCATCATTCCAAAATTGCTGATTTATTATCCCTCTCATCCCCATTCTCCTGTGCTTTCTCATAACATTTCATGCCCTGACTAACCAAGAAACTATCAGCCTCCACTTTAAGTATACCCAATGACTTGATCTCCACATCCACCTGTGGCAATGAATTCCACAGATTCACCACCCTTTGGCTGAAGAAATTGCTCCTTATCTTTGTTCTAAATAGACATTTCTGGGTTCTGAGGCTGTGTCCTCTGGTCCTAGACTCATCCACTACAGGAAACATCCCCTCCACATCTACTCTATCTAGGCCTTTGTGTTGGATATGTTTCAATGTTTGTAGCATCTTCAGTGTAGTTTTCACAACTTCATGGATCTTCAAGTTAGCTTGGCTTTTAGACGAAGGAACATTTATGAAACTTAAGTGCTCTGCATTTCTGACAATTTCAGAATTCAATCATTCAGTTCCATTGCTAAGTATTGTCCAGATCTGACTCCAGTGCTGCATGCTGTGCTTCATTCCAACAGAGAGCCTGTGGCCATGAACTCAATTGGTGTGTCAGAAAGGAATCTTGTCAGATTATGTTGCCAAGGCTGGAATTGTATGAATTGAAATCGTTAACTTTAATTCTATAATTGTAAGCTTAAGAGACTCTGAAAATGCTGGAAATCCAGAGCAATACACTCAAAATGCTGAGGGAACTCAGCAGGTCAGGTAGCGTCTATGGAAATGAATAAACAGTGGATAATTTGGGCCGAGACCCTTCATTGGACTGGAAAGGCAGGAGGAGGAAGAAACCAGAATAAGAAGGATAGGGGAGAGGAAGGTGAAGCCAGGTGGCACACAATGTAGAGGATGCTACAGCAGGAGCATAGCCATAAAAAGTACAGCACACAGATGGGCCCTGTGGCCCATCTAGTCCATGCATGGCCATTTAAACTGCCTACTCCCATCAACGCAGCAGAACCTTAGCCCTCCATACCCCTACCATCCCTATCCCTATCCAGACTTCTCCTAAATGTTGAAATTGAGGTCGCTTGCACCACTTGGGCTGGCAGTTCTTTCCACACTTTTACCACCCTCTGAGTGAAGAAGTTTCCCTTCATGTTCCCCTTAAACTTTTCACCTTTCACCCTTACCCATGACCTCTAGTTGTGGACCTACCCAAACTCAGTGGAAAAAGCCTGCTGGCATTTAACTTACCTATAACCCTCATAATTTTGTATACCTCTTTCAAATCTCCTCTTACTTTTCTATGTTCCAAGGAATAAAGTCCTAACCTATCCAATCTTTCCTTATAACTCAGGTCCTACAGACCCAACAACATCCTTGTAAATTTTCTCTGTACTCTTTCAACCTTATTTACATTTTTTCTGTAGGTAGGTGACCAAAACTGCACACAAACTCCAAATTAGGCTTCGCCAATGCCTTATGCAACTAGATACAGTCTATAATACTGACAGCATTGCAGGTGTCGTGTTGACAACGCGGAAGGGCCATTTGGGGCCCTGAATGGAGGTGGGGGAGGAGGTGAATTGGTAGATGTAGCATTTGTTCTGGGAGGGAGATTTGCGGGGAGGGACAAATAGACGAGATCCCTGCAGAAAGTGGGGTGGGGGGGAGGTAAAGATGTGTTTGGTGGTAGATACATTTTATAAAATTATCTAGGCAGTAGTCTAAGACCATAAGATATAGAAGCAGAATAAGGCCATTCAGCCCATTGAATCTGCTCAGCCACTTTATGATGGTTGATCTATTTCCATCTCAACCTCAATCTCGTGCCTTCTCCCTGTAACCCTTCATACCCTGACTAATGAAAAATTTATCGTCCTTTTTCTTAAATACACCCAATGACCTTTCTTTCGCAGCTGCCTGTGGCAATGAATTCCACAGATTCACCATTCTCTGGCTAAATAAATTCCTCCTCATTTCTGTTCTAAATGGACATCCCTCTACCATGAGGCTGTCCCCTCTGGTCTTAGACTCCCCCACCATAAAAAAAAAATCCACTCTAAAGAGGCCTTTCAACATTCGAAAGGTTTCAGTGAGATCTTGCCCTCCCCACCCCCCATTCTTATAAATTCCAGTGAGTCGAGGCTCAGAGCCATCAAATGCTGCTCATGTCACAACCCTTTCATTCCTGGAGTCATTCTCTTGAACCTCCTCTGAATTCTGTCCCTTCTAAGATGAGGGGCCCAAAACTGCTCACAATGCTCCAAGTGAGGCCTCACCAGTGCTTTATAAAGTCTGAACATTACATCTTTGCTTTTATATCCGAGTCCTCATGAAATTTAAAAAAAAAAAAAAATTTTAAGGTTCAAAGACTGGTTTACAACTGACTACTTGGATCTCTCAGCCTGGTATCTTTTATGGGTATATTAAGCTCAGGTCAAATTAACTAGAGGGCATAACCTCAAAATGGAAGGATGTTCATTTAGAACAGGGATGAGGAGAAATTATCGAAATGTCAATTAAAACCAATACTTGTACCCAACTGGAAGCCCAAGAAGAGTTTGTTCATCACATACACCGGGAAAGCTCTAGATCCTTGTTGAAAGCTGATTAAAGAAATTGTTTCCATTGTTTAGAAAATGGTTCCTAAATTGGAGTGTAATGTAGTTCAATATTATATGTTGTTTGAAGACTGTTTTTTGAAAGCCTTTTACTTTCTGCAGCAATTGTAAATAATCAGCTTTCCTGTTGCAATAATCCTGTTTCTTAACAAAATGAGTGTGTATTAATTGGAACATTTTGTGGGGGCTGGGAAATAATTGTGATGTCAGTTCACCATTAGATAATTTACATCATCTTCGCTAATAAGTTATCCAGTGACATCTCCAGTCTGACAATGTTTGTCTTCAAGTATTATTCAGTTGAAACATTGATACTTGTGAACATTTTAATTGAAGAGATTGGACTTTATGTGCAATAACAAATAAAAGTAATTTTCTCACAAGTTTAATTTTGTTTTGCTTAGTAAAATGGAAAATTGATTGCACCAATATGCTTAGATTTATTTCATAAACCTTAACCTCAGAGCCCTAAAATCATTTTAATTACCATCCTTTTCATAAGGCTTATTTGGAAATCTCAGTTAATTATGATGAGATTAAAAGAGAGAGTTACTGCAGTGAAGGGCTATGACCAAAGGGACTGGGCGGTTAACGTGGTGGAACGATGTCATAGGAACATAGAGAATAGGTGCAGGAGTAGGCCATTCGGCCCTTCGAGCCTGCACCACCATTCAGTATGATCATGGCTGATCATCCAACTCAGAACCCTGTACCTGCCTTCTCTCCATACCCCCTGATCCCTTTAGCCACAAGGGTCATATCTAACTCCCTCTTAAATATAGCCAGTGAACTGGCCTCAACTGTTTCCTGTGGCAGAGAATTCCACAGATTCACCACTCCCTGCGTGAAGAAGTTTTTCCTAATCTCAGTCCTAAAAGGCTTCCCCTCTATCCTCAAACTGTGACCCCTCGTTCTGGACTTCCCCAACATCGGGAACAATCTCCCTGCATCTAGCCCGTCCAATCCCTTTAGGATTTTATATGTTTCAATAAGATCCCCCCTCAATCTTCTAAATTCCAATGAGTATAAGCCTAGTCGATCCAGTCTTTCATCATATGAAAGTCCTGCCATTCCAGGAATCAATCTGGTGAACCTTCTTTGTACTCCCCCTATGGCAAGGATGTCTTTCCTCAGATTAGGGGACCAAAACTGCACACAATATTCCAGGTGTGGTCTCACCAAGGCCTTGTACAACTGCAGTAGTA
Source organism: Mobula hypostoma (assembly GCF_963921235.1). Taxonomy (NCBI): domain Eukaryota; kingdom Metazoa; phylum Chordata; class Chondrichthyes; order Myliobatiformes; family Myliobatidae; genus Mobula; species Mobula hypostoma. The sequence continues at coordinate 381,045 of NC_086124.1, forward strand.
CCTCCCTGCTCCTGTACTCGAATCCTCTCGCTATAAATGCCAGCATACCATTCGCCTTTTTCACCGCCTGCTGTACCTGCATGCCCACTTTCAATGACTGGTGTACAATGACACCCAGATCTCGTTGCACCTCCCCTTTTCCTAATCGGCCACCATTCAGATAATCTGTTTTCCTGTTTTTGCCACCATGGTCATGGTATTCTTGGGAATAGTGGGCATGGATTGGTTAAGGGAAGATGGAATGTGAGTAACAGCCTCGCATGACAGAATCAGAAGCAGGTTTAATATCACTGGTATATGTGGTGAAATTTGTTCACTTTGTAGCAATGCAATACATGATAAATATAGAAAAACAAAAGCTGAATTACAGTATTCATATATATAGTAAATAGTTAAGTAGTGCAAAAACTGAAATTAAAGCAAAGTAGTGAGGTGGTGTTCGTGGATTCAATGCCCATTTAGAAATTGGATGGCAGAGGGGAAGAAGCTGTTCCTGAATCGTTGAGTGTGTGTCTCCAGGCTTCCTGATGGTAAGAATGTCCTGGGAGATGGGGGTCCTTAAATAATGGAAGCTGCTTTTCTGAGATGCCACTCCTTGAAGGTGTCCTGGATAATAGAGGCTAGTGCCCATGACAGAGTTGACTATATTTACAACTCTGCAGCTTACTTTGATCCTGTGCAGTAGCCTCCCCCTCCCAATGTCAGACGGTGATGCAGCCTGGCAGAATGCTCTCCGTGTATACTCGTAGAAATTTTTGAATATTTTAGGTGACAGACCAAATCTCAAGTTCCTAATGAAATATAGCTGCTGTCTTGCCTCCTTTATAGCTGCTTCAATATGTTGGGACCAGGTTAGATCCTCAGAGATCTTGACATCCAGGAAGCTGAAATTGCTCACTCTCTCTCTACCTCTGATCCTTTGATGAGGAATGGTTCTTGTTTCCTTGTCTTACCCTTTCTGAAGTCCACAATCGGCTCTATTGTCTTACTGACACAGAGTGCAAGTTCGTTGCTGCAACACCACTCAACTAGCTGGTATAGCTCGCTCCTGTACGCCCTCTCATCTCCATCTGAGATTCTGCCAACAATGGTTGTATCATCAGCAAATTTATAGATGGCATTGATATCAAATAAAGAAAAGGCCTTTGGAATCAAGGGTCTGATATTTGTGCAAAGTTGGGTAATGATTACCGAGCATCTTTGTGGTTGAAGGAGTATTACTAGATTAACGTAATGATTACCATGGATGCCTAATGAGACATGAAAAGAACAAACAAAAACAGAAAGCAATGAAAATAATATCATTGTTCTGGGAGTTGTTAAACATCCATTCGAAAATGAGGTCATGAAGACTTGTTCACGTCTTCATTATCTTTTCACATCTCGTCTTCATGACCTCATTTTTGAATGGATGTTTAACAACTCCCAGAACAATGATATTATTTTCATTGCTTTCTGTTTTTGTTTGTTCTTTTCATGTCTCATTAGGCATCCATGGTACAATGTTTCTATTTCTGATGCTAATCATATTGATTCCTGTAGAACCACATTTGGAGATGGAAAGAATATACAGTAAATGGTGGAAACTACAAATTTATGTACCGAGTCCATGGTTCCCTGAAAGTAGCAACACCTGTAGAGTGGGTAGTAACAGAGTGGTGAGGCACATGTGCATTGGGGTAAGGGCAGTTGCAATTCTATAAAACTCGAGGACTGGATGTCTCTTTACTGAAAGGATGTAAAGGATTGGGGGAAGGTGCAAGAGAGGTTCACTGGGAGGCTGCATGGATTAGAGAGTATTAGCTAAAAGGATAATTTTGGATGTTTTCTCTGGAAATTGAGGCGATAGAAGCGTTAGTCTTAAACACTGGAGGGCATGTGTTTAAAGTGGGATGGGGGAAAGTTTAAAGGGATTTGTGGAGAGGAGTAGTTTAACTTAAAGTGTGGAATATGCTGGTGATGCAGATAATACCGTTTGGGGAATTTAGGCTGGATGTAGTAAGAATGGGTCAGGTTCATGTATAGAACATAAAACGCACGGATGGATACAAGCCCTTCGGCCCCACCGGTCTGTGCCCACTCTACTAGGTCCGATTTCCAGTCCCTCCGAGCGCCACCCCTCCACTTCCTGGTGAACCAGCTTTTCCTGCTTCCTCATCCGGGACGCGACGTCAAAAACGCTCACGCAGGTGACGTAGAAACGTCGAGGGCGGGACGATGATTCCATTGGTCCCAGGCGGTGATTGGCGGTCCGTTGCCCCGCCCCCTGTGGGATTACATTGTTACCGGCCGCGACGCGTCGCTCGGCTCCCGGTGAAGGTTCGGATTTTGAGCCCGGAGCCGGTCGGCGGCGGAGTCTGTTTAGGAGACAGTGGGCGATGTGGGTAATTTAAAAGCCCTTAATAATTCGAGAAATGAAGTAAATTGAGACAGAGTCAGTCTCCATTTGAAATGGGCGGCACTCGGTAGCGGCGCCGACGATCCCAACGGTGGAGACAGCGGAAGATGCTGGAAACACTGGCAGGTCGGACAGCGGCTGCGAAGGGAGAAGCAGAGTGCGCGTTGTAGGTTCGTGACCCGCCGCGGAGGTGTGTGTGTGGGTGAGTTCTGGCTGAGTGTGTCAAAATGGAAATCCCAAGCTGAAATGACAGAAGAAAACACGCAGCAGGTCGGTCAGCGTCTGCGAAGAAAACAGACAATCTTTCAAGTTAGTTTAGCGACAATTAAAATCAGTTAACTTTTTTTCTCTGTGTTATGTGGTGCTAATAGACTATAGACAAAAAGTATTTTTAAAAATTGCGTAATAATTATTGGTAGCCAAGGCCGGTTCTCATTCAGTAACAGCGAGTAACCCGAAGTTGGAGAGTTCAATACCCAGTCTGGAATTGGGGATGGTGTAGTGATTTACCAGTTAGGCACATCACATCATGGGCAGCCCTGAGAAGGGTCTGGGCCTGAACCATTGACTAACGATCCATTTCCGTGGATGCTGCCTGACCTGCTGAGTTCCTCTAGCATTTTGTGTATATCACACTTTGGACTAATGCCTCTTTCACTGGCCACTAGCAAGATTGTTGTGGATGGGGAGAAGTGGTTTAAAAAATAGGAAAGTCATTGTTGATAGTCAGGTAGCCTCTGTAGAAACAGAAACCATTCATGTTTGGGGTCCCAGACTCTTTGTGGCTACCAGGGAGCAAAAAAAGAGAGAAGTTAACTTAAATTTCAGTTTAGAAATGTTTTCTTTTATCAACACATTAGACAAAGAAGCACAATGTGCTTGTAACTGGCCCCCAACTCCACTATTTCAGAGATTCCGTTTATTCTACCTATTGCTCTCCCAGTACCACTACTACTAAAAACAAACTGACCTTCCAGAGTAGGAGGTACTCAGCAGGTCAGGCAGCATCTGTGGAGGGGGAGAAAGGTCCGCATTTTGGGCCAAGACTGTTTATCAGGACAGGACCTGATGAAGGGTTGTGGCCTTAAATGTCAACTGTTTATTCATCTCCATGGATGCTGCCTGACCTGCTGAGTTCCTCCAGCAGTCTGTGTCTGTTGCTTTGGATTTCCTGCATCTGCAAAATCTCTTGTGTTTCTGATTTGCTGACCTTGTTCGGGGTTAGTTGAAACTTGTTCTTTAATAGCTACAATTATGAGGATCATTGATCAGGAAGATGTAATTTAATTGGAGTGGACTCGGTCAATTCAGCACAGCAGATGTGTAACCATGTGCTGTTCCAGCGTTCCATGAATGAAGCATTATTCTCCTGTTATAGAATTGTACCCGTACAGTCAGTCATTGCACTCAGTCAGTGTAGAAGCAGCACAGTCTGGTCCTCTCAAAGATTCAATTCAAAGTACATTCATTTATTATCAGATTATGTATGCAGTATACATTCCTGAAATTCGGCTTCTCAGAGACAGTCCTGAAACAAAGAAGAACCTACAGGGGCAAAGTCCAGCACCTGGCCGCGTGGTGTGCCGACAACAACCTAGCCCTTAACACCCAGAAGACCAAGGCGATCATTGTGGACTTCAGGCTTGCCAGGAGCCACACTCACGTCCCCATCTACAGCAACGGAGCTGTAGTGGAGCGTGTATCAAGCTTCAAATTCCTTGGTGTCCACATTTCCAAGGATCTCACCTGGTCCCTGAACTCCTCCATCCTGATCAAAAAGGCATCACAGTGCCTTTATTTCCTGCGGAGCATCAAGAAAGCTCACCTCTGTCCCAGGATACTGACTGACTTTTACCGCTGTACCATTGAGAGCATACTCACCAACTGCATCTCAGTGTGGTATGGCAATTGTCCTGTATCGGACCGCAAAGCACTCCAGCGTGTGGTGAAGACTGCCCAGCGGATTATCGGCACCCAATTGCCCACCATTGAGAACATCTACCATAAACGCTGCCTGGGCAGGGCGAAAAGCATTATCAAGGATGCCTCTCACCCTAACCATGGAGTTTTTACTCTCCTCCCATCTGGTAGGCGCTACAGGAGCCTCCACTCCTACACCAGCAGGCACAGGAAGAGCTTCTTCCCTGAGGCTGTGACCCTGCTGAACCTCACATCACAGCGCTAAGCAGTATTGCACCCATATTGTACTGTCTCAGTACTTTTATATTTGTGTGCTGTAGCACTTTTTTTATTCGCAGTTATTTTGTAAATAACACTATTCTTTGCATTTCTGGTTAGATGCTAACTGCATTTCATTGGCTTTGTATCTGTACTCGGCACAATGACAAAGTTTAATCTAATCAACCTACTCAAAGAAAAACATCAAACATTAAATCTTCCCCACCCCCATGCGCAATAGAAATAGCACAAATGTCAGCCAAAAAATCGATCAAAAACACAGAATATGAAATGCAGCAAAATTGAAGTACAGTACAGGAAAGTTCACTGTTTGTTATCTGCAGGCCACCCGATTCAAAAGTTGCCCAAAAATATTAACAAAAAAGAGTGATTGGAACTAGAGTTAGAAACTAGAACACATCATAAACCGGAATTAGAATCCCAATCTAAAATCCGCATTGATTAAACATCGTTCTGGTACTGTCAGCTGGCGGTCAAGGGGGAGAGAGATCAATCGAACTGTCGGGAGCATTGAGAAACTGTCATATGCAGACACATTCACCGGCAGCAGCGAGCAAGAGGCTGAACACTCAGTTGCCTTCCACACCTGTCTCGATGATTTCAATCTTCCTCAGCAAGGTCGATGAGGGATGGAGTTGGTCATGGGTCACACCTGGCCTCCATGCCACAAGCTTTGGTCGCAGCCTCGTGCAACACTCTCGGAGACAACTAAGTGCCAGATCGCCCGACCAGCCCAAAATCACACTGCTAGAATATAGATAACTAGCTCTAACAGTAGCGGAGTCATGTCTGAAATATAAAGGTGTAAAAGAAGTGAAAGGAGTTGCCTTTGTAAACCATCCTGAGGATGTCGCCTTTAGTAGCATTGTTCGTTGGCAATATCTTCTTCCAAGTAGTACCTGTAAAGCATTTGCTGCACTCAGTGTACGAGCAGCACAGCCTGAGTCTTTCCATAAGAGCAGAAGACACTGGAATTCACCCATTCTTCACCAGTAACCTCACAATGCTTTTCCAGTAATTCTCTCCCTGCATTGTGACCATAAAGCAAAGTGGTTTTGAGAGCACGAGTCACTGATTCCTGCTTATCATGACTTTCTTTCCACACATCATTTACAAAGCATTTGACAGAAATATATAGCAGTGTAACAGAACATGCTGGAAAGTGGCCAAGCAGCGTCTGTGAAGGGAGTACCCTTCATCAGAGTATTCTTTACTGGAACTGCAAAAGAGAGAAAACAGGTTAGAGATGCGGAGGACGGAGGGTGAGTATCTGTGATGGGGTTAGGTAGCAGTTGAGGTGATTGCTCTGTTCTCAGAGCAGTCTATCTGACAGATTGATACGTACAGTTAGAGAATGAGCAAACAAATATAAAAAAGATGCAAACGCACATCACATCATCTCAGCATTTGTCCTTCATTGCCAGTTGAAGACATTCCTAATGCTAGTCACTGTGTGTTTCAGAATCAGTTTTAATATCACTGGCACACTGTATGTCATGAAACTTGTCTTTGCAACAGCATTACATTGCAATACGTAGTAATAGAGGGAAAAAAAACGAATTACAGTAAGAGTGTGTGTTCATGGGTTCAATGTCCATTCAGAAATCAGATGGCAGAGTGTTCCTGAATTGAGTGTGTGCCCTCGCTTCAGGCTCTGTACTTCCTTCCTGATGACAGCGTGTCCTGTGTGATGGGGGTCCTTAATGATGCCGCCATTTTGAGGCATCGCTCCTTGAAGATTCCTGAATGCTGAGGAGGTTAGTGTCAATGATGGAGCTGTCTGAGTTTACAACTTCCTGCAGCTTCTTTCAATCCTGTGCAGTAGCCCCTGCCCCCACCCCCTCACAATACCAAATGGTGATGCAGCCGCAAACACCAGAAAATCTGCAGATGCTGGAAATTCAAGCAACACACACAAAGTGCTGGTGGAACGCAGCAGGCCAGGCAGCATCTATAGGAAGAACTGCAGCCAGTTAGAATGCTCTCCACAGACTATCTGTAGAAATTTGCAAGCATTTTTGGCAACATACCAAATTTCCTCAAACTCCTAATGAAATGCAGTTGCTGCCATGCCTTCTTTTTAATTGCATTGATATGTTGGGACAAGGTTAGAGCCTCAGATACTGACACTCAGGAACTTGAAATTTCTCACACTTTCCACTTCAGATCCCTCTATGAGGACTGATGTGTGTTCCCTCACCGTACCCTTTCTGAAGTCTACAATTGATGTGCATGTGATAAATAAAAATAAATATCAATCTGAGAATATACTCATCTGCATTATATATCAGGAATGTACAGCGGAGAGGTGGGCCCCTCGTCCCAGCTTGTCCATGCTAACTGTTTACACTCATTCCATTTGCCCATATTCCCTCCACTCTGGTCCTGCCCAGGCATCTCTGCAAATGCCTTTACAGTGTTGGAATTGTAAACATGAAATTTTGCAGATACTGGAAATCTGCAGCAACATACAGCAAAGTTTCTCTGAGGTATGCCTACCCTGCAGAAGTTTAAATCTCTTTGGGAGTTCAGTGAGACCCTCTCACGCTGCTCCCCTTTTGTGGTCTCTTGCTCCCTCTAGTGAGGAGAAGCTGTTGATGGGGCAGGGTCGCATTCCACAGGATGAGGGCAGACAAAATTGAAAAGGGTGAATGCAGGAGTGAAGGTGTTATAGTTGAATGCACGCAGTATACGGAATATGGTAGATGAACTTGGCATGTGTGATATTGAAGCATCACTTGAATCATGGCTGAAAGGAGATTATAGCTGGGAGCTTACTGTCCATTGTGTTAAAAGGACAGGCGGGCAGAGGGGGTGCGTTGCTCACTTGGTTAAAGAATGAAAAACACTGGCAGGGATGATGGCAGAGCGGCAAAGGCTGGAATTTCTGGAAGCAATACGGAAGGCACAGGATATAAACAGTACATTCCAAAGAGGAAGAAGTATTCTAAAGGCAAGATCACAACCATGGCTAACAAGAGAAGTCGAAGTCAAAGCCACCATAAAAGCCAAAGAGAGGGCAGATAATAGAGCAAAGATTAGTAGGAAATTGGAGGATTGGGAAGCTTTTAAAAACCAACAGGGCAACTAAATTCTCCGTAACTTCCGCCACCTCCAACGGGATCCCACCACTAAGCACATCTTTCCCTCCCCCCCTCTCTCTGCATTCCGCAGGGATCGCTCCCTACACAACTCCCTTGTCCATTCGTCCCCCCCATCCCTCCCCACTGATCTCCCTCCTGGCACTTATCCGTGTAAGCGGAACAAGTGCTACACATGCCCTTACACTTCCTCCCTTACCACCATTCAGGGCCCCAAACAGTCCTTCCAGGTGAGGCATCACTTCACCTGTGAGTCGACTGGGGTGATATACTGCGTCCGGTGCTCCCGATGTGGCCTTTTATATATTGGTGAGACCCGACGCAGACTGGGAGACCGCTTTGCTGAACATCTACGCTCTGTCCGCCAGAGAAAGCAGGATCTTCCAGTGGCCACACATTTTAATTCCACATCCCATTCCCATTCTGACATGTCTATCCACGGCCTCCTCTACTGTAAAGATGAAGCCACACTCAGGTTGGAGGAACAACACCTTATATTCCGTCTGGGTAGCCTCCAACCTGATGGCATGAACATCGACTTCTCTAACTTCCGCTAAGGCCCCACCTCCCCCTCGTACCCCATCTGTTACTCATTTTTATGCACACATTCTTTCTCTCACTCTCCTTTTTCTCCCTCTGTCCCTCCTAATATACCTCTTGCCCATCCTCTGGGTCACCCCCCCCTTGTCTTTCTTCCCGGACTTCCTGTCCCATGATCCTCTCGTATCCCCTTTTGCCTATCACCTGTCCAGCTCTCGGCTCTATCCCTCCCCCTCCTGTCTTCTCCTATCATTTTGCATCTCCCCCTCCCCCTCCAACTTTCAAATCCCTTACTCACTCTTCCTTCAGTTAGTCCTGACGAAGGGTCTCGGCCTGAAACGTCGACTGCGCCTCTTCCTATAGATGCTGCTTGGCCTGCTGCGTTCACCAGCAACTTTGATGTATAGGGCAACTAAAAAAGTCATTAAGAAGGTAAAGATGGAATATTGAAAGTAAGTTAGCCAACAATTTTTTCTTTAGATTATGAGGACACTCAGTCCTCGTTTATTATCATTTAGAAATGCATGCATTAAGAAATGATACAATGTTCCTCCAGAGTGATATCACAAAGAAAAAGGACAGACCAAAGACTAACACTGACAAGACCACATACTGTAATTATAACATATGGTTACAGCAGTGCAAAGCAATACCATAATTTGATAAAGAGCAGACCATGGGCACGGTAAAAAAAAAGTCTCAAAGTTCCGATCGACTCCTAATAGTCCCGATAGCAGGTTGCAAAAGGGAGAAGCTCTCCCTGTCATAAACCTCCAGGCGCTGACAACTGCCGATGCATTGGAAGCATCCGACCACAGCCGACTCTTGAGTCCGTCCGAAAACTTCGAGCCTCCGACACCGAGCACCGAGCACTGTCTCTGCTGAGCACTTCGACCCTGCCCCAGCCGCTGAGCAACAAGCAAAGCCGAGGACTTGGGGCCTTCTCTGGAGATTCTGGATCACACAGTAGCAGTGGCAGCGAAGAAGGCATTTCAGAAGTTTTTCCAGATGTTCCTCCGTGCTCTCACGTCTGTCTCCATCAAATCAGGATTGTGCATGGCACCCTACTTGACAGATAACAGATATCATTCACCGGAGTGGCCACTGCGCACTGCGTCGCGCCGCCATCTTCTCCTCTTCCCGATATTAAAGAGGATACCAAAATTTTCTTCAGACACATAGTGCAAAAGAGAGGTAAGAGTAGATATCGGACTGCTAGAAAACGATGCTGGAGAGTTAGTAATGAGAGATAAAGAAATGGAAGACAAAACTGAATAAGTATTTTGCATTAGTCTTCACTGTGGAAAACATTTGCAATATGGTGGAAGTTCGAGGTGTCAGATCAAGAAGTGTGTGAAGTTACCATTTCTAGAGAGCAAGTTCTTGGGAAACTGAAAGGTATTAAGGTAGATAAGTTACCTGGGCCAGATGGTGTACACCTCAGGGTTCTGAAAGAGGTGGCTGAAGAGATTGTGGAGGCATTAGTAATGATCTTTCAAGAATCACTAGATTCTGGAATGCTTCTGGAAGATTGGAAAATTGTAAATATCACTCCACTCTTCAAGAAGGGAGAGAGGCTGAAGAAAGGAAACTATAGGCCAGTTAGTCTGACCTCAGTAGTTGGGAAGATGTTGGGAGTTGATTATTAAGGATGAGGTCTCAGGGTACTTGGAAGCACATGATAAAATAGGCCGTGGTCCCCATGGTTTCCTCAAGGGAAAACCTTGTCTGATAAATCTGCTGGAATCCTTTGAAGAAATGACAAGTACGATAGACAAAAGAGAATTGATTGATGTTGAATACTTGGATTTTCAGAAGGCTTTTCGCAAGGTGCCACACATAAGGATATGATATAAGCTATGATCCCATGGTATTACAGGAAATATTCTGGCTTGGATAAAGCAGTGGCTGATTGGCTGGGGGCAAAGAGTGGAGATAAAGGGAGCCCGTTTTTGGTTGGCTGCTGGTGACTAGTGGTGTTCCAAAGGGGACTGTTTTGGGACCGATTCTTTAAACATTTTATGTCAATGATTTGGATGATGGAACTGATGGCTTTGTTGCAAAGTTTGCAGATGATATGAAGATAGGTGGAGGTGTAGATATTTTGAGGATATAGAAAGGATACATAAGGACTTAGACAGATTAGGAGAGTGGGCAAAGAAGTGGCAGATGGAAAATAGTATTGGGAAGTGTACGTTCATGCACTTGGGTCAAAGAAATGAAAGAGTTGACTATTTTTAAATGGAGAGAAAATAACAAAAAACTGAGGTGCAAAGGGATTTGGAAACCCTTGTGCAGGAGCCCTAAAGGTTAATTTGCAGGTTGACCTCGGCGAGAAAGGCAAATGCAATGTTGATGTTCATTTTAAGAGGGCTAGAACTTAAAAGCAAAGATGTAATGTTGAGACTTTATAAAGCACTGGTGAGGCCTCACTTGGAGTATTGTGAGTAGTTTGGACCCCTTATCTTAGAAAGGATGTGCTGAAACTGGAGAGGGTTCAAATGAGCTTCACAAAAATGATTCCAGGATTGAATGGCTTGTCAAATGAACAGTGTTTGATGGCTCTAGGCCTATATTCACTAGAATTCAGAAGAATGAGAGGTGACCTCATTGAAACCCATTGAATAGTGAAAGGCATTGCTAGAGTGGATGTGGAGAGGATGTTTCCTATGGTGGAAGAGTCTAAGATCAGAGGACACAGTCTCAGAATAGAGGGGCATCCTTTTAGAATGGAAATGAAGAATTTCTTTAGTCAGAGAGTGGTGAATCTGTGGCATTCTTTGCCACAGGCTGTTGTGGAGGTCAACTCTTTATGTATATTTAGGGCAGAGGTTGACAGATTCTTGATTGGTCAGGGCATTAAGGGATATAAGGAGAAGGCAGGAGATTGGGGCTTAGAGGAAAATTGGATCAACCATGATGAAATGGCAGACTAGATGGGCCAAATGGCCTAATTCTGCTTTTATATCTTATGGCCTTATGGTCTTTGATTTCAGTAAGACCCTCTCTCACTGCTCCCCCTCTGTGATCTTCAATCTCCTTCCTCTCCCCCACCCTCTTATTTCTGGCACCTTCCCCCTTCCTTTCCAGTCCTGATGAAGGGTCTTGGCCCGAAACATCGACTGTTATTAATTTCAATAGAAGTTGCCTGACCTGCTGAGTTCTTCCAGCATTTTATTTTGTAATTTTATCTGCTTCTACCAACAGCCCTGGAAACTCATAGCCAGGTATTCACCAACCTGTGTGTGGAAAACATACTCCTCAGATCGCCACTTTACCCTTAAATCTCTGCCTACAGATCAAGATTTTCCTGTCCCAGGAAAAAGGCTATCTTTCCTATCTATGCCTTTCATGATTCTGTAAACCTCTGTAAGGTCACCCCTCAGCCTCTTGCATCTTAATAAGGGTAAACCCTTCTAATCCCTCCTTATATCTACAGCCTTCCATTCCAGGCAACATCTTGGTGAATTGCTACACATCCTCGCTCGGGGTGGTGTGAGTGTGCATCCTGGTGAATCCCTTCACGTCCACTGAGAGGGTAGTGAGAATGTGGAAAGAGCTGTAGAATATGTGGGTTTGATGGCAACATTTTAGAGAAATTGGGATAAGTACGTGTAAGGAAGGGTATGGAGACCCATGGACCAGGTTTGGGTTAATGGGACTAGGCGGAATAATAATTTTGCACAGGTGAGGTGGGTTGAAGGATCTATTTCTGTGGTGTAGTACCCTGTGATCTCTCGTCCTTCCTACAGGTGTGGCAACCAGTACTGTACACGATTTTCTTCGTGCCTGAGAAGGCAAACACAATGTTTGCTTTCACCTGTGTTACCACTTTCAGAGAGCTATGAACACCAAAGGTCCTTGCCGTGTACTCTGCATGTCTACCAGAATCTGACTTTCCAAACTATATTACTTTGTTGTCGGTATTGAATTCCATCCATTGGTGCTCTGTTGACTACCCAGCTGACCTATGTCCCACTGTTTCTTTTCAAAACCGTTGACTTCCTGAAAGCATTGGCCAGGTTCCATCAATGTTTTTATATGATACCACTGTCGTAGGCTGAATATCAGGCATGGTGTGATAACAGTGACCTTTCTCTGAATGAAAGCAAACAAAAGAGCTGGTCGTTGACTTCGTGCACGCTTTTCCGACGCTTCACAGCTTGGTATGGCCCGTGTTCTGCCCAAGACCACAAGAAACTGCAGAGGGTTGTGGTCAAAGCTCAACACATTACAGAAACCAACCTCCTCTTCATTGACTCTACTGACACTCCTCACTGCCTTGGTAAAGTGGCCTGCATAATTAACCTTAGACATTCTCTCTCCTCCCTCTCCCATTAGGTAGAAGATACAAAAGTCTGAAACCATGCACTGCCAAATGTTTTCTGTCTCACTGTTATAAGACTAATGAACAGTTCCCTAGTAGGACTTTTGAACTCACAATCCACCTTGTTATGATTTTTGCATTATTTGCCTGTCTGCACTGCACCTTCTTTGCAACCATCACACTGTATTCTGCATTCTGTTCTTTTTCCTTGTACTGATTTGATTCACTAACGTGATGAAATAATCCATTTGGATGGCTAGAGAAACAAAACTTTTCACTTTACCTCAGCATGTGGAATAATAATAGAGGAATTAACAAACGACGGTACGTCTTCCCAGTGATGGTACATTGTCCCGTGGTGGTGTGTTTACCAATGCCATTAATTTACCAGTTTGCAGCTGTGTTTAGTTCTGTTGGCAGAACCATAAATACTTAAATAATCAGAATCAGGTTTAATATGTTGTGAAATAATGAAATGTGTATTAACGAATGCATTAACCATCTCCGTGAAAGTAAATCTCAATGTTAGGTAAACGTTTAAAAGGACAAGTTTGCTGAGCTGGTTTATTTTGATCTGCTGTAGTGGAAAAGTGAAACGTCTGAGAATGGAAGAAAGACTGAAGCCAGCAAGTCCGAAGGTGACCTTGTACCAGCACGGCAAGCTGGGGAGATCTCCGGTGTCAGCCCACACGGCCACGGCTTTCTCTGCAGCGTCACCCCAGCCTTCTTCACCAAAACTTAAATCCACATTGAAAAGGTTGGTGCTGACTTAGTAGAGGAAGTTTCAAACATAATTTGATTTTCACTGTAAAGTGTATATTTTTTTCAGCAATCTGTTCCATCCAGCTTCACATTCACATTTGATTTCTCACCACACTTGGCACTTTGATACATTAGCAAGTAAACTTGGTAAAGCAGAAGCACACATGAGCTGTGAACAAATTGGCTTTGGATCAAATGGATCACCCATTGAATGTGTGCCTCGAGGACTGTTGTGGGAGAAAGGGTTCTAATTCATGAGGATGCACTGGGACTGAAGAAAGGGAGTAGATCGATAGGACAAGCTTTAGTTGAACCAAACTGAGACCAGCATCTAAAGAAAATGACTTACAAGTATTGTAAATGAGCTTTAAAGATGAACAATGGGAGAAAGGGCTTAGTTAAGGGGAATGTTAGAAATTTAACAAAAAGATGGGGCAATGGGTAATGGTGAACTCTGTGCCAGAAAGTACAACCAACAAAAAAGTTAAAATTAAAGACTCTTTATTTAAATGCATGAAGCAACAGTAGCAATACGGATGAAATAGGAAAATGAACAAAGAGAGATTCAGTGTGATAGGCACAGTTTACGGTAGTCACAATGATGAAATGAACATCCCGTAGTATTTGAACACTTCCGAAGAATAGGCAATTGGAAAGCGGTGCTGACGGGTGCGTGAGAAGCTCCTGTAATAAAGGATTACGTTAAAACTATTGAGAAAGGATCTTGGCTCAGATGGTCAGCTAGTTCAGTGTGGAGATTAGAAACACCAAGAGACAGAAATCTCATGTGGGTATAGTATTGGATTTGCTAGACAAGTTATTATGTGAAAAGAAATAATAAATAAAACAATAATTATGGGAATTTTTAGGCTCGAGGATAAGCTCACAATGCATTTGTGACAGTTCCTTGGACCATATGTTATAGAGCCTATCAGTGAACAGTCTAAGACTTGGCCATGTGTGATGAGACAGAATTGATTATATTAGATTAGATTATGAGGACACGCAGTCCTCTTTTATTGTCATTTAGTAATGCATGCATTAAGAAATGATACAATTTGTTCCTCCAGAATGATATCACAGAAACACAAGACAAATCAAGACTAAAAAAATTCAACAAAAACCACATAATTATAACACATAGTTACAACAGTGCAAAGCAATACCTTAATTTGATAAAGAACAGACCATGGCCACGGTAAAAAAAAAGTCTCAAAGTCTCTCAAAAGTCCCATCATCTCACACAGACGGCAGAAGAAAGAGAAACTCTCTTCCTGCCATGAACTTCCAGTGCCACAAACTTGCCGATGCAGCACCCTGGAAGCACCCAACCACAGCCAACTCTTGAATCCGTCCGAAAATCTCGAGCCTCCAACCAGCCCTCCGACACCGAGCACCGAGCACCATCCCTGCTGAGCGCTTTGACCCCAGCCCTGGCAACAGGCAATAGGCAAAGCCAATTTTGGGGCCTTCCCCTCCGGGAATTAATGACCTTGTAAAGTGAGAAAGATTTTCTGTGGAAAGGTGATCATAATAAGACCATAAGACATAGGAGCAGAAATAGGCCTTTCAGCCCATCGAGTCTGCCCTGGCATTCCATCAGGGCTGACTCTGGATCCCACTGAACCCCATACACCTGCCTTCTTGCCATATCCTTTGATGCCCTAACTGATCAGAAAATAATCAACTTCCACCTTAAATATACCCACAGACTTGGCCTCCACTGCAGTCTGGCAGAGCATTCCACAGGGTCACTACTCTTCGGCTAAAAAAAATTCCTCCTTGCCTCTTTTCTAAAAGGTCACCCCTCAATTTTAAGGCTCTGCCATCTAGTTCTGGATACCCTCACTATAGGAAACATCCTCTTCACATCCACCCTATCTAGTCCTTTCAGTTTTTGGTAGGTTTCAATGAAGATCTCTGCCCTGCCCGCATTCTTCTAAATTCCAGTGAGTACAGGCCCAAAGCAGCCAAATGCTCCTCATATGTTAACCCCTTCATTCCTGGAATCATCCTCGTCAACCTCCTCTGGACTCTCTCCAATGACAACACATCCTTTCTGAGATATGGGGCCCAAAACTGTTGACAGTACTCCAAGTGTGGCCTGACTAGTGTCCTTGCTTTTATATTCTATTCCCCTTGAAATAAATGCTAATATTGCAATTGCCTTCTCTCCCACAGACTCAACCTGTGAATTAACCTTCTGGGTGTCTTCCATGAGGACTCCCAAGTCCCTCTGCACCTCTGATGTTTGAACCTTTTCCCCCATTTAGATAATAGTCCGCAGTGTTGTATAGAGTTTAACTGCCAGTTTTAAATGGAAATATTCATCTTTCTGCCATAGTTAAGCTTGGAATTCCCTCCCAGTGAGATTCTGAAATCCCTTCACAAGAAGCAGAGCAGAGATTTGAGGATGTTCGCCACCAGCTTCTCAAAGGAAATTAGAATAGGTAATAAATGCAATTTTATAATCAATATCCACATTCTAAACTTGAATTGAAAAACATTGATAGAACTGATTAGAAAAATGTTTCTAAAGGGTGTGAAAAAACAAGGATATAGGTCAGTTGGATGTTCAGTTGGCCACTGGCAGTTGGAGTTTAATCCAGATAAGTGTGGGGTAATTCATTTTGGGATGTCTAATACTGACAGTAAATAGAAGGGACTTTGTGTGCAGGCACAGATGGATAGGGTCATGAAGAAGCCATTTGGTATGCTTCTCCATGGGCTGAGGCATTGAGTATTACGAGTTCAGACATCATGTTGCAGTTGTACGAGGCATTGGTCAGGCCGCACTTGGAATATTGTGTGCAGTACTATTTTGGACACCACACCACAGGAAGGTTTGTGATAGCAATATAGAGCGTGCTAAGCAGATTCATCAGGAAGTTACAGTATCTGCAACTGAGGGCTTTAGTTATAGGGACAGGCACCATCACTTTCTAACAGACTTGCCTCAAAATTCTCTTTTAAACTCTGTCCTCTCACCTTAAACCCATGCCCTCTAATGTTTGGCATTTCCACCCTTTGAAAAAGTTCAAAGTAAATTTCTTGTGGGCATTCATGGTAAATACAAAGGAACACAATAGAGTTGATGAAGGCTGCACGCAAGATGGGTAAACAACCAGTGTGCAAAAGACAACTGTGTAAATACAAAAAGAAAAAGAAGTACAGAATAATGATAAATAAACAATAAATATTAGAACATGAGATGAAGAGTCCTTGAAAGCAAGACATTATGTTGTGGGAATAGTTTAGTGATGGGGTGAGTGAAGCCATCCCCTCTGGTTCGAGAGCCTGATGGTTGAGGGGTAATAACTCTTCCTGAGCCTGAGGCTCCTGTACCTTCTCCCTGATGGTAGCAGTGGGAAGAGAGCATCACCTGAGTGGTAGAGGTCCTTAATGACAAATGCTGCTTTCCTCTGACTACCCCAACTCTTCAAAAGATGCTGATGATCCCTTCTGTGGCTCTTATTATTCAGTAGTGAAGAAGGGTCTTGGCCTGAAATATTAACTATTCCTTTTCATAGATGCTGCCTGACCAGCATTTTGTGTGTTACTAAGCATGTTTTTGGTAGATTTGTTGATAATACATTATGTATGAAATTATATTGTGAGGAAGGGATTTGGACGGGTTAAGTGCAAGAACAAAAACAAGTGATGTGGGCTTTTCCTTGGCCTTGACACCCTTCCCCAAGAACATGGTCAGATTGGATACAGAACTCAATGTGGCCTCAGCAGAGTTTTGAACAAATGCAACATGACCTTCTTTTTTGCCCCCTGATTTAACGATGGATCTTGGGGTTCCATTGGCTTCACAAGTCTAAATGAAGTTTTACACTGGACCTTGGATGGATTCCAAGTACTTGCCATAATGTGCAGTAAAGTAACAGGACTATAACTGCTCGTTTATCCCTTCCTCTTATTTTAAAGTGTTACCTCTCATCCTCTTGTTCAGCTCCTCAATGAGCTACTTGTCCTCTGGTTCAGTACTGGATTGGTGCTGTGTTGTAACTACACTCACTGATGGAGCTCATCACACATCTGGCTCTCTCTGTTGTTGCATGAACAAAGTCATTGGAGTGAAGTACTGGTAGATATGAAGTAGTCTCTTTACTTGACAAAATGAGATACAGCAGGTATCAGATGGGGGAAGGTCTGCCTAACCCAATACTACACAACATTTTATATGCGAAAGATCAAATACAATTCCATATTAATAATGCTTCCTTTGAACTGCACACCACCTGACACCACCCTTTTCATAGCCACGCGACAGACCTCAAATAACACTTTTAATCAGCATTGCTTTGGTCTTCCAATTAACCGTGGTGACGTCCAATTAGCTATGGTTCACAGTCTTAGGAACCCATTATCAGAGCTGCATTTTAGATTTAATCCACAATTCATTTTTGAATCTGAAGACTAGTGGCTGAAGTCAGTTGCTGAAATCATTTGCTACATATATGCTAACCCCAAAAAACACTCTAACGTCCCTAATCTGTTACATGCCTGTCCACTTACTCCTCTGAACTCAAGGCTGTGGGCTACCCACCATGTGGAGTGCATCGTGCAGGCATCCCTTGCCTCTATCATGTTTTCAGGGGCTCACTCCTGTTGTCTCCGAGATTAGAAATCTTAGCCTTGGGGTTTAACCATTTTGAGGCCTTCTGTTACATGCAAGGTTTTCCAGAAGTGTTATCTGATCTAACAAACTTGTATCCTTTTAGAAATTCTCATTCAGTTGTTATCCTGACAGATATCTCTATCATTACTTTTTTGTAGTTTTGCCTTCCAGTTTTTAGCTTGGATTTGGTCACCACTTTCCCAGTATCATCATACTCCTGGGTTCTACACTGTTTGAAATCTGTACTCTGCGCACTTTCTAGTAATTTAACAGTTTTAAATACCAAAGCAGCACCTCCTCCCTCTATTGCACTGATTTCCCAATTTATCAAATTTTGACTTTTGCTCTCTTGAAGTTGCACTCATTTGTACCAATGCTTGTCTGGCCTGACGTGTCCTTAATCTTCTCTTACTGACGTGAATAAAATGTAGATCATAATGACCCATTTCACCTTACTCCCAACATCACATTTTCTGCAGTGTTGAGGGGACTATATGACATTTAGAAATGGCCATTTATTTGTGTGAAACAGTTGCCTTCGTTAGGTTATCTTTCCTTAAATTTACAATAATTTGGACATTTAAACAGAGCAGATAAAGGAAAAGCAAACCCCCGAGAGCCAGCGGAAGTGTCTAAACCAGCTTCAGTTCAGCACTCCTTCCTAACGGACGTCTCTGATGTGAGGGAGATGGAATGTGGATTGTTACATTTGCTCAAAGATTTTCACTCTGGGAAGCTACAAGCTTTTGGTAAGTTTGGTTGACAGAAATGTGACATTTAAAAATTACGAACTTAAGGTGCAGAAAGTATGTATCAAGAGAAAGGAAAGAAGCAATTGATGAAGCTAAATGCTTTTTTTTTAAATTATAAGGTAATGGAATACAAGGGTAAACTTATTTTGTACAAGCTTTTGGCAAGATCTCATTCGGAACAGTGTGCAGTTTTTTGGAATTCTAACCGAAAGGAGAATATAATTATCTTGGAGTTGGTGTCTAATGCTTTGAATAAAGTGATTCCTGCAGTGATGAGATCTGTCCTGCGAAAGTGACCCAGTAATATTGGCTGAATTTCACGAGGTCAGAAGGTGTTCTCTTTAAGGTCGCAAAATGGTTTGGGAGGAGGAGGAGGGGGAGGCCGCTGAGAACAGTCTAGTTCCTGGAAAAGGCCACTCCCGGCCTCTTGCTGCAGAGACTGCAAGTTCTTTCCTTTCCCTACTTGTATGCTTCTGTTTAGAACTACAAGTGAATCTGTATACTACCCTGGCTGTAAATCCCAGAACCTTAACCACTTTTTAAAATAGAACTTTTTCTTATACAGTATCAGCTTTGATTCATTTGTCCAGAATCATCATTTGGAGTTCCATGATTGGCGACACCTCTGTCGATGGGAACAATATCCTTCATCATTTTAAACATATCCTCCATGTCCCCTCAACATGCTCTTTTCCAAAAAGAACACATCTAGCTTCTCCATTCTACTGCAAGAATGTAAAGAATTTATCCAGGACATGCCCTCTTCTTACTACCATCAGGGAGGAGGTACAGGAGCCTGAAGACTCCCAGGTGGTATTTTGAAAAAAGAAATAAAGTTAAGGAGAATACCATACATATTGAAACAGCCACATGTAAATTTTTGCATCTATCACAAGCTGCATCTGTAGCAGAATGTTGTTCCTGACTGAATCGTGTGAATACACTTCCGTGACACAGCTAAACAGACTGAAGTGAAAGCACATTGAAATCATTTGCAGCATTTCGAAGCGGCAGGTCAAATTTAACCCAGTTTTGGTAAATCTGCTTTTATATGTGAGTGAACTTTATTAGGACTGAGAGCATTGCAGTCTGCTCAACTTCATGCAGTTAATTTTTGCAATTGTGAAATTGCTCGATCTTCCTTAGGGAAAGAGTGCTCCTTTGAACAGATGGAGCATGTGAGAGAGATGCAGGAAAAAATGGCCCATTTACACTTCAGCCTGGATAGCCACGTGGAGGAACTCTCTGAGGATCAGAAAAAAGTTGTGTCAGACAGGAATCTTGAACAGCTTCTGATCAACGTGAGTATGTCTTTTTTCTCTGATGTCAAATGTGATGTTTTGTAATGGTAGCAACACACACAAAATGCTGGAGCAACTCAGCAGGCCAGGCAGCATCTATGGAAAAGAGTATAGTCAACGTTTCAGGCCGAGACCCTTCATCAGGCCTGTATATTCTTTTCTATAAGTGCTGTCTGGTCTGCCGAATTCCTCCAGCATTTTGTGTGTGTTACTTTGATTTCAACTTCTGCAGATTTTCTCTCGTTTGCTATATAACGGTGTCTGCTGCAGAATGACAACATCTGAGCATAACAGTTAAAGATGTTGAAGAAAGATTCAGAAGGGACATCAGGTTGGAATTACTTAAGTTTGATGTTCTGGAGATGAGACCTCCTACTCCTTGTATAAAAGCTTTTCAAATCTTTGAACATACTGCACATTTCCAAGTTCAAGATACATTTATTATTAAAGTATGTATACTATATACAAACAAGAGAAAATCTGTAGTTGCTGGAAAACCAAGCAATATACACAAAATGCTGGAGGAGCTCAGCAGGCCTGGCAGCATCTGTGGAAAAGAGTACAGCTAATGTTTGGGCCGAGGTTCTTCATCAGGACACATCAGCTGTGAGCTGAACACTGGCCCATCTCTCATCTCTGACCCTGACACTCTGATCTTTTCAATTTGGTCCTGTATTTAAATTGGCTAAACTGTTGAGTTCTGTTCATTTGGGCTATGTAGGCAATCAGTTGGGATGTTCACAATCCCTGTTACGCGCATGCACACGAAGGTAGGGATGGTGGGTAAGAAAATGGCAGCCTTGTGTATCAAATGTGAAAAGAGAAAGTCAAGTTGTTAAAACGAAAGAAAATCTTGTCTTTGTTGTTTGAACATTAACATTCAATGGTGGTAGAGGAAGGTTACCAACTATAGGATCTTGCCACTATTCAATGAGAACAAGCCTTACGAAAGCTGGAAAAATGAAATTGGAATATGGATTTGTGTTACTGAGCTAGAGAAGAAGAATGCCATTACAGTTGTACTGTTGCTTTCAGAAAGAGTGAGAAAGACTGTGATGGGAATTTCAATGGCAGACTTGAACAATGATGACGGTATTGTAGGTTTTTGCAAATAAAACTGGTGGAGGCATTTTATGTTTAAGAAAAACTGCAACAACTCATTTATTGTATTCCAAATACAGAACATAAAGCATGGTAAGAGTACTTTACATAATTATGTCATCACGTCAGACCAGCCTCTTGAAGTGAACTCCAACTCAATGCTGGTAGCTATGAATTACGTTTCCACCAATTACATTACCCTACAGTGTGACTACACTAATAAATGCACTTGACTCAGTTTTCTGAAGAAAGAAAAGGATTGGATTTATGAGGCAAATTCAGACTTTGATAATATTTCCAGAGACAGTTCTACATATTGTTGATTTTGAACTAAAGTACAGTTGCATGAAGTTAAATACAAAATGGAACTTCCTGACACAGTATTAGCTTTCAAATTATTGGATATGGCGTGTCTAGACATAAAGGATTAATTGCATGTACAGAACTTGCATCTATGAAATCAGCACTGAAGACAATTTTTGCAGAAAAGGCCGCCAAGACAACAGTTCGAATTAATGAGTCAGGAAACTGCATACTTCACTCAGCAAAAATGAGAGTAGCAAGCGTAGTTCCCAGAGTGACCAGACGAGGGCACCATTAACTGGCTCAAATCCACCAGACAAGTACAGCAGGAGATTGAAATGTGCTGCTTGTCAGAGTTCTTACCACTTGGGCAAAAAAAACCAAACAAGTTAAGCTGAGTGAAGAAATTAACAAATCTAAAGATGTAGGGGAGTGCCATATATTATTGTTTGCAAAGGAATCAGTCTCTAATGCAGAGGCATCTGATGCAGGTTTTGATGATAGAACCTCTAGGATCTGCTGTTACTGATACAGCATGCACACACACAGTGTGAGGAGAAAAATGGCTTGATAGCTATGTAAGTGAACTAAAACAGAATGAAGTGCATGAGCTGGTGAACAGATACACCCAGTAACAAAGCATTAAAATTTGGAGATGGAAAAATTGAACATTCCACCAAAAGTGTGAAAATTCTCACAAAAATAGGGAGACAAAGCATTACGTAAAACGGAGGTGTTACCAGTGAACATTCCATTACTGGAGTAAAACTTCCCTACGGACTGTGGGGGCAGAAACGGATATGGAGAACGGCCAAGCAACGATGTTTCAGCATGTCAGTGTCTTTTGAGCTCACCAACTCTGGACATTACTGTGTAAACATTCTAGATAAAGACATTACTGAAAACCAATGTGAGAATGAAGTAAACGTAAACACGAGGAAATCTGCAGATGCTGGAATTTCAAGCAACACACATAAAAGTCGCTGGTGAACACAGCAGGCCAGGCAGCATCTCTAGGAAGAACGAAGTACTAATTGTGACAGAGGACATGACCCCAGATGAGAAACGCAAAGTGTTGCTCAAGCTTCACAAGCTTCGACTGATAGACAAGAAACCGCTCAGGAGTTCTGGAAACAAAGATGCAGATTATTTTTCCATTCTAAAGCAGATAATTGGCAACTTTGAGATGTGCCAAAAGTTTGGAAAGCCCAAGCCTGCTGTTGGTCTGTCACCTACATGAACTGGAGCAAGGAGTGTAGTATCTCCACATCACTGATGAATTCACACATTTCAGTGCTGGTAGCATTGTAAGTACAAAGAGTCCGCAGAGACAGTTTAAAAAAAACTTCATCCATTCCTGGATAAGTGTGCATGGCTCACCTCTGAAAGTAATTGTGGCAAATTTTAGAATGACGAATTCAGAGATATGGCAGAGAACTTTAACATTGAACCAAAGACAACAACGGCATACAGTCCTTGGAGTAATGGACTTCTGGAGCAACACAATCAAATGATTACTGAAATAGTCAAGTCACTTTTTATTGTCATTTCGACCATAACTGCTGGTACAGTACACAGTAAAAACGAGACGTTTTTCAGGACCATGGTGCTACATGAACAATACAAAAACTACACTGAACTACGTAAAAAAACAACACAAAAATACACTAGATTACAGACCTACCCAGGACTGCATAAAGTGCACAAAACAGTGCAGGCATTACAATAAATAATAAACAAGACAATAGGCACAGTAGAGGACAGGAGGTTGGTGTCAGTCCAGCCTCTGGGTATTGAAGAGTCTGATGGCTTGGGGGAAGAGACTGTTACACAGTCTGGTCGTGACAGCCCGAATGCTTCGGTGCCTTTTGCCAGATGGCAGGAGGGAGAAGAGTTTGTATGAGGGGTGCGTGGGGCCCTTCATAATGCTGTTTGCTTTACGGATGCAGCGTGTGGTGTAAATGTCTGTAACGGCAGGAAGAGAGACCCCGATAATCTTCTCAGCTGACCTCACTATCCGCTGCAGGGTCTTGTGATCTGAGATGGTGCAACAGTAATGCTGAAGGTAAAGAAAAGCAATGTCTGTAATTGGAACACAGCCCTGGACTGGGCCCCTATGGCAAAGAATACCATGCACAAAGTATAAGGCTATAGCCCATATCAACTTGTGTTCAGCCAAAATCCAAACCTTCCGTCTGTAGTGGTTAACAGGCCACTTGCTCTTGCAGGCACTACAAGGAGTGAATGGGTTGGGAATCATATTTCAGCACTGCATGCATCAAGGGAGGCTTTCATTGAAGCAGAGTGTTCAGAGAGAATTCGAAGAGCATTGAGGGCACATCTCCATCCTACAGATGAGAAATATGAGGCCAGGGATAAAGTGTATTATAAAAGAGCAATGTACAGAATGGAAAAACCCTGGAGTTGTCATTGGTCAGGGTGGAGTTGTGGTATTCATGAGACATGAAGGTACATGGGTGAGAGTGCATCATTCCAGACGTGTAAAGCACAAACTGAAGATCAGAACTCTATGGAGAATGACACAAAAAATGAAAGGTGCTTACCTGATACACTGTCACACAGCACCGAAGGTGTTCAGAGAGTGCAGCAGAGGGCCCACAAACAGTCCTGCAGAGAGTGCAGCTCAGGACTGACACAGCCTAGCTTGAACAGAAATCATCACAAGTGCAAAGACAATGTGGAAGTTTCAGTCTTAAAACAGGACAAACGGAGCTTTGTAGACCGAGACACTGGCATCTCATACAAAGCTGAAGTCTTAGGACAAGCAGGCAAAACACTGGGAGAAACAGAAGATGGAACAACTTGGATAACCTGGAACCATGTCACAGATAGACAGACTTCATTTTGAACCAAGTAAAGATCAGGCTAGCCTATCCGAGAAATGTCAAGATGAAGATGTCTTAGTAACTGAGGAGGTGTTGTCTGAATCTGCAAAACAGGATGAAATCAGTAGTTGGAGAAATAATGGGAGTGTTTGAGGAAGTCAGAGACATTGGCCAAAGGACAATGTCTACAAGATGAGAAAAACCCCAACAGGAATTGCACCAAAAGCACACCAGTGGCTGGAGGTTTTGAGGAACTGAAGATAAAACAACTCCAAAAAGACTCACCAACATGTGTGTCAGTCTCTCCAACTACTCATGGTTATATGTCAAAAGCATTGGCAACCCCATTGCATGGACATAAAATCTGCATTCTTACAGGGAATGGAGCTGTCACATGACATTTATATTCCCCCGTCTGAACACTGTGGAAACTCAAAAGCGTGTAGATGGTCTAGCAGATGCATCGCTCTACCTGTATAAAAGAGTCAAAGAAATAATGTTGAAAATAGGTGGAAAGATGTCACAAGTGGATCCAGCTGTTGTTTTTACTGGCAAGATTCAGAATGTCATCTGCCTGTCATGCAGGTGACCTCGTATGGGGAAGATCACAAACTTTGCCACAACAGTCAACCCTCAGCTAAAGTCAGCCTTTCAGGTTGGATGCGAGGAACATTACAGAGTTGCAGGGCTAGACATCCTTGCTGTTGATGGAACAGACAGTCTGCATGGAATCCTGATGTGCCACACAGCAGGATGTACCCCAGTGAAGCTGAACCTCAGCAACTCAGGTCAAAGATGGATCAGATTCTATGAGTAGCAAGACAAAGCAGACCTGACATCATGTTTGATTCCTGCAACTTGGCATCCAGCACAAAAAATGCCAAGTACAAACTTTACATGAAGCAAACAAGATAGTGTGTATGATTCAATCTGAAAAAGTAGTCTTGAAGTTTCAACAGCTTCTGAAAGGTGGCTTTTGGAAGCTCACTATCTTCAGTGATGCCTCACTTGGAAATTTCCCTGATGGAGGTACACAAGGGGGACATTTTATTGCACTGATGGGAAAAGGGGGAAGATTTTCACCTCTGTTGGCAATCGAAAAGGATCCGAAGAGTTGTACGTAATACGCTGGCACAAGAAACCTTTGCAACACACACAAAATGCTGGAGGATCTCAGCAGGTCAGGCAGCATCTATGGAAAAGAGTAAACAGTTGACGTTTCAAGCTGTGACCCTTCATCAGGACTGGAAAGAAAGAGAAGTGGGGGAGGAAAAAGTAGAAGGTGATAGCTGAAACTGGGGGAAGAGGTGAAGTGAAGAGCTGGGAAGTTGATTGGTGAAAGAGATAAAGGGCTGGAGAAGGGGAAATCTGATGGGAGAGGATGGAAAATTCCATGGAAGAAAGGGAAGAAGGAGGAGCACGAGGGAGGTGATGCACAGGTTAGGAGACAAGATGAGAGATGGAAAGCATATAAACCCTTGCAATGTCTGATGGTATTGATAATATCTGGCCACATACTATTCTGAGCTTGTCCATGGTGGCCTGAAAGACTGAAATAAGAACACTACAAATAACTTGTGTCACAGACAACTACTCTCTGGTTGATGCCATCAAATCCACCAAGTCAGTTACAGAGAAGAGTCTTCATCTGGAGATAAGCAGCATCAGGGAACTCATTCAAGCACAGAAAATTCATCACATGCTATATTCAACTACAAAGGAACAACTAGCTGACCGTTTCACTAAGAAGAGAGCACCAGCTCTTGTGCTGCTGAAAGCACTTAGTGAAGGCATTTGCAACATCAAAGGTTAGAACTAATCCTCATATCCTAAAGGACATTCAAGTGATGGAATTAACCCTCATACCCTAAAGGACTTTTGAGTTGATACTTTAAAAAAAATGTGGTAGTACTTTGAAGGCACCAAGGGAGGTTATAGGGTAGCTTCAGAAATTTACATGGCCTAACAACTAGAGGTAAAAGCAATACATCTAAACCAATGGGCATTTAATTTTTTATATTTTTTAATTTTTTAAGAGGATGGGAGATTGTAGAGTACTGTTCATGTAGGATATAACCATATAACAATTACAGCACGGAAACAGGTCATCTCAGCCCTTCTAGTCCGTGCCGATGTAGGCATTTAGTTGAGATGTTCGCTTTCCCTGTTATGGGCATACCCAAGGTGGAAGGGAGGATTGTAGGTAAGGAAATAGTATCCTTGTATACTAAGCATGACTGGAGAAAGTAAAGTTGTTAAAATGAAAGAAAATCTTGTCTTGTTTGAACATATAGCATCAATAATCTGAATGATAATGTGGTTAACTGGATCAGCAAGTTTGCAGATGACAGCAAGATTGGTCATGTCATAGACAGTGAGGAAGACTGTCATGACGTGTAGAGGGATCTGGACCAGCTGGATAAATGACAGATGAAAATTCAATGCAAACAAGTGCAAGGTGTTGCACTTCAGTAGGACCAACCTGGGTAGGTCTTACACAGTGAATGGTTCGGCATCGAGGAGTGCTGTAGAACAGGTATATAATTCCTAGAAAGTGGTGTCACAGGTAGATATGGTCATAAAGAAAGTTTTTGGCACATTGGCCTGCATAAATCGAAGTACTGAGTACAGGAGATGGGACATTATGTTGAAGTTGTATAAGATGCTGGAGAGGCCTAATTTGGAGTATTGTGTTCAGTTTTGGTCATGTACCTACAGGAAAGATGTAAACAAGGTTGAAAGAGTACAGAGAAAATATACAAGGATGTTGCTGGGACTGGAGGACCTGAATTATAAGGAAAGATTGAATAAGTTAGAACTTTATCCTTGGAATGTAGAAGATTGAAGGGAGATTTGATAGAGGTATATAGAATTATGAGGGGTATAGATAGGGTAAATGCAAACAAACCTTTTTCACTGAGGTTGGTTGCAACAACTAGAGGTCATGGGCTAAGGGTGAAAGGTGAAATATTTAAGGGGAACATGAGGGGAACATCTTCGCTCAGAAGGTGGTGAGAGTGTGGTACAAGCTGCACAAGTGGTGCATTTGAGCTTGATTTCAATGTTTGAACAGTCTGGAAAGGTACATGGATGGGAATAGTATGGAGGGCTATAGTCCTAATGGAGGTTGATCGGAGTAGGCAGGTTAAATGGTTTGGCACAGAGTAGATGGGCCAAAGGGCCTGTTTCTGTGCTGTATTTTTCTATGACTCTGCATGTTCTTTGATAATATTTATATATAGGCATCCGTTAGTCTCGTGAGACCATGGATTTGCGACGGAAGACCGGCGTTGCCTATGCTTGCGAGTCTCCCCTCGCCACGCCACCGATGTTGTCCAAGGGAAGGGCACCAGGGCCGATACGGCTTGGCACCGGTGTCATCGCAGAGCAATGTCCTTGCTCAAGGACACAACATGCTGCCTCAGCTGAGGCTCGAACTAGTGACCTTCAGATCACTAGACCGATGCCTTAACCACTTGGCCACGCGCCAAAACTTGATAATAGATTTGGACCATAAGGTATAGGAGCAGAATTAGGCCATCTGGCCATTGAGTCTGCTCTACCACTCAACCATGGCTGATCCGTTTTTTTTTCTCCTCAACCTCAGTTCCCGGCCTTCTCCCCATAACCTTTGAAGCCACGTCCAATCAAGAACCTACCAATCTCTGCCTTAAATACACCCAACCACCTGGCCTCCACAGCTGCACGTGGAAACAAATTCCCATAAATTCATCACCCTTTGCCTTAAGAAATTACTCTGCATCTCTGTTTTGAAGGGGCACCCCTCTATCCTGAGGCTGTGCTCTCTTGTCCTAGACTCCCCCATCATGGGAAACATCCTTTCCACATTGACTCTGTCTAGGTCTTTCAACATTCTGAAGGTTTCAATGAGATCCCCCCCTCATCCTTCTGAATTCCAGCGAGTACATATGCCAGAGCCATCAAATACTCCTCGTATAATAACCCTTTCATTCTTGGAATCATCCTTGTGAACCTCCTCTGGATCCTCTCCAATGCCAGCACATCTTTTCTAAGGCTACATCCACACTAGACCGGATAAATCCGTAACCGAAGCTTTTTCTCTTCGTTTTGACCCTCCGTCTTTCCTCCCCCGAAAACAGAGATTTTCTGAAACGCCCTCCAGAGTGTGTAAATTTGAAAACGCCGATTGTGCAGAGCAGTGTGGACAAGGTAAATAGATTTTTTTAAAAACACTGTCATGACATGTCGGAACAGATGGCGGCAGCGCGGCATTTCATTGTTTTCTTGAACGCAACCCCCCACACAACCTAACAATTTCAGAACAGACGGCAACGAGACTGAAGCCAGAAGAGTTAGAAATGTACTCACCGAATACTTTGACCCATAGCTTACTCAATAAATAAGTATACTCACTTTGCCCTGTTTTCTGTCCTTGCTTGTATGAAGGTGGTTTACCTATTTATGCAAGTACTTCTCTGACAATAGATGTGTAACCCAGCCTAATGTAACATTGTATGGAAATACAAGATAACACTGATGCAGACATGTCTTATACATTTAACAAGGTGCTTTATTTGTCATGGTCCCTTCTGGCAATCCTCCACCTTACTATTTACCTCAAGAATTGGGCTTCAATCCCCTCGTTTAATTTCCAATCATTCCCAGGTTCCACTAACTACACACACCTGCTTTCCATCAGAAAATGCAGGATAAAGACCCTGTGAGCACAACAAGGCAATGCCAGGTCATTGGTTGGCTCTGGGTGAGTAACCTTGTTTCATGGTTCTTAGGGCTGTTAGTTCTAAGTCTAGCATCGCTCCTGGATTCTCTCCAAATCCAAGACATCAGGTAAAGACTCTCCTGGAAACCGATTCCACGCTCGCTACGGCGATAATGCCTCCTGACTCTGACCCGCGCCCGTGTTCTGCACTTGTGTTTATCCACTGCCATGCTCGTGTAACATTAATAATGTATTGCTTGTGCAAACATTCAATAGATGCAATTATCACTTTTGCCCAGTAACTCGTTTTATTGCACATGTTAAATACAGCAAAATAATACACAAAGACATGGTAAAAGTAAAGGCAAACAAATGAGGTAACAGCAAATTTCACTTTTGCCCAGTAACAAGCCTTATTGCATTTAGTTGTAGCTGTCATCCCTTTCACCGATGAAGAGACTATGGCTATAGGAAATGTTTCTGGACAAATGTGCACCAAGTCTTTCGTTTGGCAATTTCCTTTTAAGTTTTTCTAGTCTGTAACTGGACAAATGTGCACCAAATATACTGTCTCCTCTTCGCTTGTTTTCTGTGTGTCCTGTGCATGCCCAGTAGGAGATTCACCCAAATATTCATTTTAATGTGGCCAGAGGTATTTTTAAAAACACCTGGTGTGGATGCCTGTCATTTTTACACAAAAACCGGCATTTTCAAAATTATCCAGTCTAGTGTGGACATAGCCTAAGATGACAGGCCCAAAACTGTTCACAATACTCAAGGTGAGGCCTCTCCATTGCCTTATAAAGCCTCAGCATCACATCCTTGCTCTTGTATTCTAGACCTCTTGAAATGAATGCTAACATTGCATTTGCCTTCTCACCACCGACTTGACCTGCAAGTTAACCCTTAGGGTGTTCTGCACAAGAACTCCCAAGTTCCTTCGCATCTCAGATATTTGGATTTTTTTCCCGTTTAGAAAATAGTCTGCACATTTATTTCTACTACCAAAGTGCATGACCATGCACTTTCCAATGCTCCAACCATGGTAGTAACTTTCCTGTAATACCATGGGCTCTTAACTTGGTAAGCGGCTTCAAGTGTGACACCTTGTCAAAGGCCTTCTTAAAGTCCAAATATACAACATCCACTGCATCCCCTTTATCTATCCTACTTGTAATCTCCTCAAGAATTCCAACAGGTTTGTCAGGCAAGATTTTTCCTGAAGGAAACTAGGCTGACTTTGTACTATCTTGTCCTGTGTCAACATGTACTCCATCATCTCATCCTTAACAATTGACTCCAACATCTTCTCAACCACTGAGGTCAGGCTAACTGGCCTATAATTTCCCTCCTGCTGCCTTCTTCCTTTCTTAAAGAGTGGAGTGACATATGCAATTTTCGCGTCCTCTGGCACCATGCCAGAGTCCAACGATTTTTTTGAAAGATCACTTCTAATGCCACCACAATCTCTAATGCTACCTCTTTCAGAACCCTATGCAGTTCTTCTGGTCCGGGTGACTTGATTACCTTTAGGTCTTTCAGCTTTTTGTGCATCTTCTCTCTTGTAATAGTAACTGCACTCACTTCTCTTCCTTCACACGCTACAACATCAGCCATACTGCTGGTGTCTTCCACAGTGAAGACTGATGCAAAATATTCATCTAGTTCATCAACCATCTCCTTGTCCCCCATTATTATTTCTCCTGCCTCATTTTCTAGTGGTCCTATACCCACTCTCATTTCTTTTATTTTTAACATACTTGAAAAAACTTTTACTATCCACTTTGATATTATTTGCTAGCTTGCTTTCATATTTCATCTTTTCCCTTCTAATGATTTTTTAGTTGCTCTCTGTTGGTCTAAATCATTTTACATTGAACTTTGAAGGTGAGTTGGCTAATTGAGCCTGGAAATGGCTTTCTGGTAGGAGGCAGAGGGTAGTAGTGTAGTGATGCTGTTCTGGTTGGAAGTCTGAGTAGCGATATACAGCAAAAGTTGATACAACAATCCTACTCTTGATGTTGCTGTTGGATAGTTACAGCTACTCGGATGTAAACGTAGGAGGTATGGTTAATGAGCTTACAGATGACATGAAAGTCGGTGGAATATGAATACATGGGCATGTTGGACCAAAGGGCCTGTTAGCATGCAGTACACATCTAGTATTTAATGGCTCCATGATGCTGCTCCTCCCCAGGTCTCTTTAGATTGGGTGTCCTGAGAGAGCTTGTTATGGCTCGCACCACAGGCTCTGTAGAATTCAATGATGCAGCAAGGGGCGGGTGTAATGATGCAGAAAGTTATAAAATCAGTGAATGGCAGACCTCCAGAAAGGACTCATCTTCCAACCTGAAAAGGTGGTGTGTTGTGGTGGTGTTCCTCTAGTTAAGTATAAACCAGTTCAACTTTGGAGAAATACCTCTCTTGGATATGGATTGCTGGCCATGAAGGAATTAAAATTTGGAGGAAAACATTGAATTCGAATGGGTCAAGGTCAGTGGAAGTAGACAAACCAGATGTCTTTGTTATGTGCTTGGAGTGGAGGCTGCCATTTTGTGAAGCTGCTCTGTAATCTCCATTTTGTGAACTGTTTGATGTACTAATTCATGCTCTGGTGTAACTTAATCAGAGCAATTGAATGTGAGAACAATGTGTTTCTACTATTGATCTGCTAAACCTGAGATCATTCTCAGATAAGCTGTACAATGGCAGGTTTGCAGAAGTTCATTTGTTATCTCAACCCAGTGTCTGGGTAATCCAGTTTGACTTGTTTGAACCAGAGTTGAATAGAGCAAAAGAAGTCACCTAAGGTATAAAATTGTGTAGCTCTTGGACTACATCCAATGGGAATCTGACATGGGTGAGTCAGATAATTCAAGCCAACAAGATTGAAGTGCGACATCTGAACTGCTAAGGGAAGACTATAAGAATTAAGAGCTTCAGATGCAAAGTGGCGAGAACTTTGGAGACTAACTAGGAATGGAAGACCCCACATGCCAAGGGCGGGGATCAATTGGCCAACGGGAGATCTCTATTTCAGTGTTATAAATTAGAGAATTGTTTTGAATGAGTATTGGTACAGATGGAACAGTAGAATTCATGTTTTAAGTTGTTGGCCTGGGGGTCAACATAGTTACATTGTTGTTTGTGCAGAGACAATAAAGTGTAAGCTTTGATTAAGAAAGAGTTGTCTAATTTAGATTAGTTGATGTAGTCAACATGCATTTCCAACTACTGTGATAATAATGTGCTTTTAAAATGTCTCCCAATTTCAGTTGAAGTTAGTTACATAAATGTCACTGATGGCATTAAACAGATCACTTTTTAATGATTTATTCTTTGCATTAATTATGATTTTTTTATCTTACAGTTGGAAGAACTTAGTACCTCAATGTATCCTTTTCAAGTGATTTCTGTACCTGTAATTAATTACAGGTATAGAGCACTGAAACAGTCTCATCGTGTCCATGCTGACATTCAACAACCTATCTCTGCTCATCTCATCCACTAGCACTTGGTCCTATGCCTTGATGATTTAACTGAGCACCAGCTTCTCAGGTGATACATTCCACATTTCAATTACCCTCTGGATGAAAAAAAAATTCTTCCTCAGATTCCCTCCAAATTTCTTACTCCTCACCTTAAACTTGTGCCCTCTGGTCTCACATAGCCAAGACATGAAGAGACATTTTCATTCTACACACCTTAACGCCCGTTGTAATGTCACATTCCAGGGAAACAAACTGAGCCTATGTACGCTGATTTTTATAACTGAAGATAAAATTTAATCGGAACAACTGAGTTTAAACATTTTTGGAAGTGAAATAGGGGTAGGATTTTACTGCAAGCAGCAGGGTGCGAAGGATTATTTCTTTATTTGTTGAGATACAGTGCACAATAGGCCCTCCCAGTCCTTCAAGCCACACTGCCAAGCAACACTAGCCTAATCATGGGACAATTTGCAATGACCAATTAACCTACCAACATGTACATCTTCAGAATGTGGGAGGAAACTGGAGCACCCGAAGGAAACCCACCAGGAGAACGTACAAACTCCTTATAGACAGCGGTGGAAATGAACCCCGAACAGCAAGCTTTAGTGCATATTTTTCTGTCCACTGAGCTATTTGCAGGCGAGGTATGGGAAATGTAAGAGTTATTACGTGTGTGATGTTTTTGGTGAAAAGAAATGATCCTTAATATAAATTAAGACAAAAACTACACTTGGCAGAAAATCAAGAACTGCCAAAAAATGAAGAGTTGAAATCATCTCCTACCTAGAAGTGGTTGAAAGTGAGACCCAAGGGAAGGTGGCCCACACTGCTCAGTGAAAGCCCCCCTTCAAGAGCAAGATATGTAACAGCAACTTCCTGTTTTGTTTAAGCATGGGAGCCCGATTTTACAACTAACTGCTCAGATTCTACGACATGTATATATTTAATTGACTTTCTCTCCTGCCTGTAAGATTGTAGACACTGACTGCTTTCTGTGTTTTGAGCGTAGACAGTAATTTTCAGTAGGTGAGCTGTCCCGTATCTAATTCTGCAGTGAGGAGGCGCAGAACTGTCCAGCACGAAGACAGGGCTTTCAGCCACCATTGTGCCTATCTATACTACTGCTATTTGCCTACACTAGGTCTGTATCTTTTTAAGCCTTGCCTATTCAAGTGCCTGTCAAAATATCTGCCTCCAACATCTCCTCTGCAATTAACCATGGTGTGGGAAAACTTTCTCCTCCGATCACTTTTAAATTTCCCCCCTTTAACCTTAAAGAGATTGTAAATGCTGGAATTGGGATGAAAATTATGATAAACAAAGTTAAGGTAGGTAATCGGTCTTTTTTCTTTTCGGGGCAAAAATATCAAATACTGAAGGGCTTAGCTTTAAAGTCCATATTCCTAAACCTTCCTTATCCATCTACCCGTATGGAAGTCTTTTAGACACTGCAATTGTACTTGCCTCTACCACTTCCTCCGGCAGCTCGTTCCACATATCAAACATCCTGTGAAAATAGTTGCCCCTCATGTCACTTTTAAATCTTTCACTTCTCATGCTAAATCTGGTTGTAGACTTCCCCATTCTGGGAATAATTTGCAATGACCAATTAACGTACCAACATGTACATCTTCGGAATGTGGGAGGAAACCGGAGCCACCCAGAGGAAACCCACCAGGAGAACGTACAAACTCCTTATAGACAGCGGTGGAAATGAATCCCGAACAGCAAGCTTTAGTGCATTTTACTGTCCACTGAGCTATTTGCATCTTGTCTTTAACCTCGAAGGTCAGTCCTTGGCATGGTTTCCTCTAAGCTGCATAGGTACGTGGCCACACGGTAACTAAATGCTCCCGTAAACATAGTCTTTCCCACAGCTGGAGTTTTCTTTCATATCATGTTTTATTAAAGTGCTGCACAGTTTCAGGCCATGTAAAAAATTTCCTGCTCAGAGCAATGTTTGGTACGTGCATGTTTTTTTTAAAAAAAGGGAATGTTGGTCCTCAGCCTCCTTCATTCCAAGGGAGAACAGACACAGCTTGTCCAGTCTTACTTTATAACTCAAGCCCTTCATTTCTGACAGGTTTTCTAAACCCTCTCTGGTTTAGTCACATTGTTCCTTTAGTATAAAATGAGAACTGTGCACAATAGTTCAGCTATGGTCTCACCAATGTCTTGTTCAGCTGTAACATGACATCACAACTCAGTGCCCTTAACCATCAAGGTGAGCAGACGATATGCTCACTTCACCCCCCCCCCGACCCCCAGTCAATGTATGTAACCACTTTTGGTGAACTATACACCTATACCCCTGGGTCTCTCTGTTCTACAACACACCGTGGGCCACTCCATACATGTACTCCTTGTTCTCTCTGGGCCACTATGTACTTGTACCCCTGGGTCTCTCTGTTCTACAACACACCCCAGGGCCCTGTCCTTACTGTCCTTCAAGTCCTGGCCTTTTTAACTTCCCAAAATGCATCACTTTGGGCTTTTCTAAATTAAATTCTATCTGCCATCCCTTTTCCCATTTTCGCAGTTGGTCTAGATTCTGTTGTAACTTTAGGTAACCTGTTTCGCTGTCTACCACACCACCAATTTAGGTGCAATCTGCAAACTTGCTAATTATTCTTAGTAAATTGTTAATACATCATGAAGAACAGATCTCTACTCTGAAAAACAATCCTCCACTATCACCTTTTGACTCCAGTCAGGGACGAAATGGAGGAGGATTTGGGGGCACATGCTACAACAGGTTTGGAGTAAGAACTGTTCCATATAGCCAGATGTATGTTAGTGATATTAACTTGATTCTGATTTAGAGCCAACAAAAAGGCAGGCCAAGCTATGGCCCATAGCTACCTCTTAAATATGAAAAAAGTGGAGGAATTAAAATGAGTTATTAAGGGTAAGTGTAAATTCTGTGAAGTTGCTGAGAGTGTTGGTAGAGGGGCAGTGGTTGGGACTGACTTAAGATCTTGATGGGGGATGCTGGTGTACAGAGACTGAGAAAAATGCTCTGGTTGGGAAAATGATACAAGGCACGAATGGTGTTCTGGATACAAGTGGAGAAACGTCTGGACCAGGAGAGATAGTATTGAGTCCAGGCAAAAGAAACAAATTCAGTGGGGCAACATCAGGTAGAAACAGTACACTATGGGCAATTCTTGTTAATGATCTTTTACCTAGTTAAGGGATAAAAGTATACCTATGCTCTCTTGTTTGAAGAAAGATTCTTTATGTGCCTCTGATAACTTTATATACCTCTATCAGGTCAATCCTTGGCCTCCTTTGTTCTAGGGAAATCAAGCCCTGCCTATCAAATCTCTCCCCGCTACCAACACTCTCCAGTCCATGCCACATCTTGGTGAGCCTCCTCTGCATTCTCTCAGACACTATCACTTCCTTCCTATAGTATGCACAACAATCACTTCCTTCCAACTGCACATAGTATTCCCAAGTGCAGTCTAAGCAAAGTTCTGTAAGTCTACAACATGACATCCCAATGTTAATATTCTACACCCTGCCAACAAAGGTAAGCATGCCATCACCATGTGTATCCTAATTAACAGGGCTTCCATTTCCCAAGATCAAGTGCAGTTGTCGTGGATGGAGTTACTGATGGTTTAGTTCCAGAGTTTAGATTATTTACAAAGTACTGTGCCATTCTGAGCTGGTGTCTACTGGTTCGTTCCATTTCAAAGAGCTATATGAAAATTGGATGGAGGAAAATTAAAATAGAAAATAGTTTCTGTAGTGAACATCTGGAAAATGTACAAAGTACATAGCTACAAGAGGACAATTTTCAGTGGTGGGTAAACCCCAGACTCTCTATTGTCCTCAAGAGTTTTCATTGCTGAGCCCTTTCAGAAATCTCTGAATATGTAACTGAATGACAGAGCATTTAAGAAATGTTGGTAAGTTGAAAACTCCTGCTCTTGGGGGTTTTATTCCAGGTTTGTGTGTTTGCAGAGAGTAATGTTAGCAAATCCAGAACTATGATGATTTTGTCAAGCCTGCATTTGTGTAAAATGTATCATGGTGCGTAAGGTGATTTTTGTGAAACTGTGCTTAAATGTTTTAAAAATTCCATGAAATTGCTTTAAGTATTATCATTCTTTACCTCACATTGTCTAGGACTCAGTTCCACATTTTCACCTTGTAGGTTTATAAAGTTATGAGTTTTGTACTAAAATTTATACAAATTTTGCTACTAGAAAATGACTTAGAAAAACAGTAAGTTACTGATTGCAATTGTTATCCATTTATGTGAATCTAATGTAAACTCTCTTGGATATAATTAATATTAAATGTTGTACAAGCTATCTCATTGTATTCTTGTTTGAATAATTACAAAACATGTATTGGAAGCAAATACATTGATCCATAGTCAGTGTAGCTACTGCGAATAGAGCACATAAAAACCACCAATTCAGTCCAGCTAGTTTTGCCGTTAATACATTTTTGCACTTCAAATTCCATATTCCAGAGTACTGTGCAGAAGTATTAGGTGCATATATACCTAAGGGTGCCTAAAATTTTTTGCACTACTGTATTTGTCAACGTGAAGCACAGTGTGTTTGTAAATCTGGCGGCAGTAAAGAAGATTGGGAATGGCAAGGGTAGAGTGCCACAGGAGGAGTGTGGAACAGGTTGCAGAGAAGGAATGCCAGGAACGGGGAGTGGCATGAGTGCAGATGTGCTCAGCCCTGAGACACTAGGCAAGGTCACTTGATTCCAAATGATTGGTTTATTGATAATCACAGAATGTCTCTGTGGTGCTTCCTGCTCCCTTCCCCCTTTCCACTCTCAGTCCACAATAGTGAGCCATATCAGAATTGGTTTTATTATCCCTCATGAAATTATTATTTTTTTGCAGCAGCAATACAGTGCAATACATAAAATTACTACAGCACTATGCAAAAGTCTTAGGCACCCTAGCTATATAGGTATATGTGCCCAAGACTTTTGCACAGTACTGTAAGCAAACACTTTACTCCAGAATTCTTAATACCTACTTTAAACTTGAGAATTTTCTCCCTAAGTATATCTATTTAATCTTTTAATTCCAACCTAAAACCCAGCAATTCACCAACTGTTCGCCACACCAACCTGGTAAGAATTAATCTGATTCTTCCTGTTATAGATCCTGCTATAACATGCTTCACATGTAAGATAATGGAACAAATGGTTATAGCAAGCTTTTCCTTATTTGTGGAAAGTAGCGGAAAATTAGTTGTATAACAATGTGGATTTCGTTAAGGGACAGTGTCCTTGGACTCAGTGTTACATTTGGAATCTGATACTCATAAGGCCCAAGTTAATACAGAATCGGTGGTGCCAGTTTTTTTTGATGTGGAGAAAGCTTTTGAAAGCCTTGGTGAGACCACACCTGGAGTATTGTGTGCAGTTTTGGTCCCCTAATCTGAGGAAAGACATCTTTGCCATAGAGGGAGTACAAAGAAGGTTCACCAGATTGATTCCTGGGATGGCAGGTCTTTCATATGAAGAAAGACTGGATGAACTGGGCTTGTACTCGTTGGAATTTAGAAGATTGAGGGGGGATCTGATTGAAACGTATAAGATCCTAAAGGGATTGGACAGGCTAGATGCGGGAAGATTGTTCCCGATGTTGGGGAGGTCCGGAACGAGGGGTCATAGTTTGAGGATAGAGGGGAAGCCTTTTAGGACCGAGATTAGGAAAAACTTCTTCACACAGAGAGTGGTGAATCTGTGGAATTCTCTGCCACAGCAAACTGTTGAGGCCAGTTCATTAGCTATGTTTAAAAGGAAGTTAGATATGGCCCTTGTGGCTACAGGGGTCAGGGGGTATGGAGGGAAGGCTGGGTTCTGAGTTGGATGATCAGCCATGATCATAATAAATGGCGGTGCAGGCTTGAAGGGCCGAATGGCCTACTCCTGCACCTATTTTCTATGTTTCTATGATATGTTATGGTCCAAAGGATTGCTGCTTAAATTGGACAACATGGGAATAGGTGGTAAAATATTCAATTGGATTCAAGCAACATACATCAAAGTTGCTGGTGAACGCAGCAGGCCAGGCAGCATCTATAGGAAGAGGTGCAGTCGACGTTTCAATTGGATTCAAGTTTTTTTTAATGTAATGGGAAGATACAAGATAAGGCGGGAACAATGTTCTCGAAGGAGTATGCAATAGAGAATGGAACTCCACAGGGGAGTGTGTGTAGCCACTCTTTTTTAATATCATGATTAATGATATTTTAAATGTTGGTTGAGACATTTCTAAATTGTTATATGATGGTGCAGCATGGAAGTGAGGCAGAAATGTAAAGTATAGAGTTAAGAAATCGCAGGCAGCTATTAGAGGAATGAGGATGTCATTGGGGGTTAAATTTCCTGTTGCAAAGACTCAAGTTATTTGTTTTTATAAAAGAAACATTATACCCACAATTGATCTCAAGTTGTATGGCAACTCTCTTAAACAAGAGTAGGTGGTAAAGTTTCTAGGTATGTGGATGGACAAAAAGGTGGCAGGTGGAATAGTGTTGGGAAATGTATGGTAATACATTTTGGTAAAAGGAACAAAAGTGCAGATTATTATCTAAATGGAAAGAAAATTCAAACGTCAGAGGTGCAGAGGGATTTGGGAGTCCTCGTGGAAGAATCCCAGAGGTTAATTTACAGGCTGGGTCTCTGGTAAAG
Source organism: Mobula hypostoma (assembly GCF_963921235.1). Classification (NCBI taxonomy): domain Eukaryota; kingdom Metazoa; phylum Chordata; class Chondrichthyes; order Myliobatiformes; family Myliobatidae; genus Mobula; species Mobula hypostoma. Next base: position 420,182 of record NC_086124.1, read on the forward strand.
AAGGCAAATGCAATATTGGCATTTATTTCAAGGGGAATGGAATATAAAACGCAAGGAGATCATGCTGAGCCTTTATAAGACACTAGTCAGGGTGCACTTGGAGCATTGTCAACAGTTTTGGGCCCCATATCTCAGATAGGATGTGTGGTCATTGGAGAGTTCAGAGGACATTCATGTGGACAATTCTGGGAAAGAAGGTGTTAACATATGAGGAGTGTTTGACAGCTTTGGGCCTCTACTCACTGGAATTTAGAAGAATGCCGGGGGGGGGGGGAGTGGAATCTCATTGGAACCTGCCAAATGTTGAAAGGTCTAGATAAGGTGGATGTGGACAGGCCGTTTCTTGTGGTGGGGGTGTCCAGAATGAAAGGGCACAGCCTCAAAATTAAGGGGCAACCTTTTAGAACAGGGCTAAGGAGGAATGTTTTTAGCCGGAGTTGTGAATCTGTGGAATGCTCTGCAGTAGACAGGTGGAGGTTGTCCCTTGGGTATATATTTTTTTTGTAATTTATTTTTTATTGAATTTCATCATCAAACAAATATTTCCATAAGATTTCAGATACTGTACATATATATCATATAATCATATTTGTCACAAATCTCCACAATATTTATCTGAGGTATACACTTATAGAAAGGCGAGGAAAAAATGAACAATCGAAAGAAGAAAACTATGTACAGAGTAGGGAGTGATTTTTTTTTACAATGTATTCATTGACTTGTGAGAATAAAATCAAGCCTACGAGGTGTTATGTAGTTAAACCATTTTTTCCAGTATGAATAAAATTGTTCCAACTTATGATTAACAGATGCTGTTATCTTCTCCATTTTGTAAATGTCCACTGTAATTTCCATCCATACATTTAAAGTTGGGCTCTCCTGTGATAACGATTTCCTGGTAAGGGTCTTTTTACCAGTCACCAGCAGTACATTCATTAAATATTTATCTCCTTTCAACCATTCTTTAGGTATATACCCAAAATATATGGTCTTGCTCTCTAAGGGTATCTCACATTTAAAGATGTCTTATAGGGCATTATGTATCCCACATCAATAGTCTTCTATAACGGGGCATTCCCAGAAAATATGATAATGGTTTGCATTTTGATTTCCACAATTTCTCCAGCAAATGGGGGTTACTATCATAATGGGATTACTATCATAACGCCGAATAAACTGGATGCTGGATTTAAGGACTGGACTGCTAAAGGAATAACAGCTATTTGCAATATAATGAAAGAAGGAACACTTCAGTTTTGAAATGCTCAAAGAGAAACACTTATTAGAAAAACAAGACTTTTACCGGTATTTACAGATGTGACAGTATGTTAATAGAATGGTTAAAAATGTAACCAAGGCAAGTACGTCTGATAGAACTGTTTAGAAAAGCATATAATTCAGACAACAGTAGTAGAATAATTTCAAGCATGTATAAGGGTTTGTCAAATCTTAAAACACATTCGACTTCATACATTAAAACAAAATGGGAGAAAGAAGGAGGGATAATGATATCAGAGGAAGACTGGACAATAATATGGAGGTATCAATGGAAGTGTACCAGTTCACAGAAATGGAGGGAATTCGGGTGGAAAAACTTGATAAGATATTTTATTACACCCTCTCAGAAGTCCCTGGGTATATTTAAAGCAGAAGTTGATAGTTTTCTGAATGGTCAGGGCATCAAATGATGTGGCAAAAAGGCAGGTGTATGGGGTTGAGTGGGATCTAGGATCAGCCATGATGGAGACTCAATGGGCTGAATGGCCTAATTCTGCTGCTATGTCTTATGGTCTAACAGATGGTGCAACATGTATTGTTTAAACACAGATTCTGTTAGGTGCAAAGGAAACAGCTAATTGTTAAATTGACATCTTTGGGACAGACACAGTTTAACATGGAAGCTTTGTTGGGGTGCAACTGACTTTCTGAAAAGCATTAGACTTTTTGATATTATAAGTTTTTTTGGGGAGGGGAAGTCAATGGGTATATTTACTGTCTCTTTGCTCTGCACTCCTACTCAGTAAGTGATGGTAATGCACCTTATGTTGGTCTGCCAACCACCACTAAACCACAAGACTAAGAACTCCTAGCATGCTTTTAATCACACCTCTTTCCATTGCCATTTGGTATTTCTTCTCAAAACACCCAATAAAAGAGCAACGTGTATATACAAATGTATCATATTGGGCTGTGTGTTATTTAGTTTAAAAGGTAGTCTTGTGTTATCATAAAGGCTTGTCTTGTTCTTGTTTTTGGACATTTGTGGAGGAGTGGTTATAATGTTAAACTAGTGTAAAAGAGATGTGAAGCAACGTTTTAAATCTAAACAAAGGAATCTGAAGCAACGCATGCACACACAAAATACTGGAGGACCTCAGCAGCTCAGGCCAGTATCTATATTGGAGAGGAATACAACAGACGTTTCGGGTATGAGAGGAGAATTGGCTAAGATTGTAAGGAGGAACGTGGAAAGGAAACTGGTTAGCATTTAAAGAAGCAATGCAAAAAAAAAAAATTGCAATAAATATTTCCTCCAAAATATGAAAATTCCAATACTAAAAGCGATTCTTCCATGACTGATGACAGATGATAGATAATATTAGAGAATTAATTCATTGCCAATTAACAAAAGAGTAAACCTGCGGGTTGGGAATAATTTAGAACCAGGTAAAGGAAGTACACGCAATTGACAGCGAAAGAATGTAGAACGGTGAGAAAGAGGAAAGCAGATTGTAAGATCATCTACTTGTATGTAGGGAAAACCTGCGGACCCCTTATGAAAGAATGGCGAAAAATGACAGTGAAAGTAAACACTTTGCATCTGTGTTCACAAGACAAACAGAGCAGTTGGGCTATATTAAGAATAAAGCATCAAGTATTGCAGTAACTGACCATTTGCGAAAGGACTGCAGACATTTGTGAGATTGAACGCCCAGGGCCGCCAACTTCGTTCCCCCCTTGCAGAGCGTGTGAACACTCAATATGGCGCTACTGAGATCAGCCTCAGCATCCGATCACGTGGCCATCCTGATGCCCCCTGATTGGATGGTTTACGGAGGCAGGTTTTGACGTGCAGTTGGCGCGCGAACGGACAGCGCATGCGCAAGAGACGCAGAAACAAAGACGGCGGATCGTCGGCATGGCGGATAAAGAAGGTAATGGGCCGGGCCCGGCGCCTTCGATCCCCGGCTCTCTCATCGCACCGCGCTTTCGGAAGCCGGGTTACGGCAGCGGGCCACAGTGGCCCCGGGGAGGGGGTGGGAACCGAGTGGGCCCGGGACGTTCGTACCCGAAGGAGGGCCTTGCTCGGGCATCGGTGTCTTGTGCTGTGTGGGAGGGAGAAGCGCCGGGAGGGCCGAGATTGGGAGGCGGGGTATGAGACTTGGAGCAAGGGGAGGAAATGGGGGTGAGCTGTGGGGTTCAGAACCGACAGGGTGTTCTTTCGCAGCTGATTCGAGGTTGCGTGGTCCAAGAGAGATGTGTAGAGGTGTCAGATTGGTTGGTTGCAGGTGTGCGTGGTGCATATGGCAGGGAAAACGAAAGTTTTGTTGGGCGAGGTGAGAGTATCCAAGGGGCAGTGGTGAAGGCTGGGTGGTCTGGCTTTTAAGGGCCTAGATGTTTTGTAGATGGAGGTGTGTTGGCGTGTTAGGGAGTCCTAGGTAGTTGGAATCAGGGTAGGTAAGGTAGTGGGTGAGGAGTTGACGATAGGATGGGGTTGGCAAAGGGGTGAAGTAAGGGTGTGGAAAGGGGTGGTGATGTTAGCTGAGGCTGTTACTGAGTGCGGTGGAAGTGATGGTGCTAAGTGGAGATGGGATGAGGATAGTGGGGAATGAGGTGGATTGGAAAAGGTAGGTTCAATGGGAGTAGGGCCTGGTGAAAGGGGCATTGTGTTGGGTAGAATGTTCTGGGGTGGGCAATGTCATGTGAGGGTGCTGTAGTGTGGAATTGGCTTGTGGGTGTGGATTGGTGACATGCTTGGGTAGGGGGAATTTTGAGGATGAGAGCAGTCGGATTTAGGGCATTAATGAGGACTTGGAGCGATGGTGTGTCGGCCAGGTTGGTTGCCCTGAATGTGCAGATTGCGGCTTCAAGTGCCTATGTTGGAGAACAGTTTTTCTTTGGGATAGCAGTTGCATTGTAGCTACTGTGTGTGGCTCAGCTGTTGGTTTGGATTTTGTTCTTGGTTTGTGATGGTTTGTTTTAGCTGAAATTGGAAAGAGGGCATACATTGGTCCATTTGGCCTCGTATTAGTGGCTTTGTTCCTGCACTAGGCGACTGGCTACTCATACAGGGTTAACTGAAAATTTGCACAGTCAAAACTTGTATTTAGTCTGTATATTAAAGCTACTTACCAAGATATCAATAAAGGTAATTATTACTTTTATTTTCATTTCATTTCTTATTGTGATTAAGTGTAAAAATATGAAATTACAGAATAGCTTGTGTGAAAGTTTTAAAGTGAACTTGTTTCCCCACTTTTTCAGTTGAGAGAGTAGCATGTCACTGCTCTCAGTGCTCCTCTGCTTAAACAATCAGTTGCCTTGAGAAATGTGGAAAGGAATACCACTCCAGCACTTCTCGTTTCTTTAGCTGAGCTTAATGTAATCCCTGGTTTCCTCCCCATTTCAATCCTCTACTTCCTCAAAAAAAAGGCCTCAGCATGAATATTGGACTTGAATGTCAATTTTATGCTTTGGCAACACTCTATTTTAAGGGGATATGAGAAGCCATTGCAATGACTATAATGTATGCAAGGTACTCTGTAAATTTGTATCCCTGTAAACTGCATGTACTATTGTCAGAATGTTTAGATTATTTCTCTTTAATTTTGCACCTCTAGCATCAGATGCCCATTATGATGTTACACCTGTGACGTCACACACCCACTGTTCTTCATTACTGACGGCCGCCTCACCAGTGCAGTCCACTCATCTCGACACGACGCCAGCCATTTGTCATGAATGGAAACGAGGAAAAAAAAGTACCTTGTATATATTATACACAATAACAGACTGTCAGGAGATGAATTAGAGAAGTGCATGGGAGACTCCATTAAATTGTGGTCTTGTAGTGGCTGTAATGTGAAATGCCCACACTTGCCCCATTTCAGTCAAAGCCCTAATACACATCTATAATTCACCTCATGACATTGATTACTTGATTTTAACATTGTAAGACGTGACAGCTGTGCAATAAATGTACTTTAAATGATTTATACTGTATAAATACTATTTTGTGCATCTCCCCTTAAAATTAAGTGGTTTGTAAATTTGTTATATGGCCCTCTTCAATTTGACTTGTGTAATTGAGAAAGGGTGATAGGATTTTAGATGTGCACTTTGCAGAAATTCTTGATTGTAGGTGTTGGAAAATATCTTGCATCTTTCAGTAGACTGCTATTTGCTTTTTTTGTTGAAAACCTCTAAATACCTCCAGGTGGAATGCATTATTTTTGATTCTGATTGTTATAAGCATCTGTTTTCATGATGAATGATGAAGTTGGCTTTTCTAAGTCTGTTCACATCATTTACCACTCAAGTCATCTGCGAGATATCATAGGGAAGGCTGAACAGCCAAAGGTTGTGCTAGATATAGATACCAATGACACTGGAAGGATAAAAGCGCCTGTAAAATTAACCTTTTGGATCCAAAATTGGCCTGACAATAGGAAGTGGGTGGTGATGCATCTTTATTAAAGGAGGTGTAAAACACTCTATCCCTCCGATAGCCTGCAGGTCATCCTTGGGCGAGGTGTAGCACCTGCTTAGCCACCCGATCAGGGTCATGTGAAGCCACGGGAGCAGGTGGTGGTGGATGGTCGTATGAGCGGCTGGTGCATATCACAAGTCCTGGTTATGTGGCCGCTGACACCAGGTAGACAATCTCTGCAGAGTATTGATAATGACTGGGGTCACCCTTGTAAAAACACTGCCCGGAAGAAGGCAATGGCAAACTACTTCTGTAGAAAAATTTGCCAAGAATGATCATGGTCAAGATCATGATTGCTTGCTTCATATGACACAGCACATTCTGATAATGAATAGGAAGCAGAGGGTGGTATTAGAGTGTTTATGAGATTGGTTACCTGTGACTCGTGGTGTCCTACAAGGATAGATGCTGGAATCCTTACTGTTTGTCGTATGTGAGTGACTTGGATCTGGGTGGCACAATCAGTAACTTTACAGATGACACAAATTTTGGAATTGACTGTGTGGAAGGTAGCCTTTGGCTGCAAAGGAATATCAAGGAAGGGAAAATAGTTGATCCTACAGGTGAGGCACCAGAAGACAGGAGGGTGGCTAATGTGTGTTTATTTAAGAAAGGCTGAAAGGAAAACCTGGGAGCCGCAGACCAGTGAGTCTATTGTCAGTGGTGGGCAAGAGACAGGAATACATGAACCAAAAATGGCAAGCTCTGATTAGGGATGGGCAGAATGGCTTTGTCATAGTCATACTTTATTAATCCGGGGGGAAATTGATTTTTGTTACAGTTGCACCATAAAACCATAAATAGTTAAATAGTAATATGTAAATTATGCCAGGAAATAAGCCCAGGACCAGCCTTGGCTTTGTACACTTGGGGAATGAAGAGGTAACGAAGAAGTGAATGAAGGAGATGTTGTAGATTTATCTTCATGGGCTTTAGTGATCTTTGAGTAGGTGCTGCATGGTTTGGTAGGCTAGTCCGAAGAGTAGATCACATGGGATTCAGGGCAAGCTAGCCAGCTGGATACCAAATTGACTTGATAGTGGAAGGCAGGGTTGTGTTTCAGATTGGAGGACTTTGGCCAGTGGTGTGCTGCTTAGATTAATGTTGTTCTTCGTTTATTTGGGTGAAAATGTATGGTTAGTTTGCAGATGACACTAAAATGGTGGATAGTGATGAAAGTTATGTAAGATTACAACTTGATCTTGACAAAGTGGGTGAGGGAATAGCAGATGGTGTTTAATTTGGATAAAAGTGATATATGCATTTTGATAAAATCCAACAGGGACAGTAAATGTAAAATAACACTTGCACACTACCCCTAGTCCTGAGGAGTGTTGTAGAGCAGAGAGACTAAAGGGTGCAGGTACATAGTTTCTGGCTGGTGAAGAAGGCATTTTGGCATGCCTGCCTTCATTGACCAGGAGTTGGAACATCTTGCTACAGCTATACAAGGCATTGATAAAGTCACAGCTGGAGTAGTGCACGAAGTTCTGCTTGCCCTGCTTTTGGAAGGCTGTCATTAAACTGGAGAGCGTGTGGAAAAACACTGTGGGTCTAGGTTAAATGGATAGGCTTGGGCTTTTTTCTCTGGAGTGCAGGAGGCTGAGGGTAATATTAGACCATAAGATATAGGAACAGAATTGGGCCATTTGGCCCATTGAGTCTGCTCTGCCATTTCATCGTGGCTGATCCATTTTCCCGCTCAGCCCCAATCTCCTGCCTTCTGCCCTTCTCCCCCCTGCCCTGTGTTGTATCCCTTCATACCCTGACCAATCAAGAATCTATCAATCTCTGCCTGAAATACAGAGCTATAAAGGGTTATCAAATCATAAGGGGCGCAAACAAGATAAATAGGAAAATTATTTTCTCAGGTTTAGGGAGTCCAAAGCTAAAGGGCACAAATTTAAAGTGAGAGGCAAAAGATTTAAAACAACCTTAGGGGCAACTTTTCCCATATAGAGGGTGGTGAGTATATCAAAAGAACTGCCAGAGGAAGTGTTGGAGGCAGGTGTAGGTTAGTGGCTTGTGGCCGTGTGGGTGTCCTCCAGGTACATCGGAAGCGTAGCAACACGAGCAATTTGCTCTCAGTACAACTTAAATTGTGTTGGCTGTTGATGCAAATGACACATTTCACTGTTTCAATGTACATTTGATAAGTTATGGTAGTCTTGCAGGGCTGAGAATTAAAAGGTATTTTGACAGTTATGTGCACAGGAAAGGATTAGAGGCATGTGGGACTGGCTCACTTTGGCATTAGATCAGCACAGACAAGATGGTCCAATGGGCTTGTTTCTGCGTTTTTAACTACCATTATAGTATAGGAAGGGTGTTATAATACTGGAGTATGTAGAGCACTTCATGGATGGAACAGTTCAATTATGAAGAGAGACTGGAGAAGCTGGGTCTGTATTGCTGGGTTGGAGGATATCGAGGGATATGACTGACCTATATAAAATTACGAGGAATAAACTTCAGGAAACTTTTCACTATCTCAAAGGTAGAGAACATGGGTGTATGATAATGAGTAAGTGGCTTAGAGAGGACGTTGGGGATCCCACTTCACCCAGTGAATAGTGAACACCTGACTGGTTGAACCTGGGCTGCTGACAGTATTTTAAGTCATGTCTGGATTAGTATTTGAATTGCTTAGCCATAGAAGCCTATGGACCAAGTGCTGGGAGATGGGATTAATATGAAAGGGTATCCGGTGTTTTGTGTTGGATGAGTTTGACCAAATGGCCTCTTTTCATGTCATATGATACTATGACTGGGTTTAGGAGCCAGGAAGCCAATTGAAAAGCAGCACCACAATGGTAATCTCTTGATGACATCTGGCACCATGAGTTGGTTCAGTGTCAGAGTAGATGGTAGTCATTGTATGCAGGAGAATGGGCTTTGTGTTCCTGGATCATTGCAACTATTTCTGCGCAATGTGAGATCTGTACAAGTGAGCTGGGTTGCTCCCTAGCCACGATCTAACTGGCATCCTTGCTGGAGGTGTGCTTGCACTGTTGGAGAAGATCTAAGCAGAGTTAATGAGATGGAGAGCAACAGTCAGCTCTGAGGAAAAATGGTTACTGGGACTGGTAGGCAGAACGAAGGAGTAAGGGTACGTTCAGAGAATTTAAATTGTACCTAACTTGTTACAAGGAATATTAGCAGTAAATTATAACTCAACTATAATTAACATGGGGGTCGACAGTGTTTTTGCCATCACTGAGATGTGGCTGAAAGACAGACAAGACCATTAATTCAATATTCCGGGGCAAAGAATTTCAGGTAAAAGGAAGCATTGCACTGTTAGTCAGAAATTGCGTGACTTCAGTGGAGAAGGAGAAAGTCGGAGAAGGCTCTTTAGATGAAGTCATCTGTCTAGAGATTTAAAACCAGAAGGGGTGTAAGTACTTCACTGGAATGTATTACAAACCTCCAAGAGCCAACAGGAAATGGAGAGCAGATAAGAGGTCCAATGAAATAGGGATCTTGTTTTCCCAAATATTAACTAATGACCTGGGCTTCCATAAGCTGGAGACCCATATTCCTATAAAAGTTATTACCATCCAATAGAAACTAACTATTTCTTAACATAGCCTCTAATGACATTGTCTTAGCAACTTTAGGTATATTAGAGCATTTCATGGAAAGTTAACAAATTAAATTAAATAATAAAAATAAATAAATAATAAAATCGAGGTATCACAGAAACCGGAAACTGTCCATCTTCTGCTTTGGTCTTATTCTAGCTCTAAGTTACTTGACCAATTAGAGTCATTAAAGACTATAGCAGAGAAAGAGACCCTTCATCCCATCTAGTCCATGCCAAAGTGCTATTCTGCCTAGTTAATTGACCCACATCTGGTGGGCCATAACCCTCCATACGCCCCTCTCAGCCATGTACTTATCCGAAATTCTCTTAAATGTTGACATTGAACCTGTATTCAACATTACTGTTGGCATCTTGCTCCACAGTCTCACCACCCTCTGAGTGAAAATGTTCCTCCTCACATTTCTCTTAAATATTTTGTCTTTCAGGTATAACCTACTGTATGACCTCTAGTTTGTGTTTCACCTTTACATTATCCCATCTTTACCTCTCATACTTTGTATACCATGAATCAAGTCTTTTCCCCTCTTTATTCTCCTACACTTCAAGGAATAAAGTCTTAACCTATTCGACCTTTTCCCTATAACTCAGGTCCTTAAGCCCCAGCAACATCCTTGTGAATTTTTTCTGGACTCTTTCAATCTCGTTGATATAATTTCTGTAGTTAGGTAACCAGAACTGCACACAATAATCCAAATTCAGCTTCACCAAGGTCGTACGCAACTTCAACATAACATCCCAACTCCTGTACTTAATACTTTGACTTATGAAGTCCAATGTGCCAAAAGCTCACTTTATGACCCTATTTACTTTGATGCCGCTTTCAGGGAATTATGGATCTGTATTCCCAGATCCCTCTGTTCTACCGTGCTTGTCCATGCCCTACCATTCACTGCTTATCCTACCCTGGTTGGTCCTACCAAAGTACAACACTTCGCACTTGTCTGCATTATATTCCATCTGCCATTTTCCAGTTGGTCCAGATCCCACTGCGAGCTTTGATAGCTTTCTTTGCTGTCCACTATACCGAATCTTGGTGTCATCCACAAATTTGCTGATCCAGTTTACTGCATTATCATCCTGATCATTCATATAGATGACAAACAACGATGAACCTACCATCTATGCCTGCGACATAGCACTAGTCACAGGCCTCCATCCAGTGAGGCAGCTGTCTACCTTCTCCCACAAAGCCAATGTCTAATCCAATTTGCTACCTCATCCTGAATGCCGGGCGACTGAACCTTCTTGACCAACCTTCCTTGTAGGACTTTGTCAAAGGCCTTGCTGAAGTTCATGTAGACAACATCCACTACCATCATCAACTTTCCTGGTTAACTCCTGAATAAACTCTAAAAGATTGGTTAGATATAACCTACCACACACAAAACCATGGTGACTATCCATAATCAGGTCTTGTTCATTTAAGTACTTTTATGTATCTGGTCCCTTCCTATAATTTACCCATGACTGACGTCAGACTAATTTCCCTGAATATTTATTGACTATCCTCCAGTCCTTCAGCATCTAACCTGTGGCTAAGGATGTTTTAAATATCTCTGCTGGGACCCTACAATGTCTGCACTAGCCTCCCACAAGGTCTGCATAAGATCATCTCTGAATACACAACACATCAAACCATGAAGTGGATGGGCTACAGCAACAGAAGACCATGAACATACATTCTATGCCCTCTTTATTAGGTATCTAATAAAGTGGCCACTTAGTTTTTCTGTAGAAACCCTTCAAATTCTCCTTTACCTTGTCTGCCCTCCTGATTTCCCTCATGTTCTCTTGCCTTTCTTATTTTTCCCAAGTATCTCATTAGTTCCTTGCTGTCCACACCGGCTATGCAACTCCTCCTTAATCAGGGTTTCAGTATCCTTTGAAAACCAAGGTTCCCTAAACCTGTTAGCTTTGCTTTTTATTCCAACAGGAACATGCAAACTCTGTACACTCAAAAATTTTGAGTTTTGAATGCCTCCCACTTACCAAGCATCCAACTTTTAGAAAGCAACCTGTCCCAATCCACACTTGCCAGGTCCTTTCTGATGCCATCAAAATGGATCTGTTTTCATTTTAGAATGTCAACCTAATAACCATTCTTCTATCCTTCATAATTATTTTGAAACAAATGAAATTATAATCACTAGATCCAAAGTGTTACCCTACACACACTTCTGTCAACTGCCCTTGTCTCCTTCCCTAATAGGAAATCCAGTATCTCACACTCTCTAGTTGGGAACTTTACTGAATGCATTTGACAAACTATCCCATCCAGCTCTTTTACAGTATGGGTGTCACAGTCGATATATAGAAAGTTAAAATCACCTACTATCACAACCTTGTGTTTTTTTCAATTTTCTGCTATCTCTGCACATTTGTTTCTCTAAATCCAGCTGATTATTGGGTGGCCTATAATATAATCCCTTTAACATGGTAATCCCTTTCTCATTCTTAATTTCACCCATACAGCCTCAGTAGACAGCTCCAGTCTGTGCTGTCTGACACTGGCTTGACATTGTCATAATTCCACATGCTGATCCATGTCTAAGCTCATCCGCCTTGCTTCGTGCATTGAAATAGAAACAACTCAGAGCATTAGTCGCACTGTGCTCAACCTTTCGATTCCTGTTTTTATGTGCAGGCTTAACATCGTCTTTCTCCACAACCACTCCACTATCTGTCCTGGCACTTTGGTTCCCATCTCCCTAGTTTAAACTTCTTCCTGAAGCAGTACTAACAAAGGGACAAAGCTGCAAGATTTGGGGGAGTAGATTTAAGACGGAGATGAGGAGGAATTACTTTTCCCAGAAGGTGGTGAATCTGTGGAATTGTGTGCCCAATGAAGCAGTGGAAGCTACCTCAGTAAATATACTTAAGACAAGGTTGGATAGATTTTTTGCATAGTAGAGGAATTAAGGGTTGTGGAGAAAAGGCAGGTAGGTGGAGATGAATCCATGGCTAGATCAGCCATGATATTGAATGGTGGAGCAGACTTGATGGGCCAGATGGCCTACACCTGCTCCTATTTCTTATCTTATGTAAACCTTCCCGCACGGATATTGGTCCCCTTCCAGTTCAGGTAGGGATCATTTCGGAGATAATCCTGGTTTTATTTTTTTTTAAATGAACCTTGGAAGCTATAGTTCTCTGCTATTCAATTGAATAATTGTTGATGTATCTTAAATTCATCTTAGGAGTTTAACTCTGTTGCCCAACATTCTTTCCAATCTGTGACCCAGTCCGCAGAGCTTCTAGTTTTTCACTCCCTTTCTATGAAAAAGTGGCTCTTTAAGTGTCTAAAGATATAGGGGAGCGGTTCTTCAGTTAAGGAAGTTTTATAAGTCCTGGACCTTGTTGCCAGAAAAAATGATCACTGAAAATTTTCACCCTAGTCACCTCAGTTGTTTTGTTTAGGACTCTGCATACATACAAGTACGTTGAAGCCCAATCTTTGCAATATGCAGCACAAGAGAGTGCAGCTGGTGGAATCTGGAGCAACATGTAATCTACTGGAGAAACTCGGGGTCGAGCAGCATCTGTGTGGGGGGGGTGCGAGGATTGTCAATTGGTTGTAGTGTTTCAATCTAAAGCGTTGGCAGTTTCTTTCCTCTCACAGATGCTGCCTCATCTGTTGAGTTGTCCCAGTAGTTTCCCTGCAACCCATCCTTGCATTTGACGCCTTTCAGTTTGGCATCAATCTGTGTTGTTATCCTTTAAATCCTTCCAATGATACTGTACACTTTGAAAGAGCCATGACTAGACTTGTATACATTTGACATAACTTTGAAATATGAGCAAATATTCTGTGTAATTATTTCTGTATTTGGCCTCACAGTTATTGCCGCTGCTTCACACTTCTAAGGTTCTTGGAGAGCGGAATGGCACAGAAACTGAACCCTTGGCCCAATCTGTCCATGCCAGATGTGATGAATATATGCTCATCACATTTGTCTGTATGGGGTCCATGTACTTGTAGTCCTTTCCTATCCAAGTACCTGTCCAAATTTCTTTTAAACAATATTGTATCTGTCTCTGCCACTGTGTGAGGGAAAACCTGCCCCTCAGATCTTTACATTTCTCCCTTCTGACTTAAACCAGGCTCTCGCTAACCTGGGAAAAAGACTGACTGTGTAGTTAAGATGTTTCATCCTCTTGTGGAATATCGGAATCAGGTTTATTATCACCAGCATGTGACGTGAAATTTGTTAACTTAGCAGCAGCAGTTTAATGCAATACATAATCTAGCAGAGAGGAAAAAAATATCAGTAGTGGGCAGATGTAGTTTCAGAACAAATGTCCTTTAAGGTGAAGATGGGGAGGAATATCATCTGAGGGTCTCAGATCTTTGAAATTCTGCACTATAGAATGCTGAGTCATTGAATATATTCACTCAATGCTGTAAGATCTTTCGTCTGTGACCAGAACAGGCACAAAGTGAGTTAGATGAAGTTGTAGCCTTGAATTACAGAGCAGCCTGGCAGGTTTCAAGCAATACTTTTCATTTCTTGTGTTTGTCACTTAGAGTTCCTCAGTTCTGTTGCTAGAAGTAAATAGTTTGTTCACTCATTGTGAAGTTTCGGGTTGCTGCTGTTCATATGTATGAGGTAGATTGTTTAGAGGGAACTTTCCAAATTTTAAATAAGATTCTAGTTTTTTTTAAACTTCGCAGTTTTTAAAAATATATATATTTAATTTCTAGTTAAGGTATTAACTTCCTTAGCACTTTGTTGAGACAAAGGGAAATTTTTTTAACACTTAATTTCATTCCTTTAGCTGACTATATTCTCAGTATTTTTTCCCTGTTTCTTTAGCCAACATCAAAAATTCAAAAGTGTTTTACTTCACTCAGATTTTGTAAGTTTACTGTTAGTTGGTGACAAGAAATGTTGCTTGTTTTATAAACTAATGAAGATTTGCAGTTTAGTGTCAACCAAATGAGAGGTGTGCAGTGTAACAACAGGATGTTAATTTTATTATAAGTAAAACAATACTTCTGTTTGGTTGGGAATGAATTGTGGGTCAGTAGTAGAATATCAATAAGCAATACAGATTGTGGAATTTTTTGTTTGCCACTGATGACAAGTTGTGTATTTGCAGCAGCCTTTGATGATGCTGTGGAAGAACGTGTCATTAATGAAGAATACAAGATCTGGAAGAAAAATACTCCCTTCTTGTATGACCTGGTTATGACTCATGCTCTGGAATGGCCAAGTCTGACTGCCCAATGGCTACCTGATGTTTCCAGGTATGGATCTGACTTAAAGAAAAATAATCGTGTAATTGAAAATTAAACATTGCCCATTAAACAAGTCTACATTTGGGTTTCTCTTTCTGGCAAAACTCCATTAATGTATGTTTCTCCTTTTCTTTCCGTGGCCCTTAATTTCAAGCAGAACTTGTGATTCGTTTAACTCCTCTATTCTTAGTGTTCCCGGTGGCTGATGGATACTGCTTCTTCTCAAATTACCATCACATAAACTAGTCTTAAATCTATTTGTCTGAATATCCAACGTATAGCAAAGGCTACTGAGCCCGTCATCATCTCAGCTGTTGTACTGATGATCTGTGCTTCAAAGCCAGCTTTTAGCCAAGGTGTTCAATACAGTTAGAATGTTGGTGTCTATCCAGCAATGTGTACGGCAGCATGGGTGTGGCCTGTTTACCTGAATCAGAGCAAATTTAATATGGATAATTAATGTACAATCAGTTTACCCTCAAATAATCTTTTGGTGATTAGCATTTCAACTGAATGAACTAGAGAACCCAAGAGAGGACAATGATACAAACCCTTCAGCTGCCTGCTAATAGTCCATCAGAAACATCTCCTTTCCCCATTCTCCTGGCAGCCTAGCAAGCTCCTTTTGCCTCTTTCCCACTTCTAATTACCTGAAACATAAGCCCTCTTTTGCTTCCTACAGATGCTGCCTGACTGGGGTATTTTTTGCATTTAATTTCAGATTTCCTGTGTCTGCATTTTGTTTTTTACTTTCACTGACTTTTGTACTTGACTCTTTGGCATTCTTTTCAATGCTTAGTTCTTCCATTCTGCCTGCCACCACTATGCTTGTCTTTTCTGAATATTAAGAGTTGGACAGTTGATTCCTTGAACTTGCTGTACCAGTAAGGGCCACGGTTGCTCTATAACCTCAGCTCCATGTTCCAGTAATGTTTAAATGTTTAGCTTCTTGCTTATGAAGAATCTACCTATCTGTGCCTTCCACATAATTCAATGAGTCTACTTCATTGTCTCTTCAGAAAGAGTTCCAAGAAATTTGTATTAGGGATATTAAGTGCCCGGTCATGTGTCTTCTTCAAACTGGTTCTTGATTAATGCCCTCTATCATGACCCTGCATGCCTTAACCATTGCAGTTCACTAACCCTATCCACTACTCTTTGTGTTTTTATATGGACTCTCAAACAGCTGCTGCATTCTTGGCAATCTGCTCCTAACAGTCTACAATTTTACTATTGCTGTTTAACATTCCTGCCCTGTTTGTTACTACATACTGGTGCTTGTCTCCCCTCCCCAGTGAATTGGCCATTGATCCTAGTTTTGTTTAGGTGAAACCGATCCCTTTTGAATACATTGGATGGAACTGTTTGTGCAGCTAGTAAAACAGTTGCCTTACCTCGCTAGAGATCTAGATTCAGTCCATTTGGAGTTTGCATGTTCTTCCTGTGACCCTGGTGCTCCAGATTAATCCTGAATAAATGCAGGTTAGTAGGTTCATTGGCCTCTGTAAATTGTTTGTGGTGTCATAAGTGAAGAATTGACTCCATCCAGCTTTTATGTGAATGAAGAAAAAATTGGGATTAAGGTCAGCACCGACTCATTGGGCCGATGGGTTTATTTCCAATCTGTATCTGTCTGAGATATAAAACTATACAGATATGTTCCTGGTCCTCCAGGAATCTGATGCCTTCCTGTTGGATATCTTTAGTATGCATTCAGCTGCCTGATCTATTTCTGTTTCTACTTTTACATGCCATCAGGGACCACTGCACTGGCCTGCAGTGCACCACCTCTTCATTTTTAGGGTCTCTTGCTGTTTCTGATACATGGTAGCATAACTCTTTACAGCGCTGGCCGCCTAGGTTCAGTTCCTGCTGCTGTCTGTTATGAGCTTGTATGTTCTCCTTGTGACCATGTGGGCTTCCTCCTGGTGTTCTGTTTTTCTCCCTCATTCTAAAGATGTGCAGGTTAGTGGACTAATTGGTCACATAGGTGTAATTGGTATATTACCCTATGGTATCTCCAAATAAAGATAAAATAAATATTGCTTGAGTAAAGTGCCTTGTTATGAGGTAGCAGCTTGTGTGTAATGCAGATTTGCTATTGGCATGCAGAACCACTTGGATGTCCACTTGAGCTGCAAGTCCTGTTCAGAATCTATTTAAATGAAGGAGGCTTGAAAAAATGCTTTCTTGTAGACTGTTTGACACCTGGCCAAATCACTTTGTAGGCAGCAAAAGTGGTTTGAGACAGTGATGGTACATTTGGAGTGTGCTTTTTATTTTATGGTACATTTTTCTGTGTTAAAACTTTAATTTCTTGGATGATCTGTTAATTTAATATTTAATGATCTACAGGCCTGAAGGGAAGGATTACAGTGTTCACAGGTTGGTCCTTGGAACCCATACATCTGATGAGCAAAACCATTTAGTCATTGCCAGTGTTCAGCTTCCAAATGATGATGCACAGTTTGATGCTTCTCATTATGATAGTGAGAAGGGAGGTGAGATTCTTCAAGTGCAAAATATTTTTAATGTGTATAGATAGACTTAAGATTTTTCCAGGTTGTAGTTTGTGACATGGGGTATGCGTATTTGTACAACTTGCAATTTGGTGCTCTGACAGAAGTTTCCCACCCGCTTAGTGCCTATGCAACTAACAACTGCAGCCAAAGGCTGTGCATTATGCATGTTAACTTCTTAAGTACTGATTTAAAAGTGATTCCCCACACTATTCCCATGCTTTTTGTCATGTTCTGGGTAAAATTTACCCTGCTGCCCAAATGGCTGTTCAAGTGTGAGTCTTGGATTATTGATTTCAGTTTAGTCTAATCTAGTTTTGAAGTCACAGAATTTTACAACTTGGAAACTGGTTCAACTCATCCATGCCATATCTATCCAAGTTAGTCCTAACTGCCTGCATTTGTCCCATCTCCCTCAAAGCCTTCATTTTTTGTCATTTTGCCACCTCTACCAGTTTCTTTGGCAGCTTGTTTTAGGTACCCATCACCCACTACATGGTAAAAGATTCCCCTCCGCTCTCTTTTTAAATCTACATGTGTCTTCTCTAATTGTAGACTCCCCTACCATGGGGGATAGGCTTATCATATGAGGAGGGTTTGATGACCTGGCCCTGTACTCACTGAACTTCAGAAGAATCAGAGGGAATCTCATTGAAACCTATCAAATGTTGAAAGGCCTTGCTTGAGTGGATGTGGAGAAGATGTTTCCTATGGTGAGGTAGTCTAGGACCAAAGGACACAGCCTCAGCCTATAGGGTTGTCCATTTAGAATGGAGATAAGGAGGAATTTCTTTAGCTAGAGGGTGGTGAATCTGTGGAATTCATTGCTACAGGTGGCTGTGGAAGCCAAGTCATTGGGTATATGTAAGGCAGAGGTTGATAGATCCTTCAATAGTCAGGGCTTAAAGGGATATGGGGAGAAGACAGGAGATGAGGGCTGAGAGGAAAATGGATCAGACATGATGGAAATGGCATAATTCTGCTCCTATATCTTATGGGTGGCATGATGGAGATATGTCTCTACCCAAAGGGAGGAAGATGCTTCTTTTCTCCGCTAACCTGCAGGTCCCCTTGGGCAAGGTGTAGCACCTGCTTAACCCCCGATCAGGATCATATCAAGCCATGGGAGCAGGTGATGGATGGTCATATGAGCAGCTGGTGCACATCATGTCCTGGTTATGCGACCACTGGAACCGGGCAGACAATCTCTGAAGGGTGTTGATAATGGCTGGGGTCACCTGTCTTGTAAAGGCAGTGCCCAGTAAAAGGCCACGTTAAACGACATCGTGCAAAACGATGATTGGAGGAAAGGGACTGTGACCATCCTCATTTTCTATGCCCCTCATGCTTTTATAAACATTTATAGTCACCTCTCAACCTCCTACACTTAAGGGATGAAAGCCACATGCTGTCCAGCTTCTACATCTAATATTCACAAGCATGCAATAAATAAGCATTAGGAAACCAGGGCTAAACATGGAACATCCTAACATGTCTCAAGAACTTATCTACTGATTGCAGAAAATATGGGAATTGAGTGTTTTCTGAGCCACCAAAAAGTCATTAAAAAAAATAGGAGCAGAACTGGGCCATTTGGCCCATCGAGTCTGCTCCACCATTTCATCATGGCTGATCCATTTTTCCTCTCAGTCCCAATCTCCTGCCTTCTCCCTGGATCCCTTCATGACCTGACCAATCAAGGATCCATCAACCTCTGCCTTAAATATACTCAAAGACTTGGCCTCCACAGCTGCCTGTGGCAACAAATTCCACAGATTCAACATTCTGGCTAAAGAAATTTCTCCTCATCTCCGTTCTAAAAGGATGCCCCTCTATTTTGAGGCTGTGCCCCTGGTTTTAAACACTCCCACCAGAGGAAATGTCCTTTCCACATCCACTCTACCAAGGCCTTTCACCGTTTCAAATAGTTCACTGCCCATTCTTCTAAATTCCAGTGAAAAAAGGCCGAGAGTCATCAAACGCTCTTCATTTGACAAGCTGTTTAATCCTGGAATCATTTTCGTGAACCTTCTTTGAACCCTCTCCAGTTTCTGCAAGTCATTTCTAAGATAAAGACCCCAAAACTGCACATAATATTCCAAGTGAGGCCTCAGCAGTGTTTTATAAAGTCTCAACATTACATTTTTGCTTTTATATTCTAGTCCTCTTCAAATGAATGCTAATATTGCATTTGCCTTCCTCACCACAGATTCAACCTGCAAATTAACCTTTAGGGAATCCTGCACAAGAACTTCCAAATCCCTTTGCACTTCAGGTTTATGTATTTTCCACTCCATTTAGAAAATAGTCAACCTTTTCATTTCTTTTACCAAAGTGTATGACTGTACACTTGCTGATGCTGTACTTCTTTGCCCATTCTCCTAATTTGTCTAAGTCCTTCTGTAGCCTCCCTATTTTCTCAAAACTACCTATCTCTCTGCCTACCTTCATAATGTCTGCAAACTTTGCAACAAAGCCATCAATTCCATCATCCAAATTATTAACATATTTAAAATAATTGGTCCCAACACAGGCCCCTGTGGAACACAACTAGTCACCGGCAGCCAGCCAGAAAAGGCTCCCTTTGTTCCCACTCTTTGCCTCCTACTATTCAACCACTGCTTTATCTATGCTAGAATCTTCCCTGTAACACCATGGACTCGTCACTTATTAAGCAGCCTCATGTGTGGCACCTTGTCAAAGGCCTTCTGAAAATCCAAGTACACACTATCAACTGATCCTCCTTTGTCCGGCCTGCTTATTATTTCTTCAAAGAATTCCAACAGATTTGTCGGGCAAGATTTTCCCTTGAAGAAACCATGCTTGACCACAGCCTATTTTGTGTCGCTAAGTACCCTGAAACGATTACATCCTTAACAGTTGAATCCAACATCTTCTGAACCATTGAGGTCAGACTCACTGACCTATAATTTCGTTTCTTCTGCCTCTCTCCCTTCTTCATGAGTGGAGTTGAGCTATCCACTCACTCTTGCTTTTTTTATTCTGTCACAGTTTACTGTTTACTTGAAAACTCCAAAATGTTTGTTTGTGAAATTCTTTCAAGTATCATGGATTAATAACATATGCAAACTTTAAATTAAAAAGGTACCATCTTGAATATTTAAAAAGGTTCTTTTTACCATCAGAAAAGTTCAAAGGAATCTTAGATTTTGTATTTGTTAGGATTGATAAACTGGCTATGATAATCTTTCCTGTTTGTAAATTGTTTCTTTTGCAGAATTTGGTGGATTTGGTTCTGTTAGTGGAAAAATAGAAATTGAAATTAAAATCAACCATGAAGGGGAAGTGAATCGTGCACGCTACATGCCCCAGAATCCTTGTATTATCGCCACAAAGACTCCCTCCAGCGATGTGCTAGTCTTTGATTATACGAAACATCCTTCTAAACCAGGTAAGTAGTATAAGCACTGCATGGAGCAATGGTGCTTTTTAATGCCACTCAGCTTTGAACTGATTTCCAGCAGCACCTTTAGGGAAGGAGCAAGAACCAACAGCATTGCTGAGATGCAACCTACTGTTGTGGTTCGCAGTTGACAGATATGTTTTAAAGCAGTCCAAGTTAAATTATTAGTCTGAAAGTTAGTAGTCTGATCTTGTATGGTTTCCCTTTATCCTTGTAGGGAGCAATTATCAGATCATAATCCCTCTGCTTACCTATCCAAACCTGTCCTCATAGAGTCCATATGACATTCCAATGTTGCTTTGCAAGAACTATCTAAACATAGGACAATAATAAACCAATCATTGACTAGATGTGGATTTAATTATTAGTCTAATGCTGGCCATGGTGTACACTGACCATGTTTGGCAATGTTCCTCTAAACTTTTCCTATCCACGTACTTACCCAAATTTCTGTTAAATATTATTAATGTAATTGCCTCAGCCACCGCCTGGCAGCTCATTCCATATATGCCTGCATGAAGAAGTTGCCCCTATAGTCTAAATTTCACCTTCTAAATTTTTCAGCTCTCACATTAAACTTGTGCCTGTTAGTTTTTGGTTCCCCTTCCACGTGGGGGAAAGAATATGTACGCTGACCCTATCTATGCCACTCATGATTTTAGACGCCTCTATAAAGTCTAGCCTGGTCAAGTACGCATAAATCTTCTCTGCATTCATTCTAGTTTAATGATGACTTTCAAGATGACCAAAAACTGTACACAGTATTCTCAAGTGTAGTCTCACCAACATCTCTTAACTCCTCGGTTCACTGCTCTGACCGATAAAGGCTAACATGCCAAATGCTGCTTTCGCCACCTTGACTACCTGCCTCCTTTCACACTCTGACCTAGCAGTCCAATGTGAAATAAAAGAAGCATTGAGTTCTATTATTGAATGGATCAATACAGTTCAGGAACATGGTCTTCAGTCCACAGTGTTGTCTGAGTTAATTAAATAATCAATTCCTTCTGCACAATATCTATATTCCTCCATTTCCTACACATTCATGTGCCTCTTGAATGCCCCTAGCATTTTTGCAGCCACCACTACTTCTGGCATTGCATTCTAGGCACCCACCACTTGTATTTAAAGAATACTTGCCCTGCACATCACCTTTGAACACCCCCAATCACCTTAAATACATGCATGAGGGTGTTGGGCATTTCAACCCTGGGGAAATGATATTTGCTCTCTGAACTATCCATGTCTGTCATATTCTTAGAAAGCTCTATCAGAATTCCCCACAGCTTTTGGCGCTCCAGAGAAAACAACTCTTGTCCAACTTCTCCTTATAGCACATACCCTCTAATCCAGGACACATTCTGATAAATTTGTGGACTGGGCATTGAAACACCTGGACGAATGAAGCAGTGACCTGGCTTTTGATTCCAACATGACAGCTGTGGGATATAAATTGGCCTAATGATCTGGTCTCTGTGGGGATGATGCAGAGGGGAACAACTAATCTTGCTGATAGAATTGTACAGCACAGAAATGAGCTCTTTCAACCTAACTTGTCCAACTGACCACGGTGTTCTCTTTTGCCTGCATTACACCTGTATTCCTCTATGCCTTTCCTATCAACCATCTACCATTTTAATTATATCCACCTCCACCAGCTCCTCACAGCACATTACAGATATTCACCACCCTCTGTGGAAAAAATTTACTCCCACCCACCCCATCCGATCTTTGAAATGTTTTCTCTCTTCCCCCCCCACCTTAAACCTGTGCCCTCTAGTTTTAAACTCTGTCCTTCGTGATTTTATCAACTCCTCAACCTCCTGTATTCCAATGAGAATGAACAAATAAAAATATCCACAGACTTCCATTCCAGGTAGCATCCTAGTGAATCTCCTGTGCATCCTACAGTGTGGTAAATAGAATAAGACAAAGTATTCCCAGTATGGTTTAACTAATGCAACACACATCAAAGTTGCTGGTGAACGCAGCAGGCCAGGCAGCATCTGTAGGAAGAGGTGCAGTCGACGTTTCAGGCCGAGACCCTTCGTCAGGACTAACTGAAGGAAGAGTGAATAAGGGATTTGAAAGTTGGAGGAGGAGCGGGAGATCCAAAATGATAGGAGAAGACAGGAGGGGGAGGGATGGAGCCAAGAGCTAGACAGGTGATTGGCAAAAAGGATACGAGAGGATCATGGGACCGGAGGTCCAGGAAGAAAGACGGGGTGGGGGGAACCAGAGGATGGGCAAGGGGTATATTCAGAGGGAGAAAAAGGAGAGTGAGAGAAATAATGTGTGTATAAAAATAAGTAACAGATGGGGTACGAGGGGGAGGTAGGGCATTAGCGGAAGTTAGAGAAGTCGACGTTCATGCCATCAGGTTGGAGGCTACCCAGACGGAATATAAGATGTTGTTCCTCCAACCTGAGTGTGGCTTCATCTTTACAGTAGAGGAGGCCGTGGATAGACATGTCAGAATGGGAATGGGATGTGGAATTAAAATATGTGGCCACTGGGAGATCCTGCTTTCTCTGGCGGACAGAGCGTAGGTGTTCAGCAAAGCGGTCTCCCAGTCTGCGTCGGGTCTTGCCAATATATAAAAGGCCACATCGGGAGCACCAGACGCAGTATATCACCCCAGCCGACTCACAGGTGAAGTGTCGCCTCACCTGGAAGGACTGTTTGGGGCCCTGAATGGTGGTAAGGGAGGAAGTGTAAGGGCATGTGTAGCACTTGTTCCGCTTACACAGATAAGTGCCAGGAGGGAGATCAGTGGGGAGGGATGGGGGGGACGAATGGACAAGGGAGTCGCATAGGGAGCGATCCCTGTTGAAAGCGGGGGGGGGGGTGGGGAGGGAAAGATGTGCTTAGTGGTGGGATCCCGTTGGAGGTGGTGGAAGTAATATGTTGGACCCGGAGGCTGGTGGGGTGGTAGGTGAGGACCAGGGGAACCCTATTCCTAGTGGGGTGGCGGGAGGATGGAGTGAGAGCAGATGTATGTGAAATGGGGGAGATGCGTTTAAGAGCAGAGTTGATAGTGGAGGAAGGGAAGACCCTTTCTTTAAAAAAGGACATCTCCCTTGGTTTAACTAATATTTGGGACCACTGCAACATGACATCCCGCAGTAATAGTGACTCCCTGGCCTGTGAATACAGCAGAAATGCGTTTATCATAATCTTATTTACAGTTCCTTGTGAAATTTTTCAGCTCCCACAACTATTTTCACATTTTACTATCTCGTTTTCTAAATTTAAAATATATTGAAGTAAGCCTGAGCCAGTCTGGCCATTCTCCCGTCTTCACCCACGGAACTGCCACTTGATGCTTGTTTGTTTTTGCACCATTCTCTGTAAACTCCATGCTGGGGTTCCCAACCTTTTTTATGCCTTGGACCCCTACCATTAACTGAGGGGTCAGTGAGAGCCCCTGCTCTAGCGAAGTGCATGAAAATCCCAGGAGATCAGCAGTTTCTGAGATACACAACCCACCTCATCTGGCACCAGCAATTATTCCACAGTCAAAGTCACTTAGATTACACTTCTCCCCCATTCTTATGTTTAGTTTGAACAACTGAAACTCTTGATCTTTGTGCATTGAGTTGTTCCCACACGATTGGCTGATTAGACGCTTGCTTTAGCGAGCAGATGTACCTA
Source organism: Mobula hypostoma (assembly GCF_963921235.1). Lineage (NCBI taxonomy): Eukaryota > Metazoa > Chordata > Chondrichthyes > Myliobatiformes > Myliobatidae > Mobula > Mobula hypostoma. The sequence goes on from NC_086124.1 coordinate 444,335, forward strand.
ATAATCTGGCCACTGAGTGTAAATGTTCTATTTGACTAGATGAGTAATTTTTTTCCCAGAAAGGTAGAACTTTGCAACCAAAGTTGACAATCTATCTTCATTGTACTCATTAGTTAGAAAGTTTTCTGATATTTAAAGATAGTAAAACTCTACTTCCAGTGAACAGATTTTATTTCATACGATCATAAAAGATAGGAGCAGAATTGCGCCATTTGGCCCATCAAGTCTACTCTGCCATTTCATCATGGCTAAACCATTTTTTCTCTCCATCCCAATCTCCTGCCTTCTCTCTGTATCCCTTCACACCCTGACCAATCAAGAATTTATCAACCTTTGTCTTAAATATACATGCAGACTTGACCTCGCAGCTGCCTCTGGCAATGAATTCCACAGATTCACCACTCTTTGGCTAAAGAAATTCCTCCATCTCTTTTCTAAAAGAACGCCTTTTTGTTCTGAGGCTGTGTCCTCTGGTCTTAGACACTCCCAGCAGAGGAAACATTCTCTCCACATCAACTCTGTCAAGGCTTTTCACCATTCCATAGGTTCCGTTTGATAGGTTCAGTTTTTTTTTTAAAGTCTCTTATCCACTTCTGAATAGATCAGGGTTTTTGACACGTTTGACAATTATCACCACACAGATCCTTCTGGTGAATGCAATCCAGATCTTCGGTTGCGAGGACATCAGAAGGAAGGTTATGGGCTTTCTTGGAATCCAAATCTTAGTGGTCATTTACTTAGTGCTTCAGATGATCATGTAAGTATTGTCTTGTCATTAATGCTTTAAGGATTCAATTGACAGTATTGCTTTGAGTGAAGTTTGCTACTTCAGTAAGTGCTTCACACTGATGATATAGATATGTTTGTGGAGGTTGCACAGGCATATTGGGGAGAAGGGAATAGAAGTTATTGACACATATAAGGAACCTTGGGGGGCAGGGGTTTGATTGGGTAATGTTTTTGTACTTTATCTTCTCTATTCTACAATTTAATTCTTACCTAATAATTCCTACCTACATAATATCTATATACCTATATCCACTCTTATACAATTTCAGAGCCAAGGATGAATTATTGTGGAAAATGTAGTTTAATGCATTCACTGATGGTGCCTATTAATTTTGACTTACAAATATGACTGTTGTATTTGCTACAAAATGATCTATTCCTGAGTATCTGCACAATATACCTGAGTTCCATTTTGTTTTGTTGTTTTTTCATGGGGGTGAAAATGGTTTAATGTAACATGTATATATGGAATGAGCATGTAGAACATGAAGGTGATTTACATGTGGTAGATTTGATATTTTGCTGTTTCTCATTCTCAGACCATCTGTTTATGGGACATCAGTGCCGTGCCTAAAGAAGGAAAAATAGTTGATGCGAAAACCATCTTCACGGGTCATACAGCAGTAGTGGAAGATGTATCATGGCATTTGCTACATGAGTCTCTGTTTGGTTCTGTGGCAGATGATCAGAAACTCATGATGTAAGTTGATCAATTTTTTCTTGTTTAAATAAAACTTATATTAAAAATTTTAATGCACAACTCTTATTTGTAGTAATGGTATATATCCACAGTTATGCTTTAGAAATTGCGATGAGTAGACACACGTTTAACCAAAAGTAAAGTACTTCAGGTGCTACAAATCTGAACTGAAACAGTAAATGCTGGAATTGCTTAGTAAGTTCAGTGAAGTATGTGAGGTGACCAGCTGAATAATTTCAAATTTTTCGAGATTAAATCAAATTCTGCACAAACAATTCCATGCAAGTAGGATGCCTTGCCATTTCTAAGGGTGATCTCTTACCAGTACTTCATTAATTAATGGCTGTACAATCAGAATGAATTACCCATGTATCTGTTTAAAAGTAATGATTACTAGTGTGCCCTAACAAGGTCCAACATTCTTTCCAGTTTGGATGATCTTATTTTGCTTTGCACTAACCTATATATGCAGCTATATAGGTCCCTGGTCCGACCCCACTTGGAGTACTGTGCTCAGTTCTAGTTGCCTCACTACAGGAAGGATGTGGAAACCATAGAAAGGGTGCAGAGGAGATTTACAAAGATGTTGCCTGGATTGGGGAGCATGCCTTATGAGAATAGGTAGAGTGAACTCGGCCTTTTCTCCTTGGAGCGACGGAGGATGAGAGGTGACCTGATGGAGGTGTATAAGATGATGAGAGGTGTTGATTGTATGGATAGTCAGAGACTTTTTCCCAGGGCTGAAATGGCTAGCACAAGAGGTCACAGTTTGGAGGTCACAGAGGTCAAGGTGCTTGGAAGTAGGTACAGAGGAGATGTTGGGTAAGTTTTTCACGCAGAGTGTGGTGAGTGCGTGGAATGGGCCGCCGGCGACAGTGGTGGAGATGAATATGATAGGGTCTTTTAAGAGACTCCTGGACAGGTACATGGAGCTCAGAAAAATAGGGGGCTATGGGTAACCCTAGGTAATTTCTAAGGTAAGGACATGTTCGGCCCAGCTTTGTGGGCCCAAGGGCCTGTATTGTGCTGTAGGGTTTCTGATCCTCTGATCTTCCACACTGCCAAGAGTCTAACCATTAATACTATATTCTGCCATCATATTTGACCTACCAAAATGAACCACCTCACACTTACCTGGGTTGAACTCCATCTGCCACTTCTCAGCCCAGTTTTGCATCCTATCAGTGTCCCGCTGTAACCTCTGACAGCCCTCCACACTATCCACAACACCCCCAACCTTTGTGTCATCAGCAAATTTACTAACCCATCCCTCCACTTCCTCATCCAGCTCATTTATAAAAATCACAAAGAGTAGGGGTCCCAGAACAGATCCTGAGGCACACCATTTGATGTATTTGATAGATTTTAAAGAGCTGGGTATTTGCCTCCCCAGAGTTTGACGGCAGCTTTAATGACCCACTTTAAATACTTGGCAGACATTTTCTGTCATAAATTACTCGGGTTTGTTATCACTCATACATGGCGTGAAGTTTATTGTTTTGCAGCAACAGTACAATAATACACGGCATAATTAAGATTATGCGTGAGGTCATAAATTCAAAAGCACAAATGCATGTTTTAACTTTTAGCCTTTGGCCAAGACTTGGGGAATTTCTCTATATACAGTGGATACTAGTTAATTGGAGCAGCTGTTTATTTGGAGCTCTTAAAGAACCAAAAAAGAATTGAGAAAATAGCCAGGATTCCCTTTGTTTATTTGGGAGACTGTGCTGCTTAATTGGGACAGAAAACTTGCATCAGTTGCATGCCCTATGTGGTTGTTAGACACTACACCATGCTTAGAGTGAACAGTTTCTAAATAGCATTAGTTGTGTGTGTTTGTGTTCAAAAAACAGCAATTTTTGTCACTGATGATTGGCAAGAAATAAGCAGCAAGACAACTTGGAACTGGTTTGCAAACTCGTTTCAAGCATTTCGGCTTGAAGATGTCAGAAATGGCTGCAAGTGGAAATGAAATGATTTCACTATTTCCACAAGTTAGCAACTACGAAGATTTTGAAGGTATCAAAAATCATCTTGAATGTTACAATGAAAATGAAAGATTTGGAAGATGCAATAGCTGATAGCATTGTATGAAGGCAGTACATTATCTGCCTTGATTTTGTTCATTTACAGTCAATCAAAAGAACATAGCAGGGTACACTATATAAATTCCTCCAATAACTATTAGGAACTAGTACACAGTTTTATCATGCTGTAGGGGTGTGGTTGTGTTCTAATTTGTTCTGTATTTAAATATCTAATTTGTTACTCAGTTAAATGGTAGTTTGTCTTTTTCGTACCTTAATTTATTTCCATGAAAGTTTGCTTAATTCAGCCAACATGTACTGATTCCGATGTGTGCCCATTAGAACAGAATCCACTGTATTATGTTCCAAGTTGCTAGTCCTGTAGGATGTATGAAATCTTCTAATTTCGTGGCATAGTATTTGAAAGAAAGAAAAAAAATAAAATGTAACTTATTGTTGTTTTTCTCCAGCTGGGACACCAGATCTAACAACACATCCAAGCCGAGTCATTCAGTTGATGCGCACACTGCCGAAGTGAACTGTCTCTCCTTCAACCCCTACAGTGAATTCATCCTGGCAACTGGTTCTGCTGATAAGGTGGGCCTTTGAAGCTAGTTCTCCCTCTCTAATTCCAGTGGTAACGAGGTGAAAGGTTTTATATGTTTCTCTGTACCTCATCATGATGCTTACTTAAATGGTGAATTGACTGCATCGGTGAACTTTTCAAATGCATGTTTGCCCTCTGTTTGTTCCTACATGTTTTTGTAATGAAAGTGCTAAATTATTCATTGGTAGTAATAGGGAAATAAGCACAATTGTCACGATACCATCATCACAACCTATTTATATCACTGGCAAATTTAAAAATCTTCCATTTGATTCCCTTCTCCAGGTCATTAATAGCAAGCAGTGAAAAATACTTATTTTTAACACAGGAGGTGCTTTCAATAGCTACCTGGCTGTGTCCAAGGAAGTATGTTCGTGGACACATCTGAACAAAAAACTCGTTCAATAAGTGATTATTGGAATGATTTTCAATGAGGGCCAGATAATAAATAGATTGGAGCATTAAAATAAACTGAAACTAAGTAATATTTAAAATTTTAAGTGGTGGGAGAAGCCCATGAAATGCACCTAATCATGGACGAAATAGAACTGAACTTTCCTGTGTTACAATATAACACATAAACTCAAGTGAAATTTGCAATATTCAAAATTAAGGAGGAGCAGCTATCTGTTCTATGTTCTACATATTTGTTCATAGATAAGCCATTGGCAGGCCTAATTGGGAGTATTGTGTGTAGCTTTAGACACCTACCTACAAGAAAGATGTAAATAAGTTTGAAAAAGTACATTGAAAAATTGCAAGGATGTTGTCTGGTCTGGAGGACCAGAGTTAAGAGAAAAGATTGAATAGGTTAGGACTTTATTCCTTGGAACTTAGAAGATTGAGAGATTTGATAGAGGGGTATAGATTAATTTTTGATATGCGGATGACACTGTGTTAATTGCAAGTACAAGTCAAGTCACTTTTTATTGTCATTTCGACCATAACTGCTGGTACAGTACACAGTAAAAACGAGGCAACGTTTTTCAGGACCATGGTGCTACATGAACAATACAAAAACTACACTGAACTACGTAAAACAACACAAAACTACACTGGATTACAGACCTACCCAGGACTGCATAAAGTGCACAAAACAGTGCAGGCATTACAATAAATAATAAACAAGACAATAAGCACAGTAGAGGGCAGTAGGTTGGTGTCAGTCCAGCCCCTGGGTATTGAGGAATCTGATGACTTGGGAGAAGAAACTGTTACATAGTCTGGTTGTGAGAACCCGAATACTTCGGTGCCTTTTGCCAGATGGCAGGAGGGAGAAGAGTTTGTATGAGGGATGCGTGGGGTCCTTCATAATGCTGTTTGCTTTACGGAAGCAGCATGTGGTGTAAATGTCTGTAATGGCGGGAAGAGAGACCCCGATAATCTTCTCAGCTGACCTCACTATCCACTGCAGGGTCTTGCGATCCTAGATGGTGCAATTTCTGAACCAGGCAGTGATGCAGCTGCTCAGGATGCTCTCAGTACAACCTCTGTAGAATGTGGTGAGGATGGGGAGTGGGAGATGGACTTTTCTCAGTCTTCGCAGAAAGTAGAGAGGCTGCTAGGCTTTCTTTGCTATGGAGCTGGTGTTGAGGGACCAGGTAAGATTCTCCACCAGGTGAACACCCAAGAAATTTGTACGGAGGAAGAACTACAAAACTTAATTGATATAGTTGTTGAATAAAGTGCAAAAATGGGTCTATCTATCAATTGCAAAAAGACAGAATGTATGGTGATATCCAAAAAGAAGGAGAATCCTATCTGCAGGCTGAGAATAAACGTGGAAGACAAAACAAGTACAGAACTTTTGCTACTTAGGAAGCTGGGTGACATCAGGTGGCAGGTGCGACATGGACATTAGATTAGGTTAGATTATGAGGACACGCAGTCCTCTTTTATTGTCATTTAGTAATGCATGCATTAAGAAATGATACAACAGAAACACAAGACAAACCAGGACTTAAAAAACTGACGAAAACCACATAATTATAACATATAGTTACAACAGTGCAAGCAATACCGTAATTTGATAGAAGAACAGACCATGGGCATGGTAAAAAGTCTCCAAGTCTCTCGAAAGTCCCAACATCTCACGCAGGCAGTTGAAGGGAGAAACTCTCCCTGCCATGAGCTTCCAGCGCCACAAACTTGCCAGTGCAGCATCCTGGAAGCACCTGACCACAGTCTGACTCCAAGTCCGTCCGAAAACTTCGAGCCTCCGACCTGCTCTCCAGCACCGATCACCATCTCTGCGGAGCGCTTCGACCCCGGCCCCGGCAACAGGCAGTAGGCAAAGCTGAGGATTTGGGGCCTTCCCCTCCGGAGATTCTGGATCGCACAGTAGCAGCGGCAGCGAAGCAGGCATTTCAGAAGTTTCTCCAGATGTTCCTCCGTGCTTCTCACGTCTGTCTCCATCAAATCAGGATTGTGCACGGCATCCTACTTCACAAATACGATATCATTCGGAGCAGCCATGCGCACTGCGTCGCGCCGCCATCTTCTCCTCCCCCTATTCATCAAAAGAAGAATAGGAATGGCAAAGGACAGCTTTACGAGAATGAAGAGTATACTGACCAACACTAAACTAGGCATGTCAACCTGCCTCAGAGCACTGAAATGTTATGTTTATCCAGTTATGGTCAGAATGTTGGAAAATATCTAGTAACATGGGGAAACTAATTGAAGCAGGAGAGATGTGGTTTTTGAGGAGGATGCAAAGAATATCATGGATGAAACGAATATCTAATGAGGATGTCATGAACAGCGCAAGCACAAAAAAGAGAAATAATGTATGAAATCATGTAAAGGCAACGTGACTTCATTGAACATGTGATTAGGGAAGAGGAATTAGAATGCACGGTAATTATGGGAAAGATTGAAGGGAAGAAAGCAAGAGGAAGGCAAAGACAAATGATGGAGACAGCAGCCAGAGAACTGGAAATGAATACCAATGAATTGATCCACTTGACCCGAAACAGGAGTGTGTGGGCAATAGTAGTCAAAGTTCAAACTGGGCATGGCACCAGATGATGGTGATTAATTGTGAGGGGTATAGATAGGATAAATGCAAGCAGGCTTTTTCCACTGAGGTTAGGTGGGACTACAACCAGGGTTCATGGGTTAAGGGTGAAAGGTGAAAAGTTTAAAGGGAACATGAGGGGAAACTTCTTCACTCGGAGGGTGCTGAGAGTGTGGAATGAGCTGCCAGCACGACTGGTGCATGTGAGCTCAATTTCAATGTTTAACAGAATTTGTATAGGTACATGGAGGGCTATGGTCTTTGTGCCGGTCGATGGGGGTAGGCAGTTTAAATGTTTTTGACAAGGACTAGGTGGGCCAAAGAGCCTGTTTCTATGTTGTACTTCGCTATGACTCCATCACCCTAAAAACAAATATGCAAGCTTGCAAGAATTTTGCAGTATGTGGGAAGTCAGGCCAAGCACATTTGTCCCTGATGACTACACCTGTAAAAGGTGCATCCAGCTGCAGCTCCTGACAAACCAAGTTAGGGAACTGGAGCTGGATGAACTTTGGATCATTCGTGAGGCAGAGGCAGAAATAAACAGGAGTTACAGGGAGATAGTCACCCCTAAGAGTCAGGAGACAGGTAGCTGGGTGACTGTCAGGAGAGGGAAGGGGAATAAACAGAATGAGCAGAGCACCCCTGTGGCGGTTCCCACCAATAATAAGTACATTGTTTTGGATACTGTTGATGGGGACGACCTACCAGGAACAAGTTGCAGTGGTTGCGTCTCTGGCACCGAGACTGGACCCTCAACTCAGAAGGGAAGGAGGGAAAAGAGGAGAGCAGTAGTGATAGGGGATTCGATAGTTAGGGGGACAAATAAGAGGTTCTGTGGAAGAGATTGAGAATCCCGGATGGTCTGTTGACTCCCTGGTGCCAAGGTCCACAATATCTCGGATCGAGTTCTCAGTATTCTCAAGCGGGAGGGTGAGCAGCTGGATGTCATGGTCCATGTAGGGACCAATGATGTGGGCAGGAAGAGTGAGGAGGTCCTGAAAGGTGAGTTCAGGGAGTTAGGCACCAGTTTAAAGGACAGGACCTCCAGGATAGCAATCTCAGGATTGCTACCAGTGCCACGTGCATGCAGGTTTAGAAATAGTAAGATAGCGCAGATCAACACATGGCTGAAGACATGGTGCAGGAGGGAGGGCTTCAGATCTATAGATAATTGGGCAGTTTTCCATGGAAGGTGGGACCTGTTCCGGCGGGACGGTTTACGTCTGAACTGGAGGGGGACAAATATTCTTGCAGGTAGGTTTGCTAGAGAGGCTGCAGTGGATTTAAACTAGATACAAGGGGGGAGGGGAATCAGAGTGTAGGAACAGATGTAGGGGAGAAGGAGGAAAAAGGAGATTGTAAAGTTGTTTGCACCGTCAGTGATAAACAGAGTAAGAGGTGGAAAATTTTTTAAATGCATTTGTTTTAATGCTAGGAGCATTGTAAGAAAGATGAATGAGCTTAGAGCATGGATTGATACCTGGAAGTATGATGTTGTAGCTATTAGTGAAACATGGTTGCAGGAGGGGTGTGATTAGCAACTAATTATTCCTGGATTTTGTTGCTTCAGGTGTGATAAATCAGAAGGACAAGAGGGGGAGGTGTTGCATTGCTTGTCAGAGAAAACATTACAGCGGTGCTCTGGCAGGGTAGATTAGAGGGCTCGTCTAAGGAGGCTATTTGGGTGGAATTGAGGAATGGGAAAGGTGTAGTTACACTTATAGGGGTGTATTATAGACCACCTAATGGGGAGCGAAAATTGGAGGAGCAAATTTGTAAGGAGATAGCAGATATTTGTAGTAAGCACAAGGTTGTAATTGTTGGAGATTTTAATTTTCCACACATAGACTGGGAAGCCCATACTGTAAAAGGGCTGGATGGTTTGGAGTTTGTAAAATGTGCAGGATAGTTTTTTGCAGTAATACATAGAGGTACCAACTAGAGAAGGGCAGTGTTGGATCTGCTGTTAGGGAATGAGATAGGTCAGGTGTTGGGGAGCACTTCGGGTCCAGTGATCACAACGCCATTAGTTTCAATATAATTATGGAAAAGGATAGGTCTGAGCCCAGGGTTGAGATTTTTAATTGGAGAAAGGCTAACTTTAAGGAGATGCGAAAGGATTTAGAAGGAGTGGATTAGGACAATTTGTTTTATGGGAAGGATGTAATAGAGAAATGGAGGACCTTTAAAGGTGAAATTTTGAGGGTACAGAATCTTTATGTTCCTGTTAGGTTGAAAGGAAAGGTTAAAAGTTTGAGAGAGCCATGGTTTTCAAGGGATATCGGAAACTTGGTTCAGAAAAAGAGAGATATCTACAATAAGTGTAGGCAGCATGGAGTAAATGAGGTGCTCGAGGAAGATAAAGAATGTAAAAAGAATCTTAAGGAGAAATTAGAGAAGCTAAAGAAGATACAAGATTGCTTTGGCAAGTAAGGTGAAAATAAATCCAAAGGGTTTCTACAGTTATATTAATAGCAAATGGATAGTGAGGGATAAAATTGGTCCCTTAGAGAATCAGAGTGGACAGCTATGTGTGAACCAAAAGAGATGGGGGAGATTTTGAACAATTTCTTTTCTTCGGTATTCACTAAGGAGAAGGATATTGAAGTGTGTAAGGTAAGGGAAACAGGTAGGGAAGTTATGGAAACTATGATGATTAAAGAAGAGGAAATATTGGCGCTTTTAAGGAATATAAAAGTGGATAAGTCTCCGGGTCCTGACAGGATATTCCGTAGAACCTTGAGGGAAGTTAGTGTGGAAATAGCAGGGGCTCTGACAGAAATACTTCAAATGTCATTAGAAACGGGGATGGTGCCGGAGGATTGGCATATTGCTCATGTTGTTCCATTGTTTAAAAAGGGTTCTAAGAGTAAACCTAGGAATTATCGGCCTGTAAGTTTGATGTCAGTGGTGGGTAAATTAATAGAAAGTATTCTTAGAGATGGTATATATAATTATCTGGATAGACAGGGTCTGATCAGGAGCAGTCAACATGGATTTGTGCGTGGAAGGTCATGTTCGACAAATCTTACTGAATTTTTTGAAGAGGGTACTTGGAAAGTTGATGAGGGTAAAGCGGTGGATGTTGTCTATATGGACTTCAGTAAGGCATTTGACAAGGTTCCACACAGAAGGTTAGTTAGGAAGGTTCAATCGTTAGGTATTAATATTGAAGTAGTAAAATTGATTCAACAGTGGCTGGATGGGAGATACCAGAGAGTAGTGGTGGATAACTGTTTGTCAGGTTGGAGGCCGGTGACTAGTGGTGTGCCTCAGGGATCTGTACTGGGTCCAATGTTATTTGTCATGTACATTAGTGATCTGGATGATGGGGTGGTAAATTGGATTAGTAAGTATGCAGATGATACTAAGGTAGGTGGAGTTGTGGATAATGAAGTAGGCTTTCAAAGCTTGCAGAGAGATTTAGACCAGTTTGAAGAGTGGGCTGAAAGATGGCAGATGGAGTTTAATACTGATAAGTGTGAGGTGCTACATTTGGTAGGACTAATCAAAATAGGACATACATGGTAAATGGTAGGGCATTGAAGAATGCTGTAGGACAGAGGGATCTAGGAATAATGGTGCATAGTTCCCTGAAGGTGGAATCTCATGTGGATAGGGTGGTGAAGAAAGCTTTTGGTATGCTGGCCTTTATAAATCAGAGCATTGAGTATAGGAGTTGGGATGTAATGTTAAAATTGTACAAGGCATTGGTAAGGCCAAATTAGAGTACTGTGTACAGTTCTGGTCACTGAATTATAGGAAAGATGTCAACAAAATAGAGAGAGTACAGAGAAGATTTACTAGAATGTTACCTGGGTTTCAGCACCTAAGTTACAGAGAAAGGTTGAACAAGTTGGGTCTTTATTCTTTGGAGCATAGAAGGTTGAGGGGAACTTGATAGAGGTATTTAAAATTATGAGGGGGATAGATAGAGTTGACGTGGATAGGCTTTTTCCATTGAGAGTAGGGGAGATTCAAGCAAGAGGACATGAGTTGAGAATTAGGGGGCAAAAGTTTAGGGGTAACACGAGGGTGAACTTCTTTACTCAGAGAGTGGTAGCTGTGTGGAACAAGCTTGCAGTAGAAGTGGTAGAGGCAGGTTCAATATTGTCATTTAAAGTAAAATTGGATAGCTATATGGACAGGAAAGGAATGGAGGGTTATGGGCTGAGTGCAGGTTGGTGGGACTAGGTGGGAGTAAACATTCGGCACGGACTAGAAGGGCCGAGATGGCCTGTTTCTGTGCTGTAATTGTTAAATGGTTTATATGGAATTCTGGAACTAATGCCTGGATTACTATTATTGTTACATTTAAGTTTGGAGCATTACTTTTTATATCTTTTAATCTTTTCTGTATGAATATTCATTACTTAATTTTGCCTTGCCTTGCTGTAGTTGGTAATCCAAAAGTGGTCATCTTGTTTTCCAGACAGTTGCACTATGGGATTTAAGAAATCTGAAATTGAAACTGCATTCCTTTGAATCACACAAGGACGAGATTTTCCAGGTAAAGCTGTTTCATTTGTGCTGCAATGCTAGTATTAAAAATATACTGAAATAGACAGCCTGTAGCTATGCTGTGGAAAAAGGTTTCTCACTATCTTGCCCCTCAGTTCTGTACACAATTGGTTGTTTCCTTGTTCTTCTCAGCTCCAAGGAAAACAAACCCAGGCTAGCCAGAATGTTCTAGCTGCAGTGTTCTGTGCCATGTATCGTCCTGGTAACTGTGGCAAGCAGAAGTGTCCACAAGGCAGCACAGAGGTTCGGCAGATGTCACTGCTCCAGCATCCTGAGTTATGTCCCAGCCTTTGCTGTCATTTACTGTAATCGGTGTTCCTAATGAAGCTTCCGCTACAGCAGTGTGACCCGGCGTAGATTGGGGACCGCTTCATCAAGCATCCTCATTAGCCAGGATTTCCCATGATCACCAGTTTAAATTTCACTCCTCATTCCTTTTCTGACATGTCTATCCATGGCCGTCTCTACTGACACATTGAGGCCACTCTCTAGTTGTAGGAGCAACACCTCATATTCCATCTGAATAACCTCCAACCTGGTGGTGTGAACCTTGATTTCGATAATTTCCAGTAATTCTTCTCTCTTTTCCACTCCCTATTTTGGTTCCCCTCTTACTCTGTCTCTTCTCATCTGCCTATCACCTCCCTCCCTTTCTTCCATGATCCACTGTCCAATCAGATTCTTTCTTCAGCCCTTCCCCCCCCCCCATCAACTTCCGGCCTCTCACTTCATTCCCCCCTCCCTCCCCCACCCATCCAGCTACCGTTCTCCTCACCTGGCCTCTGCTAACCCCCGCCAGCTTACACCCTCCCCACACCCCCCGCCTCCAGTTAGTTGGTCACTAAATTATAACCCAGTTTGGAGATGCAGTGGTAAAGTCCAAGGGGTGTTACTGAGAATGTTGTGAGAATACGATGGGATTAGAAACTGAGTACATGTTCGTAACTGGACTTGAAATGCTGAAGGCCCTTTTCTCCTCGTACGACCTACTCCATCATGGCTAAATTAATATTTTCTGTAGCAGTTCCTGAGTCTTTCTGGGGTACTGTGCAATATTTCATATGTAGTTAAGGGTCATTTAAGGGATGGTGATCATAATGTGGAATTCCAGAGGCAGTTTGAGGTTAAACACATCCTCTCCAAAATCAGTTATCCTCATTTTAAACAAGACCATTTACAGGGTCGAGAGTGGTACAGACAGGGGATAGAGGGATGTGAACTTTAAAAAGAATATACTTGCATTAGAGGTGAACCAGTTGAGATGCAAGATGAAAGGGTTCTCCTATGATAGATAAGCGAAGAAAGATAAAATCTGGATTCTTAAATTGAGAAGAATGGAGTGGGGATGATTATGTTGAAACACATGAGATCCTAAGGAGGATGATAAGGTGGACCTTTCGAAAGGGTGGTGCATCTGCAGAATTCTTTACTCCAGAGTACTGTGAAAGGTAGATTACTGAAGGGGTTTAAAGAGAATGTAGATGAATTGTTGACGACATTGTGGAACTGGCACAGAGATGAGGCCTGGAGCTGATCATACTGAGTAGCAGGATAGGCTGAAGGGGCCGAGTGCTCTACTGCTACCATTTTGTGTAATGTGTGTTCTTTGGGAATCCTTGATTCTTGAACATGGACATTGAGATCCCTCTGTTCATCGATATGAATGATTGATACTATTGTACAGTTGAAGAACACCCTGCTTGCTATGTTGTTCCATTACCGAGTCTTGCACGTCTTTCCTCCTTTCTGGAAAATGCCGATCCTGATCTTTGATCAGCTCATCTACAAACATCTTGCACATGTCAGATAAGGCTAAACCTGGCAGTCGTGGATAGATCTCATCTGGCCATGGGATTTATCCACCTTTAAGTCTGTTAACACTTTTATTGCTGCCGCTTTGTAGATGGTAATTTGTCTCAAACTTTCATTCTCCCTGGATTCCCAGTTCTAGCATCCATTTCCATATTGAAAATAGATGGGAAGTATTCATTTAAGACCAGCTCCAAGCACAGATCACCACTATGGTGTTCCTGCCCTGATATACTTTTATCAGGATTTTGCCTGCAAGTACCAATTCGTACATGCTCTTTTTCTCCCTGAGTCCCTCCTACACATTCTGTCTTCTTGGTGGCCCTTGTGTTTGATATTCCAAGCCCTCTGTAAGTTATCATTTTTTTTACTCCCCATCCTTCAGCAGCACAGTGAAATGCTCGCCTAAAGGCTCACTGTGATTTTTATATCCCTCCCACTGATTGCCTGTAAGTAGTTGCTCCGAGTCCACTTTTACAGTCTTCAGTTGTCAGCTGTAATAACGGCTTTTAAGGTGTTCCTTTGGAGAATTTTCAAAAGGTTTTAATTAGTGAATCTGAATTTTTCAATATTCATAGAGTTATAGAGAAGCACAGCATAGAAACAGGCCCTTCAGCCCATCTGCTCTGTGCTGAACCATTTAAGCTGTCTACTCCCATCAACTTGTACTGGGACTATATTCCTACTGTTAATGTACCTATCCAAACTTCTCTTGAACGCTGAAATTGAGCTTGCATGCACCTCTTGTGCTGGCAGCTCATTCCACACTCATGACCCTCTGAGTGAAGGAAGTTTCCTCTCATGTTCCCTTTAAACTTCTCACCTTTCACCCTTGACCTGTGACTGCTGGTTGTAGTCCCATCCAACCTGAGTGGAAAAAGCCTGCTTGCATTTACCCTATCTATACCCATCCTAATGTTATATACCTCTATCAGTCTCCTCTCAATCTTCTACAAGCAGATGTGTAGGAACCAGAGGAGATGCGTGTCGCTGACATCTTGTGGAAATTGCCCACATTCGCTTGTTGTCAGTTGATACTCCCAGTCAACAGTGACCTCCCAGAGCCACGTTGGCTACTTGACATCTCTCTGGCTGCTATTGCATAAGGATGCAGTTCTTTTAAAGCTGTTTAATTTCATCTATGACGAGATTTATGTTAATACCATCAGGTTCAGTGGTCTCCGCACAATGAAACGATCCTGGCATCAAGTGGGACAGATCGTAGGCTGAATGTATGGGATCTGAGGTAGGAGTTTCCCTTGTGATCACTACTCCTGATTTGTAACTTGTACTTTTGAGTTTCCTGTTCTGATCTTGGAGGCGACATAATACTGAATGAAGTTTTATTAGTTGTGAGAAAATGAGAAAATTGAATTTCCTTGCAGCTGGTGTGCTGGGGAGGACAGTGCTTATATTTTATTCTCCTAAGGAAATAGCAAGACAAATCTTTAATATGATGATATTTTAATAAAGTGAGTAGTGAATTGCTAGTTTGCATCTTGGCATAAACGTCCTTCCTCGCATATCCCTGCATCTTCTGACAGTCACTTTAAATCTTCGGTACTGGTTCTTACCCCATCTGCTGGTGGGATCGGTGGCTGTGTGGCGTGTTGTTTCAGCAGCTGGAAGGGTTGTGGCAATCTGAGGTAATGGGTATGAGAACTGACTCCAAATGTCATGGCCCCAGGAAATCGTTTTTCAACCTTTTATCTTTAATGTAATCAGGGTATGTAAAGTTTACATTTCAAAAAATAAATGCATACTGAAGTAATTTAGTAGATAAATAACATTAGTTAAGCAATATGAAATAAATCCCAAACTAGTTGAATTTATATCTCATTATTTAATTTGTATCAAAGGTGTCTTATTTCACTAGCTCCTTTGGTGGTAGGGTTGTCCTTTAGAAAAATCAGTTGGACTCTTTGGAGGTTTTTGAAGCTTATTAGAATGAGAGGTGACCTTATTGAGACATGAACGGTTGAGAGAGGAAGACGGTTATTCTGCATCTAAGGTTGTTCACCATGTATGGGGGAGGCCGTGTAAGCTTTAAACCAGTTAAAGGCTTATTAAGCAACACACATAAAAGTTGCTGGTGAACACAGCAGGCCAGGCAGCATCTCTAGGAAGAGGGTTAGTATCTCTGTACAGACTGTACCTCTTCCTAGAGATGCTGCCTGGCCTGCTGCGTTCACCAGCAACTTTTATCTGTGTTGCCTGAAATTCCGGCATCTGCAGATTTCCTCATGTTTGCGTTTTTAAAGGCTTATTAATATTGTTCCTGATCAAACTTTCTTTTTTTTGTAATTTATTTTTTATTGAATTTCATGATCAAACATTTCCATAAGATGTTTTTCAGATACTGTACATATATATCATATAATCATATTTGTCACAAATCTCCACATAATATTTATCTGAGGTATACATTTATAGAAAGGAGAGGAAAGAAAGAACAATCGAAAGAAGAAAACTATCTACAGAGTAGGGAGTGATTTTTTTTTTACAACATATTCATTGACTTGTGAGAATAAAATCAGGCCTATGAGGTGTTATGTAGTTAAACCATTTTTCCAGTATGAATAAAATTGTTCCAGCTTATGATTAACAGATGCTGTTACCTTCTCCATTTTGTAAATGTCCATTGTAATTTCCATCCATACATTTAAAGTTGGGCTCTCCTGTGATAACCATTTCCTGGTAAGGGTCTTTTTACCAGTCACCAGCAGTACGTTCATTAAATATTTATCTCTTTTCAGCCATTCTTGAGGTATATACCCAAAATATATCGTCTTACTTTCTAAGGGTATTTCACATTTAAAGATGTCTTGTAGGGCATTATGTATCCCACTCCAATAGTCTTTGATAAAGGGGCATTCCCAGAAAATATGATAATGGTTTGCATTTTGATTTCCACAATTTCTCCAGCAAACAGTGGGGTTACTATCATAATGGGATTTCTGAGAGGGTGTAATAAAATATCTTATCAAGTTTTTCCACCCGAACTCCCTCCATTTCTGTGAACTGGTACACTTCCATTGATACCTCCATATTATTGTCCAGTCTTCCTCAGATATCATTATCCCTCCTTCCTTCTCCCATTTTGTTTTAATGTATGAAGTCGAATGTGTTTTAAGATTTGACAGACCCTTATACACGCTTGAAATTATTCTACTACCATTGTCTGAATTATATGCTTTTCTAAATAGCTCTATCAGGCATGTACTTGCCTTGGTTACATTTTTAACTGTCCTATTAACATACTGTCACATCTGTAAATACCGGTAAAAGTCTTGTTTTTCTAATTGTTTTCTCTTTGAGCATTTCAAAACAGTGTTCCTTCTTTCATTATATTGCAAATAGCTGTTATTCCTTTCCTGATCAAACTTTCTAAAACTTTCTCCACTATAGGTAGGGAACTTGTTGGAGAAGATTCATATGGATAGGATATCTTGCATCTGGAAAAGTATGGGCTAGTTACAGTTGGTCAGCATGACTTTGAGGTAATTTTGGGGAGGTGACAATGATGATTGAGGGCAAGGCAGTGGATATTTTGTACATGAACTTTAATAAAGCATTCAACAGATCTCCCATTGTAGGTGAACCCAGAAAGCTAAGGCCCGGAGGAGCCGCGATGACTTGGTACATTGAATTCAAAATTAACTTGGCCATAAAAGAAAGGATAGTGGTGGAAGGGTGTTATTCTGACTAGAGGTCGGAGACTATTGGTTTTCTGCAGGGATCAATGGTGGGGCTTATCTTTGTTATATAAATGATTTGGATGAAAATATTGGTGGACTGATTAGTAAGTTTGCAGACAGCACAAATTTTGGCAGTGGTGATGGCAACAAATGTCAAAAGATTCAGCAGATCAGTTGGAAATGTGGGTAGAGAAATGGCAGGTGAAGTTTCATCTGGACAGGTGTGAGATGATGTAATTTGGGAAGTCAGATATAACAAGAAAATATACTGTAAATGACCGAACCCTGTTAAATCCGAGTGATCTTGTGATCCAAAGGTTCTTTGGAAGTCAAAAATGAGGCATGAAACTCATTTTTATGGCTGTTTATTGAATTACAAGAGTGAAGAGTAAAAGAATAAAAGTAATGGTCATCATAACTTGAAGCTAGCTCAGACTATAACCATAACAAGACACTGATAACAAATAGCCAGAAGAGGCATGACATGACACCTCCAGCAGGAAAACTTAATAATTTTCTAGAATAATACGGAAGAAGCAATACTACAATAACTGGAAATTTCACTGAACAATTACATGTTTATAGATGATTATATAAAAATACAAGCAAACATAGAAAAGATTAAACTATGAGGGCGAAAAATAATTTTTTACACTCTAACCCAACAACCTTAGGTCTAGGTTTACAGAGGGATCTTACGGTGCAAATCTATAGCTCCCTAAAAGTAGCAGCAAATAGATGGAGTGGTATTGGTGGTGTACGACATTGCCTTAATGGGTTTTGGTGCTGTGGTATGAAACTTTGGTGAGGCCACATTTAGAATCCTGTCCCCTTTTGATGAGGATGTTTTATTTTGCTTACAGTGTGGAGGGTGCCAGGGAAGGTTGCTGGCTGCAGATACACAGCAATGTTTTAAGAGGGACCATGGAGTAATATAGCATGAAAGCATGCCCTTTGGCCCATCTGCCCCATGCTGACCACAGCATTCTCCTTGTTAATCCTAGTTGCTTGTATTCAAGGCCTAACTCTAAGCCCCTCCCCTCTATGTATCTATCCAAATGTACCTACCTCAACCACTTCCTGTGGCAGCTCATTCCGGGTACTCACGACTCTTTTAAATATCTCCTCTCTTATCTTATACCTGTGCTCTGTGGTTTTGGATTTGCCAGCTCTGGGGAAAACATTACGACTGTCTTAACGCATCCATACCCCTCATGATTTTATCAGCTCCTCTGAGGCCATTCCTCATTCTCCTGCGCTCTCAGGAATAAAGATCTAGCTTGGCCAACCTCTCCTTGCCTCAGTTTCGTCCAGGCTGCATCCTCGTGTATCTTTTCTGCATGCTCTTCAGCTTGACAATGACCAGAACTCTGCATAATATTCTACAAGTGTGGCCTCACCAGTGTCTGTATAACTGAAACACAATGACTGATGAAAGCCAGTGTGCGAGCCCCTTCTTCACCACCCTGTCTACTTGGTTGCTTTCAGCGAACTGTGCACTTGTACCCCTGGACGGTCTGTCCCATAACACATATCAGTGCCCTGCCATTCATGGTATTAGTCGTATCCTGGTTTCAATGTTCAAAATGCATCACCTCACAATTAGCTAAATTGAAATCTATTTTCCATTCCTTAGCCCATCTCCCTAACTGACCGAGATCTCTTTGCAATCTATTGTAACCTGCTTCACTTTCAACAAGACCCCTTACTTTAGAATCATCAGCAAATTTGCTAACTGGGCCATGTACGTTATATCCAAATAATTTATGTAAATAATAGATCCCAAGACTGAACCATGGGGTACTTCACTTAGTCACAGGCCTCCAGTCTTCAGCTGTCGCCTTCTGCTTCCTATCACTGAGGCAAATCCGAATTAACCTCACTTACTCTCCCTGAATCTCATGCAGCCAACCCTTCCAGATCAGCCAGCCACGTGGGACCTTACTGTTCTGTACTGTTGTATGTTTTATATCCACTCTTTATGGTTCACCGATCTCTCTGCCCCCACCCTCCATTCTGTATAAGTTTTGTACTGTTTGATATTAATATTATTGCTTTGTGGTTTTTGCTGTAGTAAAATTGGAGAGGAACAATCCCCAGAAGATGCTGAAGATGGTCCTCCAGAGTTGTTGGTCAGTCTCATTAATGTATCAGCACAATCCTTTTTGTTATTAGTTTTGATTTTCTATTACTAATTCTCATGCATACTTTCTGTAAAAATGTGGACAGTGAGGCTGTTTAACTCTGAATCCTATTAGAGCCAAACTCATTGCTGTGATTCAAAGCACCAAAGAGGTGTTTCAAAAGGGTCAGACATGGATACTAAGACAGAGTTCCACTCTGTTTTGCATTCCCATATTGTGATGTGCTCTCACCTAAGCCTCTTTCCTGGCTGAAGTCAGAAAAATTGCTGTGGACTAGAGACCAGTGGTCAAGCAGGAGAGCCTCCTGATCCCAGGATCGTCATGGGACCTACTACGCAAATCCATCATCCCTTCTCGTCTACAGATGGCTGCCAGAACAATCGTCAGCTCATTTTCTTTAAAACCAATTCCAGTTTTTGTATAACACTTTAAGATGCTGAAAAGAACTTGAATTTTTGATTTCACTTTTTCCCAAGTGTTTTTATTGGAATGTACCTAATGACATTTTAAACCATTTGGAGCTTACTCTCCTCAAGTTGCTGACGACACCATGCTCAACAAAGCAGTCTATCAAAAGAACATTGTCCTTATTTTAAAGTTTCAAGTTGGCATCAAGTCCCTGTCGTTTACCAGCTCTAGTTTCTCTCTCACACACTAGTGAGTGCGACAAGCAGCTCTAGTTTCACACTCTCACTAGTGAGTGTGACAAGCAATAGGCTTCAGTTTACCTTTCACATGCTAGTGAATGTAAAACCAGATTTTTTTGGGTGCGCTGATTAAGGTTTGTGTTACTGATGTAAAGTGTTTTTTTTTAGTTTATTCATGGTGGACACACAGCTAAAATTTCAGACTTCTCTTGGAACCCAAATGAACCTTGGGTAATTTGTTCTGTATCTGAAGACAACATCATGCAGGTGTGGCAAATGGTGAGTTTGGACTCTTTTCTCCAATGTGTAAGCATGTTTTGCATCTGGGAAAACAAGGATGTCTAAATTGAATTGATTCATTAAAATAACAACAATAGGTGGGGGTTCACTTATCTTCCAGCATGTTGGAGCTAATCCCACCTCCTTGTTCTCAGTCTGTAGCCCTGTAAATTACAGCTCATTGTGTTCATCTGGTTTTAAAATGGGATGAGAGTTTCTACACTTAACCCTTTCAGACAGCAAGTTCTGCACTTCTCTTTCTGGGTGAGAATATTTTGTTTCTCAACACCCCTCGAATCCAGTAAATATACCCACCTGTGTCATTGATATTTCTATCAAGGAAGATATTCTTCCTATTTATTCTAATTAAGCCTCTCAACCACCTCTGTTCTATATTTTATATTTCCCATCTGTTTGGCAGTTGCAAACTAGTTGTCTTAACAGTTGGGAAGCACAACTAATGTGTTCAAATGGCTGAAGCAGTGCATAGTGTCTAGAGTTAATCCATCTGAGTTTTGAATTTCTCAAAAGATGGGAAAGAGAGGCCAATTCTACTTTGCAGAGTGAAGTTAATCAATTTCATCGGTGTCTATCCACTTGGCCCTCTTCCCAGCTCCTGTGAAATGCCATGGGATATGTTACTGCTGCATTTTTACAGGAAGGGAGATTGATAATGAAACACTTCCCAAGGGGTACCTGTGCAAAATGTTGTTTCGTATAAAAGGGACACGTGCCAGGGTTTCCAAATGGCCTGATTTCTGTTCAGCTTTTCAGCCACTGATGAGGCAGTTTTGCGAGATATGGATTTGTTCTTCACAGTAGCAGTCAGAGGGCGACAGTAGAGAGTTGTATTTCAGATTGGAGGTATGTGTCCAGTGTGTGCTGCAGGTGCTGGCTCTGCTATTGCATATTAAGGACTTAGATAAGAATGTAATTAGTAAGTTGATGAATGGCACCAGAATTGATACTGTGATCAACTGGGAAGAAGAATGGCAGCTGGAATTTAACTTGGGCAGGTGTGGATTGACTTTAAACCAAGCTGCCCTGTACACAGTGAATGGAAGACCCTGGGGAGTGTTGTAGAACAGAGGGACCTCCATGTACAAACATATAGTTTCCTCATAGTTTAATCACTTAATTGGATATGACAATGAGTACAAGAGTTGCAATGCTATAGAAGAGTACAGCAACCAAGTAGACTTTTTCTAAAGCAATGTGTTTATTTGGTTAGTGACACTTGGAACGTGCATCTGAGAGGCAATAGGTATTAATGCTTTTAGTTTCAGTGCTGCTTTAATATTTAAACAAGATTGTTTTCCCCACAGGCTGAAAATATTTACAATGATGAAGATCCAGAAGGAGCCCCTGATCCTGAAGGCCAAGGCTCGTAGCTGGTTTTAGCTTTCAAATGCCTTTTTCTATACAAACTTGCTATTCTGTTAATGCTGAATTGGGAGAAGCTGTCGGTGTCTAAGTACCATCTCCAAATGCAGGAGTTTGGATAGAAGTATGTCCTCCAGTAAGGACCCCTTTTTCCTTTTGAAAATGTTTGCTTCTACCCCACAAGCCTAATGTCCCATTTTGCAGACATGTCTGCATTTCTATTTGACCAGTAGAAGGAAGCAGCTTGTTCTCCTGTTGTGTACAATACGTATTTAAAGGCTTTTGCCCCGAATGCTGCAACATTTACATTGTTTCCTTTGAAATACAATCAAATATTCTCTGTGAGAGGGTCTTGCTAAATATAATATGCATCAATCCCAATAAAAATATGTTTTTCTACACAAAATATGAAGTGTAAATTTCTTTGCATTGTTGCAAGTTGATTCTATGGTGAAAAGGGTTTGGAGTGAAAAGCTATCCATATCTGCTGTTTGATCTAATGGTGACCAGTAAAACTGCATCAGCTGCTAAGCAGCCAGTTGAATCATCATTCTTTCACGCTGGTTAGAATAAACAGCATTAAGGGTATATCCACAACTCAAGGGCTGCAGCTGTTCAAGGCAGTAGCTCTCTGCCACCACCTCCTTAAGGGAGAGATGGTCATTTAATGCTGACTCAGTCTGCGAAATCTACATTCGTTGGAAGAAGAATCATCAAAACTGTATGTATAATTGCAACCTCCCTCATTTAATCTGGCTGGTATTAGTATCTAACTTCTAAAGATGCACTGCAAACACTTGAAGGTGGCAACTGTCCTGCCTTTACTTAAATACAAGTCTTGAAGTCAATATGTACTCTACAATATATACTCTGGTGGGGGAACATGTCTTGTCCTTTTCAGGGCGGTTAGTCCACCTTTGGTCCCCACCTGGCACTCAGCTCTCACCTGTGGCTCCCCGTAGCTGTTTGCATGCGACAGTGGCCACACCCCACTATCTATGCCTCTCAATCTTATAAACTATCAGATCTCCTCTGCCATTCCAGAGAAAACCAGTTTATCCAGCCTCTCATGATAGCAGATATCCTCTAAACCAGGCAACATCAATGGACAGGGTTGAGATTGAGATCAACTTAGTAAATGGCAGATAGATTTTATCTTGGGGAAGTGTGAAGTGATGCATTTTTGGAAGTTAACCAAGGCAAGACTTGCACAGCAAATGCCAGGGTCCTAGGGGGCAGGGGGGTTGTAGAACAGAGACACCTCAGGGTACAAGTATGTAGGCCCCTGAAAGTAGACAGAGTGTTAGTGAGGGCACTTAACATGCTTGCTGTCATTGATCAGGGTACTGATCAGAGTTGAGATGTCACATTACAAGTGCACACAAGGTCGATGAGACAACACTTGGAATGTTGTGTGTAGCTAAATGAAAGCTGTCATTGAGTTGGAAAGAGCATGGCGACAGTACCTGGGACTGGAAGCTTTCAGTCATAAGGAGAGACCGGGCTTTTCACTGGAGTGTGGGGGAGCAAAGTGTGATGCAACAGGTCTATAAAATAATGAGGAACATTGAAAAAGTGAATGGTCAGTCTTTCCTACAGTGTAAGAATCTAAATTTAGGGTGAGAAGAGAAAATTTGAAAAGGAATCTGTCAGACAACCTTTTCGTGTAGGGCAGTGAGATGGAACAAGCTGCCAGAGGAGGCTTTGGGAGTGGGTCAAGTTGCAGTGTTCGTACAGGAAAGGTTAAGTGGACAAATGGGACTTGCTGACTTGGTTGGCATGGATAAACTGGGCCAAAGGGGGTGTTCCATGCTGAATACCTTGAAGTACACGTCTTTACAGCTGCTGATTCATTTAGGATTCAAATTCTTTAAATCTGCCTTGTCTGAAGAGTCAATCAGACTTCCACAAGTAGTCAAACACTCCCTGCAAAGAAAAAAATATTTTCAGCAGATCTGAACTGAAGCAAAAGATGTCAGCTTAGTTTAGGAAATGGACTTTAAAGGCGGCTGGGTGCGGTTGATATGTATCACTTCTCAAGTGAGACTTTAATGCAATTGGAAATAATAAGCTGAAGAGAAATAAATGGTTATAACACATACCTCAAATGTCAACAAAAGAATCATTAAAAATGTTTAAACACAAGAAAGGCTTTGCCAACAAAGAATGCAGTTCTAAATGAAATGGGACAATCAGTTATAAAGTCAAATACCACATGGAACCTTAACAAATACTGAAAGATGTGTCCCATAATGGTCAGCATAGATGTAGAGAATTGGTCATGGAGGTCCACCACAGGAAAACAGGCCCATTGACCAGCTGGTCCATGTCAAGCAAGATACCACTCCTGGCATTTGGCCTATAACTTTCTAAATATTTCCAATCCATGTACCTGTCCAACTGTCTTAAAAGTTATTGTTCTTGCCTCAACCACTTCCTCTGGCAATCCATTCCACATAGATTAAATAAAACTTGCCCATCGGCCCCTGTGGCACACCACTAGTCATTGGCTTCTATTCTGTGAAACACCCTTCAACCACCAGCCTCTGACTCAATCTCCATGGATTCCTTGGGATTTAACCTTTCAGATCAGCCTACCACATGGGACCCTGTTGAAGGTCTTGCTAAGGTCCAAATAGACAACATTGATGTCCTACCCTCATATACCTTTTTGGCTACTTTTTCAACCAACTCAAGCCTGTGCACTCATCTACACCATGTGACCAATTAACATATTGACCCTTTCTCCGAATCTTCTGCTAAGCCTGAGAACTTGACTTTGAGAGAAGAGGAAGAACTTTGTGAGATGTACCTGATCATGCACTTGAGATAAAATTTACTGACCTGCCCCTGGAAAGGTTCTGGATTTCTGTAAAAGATTATCCTGCTATTCATAGGAAAGCAATGAACATTTTGCTGCAGTTTTCAACTTCTTGCATGTGTGAGCAAGCTTTTTCTTGTTTAACAAATATCAAAAGCAAGGACAGAAATCATCTCATTTCAGTTGAAGGTGAAATCTGTGTGTGCTTATCTCAAGTTCAACTCAGAATTGAGAAATGTATTATGTTTGTCTTATGAGTTTTTAAAATTTATAAAAGGGAGAGAAAGATTAATTTCAAGAAAGGTAAGCTAGGCTTAACTACAAGTTCTCCCCCCACCCCAAGAAAAGTTGGCTAAAAATTCATTCTCTACACAAAAGAGCATTGACAATTATGTTTGGATTATTATATCTACAACTTACTGGTTACACTAACTTACCAGGAGCTGTAGGTATAATAATTTTTATGCTGGGGTTCCCTGGGACCTGAAGTTTCGGGTCCAGCTTGCCTTCAGGGTGCTGGATTTTTGTGGCTCTGGAGGGTCAAATCAAGGCTGGTCCCCCTGACTGAGGAGTCACAGGAGAACACAGAAAATCAGGAGCAGCCGTAGGCTTTGTGTCCAGAGACCTGAGCTCTCTGGGCACAGAGCTCAGAAAAAGCAATGCAACAGACTTTTAACATCATAAATCAGCAAGTTGTTCCTGCTGTGAGATGGAGACATATCTTTTTCCCTTATTAGGGCGAGAGAGAGCCTGTGGTATGTGAACGTGTAGTCTTTGGGGTACTGCAAGTCTGTGTCTTTACTGATGCTTTGCTGCACGTTCGAGTGCTCGGTGAGGGGCACCGATGCACTTTTGCTGCTTGGGGGGGGGGGTGGTGTTGCCTTGCTGCTGCTTGTGTGTGGGAGGGGGAGCTGGGGGGGGGGCTTTGGGTTTCTAATGTTTAACTGTGATTCATTCTTTGGGCACTCTTGTTTTTGTGGATGCTTATGAAGAAAAAGAATTTCAGGATGTATATTGTTTAAATTTCTCTGACATTAAATTTGCCCATTGACCTATTGATTGACCTATTATTTCAAGGGTTTCTCTATGGCAAATAGGTTGAGAAAGGCTTGTGTTTTGAGTGATGCTGGTTTAAGGAGCAGTATTTATTGAATATCAAACGCCAAGCCGTTGTATCACCAGTAGCTTTAGTTTGATGGTTCTAGTTAATGGACCCCATTGGCCTAGCATTTATTGTTTTCCCTTCATTTCTGCACAGTTCCCATTAAAAGTCAGTGAACTGTTGAACCACTTCAGTGTGTCTCTCTCCGCACTTGGACCATAACACACACCCTGTCCACCACTCAGCTGAAGAAAATGGACCCAGCTGAGAGAAAGCAGCTGATCTTGGCCCTGACATTCATTGGCCAGATAGGAGAGAAGTTAGTCAGTTGAAGCTGCTTTGGGAGAGGTGACTGGCAGTGCAACAGATACTCTCGGAACGACAAGGCCAGTCCGGACCGAAGCTTGTGCAGGAGAAACTGAAATCAGTAGAAGCTGGGGGAGATATGACCTGTACAAAAGGGACAGGTTGCACCTGAACCTGAGGGAACCAATATTCTCATGGGCAGGTTTGTTAGAGTATTTGGGGAGGGTTTAAACTAATTCAGTAGTGGGATGGGAACAGGAGTGAAGGGACTCAGGATAGGATAGATGGTAAAAAAAAAAGCAAAGAGATCGTGCAGTTAGACTGTCAGGAAAGGCAGGCAGATAATAGGACAAAATTGCAGCCAGCAGGGTAAGTATCAGTGGATTAGGGATACAAAAATCAAAAAGGGTAGCAAATGCAGTACTCAAAGTGTACATCTCAGTGCACAGAGTGTAAGAAATAAGGCAGATGATCTTGTTGCACTTTTATAGATTGTCAGGTATGATGTTGTGGCCATCACTGAATCAGGGCTAAAGGATGGTTGTAGTTGGGAGCTGAATGTCCAAGGTTACACATTGTATCAGAGGAATAGGAAGGCAGGCAGAGGGGTGGTTTGCCTCTGCTGGTAAAGAATGGCATCAAGTCATTAGGAAGATGTGACATGGGATTGGAAGATGTTGAATCCTGTGGGTTGAGTTCAGAAACTGCAAGGGTAAAAGGACCCTGAAGGCAGTTATATACAGGCTTCCAAACAGTAGCCAGAATACAATGGGAAATAGAAAAGGTGTCAAAAGGGCAATGTTAATGATAGTCATGGGAGATTTTAACATGCAGGTAGATTGGGAAAACCAGGTTGGTAATGAATCTCGAGTGAATTTGTTGAATGCCTGTAAGATGGCTTTTTAGAGCAGCTTGTCATTGAGCCTACTAAGGGAAAAGCTATACTGGATTGGATGTTATGTAATGAACCAGAGGTGATTAGGGAGCTTAAGGTAATGAAACGCTTAGGAGGCAGTGATCACCATATGACCAAGTTCAACTTGAAATATGATGGGGAGAAAGTAAACTCTGACATGACGTAACAGTATTTCAGTGGAGTCCTTGTGTGGAACACCCTAAGGGTTAACTTGCAGGTTAGAAACATAGAAAACTTACAGCACAATACAGGCCCTTCGGCCCACAATGCTGTGCCGAACATGTACTTACTTCAGAAATTACCAAGGGTTACCCAGAGCCCTCTATTTTTCTAAGCCCCATGTACCTGTCCAGGAACCTCTTAAAAGACACTATCATATCTGCCTCCACCACCATTGCCGGCAGCCCATTCCACGCACTCACCACTCTCCGCATAAAAACATACCCCTGATATCTCCTCTGTACCTACTTCCAAGCACCTTAAAACTGTGCCCTCTCATGTTAGCCATTTCAGCCCTGGGAAAAAGCCTCTGACTAGCCATACAGTCAATGCCTCTCATCATCTTGTACACCTCTATCAGGTCATCTCTCATCCTCCTCCACTCCAAGGAGAAAAGGCTTGAGTTCACTCAACCTATTCTCATAAGGCATGCTCCCTAATCCAGGCAACATTCTTGTAAATCTCCTCTGCAGCCTTCCTATATTTTCCACATCCTTCCTGAAGAGAGGTGACCAGAACTGAGCACAGTACTCTAAGTGGGGTCTGACCAGGGTCCTATATAGCTGTAACATTACCTCTCAGCTCTTGGACTCAAATCCCACAGCTGATGAATTCCAATGCACCGTACGCCTTCTTAACCAGAGTCAACCTGTGCAGCAGCTTGGACTCGGACCCCAAGATCCCTCTGATCCTCCACTCTGCCAAGAGTCTTACCATTAATACTGTATTCTGCCATCATATTTGACCTACCAAAATGAACTACCTCACACTTATCTGGGTTGAACTCCATCTGCCACTTCTCAGCCCAGTTTTGCATCCTATCGATGTCCTGCTGTAACCTCTGACAGCCCTCCACACTATCCATAACACCCCCAACCTTTGTGTCATCAGAAAACTTACTAACCCATCCCTCCACTTCCTCATCCAGATCATTTATAAAAATCACAAAGAGAAGGGGTCCCAGAACAGATCCCTGAGGCCCTCCACTGGTCACCAACCTCCATGCAGAATATGACTCATCTACGACCACTTTGCCTTCTGTGGGCAAGCCAGTTCTGGACCCAGAAAGCAAGGTCCCCTTGGATCCCATGCCTCCTTACTTTCTCAATAAGCCTTGCATGGGGTACCTTATCAAATGCCTTGCTGAAACCCATGTACACTACATCTACTGCTCTTCCTTCAATGTGTTTAGGCACATCCTCAAAAAATTCAGTCAGGCTCGTAAGGCACAACCTACCTTTGACAAAGCCATGTTGACTATTCCTAATCATATTATGCCTCTCCAAATGTTCATAAATCCTGCCTCTCAGGATCTTTTCCATCAACTTACCAACCACTGAATTAAGGTTGAGTTGGTGGTGAAGGCAGCAAATGCAATGTTAGAATTCATTTCAAGTAGTTTAGAATACAAGAACAGGGATGTGATGTTGAGGTTTTATAAAGCATTGGTGAAGCCTCACCTTGAGTATTGATAAGAGTTTTGGGCTCCTTATCTAAGAAAAGATGTGCTGGCATTGGCGAAGGTTCAGAGGAGGCTCACAAGAATGACTCTGGGTATGAAAGGGTTATCATATGAGAACCCTTTCACGGCTCTGGGTCTGTACTCGCTGGAATTTAGAAGGACGAAAGGGGATCTCATTGAACTCTTTCAAATGTTGAAACACCCAGACAGTAGATGTGGAAAGGACGTTTCCCATGGTCGGGGAGTCTAGGACAAGGGGGCACAGCCTCAGGATAGAGGGGCATCCATTTAAAAGAGATTTCTTTAACCAGAGGGTGGTGAATTTGTGGAATTTATTACCACAGGCAGCTGTGGAGGCCAGGTCATTCAGTGTATTTAAGGCAGAACTGATAGGTTCTTGATTGGCCAGGGCATCAAAGGTTACAGGTAGAAGGCCAGGGAGTGGGGCTGAGGAGGGGAAAAAAGGATCAGCTAGATTGAATGATGGAGCAGACTTGATGGGACAAATGGCCTAATTTTGCTCCCATGTCTAATGGTCTTATGTCAAGCCAGAAAAGTGCAAGTTCCACAAAGAACAGGTGTTGTTCTTGGTCGATATACCCAGCCCTTCCTGTGTTCAAATGGACTCATGTAATGTTCAGGCAGTCACAGAGTGGCCCAGACCACCTACGGTCAAACAGGTGCTTCATGGGGTTTGTGAACTTTTATCGCCGCTTCATCCAAAGCTTCATTTCTGTCATAGCACCCATAAATGCACTCGCCAAGATGACCTCTGCGGGATTCCATTGGACGGGTGAAGCAGACCAAGCGTTCTCGGAATTAAAGCGACGCTTCATCATTGCCCCAGTGCTGCCCCACTCGGATCCAGCCTGGTTATTCATCGTTGAGGTGGATGCACCCAGAGCTGGCATTAGACTGTCTTTCTTCTACAGACAGCCTGCTGCACAATGTCTTTCTTTCTCTTTGCTTGATGCCAAGGAGGCATCAATGCTATGCCTCAATGCAACTACAATGTTAGGAACTGAGATCTCTGGCTGTCAAGGAGGCCTCGAAGGGCCAGCGACACCGGCTGAAGTGGACAGAGCATCCTTTTTTGGTTTGGACAGATCACAAGAATCTCTCCTACATTCAGTACATCAAGAGACTCAACTCCTGTGAAGCCATTGGGCTCCCTTCTTCACCTGGTTTAATTTCAACCTCAACTATTGTCCCAGCAGTAAGGATACCAAGGCCGATGCTCTGTCCCAGCAGTTCGACATGTCCGAGGACAATGCCAATCCAAAGCCCATCCTTCCTCACTTGTGCACTGCTGCTCCAGTAATTTGGGGGTTAGAGGCAGTCTCCCTCCTCTGACCTTCCCTGACCAGGAGTCCCTGCTGCTGAACAGCTGTTCCAACACTACAAGTGTATGTGGAGATGGGCAGGACTTCTCTGCTGCATGCTCAGAAATAACATGCCTGGGAGGCTGATCAGCTCTGCCAGCAGGTGAGGCCTCTCATGCCAGGGGAGAAAGTCTGGCTGGCATATGAAGATCTTCCCTTGAAAGTCAAGAGCCGCAATTTGGCTCCACGCTACATGGAGTCCATTCATAGTGGAAGAGGCTATCAACAAGTATGATACAGACTGTGCCTTCCATGTTCAATGAAGATCCACCCAGAGTTCCATGTTCCAGTTCAAGCCAGTGAATACCTCGGCCCTGACTCCAGACACACTCTCTCCACCTCTTCCCTGCTTGCTGAATTGTTCCCTGGTCTATTCTGTGCAGCACCTCCTGGCATCTCACTGGCCACGGGCCAGGGTCCAGCACCTCATGGATTGGGAGGAGTAAGAAACATCACTGTGTTCCGGTCCATGCATTCTGGACAAGTCTCTCATGCAGGACTTCCAGCAGGCTCAGGTCTCTGGTGTCTGGTGTCTTGTGAGCTGCGCCTGGGGAGGGGCGGGCAGGGTCCTGTCACAACTGTGGACTCTGCCGTAGGGTCTGCATGCTCTAGCAGGTGGGCTCAGCAATCACCCTCGTGAGTATGCACGTTCCAGCCAATTGGTGTTCCATTGTGGTGATATTGAACTCCCTCTCGTTCCAGTCTTGTCAAGACTTGACCAAAAACAGAACATCATCTGAGCTCCCTGTTTACCGTTGTCCTGGTTCTGGGAAAGAAGACTACCAAGACTGATGCTGTTAAGGAGCGGTAACTATTTAGTATCAGGCTCTTGAACAAAAGAGGATAACTACACTTATCTTAAAATGTTTCCACAACCAGTGATCTCACTTTAAGAGCTCTACCTTGTTTTTTCGTGCTCTCATTATTTATTGCTATTTATTTATATTTGCATTTGCACAGTTTGTTTTCTGCACTCTGGTTGATCTTTCATTGATCCTGTTACAGTTACTATTCTATAGATTTACTGAGTATGCCTGCAAAAAAAAATTACATGTATGTCACCACATACAATTTTGAGATATGATAAATTTTACTTTGAACTTTGATGAACCTACTACGGTCGTGCTGCTGTATTGACGTTGGCTTTCATTGGACGGTTCCAGTTACTGACACTGGTGGTGTCACATATTACACATCTATGTAATCTGATATACACATACATTAATCATATGTAATCTGATAATAAATTTTACTTTGAACTTTGATGAATCTACTACTGTCGAGCTGCTGTATCGGCGTTAGCTTTCGTTGCACGGTTCCAGTTACTGACACTGTTGGCCTAGTGTTTGTGGCTTTTCCTTTACTTCTACACACTTCCGTCTCTCCCTCTCTCCCCCCGCACTTGGG
The DNA here is from genome assembly GCF_963921235.1 of Mobula hypostoma. NCBI lineage: Eukaryota > Metazoa > Chordata > Chondrichthyes > Myliobatiformes > Myliobatidae > Mobula > Mobula hypostoma. The sequence continues at coordinate 475,579 of NC_086124.1, forward strand.
CCATATCCACAAACCCTGTCACCTGGAGCTTTGGTGATTTGTATAATTCAGTTCTGATATGCAAATTCAGCTGATGTTTGAGAATCTAATTTTACTTCCAGGAAAACCAGAAGAGAATTTACTGGTTCTTGGATTTTGTACAGGTGACAGTGATGTTGGGTACCTTAATTTTCCTGTTTTCCCTCCCTTTTGTCGACATAACCGATGCACAGCTGATTTTTAACTTTGTCTACACTGAATGTGAAAAAGAATTGTTCAGAAGTTTCACTTTTCAGTCTTAATATTTCTGACAAGAGGAAAACACTGCAACTGTTTTATTCTTGATGATTTACACCAGTTGCTGTAATTGTCTGTATTCTTCTAAAGTATCATGTAGAACATTTCAATCTGATGGCAAAGACTTTCTGAAACCTTTAAGTAGGCATTATTTTGACATTGATGCAACTTGCAACCCCCGTTCTGTTACAGACTCAGACTTACCTGTACACAGCCAATTCCTCCAACAGGCTCTCCTTCATAATCCTCATATTATCATTCTTTTTCTTCTGTATAATAAGCTCTGTTTTCAGGATGCTGACTTTGGCTTCTAACTCCCTTATCTGTGTCTGATACATTGAGAAATGTTCATTGAGAAATATTTGGAAATTTGTTTTCACAATAATACTGTAGAAATGGAGTCATTTAGCATTTTGCAGAAATGCTGCGATTTCAGAAAATTCCTCAAATGAATTAACTAAGTGACTTGCATGATATTGAAACTTCAACAAACAACCCGGGTGGCCTCACGTTAGCTTGGCGGTGGGTACCAGGGAAGGGAGGTGTATGTAATGTGTTAAAGGCTGAGGTGATGAGAGCAAGTGGGAACAATAATATTTAGAGAAACTTGTACTGTTCAGAGGAAACTTGGCTCCTGTACTGGGCAACACACACAAAATGTTAGACCATAAGACAAAGGAGCAGAAGTCAGCCATTTGGCCCATCGAGTCTGCTCCGCTATTTTATCATGATCTGATCCATTCTCCCATTTAGTCCCACTCCCCCACCTTCTCACCATAACTTTTGATGCCCTGGCCACTCAGATACATATCAATCGCTACCTTAAATACACCCAATGACTTGGCCTCCACTGCTGCCCGTGGCAACAAATTCCATTGATTCACCACCCTCTGACTAAAAAAATTTCTTTGCATTTCTGTTCTGGATGGGCGCCCTTCAATCCTTAAGTCATGCCCTCTCATACTAGACTCCCCCATCATGGGAAACAACTTTGCCACATCCACATCAAAATGTTGGAGGAACTCAGCAGGCCAGGCAGCATCTATAGTAAACAGTCGATGTTTCAGGCTGAGATCCTTCATCAGCACTAGAAGTTAAGAGAAGTCCGGGTAAGAAGCTGGGGGAAGGAGAGGAAGTAAAGGTGGTAGGTAAAAGGTAAAACCAGGAGAGAGGGAGAGGGTGAGGTAAAGAGCTGGGAAGATGATTGGTGAAAGAGATTAAAGGCTGGAGAAGAGGGGGGTGGAATCTGATAGGAGAGGACAGAAGGCCATGGAAGGGAAGGGGGAGGAGAACCTGGGGAGGTAATGGGCAGGTAAGGAGATAAGGTGAGAGAGGGATCAGGAATGGGGAATGGTGAAGGCATTTACTGGAAGTTCAATGTTCATTTCATCAGGTTGGAGGCTACCCAGATGGAATACAAGGTGTTACTCCTCCAACCTGAGTGTGGCCTCATCACAGTGGGATGAGAACAGGAAATAGAATTGAAATGGGTGGCTACAGAGAGATCTCACTTTTTCTGGCAGATGAAGCAGAGAAGAGGTCTCCCAATCTATGCCTGGTCTTGCTGATGTATGAGGTCGTCACACTGGGAGCTCCAGATACAGTAGATGATCCCAACAAACTCAGATGAAGTGTCGCCTCACCTGGAAGATCTGTTTGGAACCCTGAATGGTGGTGAGGGAGGAGGTGTAAGTGCAGGTATAGCACTGGTTCTGCTTGCAAGGATAAGTGCCAGGAGGGAGATCAGTGGAGAGGGATGAATGGACAAGGGAGTTGCATAGGGTGTGATCCCCGTGGAAAGCAGAGAGTTCGGGGTGGGAGGGAAAGATGTGCTAACCCTAACCCTTTGAAGATGGCAGAAGTTACGGAGAATTACGTGTTGGATGTGGAGGCTGGCGAAATGGTAGGTGAGAACAGGAGGAACCTTATCCCTGGTATGGTAGCAGGAGCAAGGGGTGAGGGCAGACCTATGCAAAATGGGAGAGATGCAGGTGAGGACAGCATTGATGGTGGCACTGAGAACAAATGAAGGCTCTGGAGTCACTAGACATACATACGTTGGTCCGAAGCAATAAACAGGTTCTGGAGGAACTCAGCAGATCAAGCAGCATCCATGGGTGGAGGGTGAGGAGGAAGAATTATTGTCGACACCAGGTTATCATATGAGGAATGTTTAATGACTCTGGGTCTGTACTTGTTGGAATTCAGAAGGATGACAAGGGATCTCATTGAAACCTTTCGAATATTGAATGGTCTAGACAGTAGATGTGGAAAGGATGTTCCCCATGGTGGGGGAGTCTAGGACGAGAGGGCACAGCCTCAGGATAGAGGGGCACCCTTTTGAAACAGATGCTGAGAAATTTCTTTAGCCAAAGGGTGGTGAATTTGTGGAATTTGTTGCTACATGCAGCTGTGGAGGCCAGGTCGTTGGGTGTATTTAAGGCAGAGATTGATAGGTTCTTGATTGGACATGGCATCAAAGGTTACGGGAGAAGGCCGGGAACTGGGGTTGAGGAGAAAAAAATGGATCAGCCATGATTGAATGGCAGAGCAGACTCGATGGGCCAGATGGCCTAATTCTGCTCCTATGTCTTACAGTCTTATAAAGGACTATGCCTAAAAATGAGAGGAATACTGGTTATTGCAGCAGTACAAAGTTGTAAAGTTAAGAAATACATCCCTTTGGAAGAAATATACTTCATTGCAAGATAAAAATGACCACTTCTGGAATAACCAGCAGTTCCTTTCTCTCAAAGCTGCTCAACCCAGAGTTATATTGTGACATTTATCTACTTTTGATTTCCTTCAGCAGATTGCTTGTTGCTCCAGATTTCAGTATCTGCCACCTCCTGTGTCTCCACCTGCAGAGTGCTGTGTCAGTCTGAAAATTTCACAGGCCTTCCTCGCCCATTTTCATTACTGAGGATGGACTGAATAGTCACAAGAGAAGTACAGTCAGAAATAGAACCTTCACCAGCACTAATGTCTATGAAAAAGGGTACCTCCCTGTACCAGCACCAGTTAGGTAACTGACCCCATCCTGCACTTTCACATACTTGTCCAAAATGCAAGACCATAAAACCATAAGACATAGGAGCAGAATTTAGCCATTCAGCCCATTGAGTCTCCACCATCCCATCATGGCTGATCCCGGATCCCATCAACCCCGTACATCTGCCCTCTCGCCATATCCTTTGATGCTCTGGTTCTTAAATGTTGAGAGAGCATCAGCTTAAACCAGGGGTTCCCAACCTGAGATCCACAGAACCCTTGCTTAATGGCATAATACATTCATGGCATAAAAAAGTTGGGAATCCTTGGCTTAAACCATCCTCTCAGCTGGTGTGATCCACTGTGGAGGCTGTCAATGAGTGTATTTAAGGCAGAGATTGATAGATTCTTGACTGATGAGGGGGTTAAAGGTTATGGGAAGAAGACAGGAAAATGGGGTTGAAGCAATAATTGAATGGCAAAGCAGATTGATGGGCTGAATGGCCTAATTCTGCTCCTATACTTTATGGTCTTTTGGCCTCATTACAAGCGCCCCCACGTGAAATGTATTTTTCATTGAATCTTCTCTAAACCTACTATTCTTTCATTCAAATCTTTGTCTGCTGGTCTTGGATACCTTTGTCCCAGTGAAATGTTTCTGTTAAAGGTGGCCCATCAAATTTTCAGATGACATGAGGAATTCTGATGAAGAGACAATGTTACCTTCTTTATGCCTCTTCCCACAGTCCATCAGGCCACCCCTCAGCTTCCTCTACTTCTCCAGTATCTCCATGCAAGTTAAGCACTCTATCCCAGGAATCATCCTTGTGAATCTGCTCTGACATTATGAAGTTGGAGTGGATCAGAAATCCCAGTAATCCCTGCGACTGTAATGCTTTCAACTCTTTGCCCAATCCCCTAAATTCCTTTTTCAAAACCTCATCTTACCCCACGTCAATTGTACACATCACGATCTCTGGCTGTTCACCCTCCCATTTCAGAATGTCCTGTATATGCTCTAACGTGTCCTCGTCCCTGGCACCAAGGGAGGGAACACACCATTCATTTTTAAGAGGTACTTTTAATGCCAAGCTATCTTTCCACATTAGTCTCCATCACTTCATGTGACCTCTTTGGATTATATCTGCTATCTCCTGCCAGTTTCAATCTATAACAACGCTTGGCATTGCCGAATTTTGTTTCATCTGTGAACTCCATAAAGTTGTTCCTGCACTGGGTGTAGGAGACTGAGAGGGACCTTATAGAGGTGTATAACATCATCTGACAGGGTGAATACTTTCAGCCCTTTTCCCAGGGTTGGGGAATTAAAAACTAGGCAGAGCAGATTTCAGGTGAGAGGTAGCTGCTTCATGCAGCAAGTGCTCTGTATACGAAACTAGTTGCCAGAGGTATTGCTTCAGCAGGTACAACTACAACATTTTAAAATTACATGGATAGGGAAAAAAAATCCTGAAGGGTCTCGGCCTGAAACATTGGCTGTTTATTCACTTCCACAGCTGCTGCCTGACCTGCTGAGTTCCTCCAGCATTTTGTGTGTATTGCTTCGGATAGGAAACGTTGAGGTCAATGTTTTTTAACCATTTTTATATCATGGGCCCCTTTCGTAGTCTGATGAAGCCTGTGGACTGCTTCTCAGAATGATGTATTTAAATATAGACAGTAAAATACATAGATTACAGAAGAAACAGTTATCAAATATAAAATCAAATTGTGATATAGTAACAGATGTGCTTTATTAACATTAAATAACAAGACTATACATTTAACAACTGCAATGTGATATGAAAATATCTGCATTTCTGTTGGCGACGAAGTCACAGGTACTGCTAATACTGCTGTGGTTTGTCGCCTACATTCATCATTGAAGGAAATGCTAAATTCCAGTTTGAGGTTAATGAAAATAAAGATGTAAATTTTTCCCAGCCAAGTTCACAGACCCCAGAATCTATCCATGGACCCCAGGTCTGTAGACCCCAGATTAAGAACCCCTGGTTTAGAGGGATGTGGGATAAAGGGACAAACTTTGATGGGAATCTTGGCTGGCATGGCTAGTTGGGCTGAATGGCCTGTTCCCATGCAGTATGACTATGAATTCCTCTCAAATCCTAATGTGCTCTGAGGAGATTTTGAAACTAATAGAAACCTCTCTCCTTAAACCTATACATTTAGTTTTGATTTTGAAGTGAGAAAACTAAATTTAAATTGATCAGAATGTGTGAGATTTCTCCCATTACCCCATTGTAAAAAATTACCTGTCTCTTTACCTGATAAAGTGCAATGTCCTGGCCCCTCTTCTCATGTGTTGCCTGGAGCTGTCGCTGGAGGAATTGCTTCTGGGTGCTCAGTTTTGCCCCCTGATCCAGCACCACCTGCAGTTGCCGCCTGAGGCCTTTGACCTCCTGCTGTGTGTGACGTAGGGACTCAGTCCTGCTTTGATCCCATTTCATCAGATTTTCCAGTTTGGGTTCATAATATTTCTGCAGCCACCGTCTTTGCTCAGCTAAAATGTTCTGGAATTCATCTGTTTGCTGGCCCTTTGATCTGGACACAATATTGATAGTGTTTCGGATGTTTTCAAGTTTGTGGATTACTTGGTTTATTTCTTCTTGCTGGTGATCTTTAAGCACAGCCAGTTCATCGGAGAGGAGCTGTGCCTCGGATTCTAAAGCTTCTTGTTCTAATGCCATCTGGGGAAGGCTTCGATTACTGGTGCTCACTGCATGTTTGTAGGTCATTTGAGTTTTTATAATTTCAAACAGTTTCCTTTTAGTAGATTTGATCTCCTCCTTGTAGTTTTCACATTCAATCTCTGCCTCCGATTTACCCTGGAAAAGCACCAGCAGCTTTGCCCGCAAGTCGCAAACCTCTTGGATCATTGGTTCTTTCACAAAGATTAATTCTCTAATAAGATTCTCCCTTTCTTCTAAGAGTTCCTCCAAGGAGTCAATGCATCTTTGAAAGTGTCTCCCTACTGCTTGCAGGGTATCAGCAGCTTGAACAATGTTCACGGGTGACTCATCAGAAAACTCGTCCTTTGTATCCTACAGTCATCACAACACAAAATAAGGAACTTAAGATGCATTCATTTGATCATAAGATTCCCCTAGCAAGTGGAACAAGCTGCCAGAGGAAGTGGTTGAGGCAGGTACAATCGTATTATTGAAGAGGCACTAAGATAGTTGCATGGAGAGGAGGGGCTTGGGGGGACATGGGCCAAAAGCAGGGAATTGGGATTAGCTGGTGGGTATAGTGGTCAGCATATACTGGCTGGGCCAAAGAACCTGCGTCTGTGTTGTATTGCTCTGTGACTCTGTAACTCTACTTATTCTTCCTAATCAGTCTTATGTATTTGTCATTATTCTTACAAAACTCTGGGTACCATGATGAATGATTCTTGTGTCATTGCAGTGTTTGTGAAAATGAGGCCCTTCATTCTCTATGGACAACCAGTAAACTGACGGTTTTACTGATGTTCATCTTTGCAGGGACACAGATCATTTTCCCGTTGTAAATAAACCCTGGTGGCACAGGCAAGGTGGTTAGGAAGGCAGCATCTTGTCTTCATCAGCCTGGAAATGAATTGCAGGGTTGGGCACATCATTACACCGGTGAGATGAATTGCAGAGTTGGGCACATCGTTACACCGGTGAGATGAATTGCAGAGTTGGGCACATCGTTACACCGGTGAGATGAATTGCAGAGTTGGGCACATCATTACACAGGTGCACTATGTTGGTTAGAAACATTGACAGATACATTAACAATGTACAAGAGGCACATGGATGATAGAAAGTTGGTGGACTATGTAGGAGGGAAGGGTTAGATTGATCAGAGCTGACTACAATACTGTGCAAAATTCTTAAGCACATACTGCATATAGGTGAGGTGCCCAAGACATCTGCACAGTACTGTAGTAATTTTATGTATTACATTGTACCTCTGCCATACAAAAACAGATTTCATGACATATACGAGTGATGATAAACCTGATTCTGATATGGGTCTCTGTTATGGACTGAGTGGGAAGGGGACAGGCAGAGGGAAACCATGGTTGGGAAAAGGGGAAGGGAGAGGGGAGGGAACGAAAAGCACCAGAGAGACATTCTGTAATAAAACAATTGCTTGGAATCAAATGGCCTTGTCTGGCACCTCAGAGCTGGGGTGTCTGTACCCACACCAGCCCCTACCCCTCCTTCTCTGCCACCTGTGTCACACCCCTCCTGCGGTATTCCATCCTCACCATTCCCAACATCCTTTGCTCCCACCAGATTTACAAGATCACACTCGGCTCCACGTTGACAAGTACGGTACTGTACTAAAGTCCTGGCCACCCTAGCTACATACACAGTATGTGCCCAAGACTTTTACTTAGTACTGCATGTAGGAGGGAAGGGTTAGGTTGATCATAGAGTACCAATGTTTTTGGAAAGACATTGTGGGCTGAAGGGCCTGTACTATGCTTTGGCATTCTATACCACCATAAAACCATGGGAACATAATGTGAAGGAACAGTATCAGGCCATTCAGTCCATCACATCTGCTCCACCATTCCATCATGGCTGATTTATTATCCTTCTCAACCCTATTCTTCTGCCTTCTTCCTGTAACATTTGACACCCTGACTAATCAAGAACCTATCAACCTTTGCTTTAAATATATACAATGACTTGTCCTCCAGAGCCATCTGTGGCAATGAATTCCACAGATTTACCACCCTCTGGCTAAAGAAATTCCTCCTCATCTGTGTTCTAAATGCATGTCCCTCTATTTTGATGTTGTGTCTACTGGTCCTAGACTTCCCCACCACAGGAAGCATCTTCACATTCACTCTATCGAGGTCTTTCAATATTCAAAAGGTTTCAATGAGATCCTCCTCTTTCATCTAAACTCCAGCAAGTACAGGCCCAGAGCCATCAAACACTCCTCATACGTTAAACTTTTTATTCCCAGAATTATTCTCGTGAACCTCATTTGGACTCTCTCCCTATACCAGCACATCCATTTTTAGATACAAGACCAAACCTGCTCATAATACTCCGAGTAGGGTCTGATCAAGGTGCTTATAAAGCCTCAGCATTACAACCTTGATTTCCTATTCTAGTTCTCTCAAAATAAATGCTAAATTTGCAGAAGTTGCCCGAATGCTAAAATTGTCTTCTTTACTACTGACTTAATCTGCTAGATAATCTTTAAGGAATCCTGCACTAGGACTCCCAAATCTGTTTGCACCAGCACATACAAAATATTAGAGGAAAAAAAGTGCTAGGCAAACTCAAAGGTCTTAAGGTGGATAAGTCACCTGGACCAGATGGACTACGTCCCAGAGTCCTGAGAGAGGTTGCTGAAGAGATAACAGATGCATTGGTCATGATCTTTCAAGAATCACTTGATTCTGCATTGGTCCCGAAGGACTGGAAAATTGCAAATGTCACTCCGCTCTTTAAGAAGGGAAGAGGACAAACGGAAGGAAATTATAGGCCAGTTCGCCTAATCCCAGTGGCTGGGAAAGTGTTGGTGCCTATTAAGGTTGAGGTTTTGAGGTACTTAGAGACCAATACAAGTCAAAGACAACATGGTTTCTGTAAAGGGAAATCTTGCCTGACAAATCTGTTAGAGTTCTTTGAGGAAGTAACAAGTAGGGTGGACAAAGGAGAGACAGTGAATGTCATTTTCTTGGACTTTCAGTAGGGGTTGATAAAGTGCCACACATGAGGCTGCTTAACAAGATAAAATACTGTGGCATGACAGGAAAGATACTGGCATGGATAGAGGAGTGGCTGACAGGCAGGAGGCAGCAAGTGGGAATAAAAGGGGCCTTTTCTTGTTGGTTACCAGTGACTAGTGATGTTCCTCAGGGGTCAGTATTGGGACCACTGCTTTTCACATTGTTTATCAGTGATTTAGATAATGGAATTGAAGGCTTTGTGGCAAAGTTTGCAGATGATACGAAAATAGGTGGAGGGGTAGGTGGTGCTGAGGAAGCAATGTGATTGCAGAAGGACTTAGACAAATTGGAAGAATGGGCATAAAGGTGGCAGATGGAATACAGTGTTGGGAAATGTTTGATAATGCATTTTGGTAAAAGGAACAATAGTGCGGACTATTATCTAAATGGGGAGAAGGTTCAAACATCAGAGGTACAGAAGGACTTAGGAGTCCTCACGCAAAACTCCCAGAAGGTTCATTTACAGGTTGAGTCTGTGGTAAAGGCAGCAAATGCAATGTTGGCATTTATTTCAAGGGGAATAGAAAGTTAAAGCAAGGAGATAATTTTGATGCTTTATAAGACACTAGTCAGGCCACACTTGGAGTATTGTCAACAGCTTTAGGAACCATATCTCAAAAAGGATGTGTTGTCATTGGAGAGAGTCCAGAGGAGGTTCACGAGGATGATTCTGGGAAGGAAGAGATTAACATATGAGGAGCGTTTGGCAGCTTTGGTCCTGCACTCATTGGAAATGAGAAGAATTCAGGGGGGATCTTATTGAAACCTATTGAATGTTGAAAGTTCTAGATAGGGTGGATGTTTCCAATGGTGGGTGTATCCAGAACTAGAGAGCATAGCCTCAAAATTGAGGGATGACCGTTTAGAACAGAGGAGAGGAGGATTTTTCAGCCAGAGAGTAGTAAGTCTGTGGAATGCTCTGCTACAGACTGGTGGATGTCAAGTCTGTGGGTATACTTAAGGCAGAAGTTGATCATTTCCTGATCAGTCAGGCATCAAAGGATATAGCGAGAAGGCAGGTGTATGGGATTGAGTGGGATCAGCAATCAGCCATGATGGAATGGCAGAGCAGACTCGATGGGCCGAATGGCCTAATTCTGCTCCTACGTCTTATGAAACTGAGCAAGTCAGGGGGCATCTACGGAGAAGTTTGCAGCAACAACAGAAGTTTAATCCATCTACTTGGGAAGAGTAGAGCCATTTAATCCCTTTGCCACAAACTCCATCATCCCTTTCCCTTGCAATGGCCTGAAGATGAACCAGACAGTTGGTCATCTTGGATTTTTATCTGGTCCTGAGTGAGCTGCAGGCTGTCTGGCTCCACCTCCATCTCTGCTGAAACCACTTCCTCTTTGCTGGCTTATCATTCTAACAATGTCCTGCAAGGCTTTCTATCTTCTACATCACAACATAGGAATATCGCTTCCACTTATTTCAATCAGCTTACCATGTCTGCACCGAATATGGTGCTGGCTTAAACCAATCCCATTTGTCTGAATCCCTCCATACCCTGCCTGCCCACACCAGAATAAGGTTTATTCTCACTGACACACATCATGAAATCTGTTGTTTTGTGCAGCAGTTTATGTGATGCAATGGATTGTATGGGATGCCCAGGGAAGGGTAGTATGTAAAACCACAAGACAAAGGAGTAGAATTAGGCCATTTGGCCCATCAAGTCTGCTCCACCATTTCATCATGGCTAACCCATTTCTCTCAACCCCATTTTCCTGCCTTCTCCCCCATAACCTATCAGCCTTTGCCTTAAATGCACCTAGTAACCTGGTCTGCACAGCCACCCGCAGCAATGAATTCCACAAATTCACTACCTCTGGCTAAAGAGACACCTCCTCATCACTGTGCTAATCTGTCCCTCTATTCTGAGGCTGTGCCCTCAGTCCTAGACGTAGGATATGAAATCCTAGACATTGGAAACATCTTCTCCACATCCACTCTATTGCAGCCTTTCAATATTCGATAGGTTTCAATGAAATCCCCCCTCATTCTTCTGAATTCCAGTGAGTACAGCCCGAGCCTTCAATCACTGCTCACATAACTCTTTCGTTCCTGGAATCATTCTCGCAAACCTCCTCTGAACCCTCTCCAATGTCAATACATACGTTCTTAAATAAGGGGCCCAAATCAGTTCCCAATTCTCTGAGTGAGGCCTCACCAGTACCTTAAAACAGCTTCAACATTACAGCGGATCGAGACACAGGACTCTCGGGGAAAGGGAGAGGAGGTGGAATCCGCTTCTACATAAACAAAGGTTAGTGCATGGAGGTCACAATGTTAGGAAAATCATGCAGTCCACATCTAGAGAATTCTTATAAACTGTAGACTGTTTTATTCACCGCTGGAGTTGTCCTTATTTATTCTGGTCGGCATCTACATTTCCACCTCAGGCCTGCGTCAGGGAGGCACTACAACACCTGGCTGACCGGATAACTGAAGTGGAGAACAAACATCCAGACTCCTTGCTCATTGTTCTTGGTGATTAAGGAAACCTTAGCCACGAATTGCCAAAATTTAGACAACATAATAAGTGTCCGACCAGGGACACTAGCATACTAGACTACTGCTACGCGACAACAAAGGATGCATATCGCTCTGTTACATGGGCAGCCTTGGGACTCTGACCACTGCCTGGTTCACCTTCTCCCGACATGCAGGCAGAAACTAAGATCAGTTAAGCCTGTTGTCAGGACAGTCAGGAGATGGACCAACAAGTCAAAGCTGGAACTTCAGGCCTGTTTCGACTGCACGGATTGGAGTGTCTTTAAGGCTGCAGCTACAGATCTTCATGATCTGTCTGACATCGTGACCTCATACATCAGTTTTTGTGAAGACATGTGCATTCCAACAAAAACCTTCTGCATATCCAACAAGAAGCCCTGGTTCACAATCAGAACTCAGGCAGCTTCGTCGGGAGAAGGAGGAGGCGTCCAGAAGAGGGGACAGGATTCTGTACAAACGAGCCAGGAACACACTGACAAGGGAGATTAGGCAACGAAGAAGCGCTACATTGGAAAACTGCAAAACAGGTTTTCAGACAACAGCCCAGTGTCAGTGTGGAAGGGGCTCCAAGAGATCAACTACAAGAAACCATTCCCCCAGGCTGTGGAGAGCCATCAACTGGCTGACAATCTGTACAAGTTTTATTGTCGATTCGACACCTTCATTCCGCCCAGCCTAAACACAGACCTACCTGCAACCCCCATCATCCATCACCCTGACACCTCAGTATCTGCTTTCTCACCCCACTTTACAAAAACTGCTCCTCCTACCCCCCTTCACTTCAATCCTCTTGTACCTGCTCTCAGGATCTGTGAGAGGGAGGTGAGTCAGCTGTTCTGGAGGCAGAAGACCAGGAAAGCGCCAGGCCCAGACAGCGTGTCGCCCTCCTGCCTGAAGACCTGCGCTGATCAGCTGGCCCCCATCTACACACGGATCTTCAATAGATCACCGGAGCTGTGTGAAGTCCCTCATTGCTTCAAGCGCTCCATTATCATTCCAGTCCCTAAGAAACCCACTATCAAGGGACTAAGTGACTACAGGCCTGGTGCCTTGCCATCTGTGGTCATGAAGTCCTTTGAGAGACTAGTGCTGGCTCACCTGAAGGACATCACAGGCCCCCTGCTGGACCCCTGCAGTTTGCTTATCGGGCAAATAGGTCGGTGGATGATGCAGTCAACATAGGACTGCATTACATACTACAACACCTCAACAACCCAGGAACTTCAGCTCAGCATTCAACACCATCGTCCCAGAAATCCTCCACTCCAAACTCACCCAGCTCACTGTCTCCCCAGCCATCTGTCAGTGGATCACAAGCTTCCTGACTGACAGGGTGCAGCAAGTGAGGCTGGGGAGCATCATTTCTAGCACCTGGACAATCAGTACCGGTGCCCCCCAGAGATGTGTGCTCTCCCCACTGCTCTTCTCCCTTTAAACTAATGACTGCAGCTCACAGCATCCATCTGTTAAACTCCTGAAGTTTTCATACGACACAACTGTCATTGGCCTCATCTGAGACGGTGATGAGTCTGCATACACACGGGTGGTGGAACGGCTGGTCCTCTGGTGTGGTCAGAACAATCTGGAGCTAAATACGCTCAAGACTGTGGAGATGACAGTGGACTTCAGGAGGAGCCCCCCAATACTCCCCCCACTCACTATACTCAACAGTATTGTGTCTGCTGTGGAGACCTTCAGGCTTCTGGGTGTCACAATCTCCCAGGACCTGAAGTGGACACCCAACACGGACACTCTTATCAAAAAGGCTCAGCAGAGGTTGTATTTCCTACGTCAACTCAGGAAGTACAACCTGCCTCAGGAGCTGCTGATTCAATTCTATTCAGGAATAATCCAGTCTGTTCTCTGTTCGTCCATCACTGTCTGGTTTGGATCAGCTACCAAACAAGACAAGAATAGACTCCAAAGAACCGTCAGGGCTGCGGAAAGGATTATTGGTGTGAAGCTGCCCTCGATCCAGGACTTGTATGCATCTAGAGTCAGGAAGTGAGCAAGCAGCATCTTTGTAGACCCATCACACCCTGGACATCACCTGTTCCAACCCCTTCCTTCTGGTAGGCGCTTTAGATCACTATGCCAGGACAAATAGGTACAAGAACAGTTTCTTTCCGTATGCCATCAGTCTTATGAACACTTGAATTTTAGTCTATTATAAACCAAGTCCACCTGTACATACACAGGTATACCTCATTGTATATAGTCCACAATTATTTGCACTATTGTTGTTTGCTTTTTGATTCTGCACAGCAAGAGCTCAGGGAAACCAGCATCAAATTCCCTGTATGTGTCCACATACTTGGCGATAATAAAGGATTCTGATTCTTGCTTTTATATTCTAGTCCTCTTGAAATGAATGTTAACATTGCATCTACCTGCCTTCCTTACCACTGACTCAACCTGCAAAGTAATCTTCAGGGAACCCTGCATGGGGACCCCCAACTCATGTCCCTCAGATTTTTGAATTTTCTCCCTGTTTAGAAGATAGACTATGCCTTTATTCCTTTCTACCAAAGTGCATGACCATGCACTTCCCACACTGTATTCTCTCTGCCACTCCTCTGCCCACTCTCCTAATCTGTCCAAGTCCTCTGCAGTCTCTAATTCTTCAACACTACCTGCCCCTCCACCTATCTTTGTATAGTCTGCAAATGTGGCCACAAAACCATCAGTTTCATTATTCAAATCACCAACATTGTCAGTGTTGATGGCAGACCCAAATGTGAGACACAAAAACACAACATGAGGTAAACTAAATTGAGTTTATTGCTCATTGCAAGGAGGGCAAAGCAGAAGCAGGAAATAGCATCATGGACAAGGAACAGGCCCTGGACCAAGGCTGGGACACAGGGGCTGTGCTAAGGCTAAGGCTAAGACCAAGACTAGGAAAGTACAACCAGGTCAAGGAACCAAGAACTGGAAACCTGGAGGACTCCAAGCCAGAGACTGGACAGGCACCCAGAACCTGGGTATTGACTCAGGCTCAGACCCCAGATCCAGGTGAAGACCAAGATGTGGCTAGGCTATAGGCCAAGGCACATGGACAGGAACACAGACTTGGGCTTAGGGACAGGCCCCAGACTCCTCGATGCTGGGAACCTCCAGGGCCCCAGACTCCTCGATGCTGGGAACCTCCAGGGCTAGCCAGGACTCTTCTTATTCACTGGACAGACTCAGACACAGGACATAAAACACTGAGCCGGGAATCCTCGTTAGACATAGGACGGGCTCAGGACTCTATTTGACACAGGGTCAGGACCCCTTTTTAGACGCAGGACATTGATACGAAGACCACACAGTGACGGACAGTACTATAACTGGGCCCCAAGTACGCTCCAAGCAGCGGCGAGCTCTTGACTAACCCCGGCGGGTTAACTTTGACTGACCTGCTCTGGCAAGGGAAGGCGGCTTGCTGGAACTTGCTCCGGGAGGAGACCAGGCTTGCTCCGGCCAGCCGACATTGGCTCGCAAACTACCTTCAGTGACTTCGTTAACACTCTCACGCCGAACGGCTGAAAGCCGGAGACTATAAACTGCCGGTTCAGCCGAAAGTAAATTGCCTCCAATCAGCAAGCCCGAGGGACACGGAAAAACAGGGAACCAAAGAGAAACGGGGAGTCAACGGTCCGGATCGTAACACAAACAAAGGAAATTTAAAGGGAACCCGATCCGGACCATGACAGGCGTACAATGTAAAAATAATCGGTCCCAGCACAGAGCACCGTGGAACACCAGTAGTCAACAGCAGCCAATCTGAAAAGGATCTCTTTATTCCCAATCTTTGCATTCTGCAAATCAGTCAATGCGCTATCCATGCTAGTATCTTTCCTATAGCGCCATGGGCTCTTATCTTGTTAAGCAGCCTAATGTGTGGCACCTTGTCAAAGGCCTTCTGAAAATCCAAGAACACAACATCCACCAATTTTCTTTTGTTTATCCTTCTTGTTATTTCTTCAAAGAATGTCCAACAGATTTGTCAGGCAAGATTTTTCCTTAAAGAAACCATGCTGACTTCAGCGTATTTTGTCATGTGCTTCCAAGTACTCTGAAACCACATCTTTAACAATCAACTCCAAATCTTCTCAACCACTGAGGTCAGGCTAACTAGCCTATAATTTTGCTTCTTTTGCCTCCCTCCCTTCTTGAAGAGTGGAGTGACATTTGAAAATATCCGTTCCTCCGAAACTATGCCAGAAAGTATTGATTTCTGATCTCCTTGAGAGCGCTGAGGTGAAGTCTATTTAGTCCAGATGACTTATCTACCTTCAGACCTTTCAGTTTCTCAAGCACCTTCTCCCCAGTAATAGCATCCGCCCCTTGACACTCTCAAAACTTGCTGCATTCTACTAGTGTCTTCCACAGTGAAAACTGATGCAAAATACTTATTCAGTTCATCCATCATTTCCTTGTGTCCAGTTACTATCACTCCAAGTCATTTTCCATTGGTCTGATATCTACTCTTGCCTCTCTTTTACTCTTTATATATCTGAAAAAAAACTTTAGGTATTATTTTTGATGTTATTGGCTTGCTTACCTTCATATTTTATCTTTCATTTTTTAATACCTTCTGTTCATTTTTAAAAGCTTCCCAATCCTCTAACTGCCCAGTAATTTTGCACTATTATATACCCTCTCTTTTGCTTTTATGCTGGCTTTGACTTCCCTTGTCAGCCATGGTTGAGTCATCTTGCCTTTAGAATACATCCTTTTCTTTGGGAAGTATCTATCATGTGCCTTCCGAATTGGTCCAATAAACTCCAGCCATTGCTGCACTCCTGTCATTCGTGCTAGTATCCCCTTCCAATCAACTTTGGCCAGCATCTCTGTCATGCCTCTGTAATTCCCCTTACTCCACTGCAATACTGATGCATCTGACTTTAGCTTCACCCTCTTAAATTGCAGGGTGAATTCTATCACGTTATGATCACTGTTTCATAAGGGTTCCTTTACCTTAAGCTCCCTAATCATATCCAGTTCATTACACAACACCCAATCCAGAATCGCTAATACCCTAGGGGGCTCAACCACAAGTTGCTTCAAAGCCATCTTGGAGGCATTCCACAAATTATCTCTCTTGAGATCTAGTATCAACTTGATTTTCCCAATCTATTTGCATATTGAACTCTCCCAAAACTAATGTAACATTGCCTTTTTGACCTCTGGTTGTCACGGCCTGGTCCGTTGACTCCTCATTTCAGTTAATTTCCTTTTCTCTGTGTTCCACTGGGCTCCTGATCCTCATTCGAATGGGTCAGCATAAAAGCTCCAGCTTACATCTACTCAATGGTGGACCGTTACAAGAAGCCAGTCGGGCAATGCACATTCTGGGCTGTCAAGAAGTCTGGACCGTCACCTGAGCGAGTGCGGTAATGCACGTTCTGGGCCACCAAGAATTGTGGACTCTAAGCTGCCTTGGTGCGTGGGGCTGCATTGAGAATTCTGTCATTTTCGTGTCCTACTGAGAATGCTGGCTGTTTGCCGTTACTCCGAGTCAAGATGTGAATTCTGTCATTTTCCTGTCTGGCTGAGTGTTTCTGGCTGGTTGCTGCTGCTTCGAGTCAAGATGCTGGCTGTCTGTCATTGTTTGGTTTAGTCGTCTTGTTTCTGGCTGAGTGGGTCCGGCCGTTTGCCACTACTCTGAGTTGAGAATTCTGTCTCTTCGTTTCCAGCTAAGTGATTGCTGGCCGTTTGCTGCTTCATGAGTTACTCCGTGTCAAGATTCGAACTGTCTGTTGTTGTTTGGTTTAGTCGTCTTGTTTCCAGCTGAGTGGGTCCGGCCGTTTGCCACTGCTTCGAGTTGGATATTCTGTCTCTTCGTGTCCAAGTCCAAGTCCCAGTCCAGGTTCTGTGTCCAAGTCCAAGTCCAGGCTCTGTGTCCAAGTCCAAGTCTAAGTCCAGGATCTGTGTCCGAGCTCCTCCTGTTTGTTGTTCCGCATCCTCGTCCGTGTAAACATTTAATCTTCGCTCCCGGCTTTTCTGGTAACTATTAATAAACACACTTTGTTAATGCTACTTCCGTGTCTGTGTCCGGCTCTTGGGTCCGCTTTCCTACACTCCCTTGCAACACAGGTGAAGAGGCTTGTCATGTCCATTCTCAGGGGACTCACTCACCTTTGGTCCCCACCGGATACTCTGCTCTCACCGGTGGCTCCAAGTAGCTGTCTGCATGTAACAGTGGCCACGCCCCGGTACATCGCTTCGACAGCGGGCTAAACCTGGTAAGAGTAGCCGGAGGGCCTCATACCCCAGTGAATTAGAGACATACTTGTGAAGTCAGCTTGGGCGGATGAGACCTGCAGTGAAATCGAGTGACCATGAAGATGGTTCTGCAATGCTTTGAGGGCATCAACAGGCACAGACATCATGGTCATCCACTGCAAGCAAGGAAGACCCCAGTATGTGATGACACTGGACCAGGACTTTTAAGGTCGAGCGAATGGAACTGCCCCAGTACAACAACTTCTCTAACTTTAAAAACTCTCCCGCACAGGTTTCCCGTCATCGTTGGACATGACGTACAACCTATCATAGTACAATACATCAATCATTCAATAAATTACAATAAGAAATACATTTTAAAATAGAAAAAATAAGTCGTGCAAAAAGAGAGCAAAATTAGTGAGGTGGTGTTCATGGATTTATTGTCTGTTCAAACATCTGATGCATTAGGGTGCATTAGGGTGAGCGATACCCCAACCCTCTCTAAGTGCTATCGAATCTGCTCCCACCTCCTCTGCTGACATTTCCACGCTGGGAGAAAGACTCCGTTTTCCTAATGAAGATAAGAGTAAAATATGTCAAAGGATCTTCCCCATTTCATCCATCTTTACTTCCCATACTTTATAACAGCAACAAGATATCATTTTCACAGTCTGCACGATACTTCATCAGCAAATCCTATCCCATTTTCATTCTATTCTGCTTAAATATGTGAAGCAACAGATCCATTAAAGGAAATAAATATCAAACTCCAAGGCTTTTGTGGACGGGGAAGTCAGCTGGGAGCTGATTGGTTTTCAGTCACCTCACAGAAAGGATATGCGTTTGCATCACACAGCAGCTGCCTGGTGTTGATGTTAAACAGCACTCGTCCCTGCTTAACAACCACTATTCCCGTATTGAAAATAGCTGACATGAGTAATGAAATGGTTGCCAAAATCTAAGCTCAATGCCTAGGTGTTCATCAGGACAAAGGCTATATCTTACCATGTTCTGTAACAGCCCCGGTGGTGCTTCGTGAAAGATTCACAAACGAAAGAAATGTCTTGACCGTTGTTAAGAATAGCAACTAGGTTCATCTCAGAGGCAGATTGGTTTACAGCCTCAGCTGTCAATTGATACTCCACCGTATGGCACTCAAAATGAGCTCAACTCAACATAATTTCAGTACTAGAGCTGAAGTGTTTGGCCAACGAAATGGAGAATTAATATATTTATTTTTCTAAATATGTCCTCAATGAGTCATTAATTTTCATTAATTTACTATATTTGTAACAAACTACAGAAAATGTTTCTAGTTGTACAATTAATTTAAATGACCATTCACATTTTGTGCTTGAGGTGAACAGAGGACTGCTGCGGATCCCAGTTCAGCCTCTCCCTCTTCCGGCACATCTTCAAGCCGTCAGGATCTAAATCTGGTGCCATATCCAATAAACTGACATGCCATCTTTCACTGGAGCAGATTTGACCAAGGCCATCTTTATTTCTTATCTACTTCACTGATTTCTGAGTTGCGGCAGGGTAACAGATCCTTCTGGCCGTACAACCCTGTGCAGCACAGTGAGACCCATGTGAGCAGTTAACTTACCAACCGGGACCGTGGGAGGAAACCAGAGCACCCAGAGGAAACCCACACGGTCACGTATAAACTCCTTACATACAGTGGTAGGAATTAAACCCAGGCTGCTGTCCTGGTAAATGTCATTACACTGGTCTCTACGCTGCCGTGCGTGCCCAGGAATATTCTAATTAGTGTCCAGGTAGGTTCTATCCAGAGGGTGTGACTCAATTTTCACAGAGGAAGGGGCATAGAGATCTCACATGGGGGTTTCAGAGGCGGGACATGGGGGTCTCAGAGAAAAGGACACAGGGGTCTCAAAGAAAAGACACAGGGGTCTCAGATGAAAAGACACAGGGGTCTCAGAGGAAATGACACAGGGGTCTCAGAGAAAAGGACACAGGGGTCTCAGAGATGTGATACAGGGGTCTCAGAGATATGATACAGGGGTCTCAGAGATGGGACACAGGAGACTCAGAGAAAAGGACACAGGGGTCTCAGAGGAAAGGACACAGGGGTCTCAGAGAAAAGGACACAGGGCTCTCAGAGGAAAGGACACAGGGGTCTCAGAGGAAAGGACACAGGAGACTCAGAGATGGGATACAGGGGTGTCAGAGGTCGGACACAGGGGTCTCAGAGGAAAGGACGCGGGGGTCTCAGACATGGGATACAGGGTGACAGAGAGTGAGACACAGGGGTCTCAGTGAGTTTGTCATGTTCTGATTTTCACTCAGGAAAGGACATATGATTGCTCAACATGTACTCTGTCCGTTTTTGCTGTTGTGAATCCCAAGCATGGTCAACACATTGAGTCACTGTTGATAAGAAGCTCCAGCAAAGTGGGATAGATTTCTTTTTTAACAACAGTAATGATGATATGGGGAGTCTACAGTCAGAGAATTTATAAACATCTGGATTGGGTCCAGCAGCATCTGGGGTTTTTCCAAACTTAGCTCATTCAAAGCCGTGACCAGCAGCATGGAGACTGCTGTTTAAAGCAGGGGGTGTGAAGGCTGCAGGCACTTTGGCAGCATGAATTACAGGTAGTTTTCTCATGAGCAGTCACACAGGGTGACCGAGTCCTCTCTCCTCTTCCCTGCCCTGTTATAGTTGATCATTAGAAACTGCTGCTCTGTGAAAATGAGAAAAATCATACATGGAATGAGCTGCCAGCGGAAGTGGTGGACGTGGGTTTGATTTCTAAACTAGATGAAATATGAATGGGTACGTGGGTGGGAGGGATATGAAGACTATGGTCCAGGTGTAGTCAATGGGACTAGGTTCAGCATGGACTGGGTGGGCCTGTTTCAGGGCTCTAGTGTTCTACAACCATGATTCCAAGCCAATGTTGAAAAAGTCAAAGTCAAGATTATTGTCATTTGCACAGGTACAATGACAACCATATTTGCAGCAACATCACCAGCACAGTAACCTTATGGTCCTTGATAAACAGCATTATTCAAGGGTTTATTATTGTCACATGTACCGAGCTACAATGAACAACTTGCCATCCGTACGGATCAATTCATTTCAACAAGGGAAACCAGCAACAGAATGCAGTTACAGAGAGAGTGCAGAGCAGGCAGACAATAAGGAGCAAGACCAAAAGGATACCATTCCCTAGAATTATAATGGTGGGATAGAAGCTGTCCTTGAACTTGGTGGAAAATGCTTTCGGACTTTTGTATCTTCTGCCTGATGGGAGAGGGGAGAAGAGAGAACGTCCAGGTGGGTGGGGTCTTTGGTTATGCTGTTTGCTTTACCGAAGCAGTGAGAATTGTAGGCAGAGTCGGTGGAGGGGAGGCTGATCTCCGTGATGTGCTGAGCTGTGTCCACAGCTCTGCTTTGCAGTTGCTGTACCCAGCCGTGATGCATCCGTTTAGGATGCTCTCCATAGTGGAACTATGAAAGCTGTTGAGGGTCGACAGGAACATGTCGAATCTCTTTAGCCTCCTGAGAAAGTAGAGGCACTGGTGAGCATTGTTAGCAATGGAGTCAATGTTGTTAGTCCAGGACAGATTACTGGTGACAGTCATTCCAAAGCACTTACCCTCTCAACCTCAGTAATGTCAAATGTAAACAGGGGCATGCACACCAACATTGTTTTGACATTGAGGGCAAGGTTGTTGTCATGACACCATGCCAATAAGTATGTTGTTAGTCATCTCTAATGGATAAGAAGGTAGGTGATGTGGTTAGTGAGTTTCATGGTTGCCGCTCTGAGTAGAGCTGACACAGTCCACAACAAAGCAGCCTGCTTGATCGACACCCATCCACCACCCTGAACATTTATGACTTGACAAGGCTGGCTCTGGTGTGTACCGTTCACAAAATCCACTGCTGTAGCTTGGCCAGGCTACTCTAACAGAACCTCCCAAACTCCTAACATCTAACACTCTGAAGGACAAGAGCACAGCATCCTCCAAGATGTGTGCAAATGAAATGTGTCCCCTTTCTCTTCTGACTCAACCTTGCAGATGGCAGAAATGTCAGGAAGTGATTTGGAAATATATTGTCGTTCCTTCATGGTAAATGCATCTAAACTTTGAACTCATTGGAAACCAATTGTGAGAGACCCTACTCCACAAGGACTACTGTGGTTCATAAGACTATGAAATATAGGAGCAGAATTTGACCCATCGTGTCTGCTCCACCATTTCATTATTTCCCTCTCAGTCACAGAACATAGAACATAGAATAGTACAGCACAGTACAGGCTCTTCGGCCCACAATGTTGTGCCGACCCTCAAACCCTGCCTCCCATATAAGCCCCCACCTTAAATTCCTCCATATACCTGTCTAGTAGTCTCTTAAACTTCACTAGTATATCTGCCTCCACCACTGACTCAGGCAGTGCATTCCATGCACCAACCACTCTCTGAGTAAAAAACCTTCCTCTAATATCCCCCTTGAACTTCCCACCCCTTACCTTAAAGTCATGTCCTCTTGTATTGAGCAGTGGTGCCCTGGGGAAGAGGCGCTGGCTGTCCGCTCTATCTATTCCTCTTATCATCTTGTACACCTCTATCATGTCTCCTCTCATCCTCCCCCTCTCCAAAGAGTAAAGCCCTAGCTCCCTTAATCTCTGATCATAATGCATACTTCCTAAACCAGGCAGCATCCTGGTAAATCTCCTCTGTACCCTTTCCAATGCTTCCACATCCTTCCTATAGTGAGGTGACCAGAACTGGACACAGTACTCCAAGTGTGGCCTAACCAGAGTTTTATAGAGCTGCATCATTACATCGCGACTCTTAAACTCTATCCCTCGACTTAGGAAAGCTGACACCCCATAAGCTTTCTTAACTACCCTATCCACCTGTGAGGCAACTTCCAGGGATCTGTGGACATGTACCCCCAGATCCCTCTGCCCCTCCACACTACCAAGTATCCTGCCATTTACTTTGTACTCTGCCTTGGAGTTTGTCCTTCCAAAGTGTACCATCTCACATTTCTCCAGGTTGAACTCTATCTGTCACTTCTCAGCCCACTCTTGCATCCTATCAATGTCTCTCTGCAATCTTCAACAATCCTCTACACTATCTACAACACCACCAACCTTTGTGTCGTCTGCAAACTTGCCCACCCACCCTTCTACCCCCACATCCAGGTCATTAATAAAAATCACGAAAAGTAGAAGTCCCGGAACAGATCCTTGTGGGACACCACTAGTCACAATCCTCCAATCTGAATGTACTCCCTCCACCACCACCCTCTGCCTTCTGCAGACAAGCCAATTCTGAATCCACCTGCAAACTTCCCTGGATCCCATGCCTTCTGACTTTCTGAATAAGCCTACCCTGTGGAACCTTGTCAAATGCTTTACTAAAATCCATATAGATCACATCCACTGCACTACCCTCATCTATATGCCTGGTCACCTCCTCAAAGAACTCTATCAGGCTTGTTAGACATGATCTGCCCTTCACAAAGTCATGCTGACTGTCCCTGATCAGACCATGATTCTCTAAATACCTATAGATCCTATCTCTAAGAATCTTTTCCAACAGCTTTCCCACCACAGACGTAAGGCTCACTGGTCTATAATTACCCGGACTATCCCTACTACCTTTTTTGAACAAAGGGACAACATTCACCTCTCTCCAATCGTCTGGTACCATTCCCGTGGACAACGAGGACATAAAGATCCTAGCCAGAGGCTCAGCAATCTCTTCTTTCGCCTAGTGGAGCAGCCTGGGGAATATTCCGTCTGTCCTAATCTGTCTTAATGTATTTTAACAACTCCAACACCTCCTCTCCTTTAATATCAACATGCTCCAGAACATCAACCTCACTCATATTGTCCTCACCATCATCAAGTTCCCTCTCATTGGTGAATACCGAAGAGAAGTATTCATTGAGGACCTCGCTCAATTCCACAGCCTCCAGGCACATCTTCCCACCTTTATCTCTAATCGGTCCTACCTTCACTCCTGTCATCCTTTTTTCCTTCACATAATTGAAGAATGCTTTGGCGTTTTCCTTTACCCTACTCACCAAGGCCTTCTCATGCCCCCTTCTTGTTCTTCTCAGCCCCTCCTTAAGCTCCTTTCTTGCTACCCTATATTCCTCAATAGACCAATCTGATCCTTGCTTCCTAAACCTCATGTATGCTGCCTTCTTCCACCTGACTAGATTTTCTACCTCACTTGTCACCCATGGTTCCTTCACCCTACCATTCTTTATCTTCCTCACCGGGACAAATTTATCCCTTACATCCTGCAAGAGATCTCTAAACATCGACCACATGTCCATAGTACATTTCCCTGCAAAAACATCATCCCAATTCACACCTGCAAGTTTTAGCCTTATAGCCTCATAATTTGCCTTTCCCTAACTAAAAATTTTCCTGTCCTCTCTGATTCTATCCTTTTCCATGATAATGCTGAAGGCCAGGGAGCGGTGGTCACTGTCCCCCAGATGCTCACCCACTGAGAGATCTGTGACCTGACCCAGTTCATTACCTAGTACTAGATCTAGTATGGCATTCCCCCTGGCCGGCCTGTCCACATACTGTGACAGGAATCCATCCTGGACACACTTAACAAACTCTGCCCCATCTAAACCTTTGGAACTAATCAGGTGCCAATCAATATTAGGGAAGTTAAAGCCACCCATGATAACAACCCTGTTATTTTTGCACTTTTCCAAAATCTGCCTCCCAATCTGCTCCTGTGTATCTCTGCTGCTACCAGGGGGCCTATAGAATACCCCCAGTAGAGTAACTGCTCCCTTCCTGTTCCTGACTTCCACCCATATTGACTCAAAAGAGGATCCTGCTACATTACCCACCCTTTCTGTAGCTGTAATAGTATCCCTGACCAGTAATGCTAACCCTCCTCCCGTTTTTCCGCCCTCTCTATCCCTTTTAAAGCACTGAAGTCCAAGAATATTGAGAATCCATTCCTACCCTGGTGCCAGCCAAGTCTCTGTAATGGCCACTACATTATAATTCCATGTATGTATCCAAGCTCTCAGTTCATCACCTTTGTTCCTGATGCTTCTTGCATTGAGGTACACATACTTCAGCCCTTCTACCTTACTGTCTTTACACCGTTTATGCTGCTTCTCTTTCCTCAAAGCCTCTCTGTATGTTAGATCTGGCTTTACTCCATGCACTTCTTTCACTGCTCTATCGCTCAGGGTCCCATCCCCCTTGCAAATTAGTTTAAACCCTCCCGAACCATGCTAGCAAACTTACCTGCAAGGATATTGCTCCCCCTCAAGTTCAGGTGCAACCCATCCAATCTGTACAGGTCCCACCTTCCCCAGAAGAGATCCCAATGATCCAAAAATCTAAAACCCTGCTCCCTGCACCAACTCCTCAGCCACGCATTCAACTGCCATCTCCTCCAATTCTTACCATCATTGTCACGTAGCACTGGCAGCAATCCTGAGAATGGCACCCTTGAGGTCCTGTTCTTCAACCTTCTGCCTAGTTCCCGAAACTCAGGACCTCATCCCTCCTCCTGCCTATGTCGTTGGTCCCAACATGTATCACGACTTCTGGTTGCTTTCCCTCTCGTACCAAGATGTCATGCAACCGGTCAGAAACATCCCGGACCCTGGCACCCGGGAGGCAACAAACCATGCGGGTGTCCTTCTCATGTCCACAAAATCTCCTGTCTGCTCCCCTGACAATAGAGTCTCCAATGACGACAGCTCTCTTCTTCTCCATCCCATCCTTCTGCATCACAGGGTCAGACTCAGTGCCAGAGGCCCTGCCACCGTGGCTCACACCTGGTCGGTCGTCACCGCCAACAGTATCCAGGACGGTAAACTTATTATTCAGGGGAATGGCTACAGGGGTGCTTTGCACTGCCTGTCTGCTCACCTTCGCTTTCCCCCCTCTGACTGTCACCCAATGACCTGCTTCCGACAGCCTAGGTGTGACTACCTCCCTGTAGCTCTCATCTATGACTGCCTCATTCTCCCTTATGAGTGGAAGATCATCCAGCTGCTGCTCCAGATTCCTTACATGGTCTTCCAGATCGCCCAGTTGTATGCACTTCTGGTATATGTGACTCTGCGGGAGAGAGGAGTTCCCCCAAGACTGCCACATCTCACATGAGAGGCACATCACCGTCTTAGGAGACATTGTAAAAACTAAATGCGAGCTAGCTTGTCCTCCGCCTCTTCTTGTCGAAGCCTCTCGAGTCAAAGCCTCAAAGCTCCACTCCTTCACTGGCCCACTCACTCATTGGCCGCTTTCCGCTTTCAGTCCCAATCTCCTGCCTCCCCCCACCCCCATAACCCTTCATGCCCTGACCAATCAAGAATCTATCAACCTCTGCCTTAAATATACATAAAGGCTTGGCCTCCATAGCAGCCTGTGGCAATGAATTTCATAGATTCACCGCTCTCTGACTGAAGAAATTCCTCCTCATCTGCATTCTAAAAGGACACCCCTCTGTCTTGAAGCTGTGTTCTCTGGTCTTAGACATGCCCTTCACAGGAAATATCCTTTCCACATCCACTCTATCTAGGCCGTTCAACATTTGATAGATTTCAATTAGGTCACACCTCATTCTTCTAAATTCCAGTGGTTACAGGCCCAGAGCCATCAAATGCTCTTCGGATGACAAGCTGTTTAATCTTGGGATCATTTTTGTGAATCTCCTTTGAACCCTTTCCAGTTTCAGCACACCTTTTCTAAGATAAGGGGTCCATACCTGCTTACAATACTCCAAGTGAAACCTCACCATGCTTTATAAAACTTCAACATTATATCCTTGCTTTTATGTTCTAGTCCTCTTGAAATCAATGTTAACATTGCATTTGCCTTCCTCACTAGCTACTCAACCTGCAAAATAACCTTCAGGGAATCCTGCACAAGCACTCCCAAATCCCTTTGCACTTCAGATTTTTGTATTTTTTCTCCATTTAGAAAAGAGTCAACCCTTTCATTTCTGCTACCAATGTGCATGACCATACTCTTCCCAACACAGTATTCCATCTGCAACTTCTTTGCCTATTCTCCTAATCTGTCTAAACTTTCTGTAGTCACTTTACCTCCTCAAAACTACCTTGTCCCTCCACCTATCTTCATATCATCTGCAAACTTCGCTATAAAGCCATTAATTTCATCTTCCAAATCATTAACATATAACTTAAAAAGAATCGGTCCCAACACAGACCCAGTGGAACATCACTAGTCACTGGCAGCCAACCAGAAAAGGCTCCCTTCATTCCCACTCTTTGCCTCCTGCCAATCAATCACTGCTTTATCAATGCTAGAACCTTTCCTGTAATTCTAGGGGCTCATGGCTTGTTAAGTAGCCTCATGTGTATCACCTTGTCAAAGGCCTTCTGAAAATCTAAGTACACATTGGCTGATTCTCCTTTGTCTATCCTGCTTGTTATTTCTTCAAAGAATTCAAATAGATTAGTCAGGCAAGATTTTCTACAGCCCATTTTATCATGTGTCTCCAAGTACAGTACTCCAAAACCACATCCTTAACAATCGACTCCAAATCTTTCCAACCAGTGAGGTCAGACTAACTGGCCTATACTTTCTTTTCTTCTGCCTCTCTCCCTTCTTGAAGAGAGGAGTAACATTTGTGATTTTCCATTCTTCCGGAACCATTCCAGAATCTAGTGATTCTTGAGAGATCATTACTAATGCCTCCACAATCTCTTCAGTCACCTTTCAGAACCTTGGGGAGTACACCATCTAGTCCAGGTGATTTATCTACCTTCAGACCTTTTAGTTTGCCAAGAACCTTCTCTCTAGTAATGGTAAGTTCACACACTTCATGACCCCTGACACCTGGAACTTCCAGCATACTTATTCAGTTTGTCTGCCATTTCCTTGTCCCCTATTACAACCTCTCCAGTAACACCATAAGTTTTTATCTTGCCAGACAGCCTCATTTGGGGCACCTTATCAAATGCCTTCTGAAAATCCAAGTAAATGACATCCACTGCCTCACATTTGCCCACCCTGCTTGTTACTTCCATGAAGAATTCTAACAGATTTGTTGGGCAAGATTTCCCTTTACAGAAATCATGCTGACTTTGACTTAGTTTATCATTGTCTCCATGTACCCTGAAACCTCATCCTTAGTAATACAAACGTTTGTAGATTCCAACACTTTCCCAACTGCTGAGGTTAGGCTAACTGGCCTATAATTTCCTTTCTTTTGCCTTCCTTTTTTCTTAAAGGGTGAAGTGAGGCTTGCAATCTTGCAGTCCTCCAGGACCAGGCCAGAATCAAGTGATTCTTGAAAAACCATGACCAATGCAATCTTTTCAGCAACCTCTCTCAGGACTTTGAGATATTGTCCATCTGGTCCAGGTGACTTATCCACCTTTGAGTTTGCATAGCACTTTTTCCTTTGTAGCAGCAATGGCACTCACTCCTGCTCGCTGACACTCACAGACCTCTGGCACATTGCTAGTGTCTTCCACAGTGAAGATTTGATGCAAAGTACCCATTAAGTTCATCTGTCATTTCTTTATCCCCCATGACTACCTCACCCGTATCATTTTCCACTGGTCCAATATCAACTCTTGCCTCCCTTTTACTCTTTATAAAACTGAAAAAACCTTTGGTATCCTGCTTTGTATTATTGGCTAATCTGCCTTTATATTTCATCTTTTCCCTTCTTATAGCCTTTTTAGTTGCCTTTTGGTGTATTTTAAAAACTTCCCAATCATCCAACTTCCCACTCACTCAAGCTACCTTATATGCCCTTTCCTTGGCGCTCATGCAGTCCTTAACATCATTTGTCAGCCACAGCTGTCTACCCCTGTCACTTGAGAACGTCTTCTTCTGTGGGACATACCTATCCTGTGCCTTGTGAACTATTCCCAGAGACTTCACTCATCTCTGCTCTGCCATCATCCCCATCGGTATCTCCTCCAATCCACCTCGTCAAGCTCCTCTCTCATGCCTCTGTAAATTCCTTCATTCTACTGCGATACAGATACATGTGAGTTATGCTTCTCCCTATCAAACTGCAGTATGAATTCAATCATATTATGATCACTGCCTTCTGAGATTTCCTAATTAAGCTCCCTAATAAGATCTGGGTTATTACACAACACCCAATCTAAAATAGTCTTTTCTCGAGTACACTCAAGCACAATCTGCCCTAAAACACTTTCTCAGAGGCATTCAACAAATTCCCTCTGTTGTGATCCGACACCAACCTGATTTTCCCAATCCCCTTGCATATTGAAATCCCCATTACTATTGTGTCATTACCCTTACCACATGCCTTTTTCAGCTCCTTTTGCAATCTCAACCCCACACCATGGCTACTATTTAAAGGCCGTTATGATTCCCATAATTGTTTTTTTACCCTTGAAGTTTCTTAACTCCACCCACAAAGATTCGACATTCTCTGACCCTATGTCACCTCTTTCTAAAGATGTAATTCCATCTTTTACCAACAGAGCCACACCATCGCCTATGCCTTCCTGCCTGTCCTTTCGATACAAAGTCTATCCTTTGATGTTAAGCTCCCAGCTATGGCCGCCTTTCAGCCAGGACTCAGTGAAGCCCAGTGTCATACTGACCAATCTCTAATTGCTCCACAAGTGTGTCCACCTTATTCCGAATGCTGTGCGCATTTAAGTACAACACCTTTAGTCCTGCAATCTTTGGTCTTTTGAATTTTGCCTCTGTGGTACTCTTTAACTCTTTGCTCTGTCTTCATTTGTACCCAGTCATTGGCTTGTCCTTCCTTACATTCACGTTACACCCATCATCTACTTGTAAACCAGCTGGCTCATCCTCAGCTCTGTCATACTGGTTCCCATCCCCCTGCCATATTAGTTAAACCACTTTAATGAAAAGCCATTTCGTAGGCACTTTAGAAATTCCCCCTCTGGCATGTGGCACAGGCATAGGCAGCAATCCAGAGATTATCATCCAGGAGGTCCTGTTTCTCAGCTTTCTACCTAGTTCCTGAAAATTTCTCTTCAGGACCTCCTCACCTTGTCTACCTATGTCATCAGTGCCAATATGTGCCAAGACTTCTGGCTGCTCACTTTCACCCTTGAGAATGCCATGGTCACGATCCTGGCACCAGGGAGGCAACATACCATCCGGGTGTCTCTATTATGCCCACAGAACCTTAGTGCCAGAGATCCAGTCACTGAGGTTCCTTCCTGATAGGTCATCACCCTCAATAGCATCTAAAAGTATACTGTATACATCGAGGGGGAAGGCCACTGATTTACTCTGCACTGGCTGTGCATTCCTCCTCTTCTCCTGACAGTTACTCGGTTACCTATCTCCTGCAAGCACAGGGTGACTACCTCTCTATAGCTCCTGTCTGTCATCTCTTTATTCTCCTGTATGAGTCAAAGGTCATCAAGCTGCAGCTCAGTGCACCTGGTGCAGGTGTGTTTATCTGGGGGACTGGAGGTCTCCCAGACTTTCCACGTCCCACACGCAGTACAGAACACTGCCCTGGGAGCCACTCTCACTAATCTACTAAAACCTAACAGATGAGGAATGAACAGATAAAGGCAGAAAGAGAGAGTAATTTGCAAGACAGTGTACCTCACCCAAATCAGATCTTGCCTAAATCAGATGAGCCAAAACCACTTTAAAGACTGGCACACTCACAGGAATGGCCGCTCCACTTGCACTGGAATTATTTCTAATGAATCCCTCTTGCTGGCTGGTCGCTCCTCAACTCAGAAAAACCGCCGCAAAACTCTGCCTTCGAAATCTTGATCATTGCCCTGATTAAAAAGTAACTCTTTCATGCACCCCTGGTGTGGATTGTCCAACTCATGTAGGTGCTGAGCACAAGGTGTTATGGTTGGGCAAAGGATTTTGCTCGTAATTGCAAAACCTGCCACTACTAAAGGAAAAAAAAAATTAAAAGAAATGTGAAAAAGCAATGTCACTCCACTGGTGTAGGATTGGCGACTGTTCCCATTGCGGGGAGAAGCATTGTGCAATTAAACTCAATACCAAGCCACTAGGGTGCAGTGTTGGTGTAGACATAATCCACTACGCATCACAGTGACAACCTATGAAATAATCAATTATAAATTTGTACTTAAACAATCAGTTGACATAGTGTTCCTGTAGAAACAACAGTATTTTAAGGTTTTGTTCATATTTCTGACGTTTATCTCATATTTTCTGTAATGTACAAGGTGACCATTCAGCCCATTGAGACAATGTACGAGACCATTTGGCCCAATGAGGTTGTGTACAATGTGACCATTCGGTCCATTGTGTGTATGTACAATGTGACCATTCAGCCCATCGAGTCCATGTACAATGTGACTATTCGGCCAATTGAGTTTATGTACAATGTGACCTTCAACCCATTGAGTTTATGTACAATGTGACTATTCGGCCCATGGAGACTCTGTACAATGTGACCAGTCAGCTCACTGAGACTGTGTACAAGGAGACCATTCAGCCCATCGAGGCTATGCCAGCTCTCAGAGCAATTCCATCAATCCAGTTTACACAAACCCACTGACATCCTGGACTTCCTGCTTACCTACATCAGGAGTACTTTACACCAACCAGTTTTGGGATGTGGCAGGAACACTGGTTCACAGGCAGGAGGTGAACCCTCTACAAGGTCAGTGTGGGTCTGTGAATGCTGGACTGTGCTGTAATGGCCGGACGTGCAGCTACCCTCCTCTTTGATTTCTGCAGCAGTTAACTTTCTGCTGGTTAACTGTGCAAATTTTCATTCTTGCTTTGATTATTTCACCCCGTCTGCTGAGGTAGGTGTGGTTGGATCCATGGGTGCTGCTATTTGCTGGGAAGTTGCCAAGGACACCATCACTCAACTCCACCTGCGGTATTGACAGGTTATGGAGTTAAAGTGCTTCAAAGTTAGGAAAGCTCCACCCGATGTGTCAGTACAGCCAGTTCTGAACACTATGCCAACACCTACTGGTGGAGCAGTTATTTAATATCTTAAACTGCCTGGTGTCTATGTTAAACTAAAATGAAGGTTTAAACCATTTTGTTCAGGTATTATTGATGGAAAACATTACATCAGCTTTAAACTCATTGGCTGAGCTGTTCTGATGAACCAGTCTTGCACCCACAGTGACCCAGAGTTAGACTAAGCTCAGTTATATGCCGGGAAGATGAACTTTGAATATCTATTGATCCAGAAAAGCTTATACCGAGCTACGATATTGGGAACCTATTGTCCTGAAGAGAGTTGGACAGCCTGACTGTGCAGGCTGGCAGTTCAAGCCTTTACTAACTTATTCTGTGCCTTAAACCACCTCAATAATTGTTGGTTTTCCATTTCCAGTCCACCCTTTCCCCTCTCTGAAGCCTTGTTCAACCTCCTACCCATCTGCATGGTTAGTTGAAATTGCCCCCAACAGTCTGACAAATCCCAGAAGCACAGAGACTGATTGGACATCAGGGCTGCGAGTCTCATCATTGGACAGAGTCCTGTGCTCTATAAATACCACTCTCAGGGATCAGACTGAAATGGAACAAACTCAAGGGGCAGTGTGACAACCTCCTCCTCCTCTTTTCTCTTCTGCTGCTCTGTCTCCTACCTATAGACCTAAACACACTGTTGCCTCTAAGCTGCACAGGTGCATGGCTGCACAGTAACTGAAATGCTTCTGCACACATAGCCTTTGTGGCCATGTAGCTGGAATTTTCTTTTATATAATGTTAATATAATTTTGAAATCTAAGTTAATATATTTGTGAAATACCTTGTAATTATGTGTTAACGAATATAAGTTTTCTAAGTAATGAATGTACCTCAACTTTTACTTTGAAACATTTTAGAACTTCAACATATTTACATTGTCAGTGTTTTAAGTTACAACTCTGTTACAAATTGTAACAATAAACACAGAATGGAAGTTAATAGCTCTTTGTTAATAAACCACTGGCCCACTGAACACCAACGCCATCTAGTCAAAACCTTTTATTTTTGCCATTGTGCCTGACATTGTTTTCTTGTGTCATGAGTTGTGGTTTGTGTTTGTTGTGCATATTACAAAAAACAATATTTAAAGTGCCAACACGAGGAAATCTGCAGATGCTGGAAATTCAAGCAAGACACACAAAAACTGCTGGTGAACACATTTTTAAAGTGCTGTGTAGTTTTCAGGCCATGGAAAAATTTCCTGCTCCGAGCAATGGTTTGTCCACACAGCTGTAAAAACTAATAGAGGGAATGCTGACTGAAGGTTAAACGTTTCACAACAGCCCATCAATGTCATCAAGTTAATAATATGAAATCTGCTGAGGAAAGCAGCTTTTTAGAAATAGTCTATCACCTTACTCACTGAATCACTGCAGAAGTTGCTTATAGGAACAATGAATGGAAGCAGGCCATTCAGCCCATCTTATCCATGGCAACCATTGGGCCCCCTTCTGTATTAATCCCTGTACTAAACATATTGATGCAGCTACAAAGGAGGCATGACAGCGGCTAAATTTCATTAGGATGTTGAGGATACCCAGTATGGCACCAAAGACACTCACAATTTCTACAGCTGTACCGTGGAACACATTCTAACTGGCTGCACCACCATCTGGATGGTAGTGGTGGGGCGGGGGGGGGGGTAGGTGGTGTCGCTACTGCACAGGATTGAAATAAACTGCAGAGAGTTGTAAACACAGTCAGCTCCATCACGGGCACTGGCCTCCGTAGTATCCAGGACATCTTCAAGGTGCGAGGTCTCAAAAAATCAGCATCCATCATTAAGGACCCCCATCACCCAGGTCATGCCTTGTTCTCATTACTGCCATCAGGGAGGAGGTACAGGAGCCTGAAGACACACACTCAATGATTCAGGAACAGCTTCTTTCCTTCTGCCATCCAATTTCCAAATGGACATTGAACCCATGAACACTACCTCACTACTTTTTATTTCTGTTTTTGCACTACTATTTAATTAAAATATATATACACATACTGTAATTTACAGTTTTTTTTCTAATATTACCTATAACATTGTACTGCTGTAGCAAAGACAACAAATCTCACAACATACGCCAGTGATATTAAACCTGATTCTGACTCACTGAACTCCTTCCAGTGAAGTAATTGTTTTCTTATCTGATTTACAGACAACACTCTCTGAGTATTAAATGGACTGTGAGTGGTGGAGTTAAAAATTGCCTAACCCATCCCTCTAATTCCATGCCTCCTTACTTTCTCAATAAGCCTGGCATGGGGTACCTTATCAAATGCCTTGCAGAATTCCATATACACTACATCTACTGCTCTACCTTCATCAATGTGTTTAGTCACATCCTCAAAAAATTCAATCAGGCTCGTAAGGCACGACCTGCCCTTGACAAAGCCAAGCTGACTATTCCTAATCATATCATGCCTCTCCAAATGTTTATAAATCCTGCCTCTCAGGATCTTCTCCATCAACTTACCAACCACTGAGGTAAGACTCACTGGTCTATAATTTCCTGGGCTATCTCTACTCCCTTTCTTGAATAAGGGAACAACATCCACAACCCTCCAATCCTCCAGAACCTCTCCCGTCCCTATTGATGATGCAAATATCATTGCCAGAGGCTCAGCAATCTCCTCCCTCGCCTTCCACAGTAAGTTGGGGTTCATCTCCTCTGGTCCCAGAGACTTATCCAACTTGATGCTTTCCAAAAGCTCCAGCACATCCTCTTTCTTAATATCTACATGCTCAAACTTTTCAGTCCACTGTAAGTCATCCCTACAATCACCAAGATCCTTCTGCATAGTGAATACTGAAGCAAAGTATTCATTAAGTACCTCTGCTATCTCCTCTGGTTCCATACATACTTTTGCACTGACACACTTGATTGGTCCTATTCTTTCACGTCTTATCCTCTTGCTCTTCACATACTTGCAGAATGCCTTGGGGTTTTCCTTAATCCTGTCTTCCAAGGCCTTCTCATGGCCCCTTCTGACTCTCCTAATTTCATTCTAAAGCTCCTTCCTGCTAGCCTTATAATCTTCTAGATCTCTACCATTACCTAGTTTTTTGAACCTTTCGTAAGCTTTTCTTTTCTTCTTGACTAGATTTACAACAGCCTTTGTACACTATGGTTCCTGTACCCTACTATCCTTTCCCTGTCTCATTGGATTCAGGAACAGCTTCTTCCCACATGCCATCCGATTCCGAAATGAACCCTTGAACACTACCTCACTTTTTAATGTATGTTATTTCTGTTTTTGCATGATTTTTAATCTATTCAATATATGTATACTGTAATTGATTTACTTATTTATTTAGTATTTTTTTCTTCTCTATTATGTATTGCATTGAACTGCTGCTACTAAGCTAACAAATTTCATGACACGTGCCGATGATAATAAACCTGATTCAAAGTTTCTGGTTTGCTTCTTTGTCTAGGTTGTATTCTGATAAAGTTTTTCTACAGTGCATCTAGGATGTGTTCTATTTTCAAGGTGTGATGTAAATATAATGATGTAAAGTATTCAAGGTATGATGTAAAGTATTTGGACAGCCAAGGGCTGATTAAGGATAGTCAGCATGGTTTTGTGCATGGTAGATTGTGTTTAATGAATCTTGTAGAGTTTTTCGAGAAGGTTACCAAGAAAGTAGATGAGGGAAAGGCTGTGGATGTTGTCTACATGGACTTGAATAAGGCCTTTGACAAGGTCCCACATGGGAGGTTAGTTCAGAAGGTTCAGACACTAGGTATCCATGGAGAGGTTGTAAACGAGATTTGAAATTGGCTGTGTGGGGGAAGACAGAGAGTGGTAGTGGATGATTGCTTCTCACACTGGAGGCCTGTGACTAGTGGTGTGCCTCAAGGATCTGTTGTTTGTTGTTTGTTGTCTATATCAATGATCTAGATAATAATGTGATAAATTGGATCAGCAAGTTTGCTGATGACACTAAGTTTGGAGGCGTTGTGGACAGCGAGGAAGGCTTTCAAAGCTTGCAGAGGGATCTGGACCAACTGGAAAAATGGGCCAGAAAATGGCAGATGGAAATTAATACAGACAAGTGTGAGGTGTTGCATTTTGGAAGGACAAATCAAGGTAGGACATACACAGTAAATGGTAGGGCACTGAGGAGTGCGGAGGAACAAAGAGATCTGGGAGTTCAGATACATAATTCATAGAATAGTACAGCACGTTACAGGCCCCTCGGCCCACATTGTTGTGTCGACCCCCAAACCCTGCCTCTCATATAACCCCCCCACCTTAATAATTCCTTGAAAGTGGTGACACAGGTAGACAGAGTTGTAAAGAAGGCTTTTGGCATCCTGGCATTCATAAATCAAAGTATTGTGTATAGGATTTGGGATGTTATGGTGAGGTTGTATGAGACATTGGTGAGGCCAGATTTGGAGTATCTCTTCTTTCAGCTAGTCCTGATGAAGGGTCTCGGCCAGAAACGTTGACTGTACTTCTTCCTATAGATGCTGCCTGGCCTGTTGCGTTCCACCAGCATTTTGTGTGTGTTGCTTGGAGTATTGTGTGAAGTTCTGGTCACCTAACTATAGGAAGGATATCAGTAAGATTGAAAGAGTGCAGAGAAGATTTACTAGGATGTTGCCAGGTCTTCAGGAGTTGAGTTACAGGGAAAGATTGAACAGGTTAGGACTTTATTCCTTGGAGTGTAGAAGAATGAGGGGAGATTTGATAGAGGTTTACAAAATTATGCGGGGTATAGACAGAGTAATGGCGAGTAGGCTCTTTCTACTTAGATTAGGAGAGATAAATACGAGAGGACATGGCTTCAGGGTGAAAGGGGAAAGGTTTAGGGGGAATTTCTTCACTCAGAGTGGTGGGAGTGTGGAATGAGCTGCCATCTAACATGGTAAATGTGGGCTCACTCTTAAGTTTTAAGAATAAGTTGGATACATACATGGATGGGAGAGGTCTGGAGGGTTATGGACTGGGTACAGGTCAATGAGACTAGCGGAATAAAGTTTCGGCACAGACTAGAAGGGCTGAATGGCCTGTTTTTATGTGTTGTAATGTTCTATGGTTCTATAGGCGTTGTATTCTAAAGACTGGTTAAAATAGTTTAAAATTTTGCAAAACCTAAGAGTAGGCATATATGTCTTGGCCAATAGGTAGATGTAAGGAAATTGTCCTTAACTCTCCAAAGAGGCAATGTTTCCAGCTTTATCACCATTCGAGGTCAGAGCCTCCAGAGGAATATAAGATTCCATACGGAGGTTTCAGTGTGACTCGAAGTGGCAGAGTTATTGAGTCACGGACTTATAGCACAGGAACAAGTCCTTCGGCCCATCATGTCCATTCTGAACATTTTACCCACCTGCACTCATAACATTTACCCACATTAGGTCAACATCCCTCTATTCCTTGCCCATTTAAGTTCTGTCTAAAAATCTCTTTAATGTAGTTCCAGCAACTGCTCTTCCATCAAGTTCCAGAGTCTTAAAGTGTGGAGGAACAGAAGGACCTTGGGATCCACATCCACAGATTACCCAAAATTGTCAAACAAGTTTAAGAAGGCATATAGTGTGTTGGTCTTCATTAGTTGGGGGAATGTTCAAGAGATCCGAGATAATATTGCACTCTATAAAACCCTGGTTAGACCACACTTGGAGTATTGTGCTCAGTTCTGGTCACCTCATTATTGGAAGGATGTGGAAGCTTTAGGGAAAGTGCAGAGGAGATTTACCACATTGCTGCCTGGATTGGAGACCAAGGCTTATGAGGATAGGTTGAGAGAGCTCGGGCTTTTCTCTTTGTAGTGAAGGCGAATGAGAGGTGATTTGATAGAGGTGTACAAGATAATAAGAGACATGGAAAGACAGCCAGAGAGGTTTCCCCAGGGTGAAAATGGTTAATACAAGGGAGCATAACTTAAAGGTGTTTGGAGGAAAGTGCAGAGAGGATGTTAGAGGTAGGCTTGGAAATAATTCGGAAAATGTGTAGCTTGGGTGGTTGATGCTTGGGTTGAGTTGTTGTCTGATCTTGGCAATTGTTATTTGCAAATGGACTGCCGAGATCAGAGAACAACTCAACCTAACCAGAGATAGGTTTCTTTAACGCCGAGAGTGGTGAGCGTGTGGCACAGCCACAGTTGGTGCAGAAGCCTATACATTAGGGAGATTTAAGAGACTCTAGACAGGCATATGGATGATAGAGAAATGGAAAGCTATATGGGGGAAGAGTTAGATTGATTTTAGTGTAACAATGTCTTTGGCAAGATATTGTGGGCCGAAGGGTGTGTACTGAGCTGTAGTGTTCTATATTAAACACGCTGTGTGAAAAACCTTCCCATCACATCCCCATTAAGCTTCCTTCCTCTCACCTTAACCCTGAACAATGAGAAACTCTTCTGACTATCTATGTTGTTCTTTCCTCTCACAACTTTATGTTTCGAGTCACCCCTCGATCCCTTTGGTCCAGGGAAAACAAACCCAGCTTGTGCAATCCCTGCACATGTGGTAACTAACACCCTCTAATCCAGGCGACATCCTGCTGAATCTCCTCCGCACTCTCCCTTTCCCATTGCTGCTGGTGCCGGGACCTTGTTCAAAGTGGGTGCGGCAGGTATATTCACAGAGGGAGGTACGTGCTGACAAACCATGCAAATATTTCATGTTTATATTCTTGTGTTTGCAAAAATGTAGTTAGCAGCAAAAGGTAGACTGCTGATAATATACAAGTTTTAGTGCACAGTTTGTGATTAATTTTCAGCTAAGTAAAATAAACCTGAGGAGTGGCTGAAATGAATAGTTCTTTCTAATTATAAAGTCTTACGTTGGCTACCATGGTATTAATCTGAGAACTGATACTGGCTGAACTGGAAGGTTACAGGCATCTTTTGTTGGGTCTTCTGTTGTTTGCCATCTGTATTAATGGTTTGGATAAACATGTAGATGACATAGCTGGTAAGTTTGTGGATATCACCAAAATTGGTGGTATAGAGAGCAGTGAATAAGATTGAAGGTGAAGTTCTAATCGTTTAGCAATGGGAAAGATGTAGTAAAGATCCACAAAAATGTTGTGAGGACGGCACAAATTGAAAAAGGAAGAGGCTGGTGAGTGAGTAAGGTCAAAGTGGGTGGTCATAGTCTTTTTTCCAGAGTAGGGAGTGTATAAGTTGAAGGTGAGAGGGCAAAGGTTTCAAAGGGTCCTTAGAGGAAATATTTCCACATGGAGGGTGGTGAGTCTATGGAACGAGCTGCCAGAGAAAGTGGTAGAGGCAGGGACATGTACAATGTCTAAAGGACATTTCGACAGGTATACAGATAGGAAATGCTAAGAGGGATGTGGGCCAGATGCAGACAAATGAGACAAATGTAAAAGGGAATGTAAACTAGTAGGATGAGCAAGTTGGGCCAAAGGGCCTGTTTTCTTGGGTTTATGAGCCTCAGAACATTCGATCAGCAGGGCTGAAGGAGAATCTCGAAGCAGTAGTGTGTTGGATGTAAATAAGCGTCTTGTAGCAACAGGAATGAGATATTTCTGGGAGATTGTCCACAGGTGAATAATTGGTAATGTTTTCAAAAATTAATCAAAACTTTTGAAATTGGAAATTTAGAGCAACACAGAGTTAAATAAGTAGACAAGGATAGAGTAACATAAGAGTAATAACAGAGTAACAAAAGAGTAATAATAGAGTAATACTGAGTTAAATAAGAGGAAAAATGACAGAGCAGCAGGGGGCTTTTAGGTCAAAGTTTCAGCATCGATAGAAAAAGAGACAACAAGCCTTTTGTGATTTCTTTGTTCGCGTTTCAAGGACACCTGTGTCTGAGATGGAGGGATGAGCCATTTTCCTGCAGTGCCGCAGTCCTGGTGAATGTGCTCCCTGGGTTCTGGACAAGTTGGACAGGAAGTTCCAGGATTTAGATCCAGTAATGGTGATGGACTGCTGACCTATTTCCAAATGAATTTGCTGTGTAATTTGGAGGGGAAGCTCTTTCTTGGGGTATTCCTTTGCTCACATTATCTTTGTACTTGAATTTATATGAACCCCTGGACCAGGAGGCCGTGGCCCTTGGGCTGGCCTGAATCTTACCCGCATTCCTGTCTCCCCACAGAAGAGTTTTACCCCTCACTTACTGAGACTAAACCCATGGACCAGGAGGCCGTGGCCCTCGGGCTGGCCTGAATTGAACTTCTGTATCCCTGTCTCCCCACAATAACGTTTTACCCCTCACTTACTGAGACTCTGCTTATCTCTGGCTTAAAATTGGTGTTGGATTATTATTGTCACATGTACTGAGATCGTGAAAAGCTTGTCGTGTATGTGTTCAAACAGATCGTCACATTTCCATAGAGTGCAGTAGTGCAGGTACCATTAAGGTACAAGGCCATAATAAGATAGATTTTTAGGTCAAAAAGTTGATCTTATCATACCAGGGATAACAATGAGATAGAAATGATCCTGGAGCCTGGTGGTACGGGCTTTCAGACTTTTATACCCTTTGCCCAATGGAAGAGGGGAGAAAGGAGAAATAGGAGATTTAATAGAGGTATACAAAATTGTGAGGGGTGTAGATAGGGTAAATGCAAGCAGGCTGTTTCCACTGAGGTTGGGTAGGACTACAATCAGAGGTCATGGGTTAAGGTTGAAAGATGAAAAGTTTAAAGGGAACATGACAGGAAACCATTAGAGTGTGGGACGAGCTGCCAGCACAAGTGGTGCATGTGAGCTCGATTTCAATGAGTAAGAGAAGTTTGGATAGCAATATAGATGGCTTAATCCTGGTGCAGGTTAGTGGGAGTAGGCAGTTTAAATGTTTCAGCATAAACTAGATGGGCTGAAGGGCCTGTTTCTGTGCTGTACTTTTGTATGATTCTATAATGTCTGGGGTGTGCGGGATCTTTGATTATCCTGGCTGCCTTACTAAGGCAGTGAGGAGTGTAGACAGAGCCCATATGGGACAGGCTGGTTTCTGTGATGTGCCGAGCTGTGTGCACAACTCTCTGCAGTTTCCTGCAGTTACATGCCGAGTCACTGCTATAACAAGCTGTGATGCATCTCAATGGTATGCTCTCTATGGTGCATGGAAAAACCGGATAAGGGGGAAACTCCTTTGGACAGCATTCATTGCTACTATAAACACAAGAGATTCTACAGATGCCGGCAGTCTTGAGAAACACACACAAAATGCTGGAGAAACTCAGCAAGTCAGGCAGCATCTACGGAGAGGGATAAAGAGTCAACATTTCAGGCTGAGACATTTCATCAGAGCCGTAAAGGAAGGGGACAGAAACTAGAAGCCAATGTTGCTACATTCTTATTTTTAGCCAAAAGTTTGTGCAATCTTCTAGACGTCTGCTCATGGACTGTTTGTCCCACTCCCATCAGGGAGGAGGCTACGTACCATCCACACCAGGACCACCAGACTCAAAAACAGTTACTTTGCCCAAGAAGTAAAGCTGATCACATCTACCCACTAACTCCACCACTACTTTATTATTTTCTGTTACTCTTTGTGTACAGCCTAATGTCACTTTACGGGCATACAATCAATCTATGTATATAAGCTATCCTATGTATTTATATTTACTGTGTGTGGGCACGTGGCCAAACGGTTAAGGCATTCAACTAGCAATCTGAAGGTCGTGAGTTCGAGTCCCAGCCGAGGGAACGTGTTGTGTCCTTGAGCAAGGCACTTAACCACACATTGCTCTGCGACGACACCGGTGCCAAGCTGTATGGGTCCTAATGCCCTTCCCTCGGACAACATCGGTGTCGTGGAGAGGGGAGACTTGCAGCATGGGCAACTGCTGGTCTTCCATACAACCTTGCCCAGGCCTGCGCCGTGGATAGTGAAAACTTTCCAGGCGCAGATCCATGGTCTCGCAAGACTAACGGATGCCTTTAAATTTAATTTAATATTTACTGTGGTTTATTATTATTATTATTGCATTCTTTATCTTATCGGTTTTTTTGTGCCGTCTTTGATCGGAAGTAACAATGATTTTGTTCTCCTGTACTCCTGTGTACAGGAAATGACATTAAACAATCTTCAGTTTTAAGCTTGAACAACAAATGGAACAAAATCTCCTAGTTCTTAAATTCCAAAACTCCTTTGCAATAACACCACCACATGTTATGATGAAGAAGTCTTCTTTATGCCCAACAAATATTCAAAGATTCTGCTTCTAGATGTACCACACTTATTATGTGTGAGCTGCTTTGAAGCTGGAGTTTGCATTTTGCACTCAACAACCAACTGGCAGGTTGATTTGCACATCATTGTTCTGATTATATTTTAGTATCTCATTTGCACATGTACTGCTGTATAAACTGTTTCTGAGGACCTGCGTTCACTGATCCATATTTCAGAGCACAGACAGATCTGCAAATGAAATCTAAGTAATTAATTCTACTCAACTTTTCCACAGTGGTTTGGTAATTCTTGTGCTTGAATTCATATACAAGGTATGGCATTTAAACGCTAGTCCTGATAGACTGGAAAGCCTGAGAGTCAGGACCGGAGGGGAGCATTGAGCTGATATCACTCGCTCTCCCACGAGGAGCCTCTCTCGGGTGGCTGTCAGCTATGAGTTTCTTGGTGTTTTTGCCTTGCTAATATGAAGAACGGGGGTGGCTAATATGAGTAGGGTTAAGCCTAGTCTGGCTGTTCTGGGGAGCAGACCTCAGGACTCAGTGTGACTCACTATACAGTGTGACTCACTCAGTGTGACTCACTATACAGTGTGACTCACTATAGTGTGACTCACTATACAGTGTGACTCACTCAGTGTGACTCACTCAGTGTGACTCACTATACAGTGTGACTCACTATACAGTGTGACTCACTCAGTGTGACTCACTATACAGTGTGACTCACTATACAGTGTGACTCACTCAGTGTGACTCACTATACAGTGTGACTCACTCAGTGTGACTCACTATACAGTGTGACTCACTCAGTGTGACTCACTATACAGTGTGACTCACTATACAGTGTGACTCACTCAGTGTGACTCACTATACAGTGTGACTCACTATACAGTGTGACTCACTATACAGTGTGACTCACTCAGTGTGACTCACTATACAGTGTGACTCACTATACAGTGTTGTCATTTGCTTCTATTGTTTGCATGTGTGTTTTTTTCCCCGCTTTTACAGTCTTTTTTTAAATTTGGGTTCTTCGGGTTTCTTCCTGTAAGCAAACAAATCTCAAGGTTGTATAATTTATACATTCTTTGGT
The DNA here is from genome assembly GCF_963921235.1 of Mobula hypostoma. NCBI lineage: Eukaryota > Metazoa > Chordata > Chondrichthyes > Myliobatiformes > Myliobatidae > Mobula > Mobula hypostoma. Next base: position 518,508 of record NC_086124.1, read on the forward strand.
ACTAAATGCACTGAATCTTGACGTTGTAGCCCGGTTTGTCAGGCACAAGGAGGACTTGTGGCAGGAAGTGCCCGGGAGGAAGAGGGTCAGTGCGTTGGCCGTTATTGCAAAAGGGTTTGGAGTTTAAGAACTGGGAACTTTAGTTTCATTTGTACAGGCTGTTGGTGAGGGCACATCTGGAAGACTGCACACACCTTTGGCTAAAAATGAATTGAAAGCACTGAAGCAGCCTAAAAGGAAATTCACCGGGCTTATTCCTGTGATGAAAGGATTGTCTCTTCAAGAGAAGCTAGACAGTTTGCATTTGTATACTTTGAAGTTTTGAGACTGAAGGGTGACTGTATTCAAACATACAAGATCCTGAGAGCGTTTGACAGAGTGGGTGTTGAGATGTTTCCACTGGTGGGAGAATCATGGACAGAGGGCAGAATGGGCCAGTTATTTAAAACTGTAGAAATTTCTTCTCTCCCAGGATGTCTGGAATCCTCCCTACCCCTGAGGCTGGAGAATTCCATATATTTTAAGTGAACATAGGGAAATTGGAGAGGTTGGTTATTGGCCAATAGAGGTGGTGAGATCCAGGCACCAGTGTATACCGACTCGACTGAACTTGATGCTTGGATGGAGACTTAAGCAATGTCGGTTACAGGCCGAATCGAGGCAGTGGGGTCCTGGCCTCAGAGAGTATCGGGGCGATTGAACCCGATGTTTGGACGTCAATTCAGGCGCCGGGCCAGTTTGTAAAGGTCAGGGTGTTGGGGCCCCGAGGCAGGGGATGGGCCGGTTCAGATCGCTCTTCACGACTCGTCTCTGCACTGAACTACGGCACTATGCTGATTTCAGTTCAGAATGCTATTTGCCCGATGTGTTTTTTTTCTCGGCACATTGGGTGTTGGATGGTCTTTCCTGACGAAGGGTCTTGGCCCGAAACGTCGACTGTACCTCTTCCTAGAGATGCTGCCTGGCCTGCTGCATTCACCAGCAACTTTGATGTGTCTTTTTTATATATGAGTTTCTTTGTTTTGTGGCTGCCTGTTAGGAGACGAATCCCATGGTTGTATAATGTATACATACTCTGACAATAACTGCACTTTGAACTTTGATAAGTTTTAAAGGATCGAGGAATTGAGTTATGGTGAAGTATACAAAAAAGAAGTTGGGATCATTGTAGATATGGTTAATTGGCGGGGCAGATTTTGAGGGGCCGAGTGCCCTTTTCAAGCTCCAATTTTGTTGTCTTCTTGTTCTTGCCTGTGGTGGGTGTCTTTGTCACTGAAACAAGGCTATTTACACTTTATTTTGCAACTAGCGGGTGTCGTGAACTCCAGTTGGAGTGGGGGTTTTCTGATCATTCAGCAACACTCACTCCTTCGTCATTGTTTTCACCCACGCACCCATTGTCGACCTCGTTTTCTCCCATCCTCCCGCCCAGCCCTGGGGACTTTTCCTTTCACTAGGTACAGGAGCTTTGGCTGCAGAGCCTCCTTAATGATGCCTCTGGGTATCTGCAGATAGCAGCTCACAGAGAGTGTTACATTGAGATGCACAATTGGGAAATCTCAGATTTCCCAGCTATTGTGTAGTCATTGTAAGCTGCTGTGTTCCAGGTTTCCCGTGGGTAACACAATCAGTTTATACGTTTCAATGATCTGTACTGAATACGGCTGAGGTGACAAAGTGAATATAATTCTAAAAATGTGAATTAATTAAGGATTTAATGAATGGGGCTATTTGAATAGCCATATATTTTAAGAATTTTACTTATAATTCCTCACTTTTGAAGGCAAAACATTATAGAGAAAAAGTGGGGGATTTCTGTGGAAGGACAGGGACATTTGATTGGTTGAGGAGAAATGGAATCAACAATTAAGATTGAAGTTTCTCTCTCCACAGAGACTGCCTGACTTGCTGGATGTTTCCAGCTACTGCAGTCCTTCTGATTGCATTGAGTTAGTTACGATGGACAACAAAGCTTTTGCTTCCTGAGTACTTTTGGGTGCATCATGGATTTTGGCTGCTGATCATGAAAATCACTATGAAATTTGAAAACTATGAAACAGCTTGTTGTTGAGCCCACTAGGGGATCGGCTGTACTGGATTGGGTATTGTGTAATGAACCGGAGGTGATTGGAGAGATTGAGGTGAAGGAACCCTTAGGAGACAGTGATCATAACATGAGTGAGTTCACTGTGAAATTAGAAAAAGAGAAGCCGAAATCTGATGTGTCGGTGTTTCAGTGGAATAAAGGAAACTACAGTGGCATGAGAGAGGAACTGGCCAAAGTTGACTGGAAAGAGACACTGGCGGGAAAGACGGCAGAGCAGCAGTGGCTGGAGTTTATGCGAAAAATGAGGAATGTGCAAGACAGGTATATTCCAAAAAGGAGAAATTTTCGAGTGGAAAAAGGATGCAACCGTGGTTGACAAGCGAAGTCAAAGCCAAAGTTAAAGCAAAGGAGAGGGTATACAAGGAAGCAAAAATTAGTGGGAAGACAGAGGATTGGGAAGTTTTTAAAAGCTTACAAAAGGAAACCAAGAAGGTCATTAAGAGAGAAAAAATTAACTATGAAAGGAAACTAGCAAATAATATCAAAGAGGATACTAAAAGCTTTTTCAAGTATATAAAGAGTAAAAGACAGGTGAGAGTAGATATAGGACCGATAGAAAATGATACCGGAGAAATTGTAATGGGAGATGAGGAGATGGAAGAGGAACTGAACAAGTATTTTGCATCAGTCTTCACTGAGGAAGACAGCAGGATACCGGACACTCAAGGGTGGCAGGGAAGAGAAGTGTGCACAGTCACAATTACGACAGAGAAAGTACTCAGGAAGCTGAATAGGCTAAAGGTCGATAAATCTCCTGGACCAGATGGAATGCACCCTTGTGTTCTGAAGGAAGTAGCTGTAGAGATTGCGGAGGCATTAGCGATGATCTTTCAAAAGTCGATAGATTCTGGCATGGTTCTGGAAGACTGGAAGATTGCAAATGTCACTCCGCTATTTAAGAAGGGGGCAAGGAAGCAAAAAGGAAATTATAGACCTGTTAGCTTGACGTCGGTGGTTGGGAAGTTGTTGGAGTCGATTGTCAAGGATGAGGTTACAGAGTACCTGGAGGCATATGACAAGATAGGCAGAACTCAGCATGGATTCCTTAAAGGAAAATTCTGCCTGACAAACCTATTACAATTTTTTTGAGGAATTACCAGTAGGCTAGACAAGGGAGATGCAGTGGATGTTGTATATTTGGATTTTCAGAAGGCGTTTGACAAGGTGCCACACATGAGGCTACTTAACAAGATAAGAGCCCATGGAATTACGGGAAAGTTACGTACATGGATAGAGTGTTGGCTGATTGGCAGGAAACAGAGAGTGGGAATAAAGGGATCCTATTCTGGTTGGCTGCCGGTTACCAGTGGTGTTCCACAGGGATCAGTGTTGGGGCCGCTTCTTTTTACATTGTACATCAACGATCTGGATTATGGAATAGATGGCTTTGTGGCTAAGTTTGCTGACGATACGAAGATAGGTGGAGGGGCCGGTAGTGCTGAGGAAACGGAGATTCTGCAGAGAGACTTGGATAGATTGGAAGAATGGGCAGAGAAGTGGCAAATGAAGTACAATGTTGGAAAGTGTATGGTTATGCACTTTGGCAGAAAAAATAAATGGGCAGACTATTATTTAAATGGGGAAAGAATTCAAAGTTCTGAGATGCAACGGGACTTGGGAGTCCTCGTACAGGATACCCTTAAAGTTAACCTCCAGAATGAGTCAGTAGTGAAGAAGGCGAATGCAATGTTGGCATTCATTTCTAGAGGAATAGAGTATAGGAGCAGGGATGTGATGTTGAGGCTCTATAAGGCGCTGGTGAGACCTCACTTGGAGTACCGTGGGCAGTTTTGGTCTCCTTATTTAAGAAAGGATGTGCTGACGTTGGAGAGGGTACAGAGAAGATTCACTAGAATGATTCCGGGAATGAGAGGGTTAACATATGAGGAACGTTTGTCCGCTCTTGGACTGTATTCCTTGGAGTTTAGAAGAATGAGGGGAGACCTCATAGAAACATTTCAAATGTTAAAAGGCATGGACAGAGTGGATGTGGCAAAGTTGTTTCCCATGATGGGGGAGTCTAGTACGAGAGGGCATGACTTCAGGATTGAAGGGCGCCCTTTCAGAACAGAAATGTGAAGAAATTTTTTTAGTCAGAGGGTGGTGAATCTATGGAATTTGTTGCCATGGGCAGCAGTGGAGGCCAAGTCATTGGGCGTATTTAAGGCAGAGATTGATAGGTATCTGAGTAGCCAGGGCATCAAAGGTTATGGTGAGAAGGCGGGGCAGTGGGACTAAATAGGATAAAATGGATCAGCTCATGATAAAATGGCAGAGCAGACTCAATGGGCCGAATGGCCTACTTCTGCTCCTTTGTCTTATGGTCTTATGGTCTTATTTCCCAAGCTTGCACCATTTTTTGAAATCATCCATATTAATTCAATTCATAATTCAAATCAGAATAACTCTTGCTAAGATTAAGGAAGGCATTTTTGTTGATCTTCAAATCAAACAGGTCATCAACAACAGACTAGTGGGACTGGAGAAAATTACATGGAAGGCATTCAAGGATGCTGTTGAAAATTTTCTTGGCAACTACAGAGCCCCAGACTATGTGTAAGAGAAAATCTGCTGATGCTGGAAGTCTGAGCAACACACACAAAATACTGGAGGAACTCAGCAGGCCAGGCGGCATCTATGGAAAAAAGTACAGTTGACATTTTGGGCTGAAACCTGTACTTTTTTCCATAGATGCTGCCTGGCCTGCTGAGTTTCTCCAGCATTTTGTGTGTGTTGATCAAACTACGTACAGCTGGTTGACAACGTGCTTCAAGCATACACAACCATGAAGTGCAACATGTCACTAAAGATTCATTTTCTGCATTCCCATAGGACATTGCGGTCATGAAGAAATGATATCAAGGCAACTGGAATCCATCAGTGCTGGCTGATTATTGTTGGACACTTAAGTGAGAAGCCTCAGACACGGAGTACAAATAAACATCAGCAACAAAACACTTATAGCTTTGTTGAAATATTGCCAAGCATCAGCACCATTATGCAATTAAACACATTATATCCAATAAAAATTAATTTCTTGTTTCTCCAAACTCCTACGTGATACAAGTTGTATGAAATTATATTTGTGTCCAGCTTCGAGTGGTCTGTCATAAACAAAAAACATTTCTGAGGAAGCAAAACTTTCAAAAAAATTTGCCGTCCAATATAATCAGTTTACTTTAACTATTCAGTTAAAAAGTGAGGAAATTATATCAGGAAAGGTTCTAGCATAAATCAGAGTTTCAAAAACATCACAGGCGAAGTTGTATTTAACTGTTTCCCTTGCTACTTCGAAGGCATTGATTGATCCTCATTGGGATCTGGTTTGGGTTATTGTTGGTGGAGGTGGTGGACGTTAGGTTAGATCCTTGTTGGGATCTGGATTGTGTTATTGTTGGTGGACATTAGGTTGGACCCTTGTTGGGATCTGGCTTGGGTTATTGTTGGTGAAGGTGGTATATGTTAGATTAGACCCTTGTTGGGGTCTGGATTGGGTTATTGTTGGTGGTCATTAGGTTAGACCCTTGTTGGGATCTGGTTTGGGTTATAGTTGGTGAACGTGGTATATGTTAGGTTAGACCCTTGTTGGGATCTGGATTGGGTTATTGTTGGTGATGGTGGTATATGTTAGGTTAGACCCTTGTTGGGATCTGGATTGGGTTATTGTTGGTAGACATTAGGTTATACCCTTGTTGGGATCTGGATTGGGTTATTGTTGGTGGACATTAGGTTAGACCCTTGTTGGGATCTGGATTGGGTTATTGTTGGTGGACATTAAGTTAGACCCTTGTTGGGATCTGGATTGGGTTATTGTTGGTGGACATTAGGTTAGACCTTTGTTGGGATCTGGTTTGGGTTACAGTAGGTGAAGGTGGTATATGTTAGGTTAGACCCTTGTTGGGATCTGGATTGAATTATTATTCTAGAGGTGATGTACATTAGGTTGAGGCTTCTCGTATCAGATTTCATCTCTCTAGCTCTCTGTTGTCTCCACTAATCACCTCCCGGACTCTGTCACTTTCTCTATACCTTCCTCCCCTCCTGACCCTATCTGCCAACAACCCATCCTCCCATCGCTTTCCAGCCTCTGCCTCAACCTTCCTCTCCCTCTTTGTAATACTTCCCCCCCTTTACACTGATGCAGGGTCTAGACCTGAGATGTTAACTATCCCTTTCCCTCTAAGATGCTGCCCGACACCGGAATTCCTGCAGCAGCTCTTTTTTTTGCCCAATGTATTCAATACATTATGTAGCAGGCAGGACTAATGAGCCTGTTTGAATGGTATCCCAACTATTGCCTAAACATCTATTACCATCTTCACTGGTTTACAGAGAAGGCAGCGCTTCCTCTGTACACACTACATTACTTACCAAGACCACAGAAACAGAACCTCCCGAAGTCATGATATCTCCATCGGGAAACCTCAGATATCCTTTATCGGGGAACATCACCATCCAGCTTCGGAATATTATGCCACTCCTTTGTAATTCATGGGTGTTAGTCCTTTAACAACAAAGTGAATGAACCTTCACCATACCAAACACAAGGGTTAAAGAACTAGATCCAATATCTTACTGCCAGTTTAGGATACCGATAAAAACTGGCTTTTTAGTTTGTCCAGTGTTGGCGCATGGCCAAGTGGTTAAGGCGTCGGTCTAGTGATCTGAAGGTTGCTAGTGAGCTGAGGCAGCGTGTTGTGTCCTTGAGCAAGGCACTTAACCACACATTGCTCTGTGACAACACCGGTGCCCAGCTGTATTGGCCCTAGTGCCCTTCCCTAGGACAACATCGGTGGTGTGGAGAGGGGAGACTTGCAGCATGGGCAACTGCTGGTCTTCCATACAACCTTGCTCAGGCCTGTGCCCTGGAAACCTTGCAAGGCGCAAATCCATGGTCTCATGAGACCAACGGATGCCTATAAGTTTGTCCACATCCTGAGAAGTTAAAGAAACAGTTGTGATGGGATTCATGCTGCACTGATGAGGAGCAGTGGGGTGAAGTGAAGTGGTGTGGGGTGCACTGAGTGTTATCACCATCAGCCTGCATTTCACTTGGTTAGGTTTCCTGCTGCTGCTTATATTAGTATTGTGATGCCTGACGTTAAATATTTGGGTTAACTACAGATCACCTGATGATTTGGGTTAACTACAGATCACCTGATGATTTGGATTAACTACAGATCATTTGATGATTTGCGTTACTACAGATCATTTGATGATTTGGGTTATCACTCAGATCTACAGCAGGGGAGGGAGTGAAGCCAATATTAATAGTTTCATGTTGACCATTTATTGACATCCAAAATATTAAAATCCCCGTATGTGAATTTAAGAAAACGGGATAAAAGTAAGATTGCTTTGCAAAGTCTCATTGGTTCAAAAAATGCATGTCATGTTAGCATGTCTTTGAATATTTCTGGAAGGCTCCTGAAAGCATAGCTGAGACAGGGCTGCTGCTTTACTGCTTTCTTACTGTTGCATTGCTGCCGTGGTACACCGCTACAAATATACTTGGTTCTGGAGCGTGGAACAAACGCAGATATGAAGGGTACTCTTGTTTCAAAAACACAAGAAAGTTTGTAGAAGCTGGAAACCCAGAGCTACACACACAAAATGCTGAAGGAACTCAGCAGACCAGGTAGCATCCATGCAAAAGTCGACGTTTCAGCCCAAGATCATTCTTGTTTACTGTTTACTCTTTTCCACAGATGCTGCCTGACCTGCTGAGTTCCTCCAGCATTTTGTGAGTGTCACTCTTGTTTCACTGTGATTTGGCAATGAGGTCCCCTTCATTTTAAATATTGCCAGAATATCTGTGGAAAGTTATGATTTGTTTTTAGATACAAGTCAAATGGACTGTACCCCAGGGTTCTGAAAGAGGTAGCGAAGGGATTGTGCAGGCATTTGAAATGATCTTTTCAGAATCACTGGGGTTAGGGATGGTCCCAGAGGACAGGAAAATTGCAAATATGACACCTCTGCTTAAGAAGGGAGCTCACCAAAAGACAGGAAATTATAGGTTGGTTAGACTGATCTCAGTGGTTGGTAAGATTTTTAAAACCATTATTAAGGATGAAATTTTGAAGTACTTGGAAGAACAGTATATGTTTTAAAAAGGATGAAGTCAGCATGGTTTTGTTAAGGGGAGATCTTGCCTGACAAACCAGGGAGTGAATCTGTGGAATACAGATTGCAGTGGGGGCCAAGTCCGTGGGTTTATTTAAAGCAGAAGTTGATTGTTTCCTGATTGGTCAGGGCATCAAAGGATATGGCAAGAAGGCAGGTGTATGGGGTTGAGTAGGATCCGGGATCAGCCATGACAGAATGGTGGAGCAGACTTGATGGGCTGAATGGCCTAATTCTGCTCCTATATCTTATGGTCTTATGGTTTAAAACTGTTAGAATTTAGAATTCTTTGAGGAAGCAATAAACGGGTTAGACAAAAGAGAATCTCAAGATGTTAAACAACAATTAAACCAGTGCTAAAGAAGAATAATGTGGGCGGCCTTAACGACTATCGCCCAGTAGCGCTCTCATCGACAGTGATAAAATGCTTTGAGAGGTTGGTTATGACTAGACTGAACTCCTGCCTCAGCAAGGACCTGGACCCATTGCAATTTGCCTATCGTCACAATAGGTCAACGGCAGACACAATCTCCATGGCTCTTCACACGGCTTTAGACCACCTAGAAAACACAAACACCTATGTCAGGTTGCTATTCACTGACTATAGCTCAGCATTTAATACCATCATTCCCACAATCCTGATTGAGAAGTTGCAGAACCTGGGCTTCTGTACCTCCCTCTGTAATTGGATCCTTGACTTCCTAACCGGAAGACCACAGTCTGTGCAGATTGGTAATAAGATATCCTCTTCGCTGACGATCAACACTGGTGCACCTCGGGGTGTGTGCTTAGCCCACTGCTCTGCTCTCTGTATACACATGACTGTGTGGCTAGGCATAGCTCAAATACCATCTACAAATCTGCTGATGATACAACCATTGTTGGTAGGATCTCGGGTGGTGACGAGAGGGTGTACAGGGGTGAGATATGCCAACTAGTGGAATGGTGCCACAGCAACAACCTGGCACTCAATGTCAGTAAGACGAATGAGCTGATTGTGGACTTCAGGAAGGGTAAGATGAAGGAACACATACCAATCCTAATAGATGGATCAGAAGTTGGAGAGAGTGAGCAGCTTCAAGTTCCTGGGTGTCAAGATCTCTGAGGATCTAAACTGATCCCAACATATTGATGTAGTCAAGATAGTGGCTATATTTTATTAGGAGTTTGAAGCGATTTGGCATGTCAACAAATACAATCAAAAACTCCTATAGTTGTACTATGGAGAGCATTCTGACAGGCTGCATCACTGTCTGGTATGGAGGGGCTACTGCACAGGACCGAAAGAAGCTGCAGAAGGTTGTAAATCTTGTCAGCTCCATCTTGGGCACTACCCAACAAAGTACCCAGGACGTCTTTAGAGAGCGGTGTCTCGGAAAGGCAGCGTCCATTATTAAGGACCTCCAGCACCCAGGGCATGCCCTTTTCTCACTGTTACCATCAGGGAGGAGGTACAGAAGCCTGAAGGCACACACTCAGCAATTCAGGAATAGCTTCTTCCCCTCTGCCATCCAATTCCTAAATAGACATTGAAGCTTTGGACACTACCTCACTTTTTTTAATATACAGTATTTTTATTTTTGCATATTTAAAAAAATCTATTCAATATACATAATTGATTTACTTGTTTATTTGTTATTATGTTTTATTTTATTTTTTATTATTATTTTTTCTGTCATTGCTAGATTATGTATTGCTTTGAACCGCTGCTGCTAAGTTAACAAATTTCACGTCACATGCCGGTGATAATAAACCTGATTCGGATTATGTACTTGGATTTTTGGTGGGCCTTTGACAAGGTGCTACACATGAGACTACTGAACGAGATAGAGCTCATGGTATTTGAGGCAAAGTACTAGTACGGACGGAAGTCTGGAAGGCAGAGAGTGGGGATGAAGGGGGGCCTTTTCTGGAGTTCCACGGGGGTCAGTGTTGTGACTTTAACTTTTCGACTTGTACATCAATGATCTAGATGAAGGAACTGGGGACATTGCAGCCAAATTTGCAGACGATACTATGACAGGTGGAGGAGGGCAGGTAGTATTGAGAAGGGAGGTAGTCCGTAGAAGGACCTGTATTAGGATTAGGAAAATGGGCAAAATCTTGGCGGATAGAATACAGTGTTAGGAAGTGTATGGTCGAGTTGAGGGGGGGGACTTCCGGGTCATCAAGGGAATGGCGGCGTAAGGAAAAGGTCTCTCGACAAAAAAGAAGGTAAACTGCCCCAAAATCGAATTTAGACAAATACTTAATATTGCATAACTATATTAATAAAAGGGGCAAGGATGATGTCTAAGAACAAGAATAAAAAGTCCGCTTCGAAGGCTGATAAACATAAAGAGATGCAGCAAGGCGACGGGCCTAGCTCCCCACGGCAAGCCAGGACGGAGATAATGAGGGGGAATCGGTGACTCTGTCTTTGATTCTCGGAGAGATTCGCGAGTTCCGACAAGATAACAGCAAACAGCTGGAAGATATTAAAGGAGAAATAGTAAAAACTAACTCGCGGATAGATGAAGCCGAAGCGAGGATTGTTGGAATTGAAGAGAAGCTACAAAACGCCGAGGAAGTGATAGCAGAAATGCTGAAGCTACAAGACCAGCTCCAGTGGAAACTAATAGATCAAGAAGGCCGCTCGAGAGGGGAAAATGTGAGGATCTACGGAGTTCCTGAAGGAACTGAAGGTAAACCCGGATTGATGATTCCCTTCGTGGAGAAGCTGCTTAGAGAGAACCTTGATATACCGGCCGCAAAAGACCTACAGATAGAAAGGGCTCACCGCGCGTTGGCACCACAGCCTCCGGCAGGCGCCCAGCCCAGATCGATTCTGATCAGATTTCTCAGTTACAGAACGAAGGAAGAGGTGCTTAAAAGAGCATGGCAAAAGAAAGGTTTCATGTGGAACAACTGCAAAATCAATTTAGACCACGACTACGCACCGGGGATTCTTGCCAGACGGAAGGAATATACGGAAACACGGAGAGTCCTGAAGGAAAACAACATCAGATTCCAGACCCTGTATCCAGCTCGGCTGAGAGTCTTTTACGACGAAGGGACAAAAACTTACGCTACGGTGGAGGAGGCAACGTTGGACCTGGCGGACCAGGGACTACCTATTAAAGTTATCACCCAACCGGAGTCGCTACTGGAGAGGATTCGGCAGAAGTCGTGGCAGTTAGTGGGGCGAGGACGCTCCACTCGAACCAGAGTGTCAAACTACAAGGAAAAGCTGCAAATATTCAGAACGCGAATGTACAGAGAATACAGATTAATTAAGAGAAATGACTGAAAAGAGTAAATCGGACTTAAAAGTAAAATGAAAACTGGTAACTGAAAATAAACTAGGCGGAATAACTTGAATGATAGGCAATATGGTCGAGACATAAATAGGAGAAAATTCTCTATGATTATTCAAACTGCTGAGGGCCCTCTAACACAGGGTGAAGATAGAGGTTATCCCTCTGAACTGAGGCGGGTCGGTGCTCAGGCCTCACTGTGGGAAGTCGGGAAAAATTTTCAAATGTTATACGTTCAGAAATGTCTAGGGTGTGGTTATATGTCTTGGTTTACTGTTGAGAAGGGATTGCTTACTGTTTGGTTACAAAAGGAGAGTGCTTTTTTTCTGCTAGAGAAAAATGCAAACTGAATTGGTAAAAATAATTTCCTATAATGTTAATGGGGTTTTGAATCCAATTAAAAGAAATAAGATTATGTCTAAATTGAAAAAAGAGAGGGCACAAATAGCTTTCCTCCAGGAAACACATATGAGCCAATCTGAACATGGAAAATTAAAAAGAATGGGCTTTAAGCATGTATTTTATTCATCATATAAATTGAGTCACAAAAGAGGGGTAGCTACTTTAATATCAAGTACTCTTAATTATGAACATATTTCAGAGACTAGAGACAAAGAAGGACGGTTTGTAAAAATCACAGGAAGAATAGAAGGTACAGAAATAACATTGCTGAATGTTTATGCTCCTCCAGGTAGTGAATGGTCATTTTATAGACACATTTTTGACCTAATGGTCAGTTCTCGAGGGGTAGTAATTTGTGGAGGGGATTTTAATATTAGATTAAATCCTATATTAGATTCTTCAAGAATAGTTACTCAGAATAAACCTCTGACTCGGAAAGTGAATTAGTGAATTCATTGATGGAGGAGTTGGGAATTATAGATGTCTGGAGGGAATTACACCCTACTAGTAAAGATTATACATACTACTCTTTCCCTCATTTAGCCTATTCAAGGATAGACTATTTCTTTATCTTTAATACAGATAGACTCAGGATAAAAAACTGTAATATTGCAACAATTGATCTGTCGGATCATAGCCCAGTCTCTATGTCTCTAATCCTGGAAAGGAAAATGAGGAAAACACTATGGAGGCTAAACTCACATATACTCAATAACCCGAAAGTAATGGAGAGATTAAGGGGAGAAATCAAAGAATATCTAGACCTTAATGACACGGGAGAAACATCACCAGTGATTTTATGGGATACATTGAAAGCTGTACTGAGAGGGAAAATTATTTCCATTACTACTCACATGAAAAAAATCGATGCACAAAAATTAGCAGACCTTCAAGGAAAATTAAAACAACTTCAAGTTGTAGATAGCAACAAAAGTAATTCAAATCGAAAACAGGAAATTAGGAAATTGCAAAGTGAAATTGATGATATTTATACGTTGGAAACTCAAAGAAATTTTCTTTACCTGAGACAAAAGAATTATGAAGTAGGAGGTAAATCAGCTAGATTATTAGCATATAAATTACGAAAACAACAAGCAGACAATACAATTCATAAAATAAAGAATCCAAAGACAAAGCTTGTGGAGAGTGCAATAGGGAAAATTCAAGAGAGTTTTGAAACATATTATCGAGAGCTGTACTCCCAACCCCGGGCCCCCAATGAGCCCTATATAGACAGTGTATTGAATTTTTTAGATCTACCTAAACTTACAGATTTACAAAATGAAAGTTTATTAGAACCAGTAACTGTCAAAGAACTGAACGTGGCCATCTCTAGGTTAAAGGCTGGAAAGTCCCCGGGTTCTGATGGGTTTACCTCAGAGTGGTACAAGTTCCTGAAGACACAGTTAGCCCCATTACTACTTAACACCTTTAATTGGATCTTGCAGAGAGGAGAAACTCGACCTTCCTGGAGAGAAGCGATTATTTCAGTTATTCCTAAAGAGGGTAAAGATAAACTAGAATGTGGCAATTATCGGCCAATTAGTGTTCTTAATTTAGATTACAAACTATTTACATCTATATTAGCGCGCAGATTGGAAAAGCTTTTACCTGGCCTAATCCATTTAGACCAGACTGGATTTATTCAACAAAGACAAACACAGGACAACATAAGGAGAACTCTACACATATTAGAACAGGTTAATAAGAACGAGACAGAGACAGAGACAATGGTAGTAGGATTGGACGCTGAGAAAGCTTTTGATTCGGTTAGTTGGGCATTCCTATACAGAGTGTTAGGAAGATTCGGCTTTCAAGAAAGGTTTATTAAAGTAATTCAGACTCTATATGACAGCCCTACAGCCCGAATTAAGATAAATGGGGACCTCTCTGACTCCTTCATTTTAGAGAGAGGCACTAGACAGGGATGCCCAATTTCTCCTCTCCTTTTTGCGCTATATATTGAACCACTTGCCCAACTAATAAGACAGAGCGAAATTGTAAAAGGTATCAAGGTGGCAGGGATTGAACAGAAAGTGGCGTTATTCGCAGATGATGTTTTGGTCTATCTGAGTGAACCAGAAAAATCATTTATAGGATTGTTTACACTGTTGGATGACTTTGGGAAAATATCAGGTTATAAAATAAATGTAAAGAAAACGCAGGTTATGTCCCTAAATTATACACCATCCAAAAAAATTGCAGGATACATACGATCTTAAGTGGGAAGCTAAATCATTAAAATATTTAGGAATAACCCTGCCGAAGGATCTTTCAACACTGTCACAGGTAAATTATGGGCCATTAATCTCAGAGATAAAAGCAGATATGCATAGATGGAATCTTATCCCCTTTTTAAGTTTAAATACAAGGATAAATACTATAAAAATGAATATTCTTCCTCGGTTATTATATCTTTTCCGTACTTTACCAGTGGAGGTGGATGATAATCAATTCAGGGAATGGGACAAATGGATTTCCCGCTTCATTTGGCAAGGAAGGAAATCTAGAATTCGATATAACACCTTACAGTTAGGGAAGGAAGGAGGAGGTATGGTTCTTCCTTGCCTGAGAAATTATTTTTATGCCTCACAGATAACCCCTCTGTTATATTGGTATAATAGGGAATATAAGGCTAGATGGAAGGAAATAGAATTTGGATTAGTTGACAGTTTTCCTCTTCAGGCCTCAATAGCTGACAAAGGATTGATGGCCCAGTTGGAAAAATTTAATAATGCTTGGATAAATCTTACATTAAAAGTATGGCAGAAGGTGGTTAATTCATGTGGAATTAATAACATGTTAAAACTCTTTAGATGGTGTGCATATGATACCGAATTCCTTCCCAACAGAGGAGATAAAAGATTTGAGCTATGGATAAGGAAAGGTCTTACAACCTACCTCTCATTTATAGATAAAAGAGTATTACAAAGTTTCCAAATCCTGCAGGACAAACATGGCCTAGAACATAATGACTTTTTTAGGTACCTTCAAATACGAAACTATGTTAACCAGAGTTGTAGATATACAGACCTATCAACAGTAGAATTAGAATTTTTCAAGATTCTGAATTCGGCTTGCAGTTCAATACCTAGTAAATCAGTTTCTCGCCTATATAATGCACTCTCCCATGCTAAAAATGTAAATACACTGTATATTAAAGAGGAGTGGGAGAAAGAAGCGGGGTTGGTACTTTCAGAGGAGGCTTGGGGGAAAATCTGCAGCTTTCAATGGTCCTCGACTAATTCTTTGACTTGGAGAGAACATTGTTGGAAAAACAGTATAAGATACTTCAAGACCCCATATCAGGAAAAATATAAAGATACAAATGTGATGTGTTGGAGAAGGTGCGGCTCCAAGGAGGCAAATCATTTTCATATTTTCTGGGATTGCCCTAAATTAAGTCTATTTTGGGAAGGTATTCATAGAACATTAGTTAAGGTACTTAGGTCCCAGATACCTCTGAACTTTGAGACGCTCTATTTGGGGCGTGTGTTGTTCCTTGAACAGAAGGAAGATATAAAGTTGCTGCAGGCCCTCTTAGCGGCAAGTAAGAAATCAATCACTAGAAAATGTCTAAATCCAATACCACCTACATTAGAAGATTGGTACGAAATTATCTTGGAAATATTTAAAATGGAAAAGTTGACTTACTCCCTGAGAACTCAAAAAGAAACATTTTATCAAATCTGGAATAAATGGATTGAATATATAACCCCAATGCGAGCAGACTTTAGATGACTCTCCTAATGATTTATACTGCTCTTCTCATCAACACAGTAATATTGCTAACGTAAGCACCCCCAGTCTAAATGTTTGTTTTTTTTGGAAAATAGAGAATTAACACAAGTAAAGGGAAAGATTTGGGAAAGGGATAAAAAAAAATGAAAAAATTAAGTAAATAAGTACATAGGGATTGGATAATTATGTCTGCGGGCAGGAACAAGCACGAACAAATTGGGATATAAACACCTACAATGGTTGGTATATAGGCTTGTATGCAACATTTTGGACCAGTGGAAATGGTCCAGAAGGGTTGTATAGAAACTATTATTACCATTTTTCTTAACAACTAATTTCATTACTTAGCCTAATAGGTTAGATTTACCACAGTACATAATTATCTATTTAAATGTTTATTTTCCTTTTATATCATCTCAATGTGTACTTAAGAATGTATAAATAATTGTAGTTTTATACATATAAAAAAATGGAAAAGGTTATATGTGTGAAAAAAGTACATGATAATTGTGAATTCCTTATCCAAATAAAAATAAAATTAAAAAAAAAGGAAGTGTATGGTCATACACGAAGGATTAAAAGCACAGACTATTTTCTAATGAGGAGAAATTTCAAAAACCAGGGGTGCAAAGGGACTTGGGAGTCCTCATGAAGGATTGCCTAAAGGTTAACTTGCAGATTGAGTCAGTGGTGAGGGAACCAAATGCAATGTTGGCATTCATTACGAGAGCACTAGAAAATAAAAACAAGGATGTAGTGTTGGGGCTTTATAAGGCATTGATCAGACCACTATGAGCAGTTTTGGGCCCCTTATTTAAGAAACGATGTGCCAGCATTAGAGAGAGTCCAGAGGAGGTTCACAAAAATGATCCCGGGAATGAAAGTGTTAACATATGAGGAGTGTTTGATGGTTCTGGGCCTGTACCACTGGAGTTTAGAAAAATGAGGGGAGATCTCATTGAAACCTATCGAATATTGAAAGGCCTGGATAGAATGGATGTGGAGAGGATGTGTCTTGATGAAGATGGTAACACTATGTGTAGCTTGTTAGCTGTCAAGTTCTGGCCTTGATAGCAAGTAGATGTCACAGTTTAACAGCATTTTAATTAGTTCTGAGAGCAGAACCCATGTTTAGTTTACCCAGTTCCTGTTTCTTAAATTAAACAAGTGAACTATGATTGGATTGTAGGGTCATTTGTAAAGAGTTATCCAAGAAGAAATCTACATGGTGAGTCTGGCGGAAGTCGTCACCATAGCTGAGATGGATTGTTTGTTACTTGATTGAGCAGAAACCAGTGGACCTGTGCCCAGACAGGTTGTACCACACACTGCAAGTATCTGTTCAGTTTAAAATAAACATGGTGTGCCCTGAAGGCTTGGAAAATATCGTGAAAATTCTTCACCTGGATTCCTGTTCAAATGTCGAAGCTGGCTTCCCTCAATAGCTGCATTTTACCAGTGGATATCTGAGACATATGAACCGGGTAATTAATTGGTATAAACTATAATTGCCTGTGTGTCAGAGCTGTTAGCTGTTAAAGTGTGCCTGTAGTTCTCACTGACACTGTACATGTAGATTCAAAAACCGCCCTCCATTCAGACCTTTGAATTGTGTAAATGACTACCTCGGTAAAGGATCACATGATACCACTCTGAAAATGACGTTTTTTTGTTTGTGTCAGTGTCGATTCATGTGGCTCTTGTAAAGCAAACAGAGTCAAAGTATTCAAGTACGTTTATTATTAAAGTATGTATGCAGTATACAACCCTGAGATTCATCTTCTTCACAGACAACCACGAAACAAAGAAAACCATGGAACCTGTCCAAAGTAAAAACATCAACCCCCTCACACGCAAAAAAAATTGTGCAAAATGGCAACAAGGACATCACCACCCAAGCAAAAAAAACAAATCCTGCAAATGGCAACATGAACTTCAAACCCCCTCGCACAAAAAACAAATCGTGCAAACAGCAACAAGAAAGAACAAGCGAAAACACATAAAATTGAAGAGTCCGTATTCAGTTCAGCTCAGTGTTCATTATCTGCAGGTCACCCAAAAATAGCAACAGACAAAGGAGTGAGCAGAAAGCAGAAAAGACATCATAATGTCAATGACAGTCCAATCCACAAATCACATAATACAGAAAGGCGGGGTTCACTGGTCATAACTAATCCGATTTGCCCATATCCTCTAAATCTTTCCTATCCAGGTATCTTTTAAATGTTCTTAATGTACCTGTCTTAAACACTTCCACTGGCAGTGCATTCTATATACCCACCACCCCTCAGTTTTCTATTGAATACCTTAAACCTGTGCCCTCTAATATTGATACCCTATTCCTGGTAAAAAAAAGACCGCACATTCACCCTGATGATTTTGTACAGTTCTCTAACATCATCCCCTTGGTCTCCTATGCTCCAAGGAATAAAGTCACAACCAGCTCAACCTCTCACCATAACTCAGTACCTTGAGTCCTGGCAACATACCTGCAAATCTCCTCTACACACTTCCCATCTTCATGGCATTTTTCTGATCGCAGGGTGGCTGAAACCAAACACTAACATCCTGTACAACTGTGACATAATGTCTCAGTGCCCTGACTGTTGAAGGCCAGCACGAGGAGAAGGAGAGTGGTGACCCAGGGGTCTGAGGTGATCAGTGGAGTGGGGAGATGGCTGATACAATGTGGAGAGGGGTAGTGGTGAGACAGGGGTCTGAGGTGATCACTGGGTAGGGGAGATGGCTGATATAATGTGGAGAATGGGAGTCGTGAGACAGGGGTCTGAGCTAATCAGTGGGGAGGGGGAGATGGCTGATATAATGTGGAGAGGGGGAGTGGTGAGACAGGGGTCTGAGGTGATCATTGGGGAGGGGAGATTGCCGATATAATGTGGAGAATGGGAGTGGTGAGACAGGGATCTGAGGTGATCACTGGGGAGGGGAGATGGCTGATATAATGTGGAGAGGGGTAGTGGTGAGACAGGGGTCTGAGGTGATCACTGGTGAGGGGAGATGGCTGATATAATGTGGAGAATGGGAGTGGTGAGACAGGGGTCTGAGGTGATCACTGGGGAGGGGAGATGGCTGATATAATGTGGAGAGGGGGAGTGGTGAGACAGGGATCTGAGGTGATCAGTGGAAAGGGGAGATGGCTGATATAATGTGGAGAATGGGAGTGGTGAGACAGGGGTCTGAGGTGATCACTGGGGAGGGGAGATGGCTGATATAATGTGGAGAATGGGAGTGGTGAGACAGGGGTCTGAGGTGATCACTGGTGAGGGGAGATGGCTGATATAACGTGGAGATGCGGAGTGGTGAGACAGGGATCTGAGGTGATCACTGGGGAGGGGAGATGGCTGATATAATGTGGAGAATGGGAGTGGTGAGACAAGGGTCTGAGGTGATCATTAGAGAGGGGAGATGGCTGATATAATGTGGAGAATGGGAGTGGTGAGACAGGGGTCTGAGGTGATCACTGGTGAGGGGAGATGGCTGATATAATGTGGAGATGCGGAGTGGTGAGACAGGGGTCATTAAAACTCACTTGCCATTGTCTATAAAGGACAGCTTCTAGCTCACGGTCGTAAGACAGTCCCAGAGTACAATAAGGTGGACTCTGGACCTCACAATTTACCTCATTATGATCTTGCACCTTATTGTCTACCTGCACGGCACTTTCTCTGCAGCTGTAACATAATATATAAAGTGTAAAATAGAGGTGAAATTAGATATCAGACTGCTGGAAAATGATGCTGCTCTAGGACCAGAGGACAAAGCCTCAGAATAGAGGGACGTCCTTTTAGGGGTGAGAAGGAATTTCTTTAGCCAGTAAGTGGTGAATCTGTAGAATTAGTTACCTCTGGTAGCTGTGGAGGCCAAGTCATTGAGTATATTTAAGGCAGAGGTTGATAGATTCTTGGTTAGTCAGGGCATGAACAGATATGGGGAGAAGGCAGGAGATTGGGGCTGAGAGGGGAATGGATCAGCCATGATGAAATGGCAGAACAGACTCGATAGGCCAAATGGCCTAATTCTGCTCCTGTATGTTATGGTTTTCTGGTCTATGGTCTACTGCTTTCCCTTGTATCCTTGTTCCTCGTTGTAATGAAATGTCATGTGTGGATGGCATGCAAGACAAAAACTCTCCTTGTACTCCAATACATATGACAATATTAAACCAATTTACCAATTTACTGAGCAAGGCCACTGAATTCTGTTTCTCTTTCAAAACTCATCAATAAAGGCAGATTAATTGCTGCTAAGAGTGGATGCAGCCTGAAACCTTTGAAGATGATGATATGCTGCACAAATCTGTGGCAGGACACAAAATAGATCATCGAACTGTACAGACAAGAATAGACATTTGGGCTCATGATGTTGTGTTGAACTAATTAAACCAATCACACTGAAATAAACAAAAGCCTTCTTGCCTGCACGGCAACTGTACCCCTCCATTCTCTACCTCCTTAACATCTTGATTTTATCTGCCCCTACTGTCAACCCTGGCAGCACATTCTGCATTCCATCACTCTGTCTCTACAAAACAAATTTTACTTTGCACTTCTCCTTTCAACTTTACCCTCCCCGCCCCACCTGAGATGCGTGGCTTGTAGTATGAGATATTTTGACCCTGGAAATAAGATACTGGCTGTGTCCTCCATCTGTACCTCTTATAATCTTATAAACTCAAGCACATCTGTGTTTAGCCTCTCCTGATCCAGAGGAGACAATCCAGGTTTTTTCTATCCTCTCCATTTAGAACATACCCTCTCAGCTAGGTGGTGTCTCAGTAGGCCTCTTTTACACCCTCTCCAAAGTCTCCACATCCTTCCGACCACAACTGAATGCAATAATCCAGATATGGCCTGAGCAGTGTTTTATAAAGCTGCACCATCCCGGGAATGGAAGGGCTAACATACAAGAGCATTTGATGGCTCTGGGCCTGTACTCATTGGAGTTTAGAAGAATGAAGAGGAATCTCATTAAAACCTACCAATATTGAAAGGCCGAGAGGGAATGGATGTGGTGAGGACGTTTCTGGTAGTGAGAGAGTCTAGGACAAGTGGTCACAGCCTCAGGACTTCCATTTAGAACAGAGATAAGGAGGAATTTCCCAGAAGGTGGCGAATCAACGGATGGCTGTGTGAGTATAGGGTATATTTAAAATAGAGGGTGACAGGTTTTTGATTAGTAAGGGTAGCAATGGTTACAGGGCGAAAGCAGGAGAATGGGGTTGAGAGGGATAATAAATCAGCTATGATTCGAATAGCAGAGCAGACTTGAGGGGCTGAATGGCCTGATTCTATCCCTATGTTGTATGGTCTTATGCAACATGACATCTTCAATTTTGACCTCATTGCCTTGACTAAAGACAAGCATGCCAAATGCCTTCTTTATTACCTAACAACCTTCAGACAATGTGCATATCTGTACACAGTCCAACCTATAGACAATGTGCAAATCTGTACACAGTCCAACCTATAGACAATGTGCAAATCTGTACAGTCCAACCTATAGACAATGTGCAAATCTGTACACAGTCCAACCTATAGACAATGTGCAAATCTGTACACAGTCCAACCTATAGACAATGTGCAAATCTGTACAGTCCAACCTATAGACAATGTGCAAATCTGTACACAGTCCAACCTATAGACAATGGGCAAATCTGTACACAGTCCAACCTATAGACAATGGGCAAATCTGTACACAGTCCAACCTATAGATAATGTGCATATCTGTACACAGTCCAACCTATACACAATGGGCAAATCTGTACACAGTCCAACCTATAGATAATGTGCATATCTGTACACAGTCCAACCTATAGACAATGTCTCCCTCTGTCAGTAAACTGGCAGACTGGCAGTTCCCTCTGTCAGTAAACTGCCCTGGGCAGTCCGGGTGCTGAATGTTATAATGTCACATGTCATTTTCTTTGCCACTCTTTACCACAGAAATGTCATCACAGCAGAATGTGGAGACACTGCGGGAGTTAGTTGCTTTTCCTGTTGGGTAAGGTAACACCGCTGGCTCATTCCTGAAGCTCACATTCCTTGGATAAACATTTGGGAAACTTGACTTCAGGTCCAGCTGCAGATGGCTCAGACACTTTCTGCCATGCAAAGCCACAGGTGATGTTTCTTCTAGGGTTTGGCTGAAGACACACTGCAGGCTGCTCTGCTTCAGTGCACAGGTCACCTGCCATGGCCGGACAGTGAGGGGCAGGGGGAGTGGGAGTGGGAGGGGCAGGGGTCACCTGCCATGGCCGGACAGTGAGGGGCAGGGGGAGTGGGAGTGGGAGGGGCAGGGGTCACCTGCCATGGCCGGACAGTGAGGGGCAGGGGGAGTGGGAGGGGCAGGAGGAGTGGGAGTGGGAGGTGCAGGGGTCACCTGCCATGGCCGGACAGTGAGGGGCAGGGGGAGTGGGAGGGGCAGGAGGAGTGGGAGTGGGAGGTGCAGGGGTCACCTGCCATGGCCGGACAGTGAGGGGCAGGGGGAGTGGGAGGGGCAGGAGGAGTGGGAGTGGGAGGGGCAGGGGTCACCTGCCATGGCCGGACAGTGAGGGGCAGGGGGAGTGGGAGGGGCAGGAGGAGTGGGAGTGGGAGGTGCAGGGGTCACCTGCCATGGCCGGACAGTGAGGGGCAGGGGGAGTTCGTGGGGCAGGATGTGCTCTGATGTGGATTTTACTTGACATTTATGACTCTGGGTCAACTTTGCTGGAAAATAATCCTGAGAAATCATACTGAAAGTTGGAAATTGTTGAAACGTACAATATCAGTACAAGGACAGACACTCAGTGAGTCTGCAGAAACGCCACATTCTACTTGGACATCTCTGTATTCACACCCTCTGGCTGGCCCCATCTCTCATTACTGATGCATACAATGTCCTACAGAGAGTCAATCGGCCACACATGTGCCTGGACTTCCCCCTACATCGAGGGGGATATCATGTTGACTCTCACATCGACTCCTCACCACTGAACACCCCATGGATGGCTGTTGCTGAAATCGGAATTTAGGAGGATGCTGGGCACCCATTACCTGGGGACTATTACCTGAGCACCTGGGCACCTGTTACCTGGGGACTATTACTTGAGCACCTGGGCACCTAGGCACTGTTACTCAGGCATCTGGGCAATGTTACCTGGGCACCTAGACACTGTTACCTAGGCACCTAGGCACTGTTACCTGGGAACCTGGACATTGTTACCTGGGTACCTGAGCACTGTATTCACGCAGACACCATTTAATCTATGAAGATTTCATTGGGGAACAGGTCAATCTTGCCTCTACGATTTGCCGATGTTGCTAGTTTCCCATGGTTAACACAGCCATTGCCCGTTCCCGTAAATAACTGGGAAATTTTCGTTAGGATCCTTCAACATGGTTGTGGATCACCAGAATCTGGTCAGTACTCCATTTGCCAGAGACACACATGATATCCTCAGGGACACCATAACTGGACATCTTCAGTGGCCTGTCTTGACCAGAGGGGTAAGAGCCTCCGACATCTCTGGCTCCTCACACCAATGGAGTAGCAGAATCCTTGTGGAGACAAT
The DNA here is from genome assembly GCF_963921235.1 of Mobula hypostoma. NCBI lineage: Eukaryota > Metazoa > Chordata > Chondrichthyes > Myliobatiformes > Myliobatidae > Mobula > Mobula hypostoma. Next base: position 541,747 of record NC_086124.1, read on the forward strand.
CTGCAGTTGTTTTTTGCTTTGCTTGACTCCCCTCTCGCTCTGTGACACCTCTCTGCCCCTTTATTAGGGAGAGAGAGCATCTGTGGCATGTCAAATTTGTTGGGTGGGTGAACGATTAGTTTTTGTTATTCTGCAGATCATGGTCTCTTTTTGGGGGCTTTGTTGTTGCTTGTTTGGTGGGTTGTGGCAGCTGATGCTTTTTGCTGAAGTAAGTGGGGGAGAGGGGAGTGAGGAGTTTGTTGCTTTGCTGTTGCTTGTGTGTGGGAGGGGAAGAAGGGGGCTTTGAGGTTCCAATGTTTTTACTGACACCCATTCTTAGGGGTACTCTTCTGTTTCTCGTGGATGTCTGTGAAGAGTAAGAATTTCAGGTTGTATAATGTATACATTCTCTGATATTAAATGGAACTTTTTGAACATAGTTGGCCTTCTGAGAACAAAATTCCATTGCCTATGCTGGTTCAAGAGCACTCTGAATCAGAATCAGGTTTATTGTCCCTGGCAGATTTGCTTTATATCAGCAGTACAGCGCAGGGCATAAAAATTACTAAGTTGCAAAAATGCATAAATTGTGGAATATTTCCTGTGAGATGTCATCGCAACATGCTTCATATTGTACAGCCGAGCGTGGGGATCACAGAGTCACAGAGCTGGGGTCCTGCCACTGCCTCATCACTGACCTTCTCTCCAAGTGGAATTGTTGACAGAAGATTGGACAAAGTTCAATTTCAATGACGTTTCCTCATCATCTGGTCAATATTTAATCCTGGCCTGATAACAAGCAAGTAAAATTAATTTCACAGAAGTTCCAAGCAAAGAGCACCTCTAACATCAATTTTCTGAGACTCAGTGAAGAAGCCAGCCCTTTGGCCTGTCATATTCATTCTAACTATTAGGTATCTATCCTTACTAATTCACACAAAATGCTGTATGAACTCAGTGAGTCAGGCAGCATCTATGGAGGGAAATAAACAGTCAATGTTTTAGGCTGAGACCCTTCATCAGGCCTGGATAGGAAGAGGACACAAGCCAGAATAAAAATGCTGGGGGACATGAGCTGTTTGGTGCTAACTGAATCCTGGTGAAGGGGGAGATAGATAGGTGGGAGTGGGTGGGAATGATGTGAGGACTGGGGAGGAGATATCCAGCTGAGAGGGAGACCTCACTACCTACCTTCCCCTCGCATGGATTCACCTGTCATCCATTTTCTCTTCACCTGGATTCACCTATCTCCCACTTTCCCCTCATTTGGATTCACCCATTACCCAGCTTCCTGTCACCTGGATTCACCTGTCACCCACCTTCTCCTCACCTGGATTCACACATCACCCATCTTGCCCTCACCTGGATTCACCTGTGACCCACCTTCTCCTCACCTGGATTCACCTGTGACCCACCTTCTCCTCACCTGGATTCACACATCACCCATCTTGCCCTCACCTGGATTCACCTGTGACCCACCTTCCTCTCACCTGGATTCATTCATCACTCATCTTCCCCTCACCTGGATTCACCTGTCACCGACTTTCCTCTTACTTGATTCACCTATCTCCCAGCAGATCACGTTCCTTCCACTCCCCTCTCCTCTCTGACCCTCTGGATTCTTCCTGATTTTTGTGTGTTGTTCAGTGGAATCTCTGGTGAATCCATCTTGGCTACTCCACTTGCCGTGCTTCGTCCCTAGCCAGTACGTGCCCTCCCAGCCTGGATATACACCCCTCCGTACCTTCAGCTCAGAGCAAGAAACACCCTTCTTCCTCCTTCCACAGGGACCAAACCAGTTCCACTCAACCAATGACGCAGACCAGTGATGCATCTGCAAGATCAGCTGAGAACACTGAGACCAGGGGTTCCCAACCTTTCTTATACCATGGACCCCTGCTATTTACCAAGAAGGTCCTTGGACCCCTGTTTTAGAGTATAGTCAAATTATACTTCTTTAGAACAGGGAACACAGAAGACTACAGGCCTGGAACAGATCATTTGGCCCGTCATGATGATAGTCATAGTCATAGTCATAGTCATAGTCATAGTCATAGTCATACTTTATTAATCTCGGGGGAAATTGGTTTTCTGCCAGCACACGGTCATTCTCGTCGTATCTCTTCAGTCCTTGTCTGTCTAAACGACTGGTAAATATCACAGTTGTATCCCCTTCCACCTCCTCCCAATGCACCCACCACTTCCTGCATAGAAATTCTTTTACACTCCCCCCCCACTAAACCTTTTTCCCTTTAGCGTCTGCCATTTCCACCCCAGGGTAAAGGTCTTTGTCTACCCTCTGGTCATCATTTTATAAACTTTCTGTTGGGTTGCCTTTCAGACTCCAACGCTGCAGAGGAAACAATCCACATTTGTGCAACCTCTCCTTGTAACTAATGCACTCTGATCCAGGCAACATCTTGGTAAACCTGTTTTGCACCACACCTCACCCCCCCCAAGGCCTCTACATCCTTTCCATAGTCTGTGACCAAAAATGCAAATGTCCACACGTGGCCTAACTAAACCTTTATTAAGTTCTAGGTTTTATTAAAGTTTTATGCAGTTGCAACATGACTTCCCAGGTTTTATACTTAATGCCCTAACTGAACACGGCCAGCAGGCAGATGACTTCTTTACCTTCCTATCCACTTAACGTGGCCACTTTTATGGAATTACGGATTTGTATGCCAAGATGCCTCTGTAATTCAATTACAGTAAGTAGAAAGTAAATAGTTACTCTCTTAGTTTTCATAAGCCCTGGCATTCAAACCAAGTCTGATGATCTTTCCCCAGCTATACCACAGGGCTTTTACTTAACTAAAGTTCAAAGTTCAAATTAAATTTATTATCAAAGTATATATATAGCACCATATACAACCCCAAGATTCATTTGCTTGAGGGCAAACTCAATAACTCCATAATAGAATCAATAAAAATATTGTCTGTTTCTATATAATTAATTATTCTTTGATATCAAAACAGAAAATATGTGATATACTCAGTAGGCTAGACAGCGTCTGTAGAAAGAGAAACAGTTAATTGTTCAGCCTGGATAACTGGACTTTTAATATTCTCCTTTCTGAGTTATTTCAACAGCTTCTACTGATAGTTATATGTGTGAAATATCAGGATCTGAGCTCTGACAAGCTGGCAAAAGGTGACGTGGTAACGTTGTGATCTCCCACACATGCTGTCTGTCCATTGTCTCATTTCCCATTTGAAAGGGCTTCCCCATGGGGAGACCATCAGTAACAGTTTGTTACTCCTCTCTTTTGCTACAAGGTTGAAATGATTGTGGACTTAAGGAAGGTGCGGACAAACCAACCCCCCCTGCACATACATGGTTCCTCCGTAGAAAGAGTTCAGTGCACCGTTCACCTCAATATCACCTCCCCGAAAAAGAAGGCACAGCAGTGCCTCCATTTCCTGAACAGATTGAGGCAAATGAGGATCTCCCCACCCCCCCAACATCTTACGGGAGCACCACTGAGATTGTCCTGACAAGTTGCATCTCCATCTGGTGAGGGAGCAGCCGAGCATTGGACTGGAAGTCCCTACAAAGGACTGTGAGAACGGCCGAGAGGATCATTGATTCTATTCTGGTAATTATTCTGCTGTGGAGTTATTGAGTATGCTCACAGGAAAATGGATTTCAGGTTAGTATATAGTGACATATATGTACTTTCATAATAAATTATCATCCATCGGGGACATTTATCAGGAACACTGTGTACACGGGGTCCTTAGTATTATCAGGGATCCCACCCATCCATCCAGCATCCTCTTTGACTTTCTACCATCAGGCAGGAGACTCCGATGCATAAAAACAAGCATAATTCATTTGTAGATTTAATTCTTACTTCCCTAAGTTATTGTGTGTTATGTGTACTATTGTGCTTTACACCCAAGTCTGGAAAAACGTTGTCTTGTTTGATGGAATACATGCACATAGTTAAATAACAATAAACTTGACTTGACTTGACTTGATATTGAGTTGGACTGTAATCTTAAAATAAAACAATACGCAGAAAAATCAATCTAATGAGATTTTCAGAAGAATCTATTCACTGATTTAGATTATACAGTCAGTGTACAGTCAGTAAAACTGGGTTCGTAATAGTGACGGAGTACTGCTAATTCCCTCTCATTTGACAAAATAGTTCCAACAGAACAAAAGAAAAATCAATAATGGCAAATGTAGATAAAAAAACACACCGCCCTTGACTTTAGAAAGTCTGTGTAATAATAAACAGTATTGTCAGCTGTTCCACAGACAATTGTGACTCTATCTTCTAGGTCCAATGTGCTTCCTGGGGATATTTTGCTCTCACACACACCTTCAGTGTTTTCCCGTGTGACATTGCTGGGAGGTACATGTCTCTGAACAACGCAATAACGCTGGAGGTGTTTCAGTCTAATAACTTCCTGTAATCTGAATCAAATGCAGAATTGTGCGATGTTTATTCTGTTGAAGAGCATAGATTATCACCTCTCACAGATTTTTCATTCATGATATTCACATATAGTGCAGCGTTAACCCTGCATGATTTTAGTTCGTATTACCTGCTGTCACTCATGAAAGGCATTGAGACACAGCCAACATGGAAGGAGGCCATTTGAGCCATTGAGACTGTACTAGTAGAGAAAGCTCTGGCCAGCTCAGTTACTCCAGTACTGGGTCTCTCTCCATGTAGCTCAGGTACACATTAATGCCAGTTTCAGTGTGATGAGGATTTCTTAGCCTACCCTTTGCAAGTTTCACCACCACTGGTGAGATTTTACAACCCAGTGCAATTTCCCCTGCCCTTCTCTTTCAACATTGCAAAAGTATGGTCCTCCTGCAACTTTCAGTTCCATAAACTACTCCCCTTCCTCAGACACTTTCCCGTGTACCACAAGAGACACAACATCTGGCCCATCAACCACTTCCATAAACCACTCCACTTCCCCAGACATTACCCCGTGTACCACAGGAAGTCAATACTGCCCCTTTTACCTCTTTCCTTCCCCAGCACCAGGAACCATGCGGTCACTCCCTTCAACTCTCTCCAATGTGCAGTCCAGTGTTTAGTGTTCACAAGCTGGCTTGCTCCACACGGGAGGAACGAGATGCTGATGGTGACCGGTTTGTGGAGTCAATGGTGTTCAGTCTGCAGGAGGGACCTGCTGCTTTAACTTTTCAGTTCACTCTCACACTGACCGATATGTCCGCGGACCCATCAACACTACCTCACAATCTATGCCCTCTATTTGCACTGCTTATTTAATATATGCACACACATAAGGTTAAGACTTTATTTGTTGAGACACAGATCAGACAGAGGTATACAAAATAATGAAAGGTATAGATAGGGTAAATGAAACCAGGTTTTTTCCACAGAGATTCGGTGAGACTACAACCAGATAGCATGGGTTAAGGGTGAAAAGTGAAAGTTTAAGGGAACATGAGGGATAACTTCTTCACTCAGAGGGTGGTGGGAGTGTGGAACGAGCTGCCAGCACAAGTGGTGCATGCGAGCTTGATTTCAACAATAAGAGAAGTTTGTATTGGCACATGGATGGTAGGAGTATGGAGGGCTATGGTCCCAGTGCAGGTCGATGAGAGTAGGCAGTTTAAATGGTTCATCATGGACTAGATGTGTAGAAGGGCCTGTTTCTGTGCTGTACCATTCTATGACGCTAAACTCTAAGACTGTATATAGTGCTGTGCAAAAGTCTTAGGCACAGACACATATATATAGCTGGGGTACCTGAGATATTTGCACAGTACTGTACTAACTTTATGTATTGCACTGTACAGCTGCCACAAAAAACAAATTTCATGACGTATGTGAGTGATGATAAACCAGATTCTGATACGGGTCTCAATTGCAAACTGAGAGTGGGAAGGGGGCAGGGAGAGGGTAAGCATGGTTGGGAAAAGGGGAAGGGAGAGGGGAGGGACTGGGAAGCACCAGAGAGACATTCTGTAATGATCAATAAACCAATTGTTTGGAATCAAATGACCTTGCCTGGGTGGGTCTAATGGTTGGGTGTGTCTGTGCCCATGACACAACAGTGGGCACTCCTTCTTTGCCACCTGTCCCACACGCCTCCCGCAGCGCTCCACCCTCACTATTCCCACATCCTTTGCTCCCACTAGATTTACAAACTCATTCTCTGCTCCATATCGATAAATACAGTGCTGCGCAAACGTTTTAGGCACCCTAGGCTATATACTGTATACGAGCCTAAGATTTTTACACATGCACAGTACTATAATTATATAATATAGTGTAGAGATATATATATTTCTTATTGTAATGTACTGTATTTGTTGTATTTATAGTATTTTAAATGTATTGTAATGTACTGATGATGCAAATCAATAAATTTCAGGACATTTGTCTGTGACATTAAACCTGATTCTATTTCTGCGTGCTCTCCTGCAGTGCCCAATATAATGTGTACTGTATCTGTGATAGTTTCCTGTCTCTCAAGTGAATCTGTTGTAGAGAGTTTTAGCATCAGCTCATCTGCAGAACAATCTGGGCCTCACCATATCAGAGACATTTCCTTTCTCCTGTTCATCCACCCCCACCGTTCTGCGTGGCCCGGAGTTGTCAGCTGTGACTATAAAGGGAGATGGAGTGGCTGGTGTGTGGGTCGCTGAGGACTGACTGTATAAAATTGTGATGGTCACAGAAAGGGCCAGAGCCTGCATCCTTTTCCCTGGGCAGGGAAGTCCAGAATTGAAGGGCACAGTTTTAACAGGAGGGGGCTGATTTGCTGATCACTATTCTGCAATCTACGTTTTTATGAAAGCCAAAGACTGAGTTGCTACCCACTGGTGCCCCTCATCACCCCAATGCCCACGTTTAATGAGTAATAAGATCAAGGTTCATTTAACTATTGAACTTCATGGCTTGATCTCGCATTCTTTTGTTGCTGGTAGAACTGGCCATGGAAATGATTGTATAACGAATTGGCTGTAGTCAGTAAGTGATAAAACTTTCTATGCTGATTGATGAGCTATCAACACCATTTCCAATAATTATCGCTTTCATCGTGAAGGATTTCTTCTCTTGGGTGTGCATTGTTGCAGAGTGGGTAACATTATTGCCTCTGTGTTGAGGACACCCTGCCTGTCACTCTAGTGTCTGATCGAATACAAAGGGGTTACTGCATTGCCAAGGTATGGCCTTGCTCATCATGGCCAAATCCTTCCTGTTGGATGCATCTCAAAGATCCAGGAGTCTGTGAAAAATATTCTCCATGGTGGCTTGAGTAATATTTCTCCTTCAGCCATTGTCACTCAGTCAGTTATATGGTCATTACACAGAGCATGCTGCTTAGATTACAGCAGTAACGCGCTTCAAAGGGATATAATCTTTTGTAAAGCTCTTTGGGACATCCTGGGCTGTGAAAGAGACTAAAGGGATGCAATATTTTCCCTCCTCCTGTTACTAGAGTCCAAAACAAATCGTACCTGGATGTAATGATCAGGTTGAATATCTTGGTATGCTTTAAACAATAAGCTGTTTTTTTTAAAGGGAATCACTGTAGCCATTGTCTCTTTTTCAAGAACTCGCACAGGTCAATGAAGTCATTGTTCTACTTAGCAGCACTGCTTGAGAGAGGAATCTGAAGTCACGTTTTTGGATCTTGGATTTTACCTCCACAACAGGACCTTAAAGTAATGAATGGTAAAGACTGAGTAATTCTCAAGGGGTTACATTTACCTGTTGTTTCTGTTAAAATCAGCCTGCATGTTTCAGGCAGTCATAGTTAGTTTGGACTCCAGAGATGTTCATGAGGGACTATGACAATGAGTACATTCCTGCACCCATTGGAACTGTTAGACACTGGGCAGGGTGGGTAACTGTGCAAGGAAAACAATTTAATTTGGGGGTAATTGATACCACTAAGCCTGGGCAGAGTCCTCACTCAATTGGGACCCACAAAACTGTTTTGTTGTTTGATTAATGCAACAGGGTCTTCAAAGACAACTAGAAATCCATTCACATGTCCTCAGACACTCACTTGTTCCTTCACCTCTCTAACCCTAGGGACATGAGAGACTGGGGATGCTGGGATCTGGAGGAACTCAGCAGGTCAGGCAGCATCTGTGGGGGGAAATGGACAGACAACATTTCACCTGGACAGTTCACATCTTGCTGTGTTCTCTTTGCATCTCTGAATGCCAGACATTGGAGGGAGTTTGAGGCTACCTGCTTCCTCATGGTGGTCTCCCGGTCAGTTTACTGTTCACAAGTGTAAATATTCATTCTGACACGAGCTGAACGAGTGACCATATAAATAGAAGCATTCAGAATTAAAACATTTTGGTTTGAATATATTTGTCGTAACTTTATGGTTCCCAGTCATGGTTTTGGATTTCTGACTGGTTTTGTGGACTTTTCTATCTGATTTCCTTTTCCTTTTTCCCTCTGGTGCTTTAAGTCTACAGATCAGTGGGTGTTGGTTGTCTTCCAAGACCTTATCCATGTGTGAATTTGTGACAAAGGGTATTGACATATGGACTACATTGGAACATGTCAGTTAGAACCTAGACCATAGAACATAGAAGACAGAGCACAGGAACAGGTTATCTGGTTCACAATGTCTGTGCTAGTGCCAAAATAAACAACATCCCTTCTTCCTGTACATGATCCATATCCCACCACTTCCTGCCTATGTACACAATCCATATCCCATCATTCCCTGCGTATCTACACAATCCATATCCCATCATTCCCTGCGTATCTACACAATCCATATCCCATCATTCCCTGCGTATCTACATGATCCATATCCCATCATTCCCTGCGTATCTACACAATCCATATCCCATCATTCCCTGCATATCTACATAAACCATATCCCATCATTCCCTGCATATGTACACAATCCATATCCCATCATTCCCTGCGTATCTACACAATCCATATCCCATCATTCCCTGCGTATCTACACAATCCATATCCCATCATTCCCTGCGTATCTACATGATCCATATCCCATGATTCCCTGCGTACCTACACGATTCATATCTGCTATTCCTTGCATATCCCGCACCCCTCCCGAGGCACCCTCCCCTTAACATTCCCAACATTCTTTGCTCCTGCCAGATTTGCAAACTCACTTTCTCCTCCACAAATACTGTACTGTGTAAAAGTCTCAGGCACCCTAATGTATAGGTGTGTGCATAAGACTTTTGCAGAGTACAGCATCTATCTCAGTCAGGTTCCAGCTCAACCTCCTCTGCTCCCTGAGAGCAGTCTTGTCTTGTCCTCTGCATTCTCACCACATATCTGAAGCACTCCAGCCCAGGTGAATCTCTGTACACCCATTGCAGCATCCACACACCTTCCTACAGGGTGTAACCACGTAATGTCCTTTATGTAAAGGATTCTCCCATTCCTGCCCTTTCTAGCCCAAATATATCTCTTGGCCCACAGTTAGCTGCCTCCTCGCTTCAGGGGACTAGGGACAGGCCGGTTTGGTGAGTGGTGCCAGAGGCCTGGAGGATGAGTCTTTCTTCATACATTTGTTAGATATTCATGTGAGGAAGTTAAAAAAAAAATCATGTTAACGAAAGGGTAAATAACTCTCTTTGCAAGTATAATTAAAGGGTTGGGCTGACATTTATTGGTGTGTTGAAGAAGCACACACAGCCGCAGGCTATTTCAGTGTTTTACACTAAGCAATACTTGGTTGAAGCTGCAATCTAATGCCGTACTAGTGAATCCACTTCCCCACTTGATTAAAGCAGGAACAACTCCGGAACCTGAGCCCCACACGGAAGCTTCAATACTCCACAATTCCATGACATTGATCCGTTTTGTCATTCTTAGTGTATGTATAGTTCTTCATAAATCCAATTGTATTTATTTTGTTGTAAATGCCTACAAGAAAATTAATCTCAAGGCAGTATATGACGACTTTGATAATAAATTTACTTTGACTTAGAATTAGATCATTTACAAAGCTCTTCACAGAATTCAATAGTTTCCATAATTCCATTTACTATCAAAGAATGTATGCATATAACCTGAAATTCTTGCCCTCTGCAGACGTCCGCGAAAACAGAATACCCCAAAGAACGAACGTCAGTAAAAACGTTAGAACTCAAAGCCCCCTTCTGCCCCCTCCCACACACGTGCAGCAGCAAAGCATCAATCCTCCCCCTCCCCTACTTCATCAGCGCCCTCCGCTCACCAAGCAATAGCAAAGCCCCAAGAAAGACCATGATCTGCAGTACAACAAAAACTAATCATTCTCCCGACAATTCGACATGCCACAAGCTCCCTCTCTCTCTCCCCCTAATAAAGGGAAAAAGAGGTTTCACACAGTGAGGGGGGGCAGAGAGGGGAGGGGAAGAGAATTTTATATATATATGTAGATGGAGTTCAGCCCAGATACGTGTGAGGAGGTTCATTTTGGTAAGTCAAATATGATGGCAGAATATAGTATTAATGGTAAGACTCTTGGCAGTGTGGAGGATCAGAGGGATCTTGGGGTCCGAGTCCATAGGACAGTCAAAGCTGCTGCACAGGTTGACTCTGTGGTTAAGAAGGCTTATGGTGCATTGGCCTTCATGAACTGTGGAATTGAGCTTAGGAGCCGAGAGGTAATGTTGCAGCTATATAGGACCCCGGTCAGACCCCACTTGGAGTACTGTGCTCAGTTCTGGTCGCCTCACTACAGGACGGATGTGGAAACCATAGAAAGGGTGCAGAGGAGATTTACAAAGATGTTGCCTGGTTTGGGGAGCATGCCTTATGAGAATAGGTTGAGTGAACTCAGCCTTTTCTCCTTGGAGCGACAGAGGATGAGAGGTGACCTGCTAGAGGTGTACAAGATAATGAGGGGCATTGATCGTGTGGATAGTCAGAGGCTTTTCCCCAGGGCTGAAATGGCTAGCACGAGAGGGCATAATTTTAAGGTGCTTGGAAGTAGGTACAGAGGAGATTTTGGGGGTAAGTTTTTCACTCAGAGAGTGGTGAGTGCATGGAATGGGCTGCTGGTGACGGTGGTGGAGGCGGGAACGATAGGGTCTTTTAAGAGACTCCTGGATGGCTACATGGAGCTTAGAAAAATAGAGGGCTATGGGTAAAGCCTAGGTAGGTCTAAGGTAGGGATATGTTTGGCACAGCTTTGTGGGCCGAAGGGCCTGTATTGTGCTGTAGGTTTTCTATGTTTCTATGTTAAGTACCAAGACCTCTGACAGATGATCTGCTGTTCCAGATATTCTGTTTTCTCCCGTGATGCGTCACTCTGCAACACTGACATGGAATTGGTTCATCCACAGGGCCACAAAGCCTCAGAACTCCAAACTGCAGCCTGATGTGACATTACCTGGTGTGGGTTAGAGCCACTAGACTGGCCGCAGCCTCCTGCAAAGTAATTAGATTAGATTAGATTGGATTAGATTCAATTTTATTGTCATTGTGCCAAGTACAGATACAAAGCCAATGAAATGCAGTTAGCATCTGACCAGAAATGCAAAGAATAGTGTTATTTACAAAATAACTGTCAATAAAAAGTAAGTGCTACAGCACACAAATATAAAAGTACTGAGACAGTACAATATGGGTGCAATACTGCTTAGCGCTGTGATGTGAGGTTCAGCAGGGTCACAGCCTCAGGGAAGAAGCTCTTCCTGTGCCTGCTGGTGTGGGAGCGGAGGCTCCTGTAGCGCCTACCGGATGGGAGGAGAGTAAAAAGTCCATGGTTAGGGTGAGATGCATCCTTGATAATGCTTTTCGCCCTGCCCAGGCAGTGTTTATGGTAGATGTTCTCAATGGTGGGCAATTGGGTGCCGATAATCCGCTGGGCAGTTTTCACCACACGCTGGAGTGCTTTGCAGTCCGATACGGTACAATTGCCATACCATACTGAGGTACAGCTGTACAGTTGGTGAGTATACTCTCAATGGTACAGCAGTAAAAGTCCGTCAGTATCCTGGGACAGAGGTGAGGTTTCTTGATGCTCCGCAGGAAATAAAGGCGCTGTTGCACCTTTTTGATCAGGATGGAGGAGTTCAGGGACCAGGTGAGATCCTCAGAAATGTGGACACCAAGGAATTTGAAGCTTGATACATGCTCCACTACAGCTCCGTTGCTGTAGGTGGGGACGTGAGTGTGGCTCCTAGCATGCCTGAAGTCCACAATGATCTCCTTGGTCTTCTGGGTGTTAAGGGCCAGGTTGTTGTTGGTACACCACGCGGCCAGGAGCTGGACCTCATCCCTATAGGCCGTCTCATCATCCACTTTGATCAGGCCAACCACCGTGGTGTCGTTTGTGAACTTGATTATGGAGTTAGAACCATGTACAGGACCATGTAATGCCTCAGTTCCTGAAATGGATCCTGGTTTAAACACAGAACATTCACTTGTCATTGGACTGGAATATCTGGAGAATGTCTGGACAAAATGCAGCAAAGAAGCAGGAGGCCATTTGGCCCCATATCTGCTGTACCATTCAATAAGATTATGGTTGGTCTGTTAGCTCAGCACCACTTTCCCACATTAGATTCTCAAGCGTCGACACTTGCTGGAGTTTAGAAGACTGGGGTGCACGAGCTGCTGAGAGGAATGGCTGGTCGGGGATGCTAGGGTCTTGTCCCAGAACAAGGGGTTAGACATGGGCAACTAACGTCTCCTTTCAATGAACTGAAAAGATTAGAAATTCTCTTCACCTGAGAGCTGTGGGTTTTGGGAATTCGAAAGAAGTGAGGTTAAAACCAGAGTTTAGTAGTCATCCACAAATTTGCCTATGACACCACTATTATAGCAGAATCTCGGACAGCAATGAGGAGGTGCACAGGAATGAGATAGATCAGCTGGTTGAGTGATGTTGCACTCAACATTAGTAAGACTAAAGAACTGATTGAGGAATTCAGGAAGGGGATGTCAGAACTTCACGGGAGTTTGAGGAGATTTAGTATGTCACCAAAGACACAGGAAAATTTCTATAGATGTACAGAGGAGAGCGTTGTGACCGGTTGCATCACCATCTTGTATGGAGGGGGCCAACACATAGGACTGGAAAACGCTGTAGAGGTTTGTAAATTTATTCAGCCTCATCATAGTCACAACCCTTCCCACCATCGAGCAAATCTTTAAAAAGCAGTAGCTGAAGGGAGCATCCATCATGAACGTCCCTCACTATCCGGGACACAGCCTCTTCTCATTACTACCATCAGGGAGGAGGTACAGGATCCTGAAGACCCCTCCTCTCATTACTACCATCAGGGAGGAGGTACAGGAGCCTGAAGACCCCTCTTCTCATTACTACCATCAGGGAGGAGGTACAGGAGCCTGAAGACCCCTCTTCTCATTACTACCCTCAGAGAGGAGGTACAGGAGCCTGAAGACCCCTCTTCTCATTACTACCATCAGGGAGGAGGTACAGGAGCCTGAAGACCCCTCTTCTCATTACTACCATCAGGGAGGAGGTACAGGAGCCTGAAGACCCTCTTCTCATCACTACCATCAGGGAGGAGGTACAGGAGCCTGAAGACCCCTCTTCTCATTACTACCATCAGGGAGGAGGTACAGGAGCCTGAAGACCCCTCTTCTCATTACTACCATCAGGGAGGAGGTACAGGAGCCTGAAGACCCCTCTTCTCATTACTACCATCAGGGAGGAGGTACAGGAGCCTGAAGACCCCGTTGAGTACTCATACTCAGCAGGACATCAAAGATGTCATCTTTCTTTAACAAATGGGGTTTCCTGCCCTCTGCTCTCACCCGCATCTCCTCTATTTCCCAAGCATCTGCGCTCACCCCATCTTTCTGCTGCTGTAATAGTGATAGAGTTCCTTATCCTTACCTACCACCCCATCGGCTTCCGGATCCAACACATCATCCTCCATCTCCAAGGGATCCTACCACTAAACACGTCTCTATCTCTGTCCCCCCTCCTCGTCCCACAGGGATTGCTCTCTCTGTGATTTCCTTGTCCATTTGTCTCTCCCACTAATCTCCCTCCCAGCACTGATCTCTGCAAGCGGCCCAAGTGCTTCACCTGCCCATACACCTCCTCCCTCACCTCCATTCAGGTCCCCTAACAGTCCTTCCAGGTGAGGCAGCACTTCACCTGTGAATCTGCTGGGGCTGTCTATCGTGTTCGGTGCTCCTGATGAATTATCCTCTCCCTGGGTAAGACCCATCATAAATTGGGGGACTACTTTGTTGAGCACCTCTGCACCGCCCGCCACAAGTGGGACTTCCCAGTGGCCAAATATTTTAATTCCCAATCCCATCCCCGTTCCGAAGTGTTGGTCCTTTGCTTCCTCTTGTGCTAAAATGAGGCCACTGTCAGGGTGCAGGAGCAACACCTTATATTCCGTCTTGGTATCCTCTAACCTGATGGTTATTCCTATCAAAATTTCCTTCCAGTAGCCAGATTCCACGGCCCCTTCCTCTATTCCCCACTCTGACCTTTTACCTCTTCTCACCTGCCTAAAACTCCCCCTGAACCCCCTTATTCCCTTTCTCCTATGGTCCACTCCCCTCTCCTATCAGATTCCTTCCTCTTCAGTCTTTGACCTTTCCCACCCACCTGACTTCACTGTCATCTTCCAGCGATCCTCCTTCCCCTCCCTCCACCTTTTTATTCTGGCATCTTCCCCCCTTCATTCCCAGTCCTGAAGAAGGGTCTCAGCCTGAAATGTCAGTCGTTTAATCATTTCCATAGATGCTGCCCGACCTGCTGAGTTCCTCCAGCATTATGTGTGTGTTGCTCAAAATTTTAAGAACAGTTTCTTTCCTCCACCATCAGATTTCTGAACAGTCCATGATTCCATGAACACTACTCACCATTTCTTTTTTTTTATCAGAATCGTAACCAGGTTTAATTTCACTGGCATATGTTATGAACTTTCCACTATTTATATCGTAATCTTTATAACTTTGCACTATACTACTGGTGTGAAATAACACATTTCCTGTCATCTAATTTAGTGATAATGGAGATGATTCTGATTCCTGAATTGAATAAGTGTTGGATCAGGCTCCAGCAGCCATGCCACCCACTCCTGCTCATTCTCAGCCAGCTGCTGTAGAGGGCTGGACCACTCAGCATCAGACTGAGATCTGGACTTTGCTCTGCTCGGCGTCAGACTGATAGACAGATCTGGCTCCTGAGTCATGCTGCCATTTCACCAATGGCATCCATCTTACTGTGACCGGTGACTGACGAGCCAGTGAAAGGCTGGATCCAGCCCACAAGACTGAAGCCCAAGCTGGGTAGCAGGTTAACACCTGTGCCAGGCAAGGAAATTGCCCTTTCTGTTTTGACTCACGCTTCCAGACTTTTTAAAATTTCTTTGGTAGTTGTTGATTTTATTTGGCCCAAACTTTGCAATTCATTGTCTAATTTATTACCAGTTCTATACTGCAACCAAGGTTTGTGTTGGTGTCTGGTTCCTAAAAGTGGGCTGTTTATCACTGAAAGAACAGATACTTGGGACCTAAATGCAGATGCCAAGGTTCCTTTAGTCAGACTCTGAGCTCAGGGACGGTGTCGCAGTTGATGTTAGGTTGCATGGTTTTTGGCTCGGGTCTGGTCACAGATTCACTGGGATCATGGCTGGTATTATACAGCCATGGAGTCATTAGTATGTCCCAACTAATGTGACTCATTTGTATTAACTCCTCATTCCAGCTCCTTGTTCAGACCCTTCTCTGTCGAGGAAAATCCAAGTGACCTTTCAGGCACTTGAACATTGTCCATAAGACACGAGCTGAATTAGGCCATTTGACCCTTTGAGTCTGCTCCACTGTTCAATCATGGCTAATTCATTTTCCCTCATAACCTCAATCCCAATCCCCTAATCTGACCCCATAACCAGGGGACTGTCAGTAATTCTGCTTCCAGTACTCTCTCCAGCAGTGCATTCTGGGTACTCACCACTCCCTGAGTGTGAACCTACCCCCCAGATTCTCCAAATCATTTTCTCTTTACCCTAAGTCTATCTCCTCCAGTTTTTTCCTACTAGTGTGGGTTGGAGTTTTCTGTTGTCAACATGCTCGGGTTTTATGTGCCTTACCAGCTGCCTGTTTCTAACCTGCTCTGCCTCAGGAATGACAGAACCAGCCTTCCGGTCTCTTCCTGAAATTGAAACGTTTGCACGTCTCCGGCACAGTCCTGTGGGTTGGTTGTATCTGGGTTAGGGTTAGAGGTGAACCTGTCCGGGGTTGGAGTTTAGTGTTCGGTATTGGATTAGAATTTGTCTTTGAGGATTAGGACTCAGAGGTTATGGTTGAGGGTCAGGGGCTGGATGGGCGCTGATTTTGGGAGCACGTCTGCTTTCTGTCAGTGAGGAGATGGTTATGCAGTTTGTTCTGGCTGGTGTAAGGATATGTTGGGTTACCAGGGATTGCGGGGTTTGTTTTTGACTGGTGTAAGAATACTTTGGGTTCTGTGAGCAGATTTCCAATGTTTCCCCTTTCACTGGTGCCAGCTGCTCTGGTTTCCATTTGTCATTGCCTTTCACTGTCGACCCTCGTGGGTCACCCTGATAAGAGTTAAGAATGAGACAAGGAAGAGGTACAATAGATAAGATCTGAAAGTCTTGTACAGACCCGGTGAAAGTACACATTGAGTGGGGGTGGGGAATGGCGCTGGACGCCTCTCACCTGCAGGATTACAACTACTCTGGAGGGGACTGAACCCAGCCAGGGGTTTTACTGAGACTTTTGGAGTTGGAGTGGTCAGTGGTTACGATAGTCTGCTCCTCACTCGGTCAGTTTCAGTGCGAGCACAGCCGTGCTGCGTGACGGGGCAAAGGTCACTCGCTGCTCTGGGGGAGTGTGTAGGTAGGCGGCGAGACCCGTGTACACGCTTTAACTGCAGATCACACTATCTCCAGCCCCGAGCCTTACTGCATTTCACTACCACAGTCTTGTGTGGCTTGGTAATTCCTGCTTTGATTGTCCTTTCTGCTGAGTAAAGCAGGGGTGGGGAGGCATCTACAGGTTTGCGGTGAAGTGTCGTATTTCATGGGAGTGCTTCCGAGTACCTCCCAGTGTGAGGAGTGCCAGACAGTCTCGGCTTTGCTTCGCTGCCTGCGAACGGCTAGGTGTAAAGCAGCGAAACAGGGTGGACCTCTCACGCTCATGCGCCTCCGACCTTGCGGAGGATCAGGAAATAATTCTGCCCAATACTGCGGAGGGTGCTGGAGCTTGTAACACGCAGCGGGAGGGATTGCTGGCTGTAGGGTGGAGTTCGTCCACCACTCCATT
Organism: Mobula hypostoma; assembly: GCF_963921235.1. Classification (NCBI taxonomy): domain Eukaryota; kingdom Metazoa; phylum Chordata; class Chondrichthyes; order Myliobatiformes; family Myliobatidae; genus Mobula; species Mobula hypostoma. The sequence continues at coordinate 558,960 of NC_086124.1, forward strand.
TACTAGATGATGTGGGATTAATGTGAGTCAGCAAACTGCGCTGACATCCCTGGTCGTGTAAAGTGAAGAAGAGCCGAGTTAGATGGAGGCGGAGTGGGATTTTCCGGGTATTTTACCATGTTCTGCACCAGCACGGTTCTCTTGACGCTTTGGCCGGTAGACTTCACTGTTCAAGCACCATGAGCCGTCAGACAAGCTTATAAATTGTTCAGTGACTGTTAAAATAACTCTTGGTTAGAAAATAATTAGAGGGTTTACTGTTTTCTGAAGTTGATCCATCCAGGCAACCATCCGATGTGGAAAGTGTTTCGAAGTCCGTGTGGATTTGACTTGTACATGTTTGCTGTGGGTTCTGCGTGGGGCTGAGCACACCCGGGGAGTCTTTTGTTACTAAAGTCAGCCGAGCTCCTGGGAGTCACCGGACGGTCGTGATGGATGATTTCTCCGGCTTGGAGGTAGCGTTGAAAAATAAAAAGAAGGGGAAATCGAACTCTTTACAGCGAGCACTAAGCTGGCTGAGGTTGTCAGGACGCAAGAAAAAGAGGTCGCAAAGTGAAGGGGACAAGTCAGCATCCAGGCTGAGAAAAGCTTCTCAAAGTTCAGGTGAGCCGACTTTTCCTGTTATCATCCGGCTTTAAAAACCCAGCAACCGGAGATTCAGTAATGGCTGATCTTCTCCGTGTCAAACATGCGCCAGAATTGCCAAGCCAATAAATTTCCTTTGAACAGTTCAAGGTCCTGACGACCTTGTTTGCGCTGCTCATGAAGCGGTAATGAGCTGAAACCTAGACAACTGCAAAAAGGTCCTTTTTCTTTACGCAGCCTGCAGAGAGCTCGTTCCAGAGTTAGGGAATAGGAATCTGTCCTGCAGAGAGCCCGTTCCAGAGTTAGGGAATGGGGACCCGTCCTGTCCTGTACAGCAACCCGTTCCAGAGTTAGGGAATAGGAATCTGTCCTGCACAGAATCTGTTCTAGAGTTGGGGAATGGGGACCTGTCCGGTACAAGAACCCCTTCCAGAGTTGGGGAACAGGGACCTGTCCTGTTTGGGAACCCGTTCTAGAGCTGGGGAATGGGAACCTTGTCCTCGGACTCCCTGGCGGATATTTTGAATTATGGTATACCACCTTCAGTTTCTGTATTACTGTCGTAGCAAGGATCCTTTTTCTCGGTTTCTCATTCCCAGTGTTCCTCCAGTGGATGTGGGTCTGGTGAATGGGAGCATGAGCTGCACTGGACAACCCTGGATCAGTGAGACGTGGCCAGTGAGAGCAGTCTTCCTGCCGCTGATTACCCAAGACTGCATCGATCTGAGCGGTGCAGTTGGGGAAAAGAGATCTTGAATGTACTACTTCCACTGGAATGAGTTTGATATGACAAGCAGTCTGATCTGAGCTATTTGCACATGGATGTTCTGTTGATATTCACTGGAGTTGAACTGAGCTGTAAGCAAAACTGTGGGTGAGGGAACACAATGAAATTGTACTGTTGTAAGCACTGACTTCATAGTAAAGTATTTTCACCTGACTGATGTAGGACTAACTTTAGATTTGTTTGATTGGAAACCATGAACAAGTACCACATGAATAACCAGTTAAAAGGAACTGATATTGAATTGTCAATAATTTACAATACCACCCCACCCCCAATGGTCCATGCAAACAGTTTCAGGTTGACTTCATTTGGCCTGTACCTGACGTACTGATGTTTAGTCACTTCAGAAATCTATTGATAGAGTAAATAGTTTGGTTTCAAAAGCATTTTAGAAGAAGTTTCACAGTCTGACAAATCATTGTATTGAATTTAAAATAAAATCAAATTTCCAGAAATTGCTGGAGATACTGAACAGGCCTGGCAGCCTCTGGAAAGGAATAGCTGATGATTCAGGTCACAACATTGATGAGAGCTGGAAAACTGTAACTGGAACAGCCAAACACTATTCCAGTGATGAGGAATGCTCATTGAACTGAAATCTCCACAGATGCTGTCTGACCTGCTGAGTATTTCCAGTTAATATTTAGATTTCCAACTCTGTACCCAATGCACCTAAAATACAGTTAAATGCTGTTTAAGGTTACTTCTGAAGGTTGGGCTGTGTACAGATATGCACATTGTCTAAAGGTTGGACTGTGTACAGATAGGTACATTGTCTATAGGTTGGGCTGTGTACAGATATGCACATTGTCTATAGGTTGGGCTGTGTACAGATATGCACATTGTCTATAGGTTGGACTGTGTACAGATATGCACATTGTCTATAGGTTGGACTGTGTACACATATGCACATTGTCTAAAGGTTGGACTGTGTATAGATATGCACATTGTCTAAAGGTTGGACTGTGTACAGATATGCACATTGTTTAAAGATTGGACTGTGTACAGATATGCACATTGTTTAAAGGTTGGACTGTGTACAGATATGCACATTGTCTATAGGTTGGACTGTGTACAGGTATGCACATTGTGTATATGTTGGACTGTGTACAGATATGCATATAGTCTAAAGGTTGGGCTGTGTACAGATATGCACATTGTTATAAAGATTGGACTTTATACTGATATGCACATTGTCTAAAGGTTGGGCTGTGTACTGATATGCACATTGTCTAAAGGTTGGGCTGTGTACTGATATGCACATTGTCTATAGGTTGGACTGTGTACAGGTATGCACATTGTCTATAGGTTGGACTTTGTACAGATATGCATGGTGTCATGCCAAAGTGGGCATTGAGAAACTCCATTTACAATGTAGCTTGAAGGTTGATGACTGTGGTTGTCACCTTGCTCAGGTCCAATATCACCTGATGGCAGCTTTTGCATAATTCATTGTATCTGTATACGCTGGCTGTGTGGAGGACTCCACTCGGTACGTGGAGATGGGTTTCTTTGTCAGAGCTAACTTTCTGATGCTTTTCAGCTGCATGTGTGGTATCAGTGAAAACAACTTTGAATCAAATCAGATTAAAGTTTCTGTGTAAAAGAGCCATTTGCATTTGTAACCACTGCCCTTCCACGAAGAGGGCAGCTGAGAGTTCTGTACAAGTGTGACTGTGGTCTTGCAAGGAAGCAAAGGCAAATCTTTTTTGTTAACTTGCATGTACCTAGAATGGCCAAATACCCATTTCAGCCATCGACTGGTTTAACTCCAAGCGCTATATCCTTTATGATCTGTAACTACAGAGGATAAGTTCACTATCAGCAGAGCAAGCAAACCTGCCGATTCCACCTCTGGCTGGTGGAGGCAGAAATAATGAGGACTGTTGTCTTTTGAAATAAATGTAGATGGAAAATCATTCTTCTTGTTCTTAAGCCCATCACCCCTACTTAGGTATAGGTCAGCATCAGTAACTCGCCAGAGTCCTCTGTCCTGGGCCGATAGAAGGACTTTCAGCACACGACTTCATACACCTTGTAGGTGAAGATCCTGCCTCTCCTGGGGCTGAGGTCTCTGGAGCATCTGTTGGCGTTTCTGTAGCTCTGGGATTTTCCGGGATGGGATTGCTAGCCCCATGCCCAACCCTCCTGCTTTCGCAGCCGGGCTTGGGACCATCCATGGTGGAGTTAAATGGGAAATATGTTTTAGATCATGGACACAAGAGATACTGCAGATGTTGGAAATCTAAAGCAGTATACACAATGTGCTGGAGGAGCTCAGCAGGTCAGGCAGCATCAATGGATGGGAATAAACAGTCAATGTTTCAGGCTGAGACTCTTCATCAGGAGTGGAAAGGAAGGGAAGAAAAGTCAGAATAAGAAGGTGGGGGTAGGGGAGGAAGAAGTTCAAGGTGATAGGTGAAACCAGGAGAGGGGGAGGGGTGAAGTAAAGAGCTGGAACGTTGATTGGTGGAAGTGATAAAGGGCTGGAGAAGGGGGAATCTGTTCGGAGAGGACAGAAGACCATGGAAGAAAGGGAAAGGAAAGGAACACTAGAGGGAGGTGATGAGCATGTAAGAAGAGAAGGAGTGAGGGGAAAACAAGAATGGGGAATGGTGAAGGAGAGGGGGACAGGGTTCAGTTATTGGAAGTTTGAGAAGTTGATTTGATGCCATCAGGTTGGAGGCTACCCAGATGGTATTCCTCCTCTACCCTGTGTGGTCTCATCATGGCGGTAGAGAGGGCCATGGACTGGCATGTCAGGATGGGAAAGGGAAGTAGAACTGAAACTCCCGGTGGCCGTCATTTCAATTCTACTTCCCATCCCCATGATAGAGGATTGGAAAGCTTTTAAAACCTACAGAAAGAAACTAGAAGAATCATTAGGAGGGAAAAGCTGAAATTTGAAAGCAAGCTAGTGAACAATCTCGGGATGGATAGAAAAAACTTTTTCAAGTATATAAAAAAATAAAAGAGAGGTGAGAGTGGATTGAGGACTGCTAGAAAATGAGGCTGGAGAAATAATGGGGACAAGGAGATGGCAGATGAACTAAATGAGTATTTTGCATCAGACCTCACTGTGGAAGACACTAGCAGTATTCCAGGTATTGAAGGGTGTGAGGGAAGAGAAGTGAGTGCACTTACTATTGCAAGGGAGAAGGTGCTCTAAAAGCTGAAAGACCTAAAGGAGAATGGGCAAGAAAGTGGCAAAGGAAATACCCATGTCCATGCACTTCGGTAGTAGAAATAAATGTGCAATCTGAGATGCAGAGGGACTTGGGAGTCCTTGTGCAGAACACCCTGAAGGTTAACTTGCAGGTTGAGTCGGTGGTGAGGAAGGCAAATGCAATGTTAGCATGTACAAGAGCAGGGATGTGAGGCTTTATAAGGCACAGGTGAGGCCTCACCTTGAGTATTGTGAACAGTTTTGGGCCCCTTATCTTAGAAAAGATGTGCTGGCATTGGAGAGGGTCCAGAGGAGGTTCACAAGGATGATTCCGGGAATGAAAGGGTTATCATACGAGGAATGTTTGATGGCTTTGGGTCTGTACTCGCTGGAATTCAGAAGGATGAGGTGGGATCTCATTGAAACCTTTCGAATGTTGAAAGGCCTGGACAGAGTAGATGTGGAAAGGATGTTTCCCATGGTGGGGGAGTCTAGGACAAGAGGGCACAGCCTCAGGATAGAGGGGCACTCTTTTGAAACAGATGCTGAGAAATTTCTTTAGCCAAAGGGTGGTGAATTTGTGGAATTTGTTGCTACATGCAGCTGTGGAGGCCAGGTCGTTGGGTGTATTTAAGGCAGAGATTGATAGGTTCTTGACTGGACATGGCATCAAAAATTACAGGGGGAGGGCTGGGGAGTGGGGCTAAGGAGGGGAAAAAAAGGATCAGCTATGATTAAATGGCAGGTCAGACTTGATGGGCCAAATGGCCTAATTCTGCTGCTATTTATTATTGTTTTATTTATTTATTATTATTGTTTTTAATCTTTGTATTTGCACAGTTTGTTGGTTTTTTTGCACATTGGTTGTTGTCTGTTCTGTTAGGTGCGGTCCTCCATTGATTCTGTTGTGTTTCTTGTATTTACTGTGATTGCTCACAAGAAAATGAATCTCAGGCTTGTAGATGGTGATATCTATGTACTTGGATTACAAACTTACTTTGAACTTGTTGAAATAGTGAAATAGTTTCAGTTTCACTCCCGGCCATTTCTGGTATCTCTAAGCCTGAATGCTTGAAACCACAGTGAGCAAAACGGTTTCAAATTGTCTTACTGCTTCTTTCCCGCCAACTGTCAGTGGCAAAAATCACCACTGTTGGAACATAATCACACACAAGTGATGCTATTTAAAATCTGTTCACTCTAAGCACTGCGCAGTGTCTAATTGCTACACAAGTGTGTATGTCTGACGCTAGTTTAAAAACTGTTCGGTAAGTCTCCTGTCCCAATTAAGTCCCAAATAAATGAATCTATTTTCTCAATTAGGTTTGTTCTTTAAGAGTTGTCCCAAATAAGTGGCTGACTTGATTAATCTTTGGCCCAATTAACTGGAATCTACTGTACAAAAATAGAAACCAAAAGCAGCAAATGTTGGCTATGCTCAGCTGGTCAGGCAGCATCTGTGAGGAGACAAACTGAGTTGATGCTTTTATTACCTTGACACTCTGGGTTTCACCTTAGAAGCAAAATCCTTCCTTCCCCTGCAACTTCAAGCAGGCTTACGTTCTCCAAAGCAACACACACAAAATGCTGGAATAAACAGTCAATGTTTCAGGCCGAGGCCCTTCGTCAGGTCTCTTTACTTTCTCCATTCTGATGCAAGGTCCTTCAACTGAAATGTGCCCTATGTTTCTCTCTTCATTGATACTGACTGACCTGATGAGCATTGTTCTCTCCTCGGGGACCGATCAGATCCACATTGACCTCAATCCATTACCTTTTGTAGGATTTTCCATTCACAGGCATTGGTGTTTCCATACCAGGCCGTGATGCAGCCAGTCCATATACTCTTCCGTGTTTGGCCCATATCTCTCCAAACTTTTCCTATCTGTGTATTGTTTGTCCAAATGCCTTTTAAAAGTTGCAATTGTACCTGCCTCAACCACTCCCTCTGGCAGCTCGTTCCAGATTCCCACCGCGTTCTGTGTGCAATAACATTTCCCTCTGGCCCCCTTTCAATCTTTTCCCTCTCACCCTAAGCCTGTTTCTTCTGAGTCCTGATGAAGGGTCTTGGCCCGAAACGTCGACTGTGCTTCCTCCTACAGATGCTGTCTGGCCTGCTGCGTTCCACCACCACTTTGTGTGTCTTCCCCTGGTTTTAGTCTCCCTTATCCTGGGGATAAATCTCCAACTCTACACAACATTGCCCAATATAAGGTCATCTTTGTTCTGGCCAACTCTGATGTTAATGAGCTGAGTTTGCCTCTCCAGGAGCTGCCAATTCCCAGCATGGATTTTAATTTCTGATTTCCAACGACTGCCATGTTCGGTACTTCACAGTTCGAGTGCTGATTTTCTTCTCATCTGCTCTCGATCATCTGCCTCTATTTATATGGTCCCCAGAGAGCTGCTATTAACCAGCCTTCACCACTTCTATCTGAAGGCTCTGAAAGTATTCATGACATCTGGATTCCCTTTGCTGCCAGCCTCCCACAGACATTTGTCTTTGTTTTCCCCACTTCTCATTCTCCTTTGTAATTTAAAGCATACTTATTTTCTCTTTTCTCATACTTCATCAACCTGAAGTATTATCTCTGCTTCTCCCTCTGTGGAAGGAATATTGAGTTCAGCTCATCTTGGGAAGGATTGTGAAAGGTGCAGAGGAGATTTATCAGGATGCTGCTTGGGTCAGACAGCAGGTCTCCTGAGGAAAGGCTGAGTGAGCGAGGGCTTTTCTCTTTGGAGTGATGACTTGATAGACATTTAAGATGATAGGAGGCATCGATTGAGTGGACAGCCAGTGCCATTTTCCCAGGATAGAAGCGGACATCCTTTTAAGGTGATTGGAAGAGAGGGATGTGTCAGAGGTAGGTTTAATACATAGAGCGTTATTGCTTGGAACACACTTCAGGTGGTGGTGACAGAAGTAAATACATTAGGAACACTTAAGGGCCTTTTAAGAGGGCTAATTTCCACTCCTATCAGATTCCATCTTGATTAACCCCTTGCCTTCCCAACCAATCAACTCCACCTTCTCACATCAATCCCATTTCCACCCCATCCCCCTACCTGTCTCTCCCCTCTCACCTGGATTCACCTGTCACCCACCAGCTTGTGCTCCTCCCATCCTTTTATTCTGGCTTCTGCCCTCATGCTTTGGAGTCCTGATGAAACTTTGACTGTCCATTTCCCTCCATGGATGCTGCCTGATCTGCTGAGTTCCTCCAGCATTCTATGTGTGTTGCTCCAGATTTCCAGCATCTGCAGAATCTTTAGTGACACATCAAATCCCAACAGCTGTTTCAAACTATTGGCATCTACTCTGAACACCACAAGAACAAAAGATACCGTTTTGGACTCAGTGATCACACTTCACCATCTGAAGTGCCCCTCTGAGATTCAATCACTACAGTCTTCAAAAGTTTCCATTAAGGTAAGAATCTCTCCAAACACTGGAGGAGCTTTCTTCACATGTTCAGTCCTTGTTTCATCCTCATACTTTAGGTAGAGGTAATCAAATATTAAATAATTGTGTTTGTTTGCAGGTTGGTATGGCAGACAGAACTGAGAACTGAAAAGGACTGTACAATACAAGAACAGGAACTTTTGCCTCCATGTCTGCCAATCTAAGCTAATCCCACGTGCCTGCAAGTGGTCCCTCCAAATGCAGATTGGGTTAGCACGAACTGGTTGGGCTGTCTGGCCTGTTTCTGTGCTCCAGTACTGTACGATGCATCTTGAGTGCAGTAAATTGGCTAGATACACACCATGAATGGTTGGACTCTTAAGAAGTTCTGAGAAATGGGAACAAGGATTCCTGAGGATGGCAGCCTGGGTAGATAAGATGGTGACATTGGCTGGTGGGAAACTTGCCTTCGTTAGCTGAGGCACAGAACATAACAGCAGGGAGGCTCAGGCACAACTTTATAAAGCCACAGCTAGAGTTCTGTGTACAGTTCTGGTCCCATACGATAGGAAGTACATAATTGCACTGGAGAGGGTGCAAAGGAGATTCACCAGGAGATGGAGAGAGTGGAGATGCTGGGTTTGGAGTGGGAAAGGCTAAAGGAGAGCTGAGTGAAATGTTCCTCTCTGCAGAGGAGCCTGTAAACAGGGGATGTGGAGAGGAGGTTTCACTCAGAGGGTGACTGGAATCTGGAACATACTATCCGGGACACAGGCTGTGTGAGTCTCCGCTCTTTTCGCACGGGAATCTGAAATACCATTGGTAAGAAAGCTGCAGGCTGGGTATGGGATTTGTTCTCGAGGTCTGGCATGGATGCAATGGGCTGAATGGCCTGTCGCCATGCTGTAGCACAGTGATCATTATCATAATGTTCAACACCTGAAGTTAACCCCTCAATAAAACATTAACATTACTTCTGATGACATAATTGTGCATGGCAAAGTTGATTTACAAGAGCACAACACTGTTGTCATTGTTAAATAACCAGGCATTACTTCCTGAGTATTAATGTCCTTAAGACCCATAAGATATAGGAGCAGAATTAGGCCATTTGGCCCATTGAGTCTGCTCCGCCATTTCATCATGGCTGATCCATTTGTCGTCTCAACCCCAATCTCCTGCCTTCTACCCGTAACCATTCATGCTCTGATAATCTAGTACCTATCAACCTCTGCCTTAAATATACCTAATAATTTACCCTCCACAGCTGCCTGTGGCAACGAATTCCACAGATTTGCCACTCTCTGGTTAAAAAAATTCCTCCTCATCTCCGTCCTAAATGGACCCCCCTCTATTCTGAGTCTGTGTCCTCATGTCCCCGACTTGCCCCACCATAGGAAACATCCTCTCCACATCCACTCTGTCTAGGCCTTTCAACATTTGATAGGTTTCAATGAGATCCCCCCTCATTCTTCTAAATTCCAGCAAGTACAGACCCAGAGCCTGCTATGATAAGCTGCCTGACCTGCTGATACCCTCCAGCATTCTGAGTGTGTTGCTCTGGAACTAGCAGCAGTCAGATGCTGCACTTACCTGAACCATTCAAGCCCTTTCTCCAATTTGGTTATAACTTGAAAGAGGAAATGAGTCAGTAGGGGTTGTTGTCCAACCAGTACTGTGTGAAAGTGCTGAACAATTCCAGGCCACAGTTCACAGGTCACCCTGGTGCATTGTTGCGCGGGGTGATGCAAAACTTCATTCTACAGTTTACAAAGCAAATGATGAACCTTGTGATTCCTTTCAGATTCTGGGTGTGTCAGCCTGGTCCGGTCTCCACTAACCTTTGCAAGTAATCACTTTCATTGACTAAAACTGGCTTGATCCCACTATGAAACTCTGCCAAACAGACATTATACTTTGCATAGTTTAGCTCTGGAATCTAGAAGAGAGTTTACAAAACCAGATGCATTGACTTGGACCCACTATTTCAACATGCAAAGACAGAGTGAATTCAATAACACACACTGATCAGGGAGACCTACCCTTCATTCTACATCACCCATCTCTCCTATTCCAATACACTGATCAGGGAGACCTCACTCTACATCACCATCTCTGCAATTCCAAATACACTGACCAGGGAGACCTCCTCATTCTACATCACCCATCTCTCCAATTCCATATACACTGACCAGGGAGACCTCACTCTACATCACCATCTCTGCAATTCCAAATACACTGACCAGGGAGACCTCCTCATTCTACATCACCCATCTCTCCAATTCCATATACACTGACCAGGGAGAGCTCCTCATTCTACATCACCATCACTGCAATTCCAAATACACTGACCAGGGAGACCTCCTCATTCTACATCACCATCTCTCCAATTCCAAACACACTGACCAGGAAGACCTCACTCTACATCACCCATCTCTCCAATTTTATTTTTTTTTTTAGGCATCCATTAGTCTTATGAGACCATGGATTTGTGCCTTGGAAGGTTTCCAGGACGCAGGCCTGGTTAAGGTTGTATTGGAGACCAGCAGTTGCCCATGCTGCAAATCTCCCCTCTCCATGCCACCGATGTTGTCCAAGGGAGGGGCATTAGGACCCATACAGCTTGGAACCAGTGTCGTCACAGAGCAATGTGTGGTTAAGTGCCTTGCTCAAGGACACACACGCTGCCTCAGCCAAGGCTCGAACTAGCGACCTTCAGATCACTAGACGAACGCCTTAACCACTTGGCTACACGCCAACACAATTACAAATACACTAACCAGGGAGACCTTCCTTCACTCTACACCACCCATCTCTCCAATTCCAAATACACTGACAAGGGACACCTCCTCACTCTGCATCACCCATCTCTGCAATTCTAAACACACTGACAAGGGACACTTCCTCACTCTACAGCACCCATCTCTGCAATTCTAAACACACTAACCAGGGAGACTTCCTCACTCTACATCACCCATCTCTGCAATTCCAAATACATTGACCAGGGAGACCTCCCTTTACTCTGAAGTACCCATCTCTCCCATTGCAAATAATGAGTTAAAATGAAATTTCTGTTTCTTCTCTCGTAAAGCCTATTAAGTCTTTGTCCCCTCCCTCTCTGTTAATCATGGGGAGAGTTTCTGTTAACTGGTTGAAAGTTCAGCTCGATAATTCCTGGTTTTTGGAGCTCACTGCCTGAAACTGCCTGTTACTGTTATTTCTGGTCACTCCATCCCGACTGTTCATTATTTCATTTAGTTTAATTAACTCTCCATCTCCTTTGTGCTAACAACCCAGCCCCTGTCAGTTCACTTCCACTCAGTGCACAAATTAAAGCAGAAAAATGTGGAGTCAGATAGCAGCTCGGTCAAGAGAAACAATCTCTGTTTCAGGTCAATGATTGTTCATCAGAGTCGGGGAGTGAGAAAAGAAGTTAGTTATAAATTACAGGGAGGTTAGGGGAAGGAAAGATAGGACTAAAGGAATATCTCCAACAGCAAGAGGCACAGGGTTGACATTGAGATATGATGTAAGAGGCACATGATGTGATGTTTATGAAACCATCCAGTTGATAGATTAATGAGGGCTGTGAGAGAGTGTGCAAGAGGGGGAGAACAAAGCCATTCATCAAGGTAGTACAGTCCATAAGGCATAGGAGCGGAAAAATAACACTAGACAGCAATTTTTTTTCGAAGGTGTTGCTTCCTCAGAATTTATATGTGATTGTGATAGACCACTTGAAGCTGAACACAAATACAATTTCAGATTACTTGTATCATATAAGAATTTGGAGAAACAAGAAATTAACTTTTATTGAATATATGCATTTAATTGCATAACAGTGCTGATGCTTTGCAATAGTTCAACTAAACCAAAAATGTTTTGTTGATGATTTTCATTTGTACTCAGTGTCTGAGGCTTCTTGCTTAAGTGTCCAACAATAATCAGCCAGCGTTGATGGATTCCAGTTGCCCTGATCCCGTTTCTCTATGACCGCAATGTCCTGGTGGAACTTTCCAGCATGCTCGTCACTGACAGCGCCAAGATCTGCAGGGATGAAGTCTAGATGGGAGTGCAGAAAATGAATCTTTAGTGACTTGTTGCAGTTCATGGTTTTGTATGCTTCAAGCATGTTGCCAACCAGCTTAATAGGTACATTTAATGTCAGAGAAATGTATCTATTGAACCTGTTGAACTAGCTGTATGTAATTTGGTGCTCTGTAGTTGCCAAGAAAATTTTCAATATCCTTGAATGCCTTCCATGCGATTTTCTCCGGTACGGTTAGAAGTTCTTAGAATTTGCCTGTCATTGGTGATCTATTTGATTTGTGGACCAACAAAAAATGCCTTCCTCAATCTTGGTATTGGTTATTCTGGGAAACATCTCTCTCAAATATCAAAATCTTTCATGGAAACTTTTGTGCCAGCAGATTCCATCCTTGCATTCTTGAACCCAGTAATTCTGCTTTTGCCTTCGACAAATCCAGGTCACTTTACTCAGACTTGAGTTCTGACATGAGGCTCGCTCCACATAAAGGGTTCAAAATCTGTATGAGTATTGGTGTCTTTTTCCACTTCTGGCTCATGCACCAAGGCATCTGCAGCTACCACCTCTAGACTCTCTGTCTCTGGTGGCTTCGGTACTGGAAGACATTTGTCATGCAGCACAGGTCTCATGGCTGAAGCGAGATTATGGTATTCAAAGGATATTTTGTTTTTAGCAGAGATACCAGACACACTGGTCAGACAGAAGTAGCAGTCTGCCACATGATCCTTTTGCTCTCGCCATATCATCGGGACGGCGAACAGCATTGACTTCTGAGTACCTCTGAGCCAAGCTCTGAGATTGACAGCAAATGTCAGAGCCCAGTCTTTGTCTAGGTCGCCAATCTTACACCCGAAATAGAGTTCATAGGCTTTCTTAAAAGAGGAGTCATGCTTTGTCGTTGAGATTTAAGGATATACTTGCCACAAATATAACATTGGTGAGACATTTTGCTATCATAAATACTCCTGAAAATACAATTACTTTTTTATAATGAGTACACACAATATACTGTGTGTATCGAGCGTGCACATCAACGTGATCACAAACTAATATACATGTGATTGCAATGCATGGAATGAAGGTGCATGTGATGCTTTTATAGCCTTTCTAAAACCTGTCCTGCCATGCAGCATCTGCCTTACCTAAGCTTGCCCAGGCATGCCTGGACAAGATAGAAAACTCTTCAGCTTATATTGTGGGCAACATTTTAATTGACTTGAATTATGAATTGAAATAACAAATATAGGCAACTTTTAAAAAATGGTGCGTGATAGGAAAATTTCATGGTGATTTTCATGATCAGCAGCCCAAAATCCATAAGATACACCCAAAAGTATTCAGGAAGCCAACTCTTTGTTGTTCAATGTAATTAAATTAAATACGTTGTGCAAAAAGAGAGTTAAAAAAAAGTAGTGAGGTAGTGTTCATGGGTTTATTGACCATACAGGAATCTGATGGCAGAGAGGAAGTAGGTGTTCCTGAATTGCTGAGTGTGTGCCTTCAGGCTCCTGTACCTCCTCCCTGATGGTAGCAATGAGAAGAGGGCATGTCCTGAGTAATGGGGGTCCTTAATGAAGGATGCTACCTTTTTAAGGCATCACCTTATGAAGATGTCCTCGATGCTCGGAAAGGTAGAGCCCATGATGGTGTTGGATACATTTGCAACTTTCTGCAGCTTTTTCCAATCCTGTGCAGTGGCCCCTCCATACCAGATGGTAATGGAACCAGTTAGAAAGCTCTCCATGGTACATCTGTAGAAATTTGCAAGTGTCTCTGATGATATACCAAGCCTCCTTAAACTCCCAATGAAATATAGCTGCTGTCGTGCCTTCTTTGTAATTGCATTAATATGTTGGGTTCAGGGTAGATCTTCAGAGATGTTGACGCCCAGGAACTTAAAACTGTTCACTCTTTCCGCTGCTGTTCTCGATGAGGACTGATGCGTGTCCCTTTGGTTTCCCCTTCCTGAAGTCCAGAGGCCGTTCCTTGCATTCAGATTCAGATCATTTATTTATCACGTGTACTTCGAAACCTACAGAGAAACATTTTGTTTGCTTTAACAACCAACACAACCTAAGGGCAGAGGGCAGCCCGCAAGAGTCTGGCACCTGTATAGCATGTCCACAACAAGAAAACAAGATGACAACAGCAAAACAAGCCCCGGACATACAAACACACACACATATACACACACAGACACATGCACAGAGACACAGACACACAGTCACACACAGGTACAGATACAGACACACGCAGACATACACAGGTACAGATGTGGACACATAGACGGAGGGGCAGATATACACTCAGGCACAGATGCACATACAGACACACATACACACATGCACAGACACTCACTCACACACACACGCACAAACATCTCCAACCCCAGGACAGGCTGCCTTTAGGCCTCCAAGCTGTGGATCCGGATTCTTTGACTCGCTGATATTGGGCCTCTGGCCTTCAGACCCTCAGCCAAACTCAGACTTACAAACATTAGGCCTCTGACCTCTGGACTAGCCAAACCAGTCAACCAAATTGCAAACATGAGAAAATCTGCAGATGCTGGAAATTCAAGCAACACACACAAGATGCTGGAGGAACTCAGCAGGCCAGGCAGCATCTGTGGAAAAGAGTGAAGAGTCGACATTTCGGGCCGAGATCCTTCATCAGGATTCATCTTTTCTATAGATTATTCCCACTCTCCTCCACATTCTCCGTGTCAGCAACTTTTGCCTCTTTATTTACACAATTTCCTTCTGAATCTACAAACGTACTTTTGCCAAGTATTCAGGCAGCAGAATGTAGATCAAACTGCTCAGTGGGAGGTGATTTTACAATGTTTGTTCAGTTTTAGTTTGATATATAAATAATATGGGACTTGCTCTGACACACCCAGTACCTTTGATTCCTCTGCATTTCTAGGGATTAGTCAGGGTTTGTCACTGTGGGCTGTTACACCCAGCCCTGCAACGGATCTGAGAGTCTTATCCTTTAGTTTGTGGAAGTTTTTATTGAGAACAAGCTGAGTTTCATACCTGGAATGAACATGGCGCAGAAACCCTGCTGGCAGTGAGCGGTATTTGTGCAAACTTCATTTCCTTCTCTGTAAAACAGCAGCAAAATACTAGCCCTATTTCGACTGTGTGGGACCAGAGGTTTGCCTTCTGCACAACTGCAATACCGAGAATCTAGTTTGATAATAAACATCCCTGGGTGCTCAAACATTTGTTGGCAAAAGGGACGGGTCTGTGTTATCATTCTGGTATTAGGTCAGAAAATGCTAGGAAGGTCAGACAGCGTCCATGCAGAGAGAAGCCAGTCAGACTGATGCATTTTGGGAAGTTACTCCATGGTAGAACAGACCGAACAAATGGCAGGGCCCGGGGAACATGGAATAAATTGCATTTATTTTAAAGCAGATGTACTCAGGCCATGGACAGAATCATGGAACTGCAGTGTTACGACTATAGCTGAGAGGTGGGCAGAACTGGAAGCTTCAGGTTCCAGGGTACAGAGAGGGAGAGTTTGAAACTGGCACTAGGAAAAAGATGATCTTGATAAATGGCTTAATTCTTCTATGTTCTTATATATACCAAATAAAAAGGAAGGCAAGTGAGATATTGGGCTTCACTGCAAGTGGAATGCAGTACAAGGGTAAGGAGATCTTGGTGAGGGTGTATAGGGCTTTGGTGAGACCATACGTGAAGTATTGAATGCAGTGTAGGTTTCGGTGGTGAAGGAAGGGAGACTTTGGTGAGACCATACCTGGGTTTTTGGATGCAGTCTCAGTGTCTGTGATAAAGGAAGTTTTTGGGGGACCATACCTGGGTTTTTGGATGCAGTGTATGTTTCTGTGATGAACGAAGGGAGATTTGCCATGATATCTGATATAGTGAATATTTCTTTGATTTATTGCTCAAATGAAGGGCTATCTGCCCATTGATCAATCCTGAGTACACTGGCCTTTTCTCTCTGTGTTCGAATAACTGAGGGATGGCCCCTGAGAAACATACAGCTTTTGGTGGGATACTGTGAGGTTTCTCAGCAGCCTGCAGATTTTAGTAGTACGAAGATTCATGTCAGGGTGACGTCTGGCCATTTGGAAATGAGATGAAGGGAAAATTACTCTTTCTTGATTCCTTCACATGGTACTAAGTCCTTTGAATTCTCTACCTCAGGGGGCAGTGGTATAAGTCAAAGTTAAGTTTGTTGTCATCTGCACAAGTACGTATATGCACAGGTGCAATGCAAAACTTACCTGCAGCAGCTTCACAGACACATATTCAAATAAAAGGCAGATTTTGGAGTGCAAAGGGGATTGAGGGATTTGGAGACTCAAAGTGAACTAGTGACAGGTGGCCAGCACTGATGTTGTGGAATGCCAGGGCGGGCACAATGTGGCTACCTTGACCTCTTCCAGATTTGTAGTTCTACAAGGAAGTGATGCCAGCATCAAACACAGTGCTGAGAAACATCGTGGTCCCCACTCAATGTTGAAGGTCTAAGCGTTGAGGAAACAGTCAAGATTTAGAGCTTTTTGCTTGTCAAAGGGAAATTAATAGGTTGTAAAGAAACATTTGACAGTTTACAGAATGCAATAGACCATAGTGGTATTGAAGTTTAAATTAAATCTACAAGAGTACGCTAAAGAGACAGGTACAAACCAGTGAAAGATAAATTAAAGACTGACATCAGGAAAGTTTTCTTTGTGTCGAGATTGGTTGCATTTAGGTTAGAGCTTTAGATTTCCAAGCAGACAATTGAAGCATTAAATCTTCAGTTAAGTGTTGTCAAGTGAGCACATGAGGACATTTCTGGGTGGATTTCTTAACCCCATATAATGCTGTGTATAAGTTTTCTGGAGTCTTCAGGGTAAATTGGGAATGTAGTAAATTCCAACAGAATAATGTGTCTGGAATCCTGGAAGGAAATAGGTACACCTGATGTTTACACCTGAAAGGTGCACCTGATGTTTCTGCTGTGACAAGGTCAATGCCAGCAGTGAGGGTTATGGTGCATTGTGCAACTTCCTGTGGGCACTTTGCCAGTTTGGTGTACAGCTCTCTCTCACAGACACAGAATGCTGGAGGAACTCAGCATGTGAGATGAACAGTCGATATTTTGGGCCGACTCTCCGTTTATGTCAGGGGTTTTTGCCAGGTTTGCTGCCATCACCTGCCTCTGCCAGGCCTGACTTCTGCTCCTGTCTGAAGACAGAACCAGGGGTGTTCTTGGGAGTGGCTGGTGTTTTGTGAAGTGGCTAATTACAAAAAATACATCCTGAGTTGTGTTTTAAAAAGCATTGAATTAAGAGAAAATGTTTTCAGATTTCTGTTCAGAAGTCGCTTGTATCTCAGCTTTAGCATTTACCTCTCACCTTAGCTATGCCTCTAGGATTTGTCACATCACCCTGGGTAGGGTCCTGGAACACACCGTCATAGAAAGATTCAGACAACCACAGAGTAGCATAGCTCGTGAACAGGCCCTTCAGCCCATCTTGTCATGCTGACCATGATGTCCACCTGTCCTAGGCCCATTTGGCTGATATGGCCCATATCTGCTTAAGCTTTCCCAACTGTCTTTTAAAAATTGAGGTTGTACCTGCTCTACTATTTTATCTGGCAGTTTGTTCCACATCCTCTGTGTAAAAAAAATGCCCTCAGGCCCCTTTTAAACTGTTCCTCTCTCACCCTAAATCTATTTAGTCTTTTAGGCTCCCCTACCCTGGGAAAGACTGTGACCTTTCACTTTATATGCGCTTGTCATGAGTTTGTACATCTGTGAGGTCACTCCTCCGTCTCCTTGCCGCAGCCTGGCGTATCTCTCCCGATAACGCAAGCCCTCCAGTACCGATAACATCCTTGTGAATCTGCTCTGCAACATTTTCAGCTGAGCGTAACCCTCTCAGTCTGGTCTCACCGGGGTCTTGTACCAGGGCTACACCCAATACTGTCAGTGTGACAGTCCGCACAGTGTGGTCTCGCCAAGGTCTTGTACAATTGTAATATCACCTCTCTGTACTTAAACTGAATGGCCTGACTGCTGAAGACAAGTATGCCAAACACCGTCTTCACCACCCTCTCTAACTTCATCGCCGCTCTCAGTGAACTGGTACCCCTAGGTCTCTACACTCCCCAGCACCCTGCCAATTACTCTGTAAGCCATGCTTTGGTTTAATTACGACACTTTGTGCTTCAAAGGCTTAAATTTCGTCTGACATTCCTTGGCCTAATTTCCCAGTCGATCTCAATCTTGGACAAGCTTCCTGAATGTCCTTCACACCACTAATTTGGATATCATCGTCAAACTTACTAATTATGTCATCCAAATCATTAATGTAACAGCAGAGCCTGCACCGATTCCTGCCAAATCGGATCGATTAGTGACATTCAGGGGGCCCTTCGACAGGCAAAGCTGCTGGGAGACGGAGGCAGACCTTTCACAAGCTGTGTGTGTATATACACCCAGCTGCTGTTGAGTCATCTACCCAGTCACTGTGGGGGTGTAAAGTGTGTCACATGTTGCAGGATTATTCTGCCCCGAGCATCTTGCAGTGCATCCCACTGACTTTGAATGCTTTTCTGGTTTTGCTTCACATGAGAGCTGACCCTTCCCCGATGAGAAACTCGATGGAAGTTCAGCAGTACAAGCTCCAGCACTGGTTCCCTGAAGACCAAAAGGCCATTAGACATTGGAGCAGAACTAGGCTGTTCAGTCCCTCAAGTCTGTTCCGCCATTCCATAACGGTTGATTTATTTGCCCTCTCAACTCCAATCTCCTGCCTTATCATAGAACATAGAACATAGAATAGTACAGCACATTACAGGCCCTTCGGCCCACAAAATTGTGCCGACCCTCAAACCCTACCTCCCAAATAACCCCTCACCTTAAATTCCTCCATATACCTGTCTAATAGTCTCTTAAACTTCACTAGTGTATCTGCCTCCACCACTGACTCAGGCAGTGCAGTCCATACACCAACCACTCTGTGAGTAAAAAAACCTTCCTCTAATATCCCCCTTGAACTTCCCACCCCTTACCTTAAAGCCATGTCCTCTTGTATTGAGCGGTGGTGCCCTGGGGAAGAGGCGCTGGCTATCCACTCTATCTATTCCTCTTATTATCTTGTACACCTCTATCATGTCTCCTCTCATCCTCCTTCTCTCCAAAGAGTAAAGCCCTAGCTCCCTTAATTTCTGATCATAATGCATACTCTCTAAACCAGGCAGCATCCTGGTAAATCTCCTCTGTACCCTTTCCAATGCTTCCACATCCTTCCTATAGTGAGGTGACTAGAACTGGACATAGTACTCCCAAGTGTGGCCTAACCGGAGTTTTATAGAGCTGCATCATTACATCGCGACTCTTAAACTCTATCCCTCGACTTATGAAAGCTAACACCCCATAAGCTTTCTTAACTATCCTATCTACCTGTGAGGCAACTTTCAGGGATCTGTGGACATGTACCCCCAGATCCCTCTGCTCCTCCACACTACCAAGTATCCTGCCATTTACTTTGTACTCTGCCTTGGAGTGTGTCCTTCCAAAGTGTACCACCTCACATTTCTTCGGGTTGAACTCCATCTGCCACTTCTCAGCCCACTTCTGCATCCTATCAATGTCTCTCTGCAATCTTCGACAATCCTCTACACTATCTACAACACCACCAACCTTTGTGTCATCTGCAAACTTGCCAACCCTGCCTTCTACCCCTACCTTCTACCCCTACATCCAGGTTGTTAATAAAAATCACGAAAAGTAGAGGTCCCAGAACAGATCCTTGTGGGACACCACTAGTCACAATCCTCCAATCTGAATGTACTCCCTCCACCACGGCCCTCTGCCTTCTGCAGGCAAGCCAATTCTGAATCCACCTGGCCAAACTTCCCTGGATCCCATGCCTTCTGACTTTCTGAATAAGCCTGCCCTGTGGAACCTTGTCAAATGCCTTACTAAAATCCATATAGATCACATCCACTGCACTACCCTCATCTATATGCCTGGTCACCTCCTCAAAGAACTCTATCAGGCTTGTTAGACACGATCTGCCCTTCACAAAGCCATGCTGACTGTCCCTGATCAGACCATGATTCACTAAATGCCCGTAGATCTCATCTCTAAGAATCTTTTCCAGCAGCTTTCCCACCACAGACGTAAGGCTCACTGGTCTATAATTACCCAGACTATCCCTACTACCTTTTTTGAACAAGGGGGCAACATTCGCCTCCCTCCAATCCTCCGGTACCATTCCCGTGGACAACGAGGACATAAAGATCCTAGCCAGTGGCTCAGCAATCTCTTCCCTTGACTCATGGAGCAGCCTGGGGAATATTCCGTCAGGCCCCGGGGACTTATCCGTCCTAATGTATTTTAACAACTCCAACACCTCCTCTCCCTTAATATCAACATGCTCCAGAACATCAACCTCACTCATATTGTCCTCACCATCATCAAGTTCCCTCTCATTGGTGAACACTGAAGAGAAGTATTCATTGAGGACCTCGCTCACTTCCACAGCCTCCAGGCACATCTTCCCACCTTTATCTCTAATCGGTCCTACCTTCACTCCTGTCATCCTTTTTTTCTTCACATAATTGAAGAATGCCTTGGCGTTTTCCTTTACCCTACTCGCCAAGGCCTTCTCATGCCCCCTTCTTGCTCTTCTCAGCCCCTTCTTAAGCTCCTTTCTTGCTTCCCTATATTCCTCAATAGACCCATCTGATCCTTGCTTCCTAAACCTCATGTATGCTGCCTTCTTCCACCTGACTAGATTTTCCACCTCACTTATCACCCTTGGTTCCTTCACCCTACCAATTCTTTATCTTCCTCACCAGGGCAAATTTATCCCTAACATCCTGCAAGAGATCTCTAAACATTGACCGCATGTCCATAGTACATTTCCCTGCAAAAACATCATCCCAATTCACACCCGCAAGCCTCATAATTTGCCCTTCCCCAATTAAAAATTGTCCTGTCCTCTCTGATTCTATCCTTTTCCATGATAATGCTAAAGGCCGGGGAGCGGTGGTCACTGTCCCCTAGATGCTCACCCACCAAGAGATCTGTGACCTGACCTGGTTCATTACCTAATACTAGATCTAGTATGGCATTCCCCCTAGTCAGCCTGTCAACATACTGTGACAGGAATCCGTCCTGGACACACTTAACAGCTGATATATCCCCATAACCATTCATGCCCTGACTAATCAAGAACCTATCCACCTCCGCCTTAAGTATATCCAATGACTTGGCCTACACAGCCGTTTATACCAATGAATTCCACAGATTCACCACTCACTGCCGTATGAAATTTTTCCTCATCTCTGTCCTAAATGGATGTCTCTGAATTCTGAGGCCATGCCCTCTAATCCTAGACTCCCCCACTGTGGGAAACATCCTCTCCACATCCACTCAATCCAGACTATTCAATATTCAAAAACGTAAAAACGAGGAATTCTGCAGATGCTGGAAATTCAAGGAACACACATCAAAGTTGTTGGTGAACGCAGCAGGCCAGGCAGCATCTCTAGGAAGAGATACAGTTGACGTTTCAGGCCGAGACCCTTCGTCAGGACCACTGAACTCAAGTTAAATGGCCTAGATTTTCTTTCTTCTGCCTCCCTTAAAGTGTGGAGTGACATTTGCAATTTTCCAGTCTTCCAGAACCATTCCAGAATTTAGTGGTTCTTGAAATATCATGACGAAGGGTCTCGGCCTGAAACGTTGATTGTACCTCTTCCTAGAGATGCTGCCTGGCCTTCTGCGCTCACCAGCAACTGTGATGTGTGTTCATTCAATATTCAATAGGTTTCAGTGAGATACCCCTCATTCTTCTAAACTCCAGTGAATACAGGCCCGGAGCATCAAACTTTCTTCATACATTAACTCTTCCATTCCCAGGATCATTCTCATAAACCTCCTCTGGACCCTCTCCAATACTAGCACATCTTTTCTTAGATAAGGGACGTAAAACTGCTCACAATCCTCCAAGTGCAGTCTGAACAATGCCGTATAAAGCCTCAGCATCATATCCTCGTTTTTATATTCTAGCCCTCTCAGAATGAATGTTAACTTTGCATTTGCCTTCCTTACCACTGACTTGAACTGCAAGTTAACCTTTAGAAAATCCTGCAAGAGGACTCCCAGGTCCCTCTGTACCTCAGATTTTTGAATTTCTCCCTGTTTAGAAAAGAGTCTATGGTTTTATTCCTTCTACCAAAGTGCATGACCATACACTTTCCGACACTGTATCCCATTTCTTTGCCCATTCTCCCAATCTGTCTAAGTCCTATTGCAGACTCCCTGCTTCTTCAACACTACCTGCCCCTCCACCTATTTTTGTATTGTCTGTGAACTTGGCCACAAAGCCATCAATTCCTTTATCCAAATCATTGACATACAACGTGAACGAAACAGTCCCAACACCGACCCCTGCAGAACACCACGAGTCACCAGCGGCCAACCAGAAAAGGCCCCTTTTATTCCCAGTCTTTTCCTCCTGCCATTCAGCCAATGTGCTATCCATGCTAGTATGCTTTTTCCCTGATTCCATGGGGTATTATGGGGATAACTTGTTCAGCAGTTTCATGAGCAGCACCGTGTCAAAGACCTTGTGAAAATCCAAGTAAACAGCATCCACTGACACTCCTTTGTCTATCCTGCCTGCTATTTCCTCAAAGAATTCCAACAGACCTATCAGGCAAAATTTCCCCTTTAGAAAACTACTCTGTCTTTTGGCCTGTTTTATCACGTGCCTCCAAGTACCTCAAGACCTCATCCTTAGTAATAGACTCCAACATCTTTCCAACCACTGAACTCAAGTTAAATGGCCTAGATTTTCTTTCTTCTGCCTCCCTTAAAGTGTTGAGTGACATTTGCAATTTTCCAGTCTTCCAGAACCATTCCAGAATTTAGTGGTCTTGAAATATCATTACTAATGCCCCCACAATCTCTTCAGCCACTCCTTCAGAACCCTGACTGTAGTCCATCTGGTCCAGGTGACTTATCTACCTTCAGACTTTTCAGCGTCCCAAGCACCTTCTCCTTTGTAATGGCAATGATGTTCACTTTTGCCCCCTGACCCTCTTGAATTTCTGGCATACTGCTAGTGTTTTCCACAGTGAAAACTGATGCAAAATACTTATTCAGTTCATCCATCATTTCCTTGTCCCCCATTACTACCTCTCCGGCATCATTTTCCAGATTTCCAAAATTCACCCTCGTCTCTCCTTCTCTCTTTGTATGTCTGTAAAAGCTTTTTATATTTTCTTTTATATTATTGGCTAGCTTCCCTTCTGAGATTCTGATCTACATCTTTGGGTGAAACGATTGTGTTGGTTTTGACAATGTAGGGTGTTGCAGTTGTAAATGTGGCTCAGTATGGGCAGATGGGAGTATCCAGTCTCACTGGTGCCAAGATCAAGCTTACATTTGTGAATCACTGTCAGGATATGGAACACAAACAGTAGAACACAGTAAAGGCCCTTCAAACCACAATGTTGTGATGACCCTTCCCTCCGACACAGCCAGACAGTATTACTTCACAGAAAACAAGGAGATCGAGAAATTATAAATCTTTAGAATGAAAGTCACTTGTGAGAAATGTAGCTGTCAGGCTGAAAGTAACGATGGAGATCTCTACGCGGCAGACTTGATGCTTTAAACTGACCTCAGCATCTACCTTTGTTGTCTGTGGCAAGAGCTTGCAGGGGCTGGATGACAGGGTTACCATTCATTGTTATCTACTGGGGCACGTTAAAAGGAAAAGTCCAACAGACTTCATCAGCTGATATTCCCCCACCTACAAGTCATCTACTGGTAACTGCCTAGCAGGGGAAGGGTCAGGGTGACATCTGGATCTCTGCAAATGGCCACGGAGCACGTGTGTCTCTGAGCTGTGGTGTGGAAGGGAAACAGGGAACAATATCATCTGAAGATTCGTGGCCCTCCGTGTCTGGCAGCTGGATGTATAAATGTGTGGACCTCAGCTGCCTGTTTGAATGCCTGCTGCTGAGTCATTAGGCCGGTGAGTGAAAGGACAACAGCCTGTGCTGACCGGAACTGTCTGGCAGGAAGCAACTTCATCAGAGTGAAAGTGCAGGGGAAGGGAAAGGGCACCACAAGGTCAAAGTTGAGTTTAGTGTCAAGTGCACAAGTCCACGTGAGAACTGACTCGTAGCAGCATCACAGGCACACAGCATTCAGGAGAAAGACATAAATCACTGACAATTTTTACAAGAAATAATGCAAAAGAGAACAGTCAAAGTCCATTTTAGTGCAAGGTGATCAAAGTGGTCATTATGTTGCTGTACTGAGGTGGCGATTAGGGTTGTGTTGGTTGGAGGCTGTTGTTCCTGAACCTGGTGGTGTGGGGCTCCAGGCTTCTGTACACGCCGATGGGAGCAGTGAGAAGGTGACATGATTCGGAAGGTGAGGGTCTTTGATGATGAGGTAGCGCCTCCTGTAGATACTCCTGATGGTGGGGAGGGATGTGTTTGTAATGTATTGAGCGGAGTCCACTGCTCTCTGTAGTTTCTTTACACTTGTGTGTGTTCGAATTGCCCCAGCAGACCATGATGCAGCCAGCTGGTTCTTGCCAGTTCCACATTGGCCTTGCACTATGCCTGGCTTATCTACATCCTGGAACTCATAAAAATGTTCCTTCTCGACTCTTACGACACCTCCCCCCACGTGTAAGGCTGCAGGGATTTATCTGGATTTGCCTGTAGCTCCGATAAGGGATCTGAACTGTCATGTCGTGGGCTGTGTGCTACAGACAGCACTTCAGAACCAGGGTCATATCCCTCGCTACATTTGAGGGGAGGAAGATGCTGGCAAGCAAGTGAAGCTTTGACCATCCTGAGACTGTGATTCTTTTAGTGTTCAGCCTGCTCTCCGAACAGCAGGTGAGTTCATTTGGGAACAGTTGTGGAACATGCAGAGCAGATGCTGAACTGAAACGTTGGTGCTTTAAACAGGGGTTACCTTCATGCACTTGGCTGGGGAATGATGTTAAAAATGATGAATGTATCACTGGGGTGGGACGTTAACTGAGCAGAGTGGGCTGGGGGGGTGGTGGGGAGACCTACTGCACACACTCAGTTTAGTAATAAAACAGCCATTGGAAGAGTCTCTGTGAAATCAATCAGTTCTGGGTTATCTCTGGACTGGGAAACCGTGTTAATAGACAGGTAGAAGTCCCTTGAGTGTAGAATTTGTTTTTAGAGAATTACTCAAGCAGCTGGGATGAAACTTGGCACAGTCTGGTGTTAACAGTCAGTTCAGTCCTGAGTAACGTGCTCGCCAACTGAGCTTCGCTGCTCAGCTCCAGCTGGGCTACAGGCATGTGAACATCTGCACCCACTGAAGAGAGAATTAAATAGAATGATGCAGATATTTACCTTCTTATTCTGGCTTCTGCCCCCTTCCCTTTCAGTCTGAAACACTGACTGTCTGCCCCCTTCCCTTTCAGTCTGAAACGCTGACTGTCTGCCCTCTTCCCCTCCAGTCCGTATGAAAAGTCCCAGTCCAAAATGCTGACTGTCTGCCCCCTTCCCTTTCAGTCCGGATGGAAGGTCCCAGTCTGAAACGCTGACTGTCTGACCCCTTCCCCTCCAGTCCGTATGAAGGTTCTCAGCCCAAAATATTGACTGTTTATTGCCCCCTCCCATAGATGCTGCCTGACTTGCTGAGTTCCTCCAGTGTTTTGTGTGTGTTGCTCTGAATTTCCAGTCCTGTGTGGTTTGATCGGGAGGGTAAGCCTGTACCTTTCATTCCTCCGCTGTTGAATTGAAACACAGGATTGACAGGGAGCATGAGGTCTGAATTTCCGAAGAATGGGGAGCTGAGATATGGTGTGTTTCTGGACATTACACATTTAATTTACACATTGCTGTAAGAGTATCTGATCTATTTTCTAGCATTCGCCACTCCTGGTGCTGGGCAGTGACCCTGTTAACTCTGTGCACACTGGATTGTGTTTGCAACTGTTGTAATACCTGCTGCTGTTTAGTGTTAATTGACCTAACCAGGATCACTTACAGTCAGTAATGTGATATGTGTCATTGTTTCCTCGTCCCAGCGTCCCAGTGGAACCAGCTAATGAAAGCCTTGACACACAATTAAGCTACAATGTCTTTGTTGGAACTTCCAGAGCGACCTCATATATTTTTGATGAGTGTCTTCATGGTCAGTGTAGAGAGAACAGTACTGGGGCGTAAGCTGTTAAAAGTTACAGGGGAGAGATATTGGACTGTAAACACAAAATACTCTGCAGATGCTGGGGTCAAAGCAACACTCACAACACGCTGGAGGAACTCAGCAGGTCGGGCAGCATCCGTGGAAACGATTAGTCAACGTTTTGGGCCGGAACCCTTCGTCAGGACTGAAGAGGGAGGGGGCAGAGGCCCTATAAAGAAGGTGGGGGGAGGGTGGGAAGGAGAAGGCTGGTAGGTTCCAGGTGAAAAACCAGTAAGGGGAAAGATAAAGGGGTGGGGGAGAGGAAGCAGGGAGGTGATAGACAGGAAAGGTGAAGAAGGAATAGGGGAAAACACAATGGGTAGTAGAAGGAGGCGGAACCATGAGGGAGGTGATAGGCAGCTGGGAGAGGGGGCAGAGTGACATAGGGATAGGGGAAGGGGAGGGGAAGTTACAGGAAGTTGGAGAATTCTATGTTCACACCAAGGGGCTGGAGACTACCTAGACGGTATATGAGGTGTTACTCCTCCAACCTGAGTTTAGCCTCATCATGGCAGTAGAGGAGGCCATGTATGGACATATCTGAATGGGAATGGGAAGCAGAGTTGAAGTGGGTGGCTACCGGGAGACCCTGTCTGTTGTGGCGGAGAGATATTGGACTTCCTGCTGTGAACGTGAAGCCCTCCTGGACTGTTTGTGTCAGTTAAGCGAAGGGGTTCAGGGTAGTCGAATGGTCACTCAGAGCTCTGCAGATGTGTGTCCAAAGCCTAAGATGACAGCTGGGGAATTTAATTTCAAAGAATTAATTAAATATATTTAAATAAAGCTTTTCATATTAATTGGCTGTGAAATGACCAAAGAAACCAGCTTGATATTTGCCATTCTCACCGGTTTGGCCAGTAGGTAACTGTGCAAGGGTGGGATGGGCAGAATGGCCTGTGTCACGCTGACTGATGGCAGTGAGGTGTCTCAGCAAGAGGCTGAGCTGAACCAAGCCACTGGCTTGTTGAGATTGGTACCTCAGGACAACGAGGCACAGCCAGTTCATGTGGTCTTGTCAGCCATGCCTTTCTAGCGTAGTTAAAATAAATCTCATTGTGTTTTCTCCTTTAAGTCACCAAGCTCATGGTTTCATTTTCAGTGTTCATGTGGTATTATTGTGTTGAAATTTCTTGGCATGACCTCAGAAGTGAACTTGCCTGGAGCTGTTTGGTGCGTGTGTCTGATGAGTTAAGTTTGACATTCTTTCCAGAGCTTTATATAATGTGATTCTGATTTCCAGAGTCCATGACACAATAAACTGAACAGAGTTCCCATGTAAGATTCTTCTTTCGGTTTATATTTAGTGTTAGAAATAATGATTCACATTGGGAAATGGGGAGTCCTAAGGCATGCCCAAAAAGGACTCAACCCTTTCAAGTATCATCAAAATTCCAGCAGGTAGTAATCTGTACACAGAGTTTCAGTTTCATCCCAATCCGGGGGAGGAGCCTGTCACCAAAAATAGAACACAGGACTGGACATGAACAGGCCTTTCAGCCCACAGTGGCTGCAACCATCAGAATGTCAATTTAAACTCTATATCTGCTGAAACATGGTCTGTACCCCTGCGCTCCCTGCCTGGTCACCTGCCTATCGAAGTGTCTCTTATTGTATTTGCTTCCATCACCATGGAAACGTGTTCCAGATGTCCCCCACCAACCCCAGTCTCTGTCAAAATACACAGAGTGATTCCATCACCGCCCCTGTCTGCATGTTTCAGACTCCCCCCACATCTTTGTGTAAAAATGTAGAGAATGATTCCATCATTCTCCTGTCTGCGTACACCAATGCACCCGCCCCCCAGTCTCTGTCAAAATACACAGAGTGATTCCATCACCTCCTCTGGCTGTGCATCCCAGACCAATACACCCCCCCCCCCCCCAGTCTCTGTCAAAGTACACAGAACGATTCCATCACCCCCCCCCCCCCGGCGGCGTGTTCCAGACACCCCTCCCCCGGTCTTTGTGTGAAATGCAGAGAATGATTCCATCACCCCACCCTCCCTGTCTGCAGTGATCCCAGTGAAGAACTCATCTTTTGAATGGCAGGTGGCAGTAATGGAACAGAGGGACACAGGAGTACAAGTGCAGAGTTCACTGAAAGTGGCCTCACAGGCAGGCAAGATGGTGGAAAATGCTGACCTTCATCAGTCAGGGCACTCGGTATAGGAGACGGTCATCATGCTGCAGTTGTACAAGTTGTTGGAGCATTGTCTACAGTCTTGTTTACTGTAATAGGAAAGACGTGGTGAAACTGAAAAGAGTGCAGAAAAATGATGAGGATGTTGCCAGGGCTAGAGGGTCTGAGGTGTAGGGAGAGGTTGGCCAAGTGAGGTCTTTATTGCTTGGAATGTAGGAGAATGATGGGTGA
This sequence comes from Mobula hypostoma, assembly GCF_963921235.1. Lineage (NCBI taxonomy): Eukaryota > Metazoa > Chordata > Chondrichthyes > Myliobatiformes > Myliobatidae > Mobula > Mobula hypostoma. The sequence goes on from NC_086124.1 coordinate 587,560, forward strand.
CCTTACAGAAGTACAGTGGATTATGGTTAGTTTGGCCACATCGGCACCAGTACATTTTGGTCCAATTAAAGGGCTGCCCCAACTAGCCGAAGTTTTAAGGAAGTAATTAAAAAGGTATAAAAAAGACTAGTTACCATTTAACTGAGTAACAACTTATGAATTTAAATTAAATACAGAACAAATGAGAACACTACCAATATTATACGGTACTATAAAACTGTCTATTGGTTCTGAACAGCTGTCGTCAGAGGAATTCATCCAGTTTATGCTGCCGTGTCTTCTGATTGACTGTAAATGAACAAAATCAGTGCAGACACCTGATGAAAATAATGGACCGCCTTCATACAATGCTTATGATGATTGACAATTCTTCAAATTCTTCATAATTCCTAACTTGTTGAAGTAATGAAATCATTTATTTTCAGTCCCAACCGTTTCTGGCATCTCCAAGCTTGAATGTTTGAAACCACAGTGAACAAAACCGTTCTGAATTGTCTCGCTGCTTATTTCTCACCAACTATCAGTGACAAAAATCACTGCTTTTTGAACACAAACACACACATCTGAAGCTATTTAAAAACTCTTCACTCTAAGCACAATGTTCTGTCTATTGGCCACACAAATGCACGTGACTGACAATAGTTAGATTCTGTTCGGCAACAGTCTCCTGTCCCAATTAAGCAGCACAGTGTTCCAAATAAATGAATGGAAACCCAGCTATTTTCTTGATTAGTTATTGTTCTTTAAGTGTTGCCCCAAATAAGTGGCTGCCCTGATTAACCAATAGGCTAATTCAGCATAACCCACTGTATTTAATATCATGAGGGTATGAATAAGGTTGGTGATCATAGTCTTTTCTCCAGGGTAGGGGAGGCTAACAATAGAGAACATGGGGATAGGGTGAGAGGGTAATATTTAAAAGGGACCCAAGGGACAACTTTTCCACACAGAGTGTGGTGAGTCTGTGGAACGAGCTACCAGAGGAGGTGGCTGAGGCAAGTACAACAGTAGCATTCGAGAAGCATGCACATAGTTACATAGAGGGGTGAGGCTTGGAGGGATATGGGATAAACGCAGGAAATTTGGACTAGCTCAGCATGGAGCCAACGGCTGAATGGCCTGTATTCCTCCTGTAATACTCTTTGAGTCTATATTATAAACACCAGAGATCCCAAAATTGATCCCAGTGAAACACCACTGGTCACCAACCTCCAGGCAGAATAACACCCCTTCACCATTACCCTCCGTCTTCTGTGGCCAAGCCGTTCACCAAGTCAAAGTCAAAAATTGAGTTTATTGTCATCTGTACAAACCCATCCATGCACAGGTGCGGTGAAAAACTTACTGGCGGCAGCACCACCGGCACAGAGTGTCGGGTAAGCAGCATTCACAAGGAAAAAACACCAATTCAACATACATTTTCATAATATTTACGACAGAAGGTTAATTTTAGTACAAAGTGATCAAAGTGACCACTGTTGTTATATTGAGTTAGATGGTCCGAGAACTGAATGGTTGACGGGGAGTAGCTGTTCCTAAACCTGGCAGTGTGGTACGTCAGGCTTCTGTACCTCCCGCCTGACGATAGCTGAGGGAAGATGGCCAGGGTTGTGGGGACCTTTGATTGTGGATGTTGCCTACGTGGAACGGCATGGATGCAGACAGCTCCTACTGCACATCTTCAGACCCTCAGAAATCTCAGTCAATTTTGTAAGACTCGACTCCACCATACAAAGCCACGCTGACATCTCCCCAGTAAGATCATGCTTTCCTAGAAGTGATATCTGCATCATGCTAAGATCATTGTGGAATGATCTGTTTTGCTATTACCAAGGCAATTCTCCAAGGCTTGATTATTTACTGGCCTCATGTCTGGGGTTGACCTATAACCGTTCACTGAGATTTCTTGTATTATTGGTCAGAGGCATCCGTTCTCTTCTCAGTTATGCACGACCTGTCTGATAGCGCAAGTCACTGTATGGAGGCAGAGAGTGAGAAATCCTGGCTGATTTCCCCTGCATCTTTCCCTTCTCATGGGGGTCACTTAATATGGGAGGGTAAATGTTACAACTTCATCAGTTCTGAGGTACACATTCACTTCGTTGATAGGTTGATAGCCATGATGAAATAGTGGGTCAGACTCGATGGGCCAAATGGCCTAATCCTGTTCCTAGGCCTTTTGGTCTGTCTCAGGTATATTACTGCTTTGCGTGAAATTTGTTGTTTAATGACGGTACTAAAGTGGAAAGATATAAAATGACGAAATTGCAAAATCAAATAAATACTGCAGAAAGAAGGGATAGTGATGTAGTGTTTGTGGATTCACGGTCTGTTGAGAAACTTAATGGCGGTGGGGAAGGAACCGTTCCTAAATCACTGAGTCTCCTGTATCTTCTCCCGGATGTCTAGTCTTATTCCAGTCAGAGTGCATCTTCTGCACCAGTTGACATTAGAAACTGGGAATCTGCTCCTGCAGTCCATTGGCAAGCAGTCAGCTGAGTCATCAAACATTCGTATCCTTGCCTAATGCCTTCTTTTGCCCTCCGTCGGCAGGGTGTGGCTGCTGAAGATTTCAATTCTTGGAATTCTGGATTTGGACCTTAAATGACCGTTCCAAAATACGAACCAGGAATGCGAACCAGCTGCCTGCCCTGGTCTGACATACATGTAACTCCAGACTTACCGGGGTGGGTTAGCTTTTTACTTCAGATGGAGCAGAAATGACAGTGTTGTATGTGAACAAAGTGCAATATGTTTATGGCTTTCACCCAAGCTGCTGATTTAGTATATTCAGTCTCCTGAGACAGACCTACAAATTAATGTTATAAATCTTTCAACAGGAAACAAGACAATAAAATGCTTGTAAAAATGTTATAAAATATCTCCTAGATTAGGAACACTTTGGCCATGAATATCTGTGATAAGAAGGCTGTGAATTCTGTCATCAAAATGGGATTAATTCAACCTGATGTTGCCTCCATATAGTCTGTAAATATTTCCACGTGTTTTTGCTTAATGAAAGTTGCGAAAACATGTTACTACACACAAAATGCTGGAGGAACTCATCAGGCCAGGCAGCATCTATGGAAATGAATAAACAGTCGACATTTCAGGCTGAGACCCTTCTTGGGGACGTGTTTTCATGAGAAAACGTGCTGACCAAACCCGGCCGCTGTAACGGTTCAGCAGATTTATTCCAGAGTAAGCTGACGCTCTTTTAGCAAGCAGAGACATTCTTCTCAGTGTTGTAGTTTCTGTGCCTGGCAGCAGGGGGCAGCCACACTCCCTCTAGATGTAATGTCCCCACTCTTAGGTGTTTTATAGTTGTGTACCTGAGGCCAAATGCTTATCCCTAAGCCACCTCCAAAGACAGTTCTCTTGCTCATTCTCACGTTGCCTTTAGTAAGCTGGCTGCCCTGGTTCCTACAGTTTCCACTGGGCATTTCCCATCCTCAGACTTCAGAATCAGGGTTATTATCCCCGCCTTATGACGTGAAATTTGTTCTCAATCATTAGTACAGTGCAAAGATGTAAAACTTGCTATAAGAAGGTTCATGGACTTTTTAGAAATCTGATGGCAGAGGAGAAGAAGCTGTCTCTAAATTGTTGAGTGTGTCTCTTCAGACTCCTGTACCTCCTCCCTGATGGTAGTAATGAGAAGAGGGGTCTTCAGGCTCCTGTACCTCCTCCCTGATGGTAGCAATGGGAAGAGGGCATCTCCTGGGTGATGGGGGTCCTTAATGATGGATGCAACCTTCTTGAGGAATTGCCAGCTGCAGCCAAGACTACATACATGTCATAGACAGAGGTAAGGAATCTCAAAATCCACACAGGGGTGTTGCCAGGTCTGGAGATCCTGAGTTATAAGGAAAGATTGAACAGGTTAGGGCTGTATTCCTAGAACGTGGAAGATTGAAAGGAGATTTGATAGAGGTATACAAAATTATGAAGGGTCTGGATGGGGTAAACGTAAGCCGGCTTTTTCCACTGAGAGTGGGTAGGACTGCAACCAGAGGTCATGGGGTAAGGGTGAAAGGTGAAATGTTTAAGGGGAACGTGAGTGAAAACTTTTTCACTCAGAGGGTCGTGAGAGTGTGGAATGAGCTGCCAGTGCAAGTGGTGCATGCAAGCTTGATTTCAATGTTTAAGAGCAGTTTGGATAGGTACACGGATGCAGAGGTTTGTAGGTTGATGGGAGTAGGCAGTTTAAATGGCTCGGCACAAGCTAGATGGGCTGAAGGGCCTGGTTCTGCGCTGGACTTTTCTATGACATCATCAAAACTCTGTAGTTCTACTGTACTTTATCAGCAATGGTGGCAGCAGATAGTTCCAGAAGTATCTTCATCCTCAACAGTTTGGGGACCAGCATTTGGACGTTCATAGAAGCTGGAGCACTGGTGACCATATTCCACCAGAAGGGGCAAGGTCTGCCCCACCTTTGCACCCTCCGGTAATCCCCGCCATCATAGCAGTCTGGATCCAGACAGTTCCATTCATTTCATGGCTATGGGACCAGAGAATGTCTTGTCTGTCATATTGAAGACCTGTGCTCAGGACTAGCTGCACCTCTGACCAAGCTGTCCCAACACAGGCCACTGTCTGACCTGTTCATAAAAAAAGTGGGGCGAACCCAATCTGATGATTGCCACTCAGTTAGTCGACTCTCAACCATTAGCAAACCAATGGAAATTACCATCAGCACCCGATCAGGTGGACAATCCTCACCAGTAACATTCTTACCAATGCACAGACAGTGCTATCCTAGATCCGCTGTGCTCTAACCTCGGTCAAAACACAGACCAAACAGCTGCATTCTAGGGTGGAGGTGTCCTTGACATCAAAGCAGCATCTGAGTGAGTTATGCCATCAAAGTAGCCTGTTTAACCTGAAGTCAGCATGAGTCAGGGGAAACACTCTGATGGTGATTTTGTACAACACAATAAGGAAGGTGGTGCTGGTTGTTGGAGCGTCATTGTCACAGCCCAGGAATCAGTACAGGACGTCTTCAGGAAGTTCTTAAGCCCACTCATCACAGCTGGTTACCATCCTTCCAACATGTGGTCAGGAGTGGGAATGTTCACCAGTGATTGCACGGCATTCGATTCCATTCACAATCCCACAGTAAGTGAAGCAATACGGACAGCAATGCCCACTAAATGCTGGAGGAACTCAGCAGGCCAGACAGCATCTGTGGAAAAGAGTGAACAGTCAACGATTTGAAGTGAAGAGCTGCGAAGTCAATTGGTGAAAGATAACGGGCTGGAGAAGGGGGAATCTGAGAGGAGAGAATAGAAAGTCATGGAAGAAAGGGAAGGGGGTGGAGCACCAGAGGGAGGTGATGGGCAGGTGAGGAGATAAGGAGAGATGGGGAATGGGGAGAGAAAGAGTGGGGTCGTTACCAGGAGTTTGAGAAATCGATGCTCATGCCATCGGGTTGGAGGCCCAGATGGAATATAAGGTGTTGCTCCTCCAACATGAGTGTGGCCTCATCATGACAGTAGAGGAGGCCATGGACTAACATGTCAGAATAGGAAGTGGAATTAAAATGGGTGGCCACTGGGAGATCCTGCTTTTTCTGGTGGATGGAGGGTAGGTGCTCGGCAAAGTGGTACAGACTGGTTTAATAGCAAACAGGGATTAACATTCCACCACAGGCAGTGTCCTTTTCCAATAAAAATAACTTGTCTCTCTACCAATCCTTGACACTCAATGGTGTTACCATTGCTAAGTCCAATACCTGAGGTTACCAGTGACCAGAAACTTAATTGTCCCAGCCACGTACTGTAAATACTTTGGTTTCAAAGGCTGGGTAATTTGTGAGTGACTCCCTTCTCAACATCCCAAACCTTTACACTATCTACAAAGTACAGGTCAGGCATGTGATGGAACACTCTCCAATCTTCCAACAACAACTCTCTGCAAGGGTAACACCATCCAGGACAAAGCAGCCCAACCAATCAGCAGCCCATCCACTATCTAGAATAAAGCAGCCCAACCAATCAGCAGCCCATTCACCATCCAGGACAAAGCAGCCCATCCACCATCCAGGACAAAGCAGCCCAACCAATCAGCAGCCTATCTACTATCTAGGACAAAGCAGCCCATCCAATCAGATGCCATCCAGTATCTAGGACAAAGCACCTCACCCAATCAGTGACCCACCCACCATCCAGGACAAAGCAGCCCACCCACTCAGCAGCCCATCATCCATCTAGGGAAAAGCAGCCCAGCCAATCAGTGGCCCACCCACCATCCAGGACAAAGCAGCCCAGCCAATCAGCAGCCCATCTCGGAAAAAGCTGCCCAACCAGTCAGTGGCCCATCCACCATCTAGCACAAAGCAGCCCATTCACCACTTCCCCCCCTCCAGCACAGTGTATAGTGGCTGAATCTGTAAAATAGACCACAGTTGGAGGCCCCAAACTCTCACTCCTGTATTGAGTCAGGCCTCGAAAAGCCCCTCACAAACCAGAAGTTCAAGGGCAGCAGGGGCAGGAAAGCACCACCGCTGACGGGTTCCCCTCTGGGTCATTCAACTCGCTGACTTGGGAACGTATCATCATTCCTCCACTGACACTGGGTCTAAGTGTTGGGGCTCCTACCTGCATTTGAAAGGCCTGCTGTGGTCCTGTGGTAGTTTTAGAGAGCAGCTTCTCCCCACCCCCTCGAAGGCGCTGGAGGGCAGTGGTGGGTGTGGTGGGATTTCTTTGCCACTGACAATTGGAATGTTGAGTAAGGAACTGCTACTGGTACAGATGGCTGCCTTCAAGGAAATGGTTGAAGAGGAAAGCATGTGGACTTTATTCTAGATCTTTTTCATAAACACTCCAAGATCCAAAAAGGGTTAATTTTTCTGGAGTGTTCTGTTACTGGCAGCAACAGATAATTACTCATTTCACACAAATTCCCAGCAGGCTGTTTATGAGACACAGTGATTCCCTCTGCTCTAACAGAGTGTGAGGTACAGAGAGCAACAGAACTGACCTCGCTCTCTCTCTCTCTCTCTGTGCAAATTTCAAAATTCAAAGTTCAAAGCAAATTTATTATCAAAGTACATATATGTCACTATATAGAACCCTGAGATTCATTCTGTTGTGGGCGTTCACAGCAAATACAAGAAACACAATCGAATCAATGAAAAATTTGCCTGAGTTCATGACAACCATTTCCTGAAAGGCACCCATCTGTACGAACAACAGTTCCCGAAGGACTAGGCTTTCTCAGTATTCCAAAGACCACCCACCATTGCCCTCCAGCTGCCTTCGAGAGGGTAGTTCCTCGTTGTTAAGACAACCCAACTCCAGAAATAACTTTAATGAAAACCTATTACAGTTTGTTGTTGTGGTGCTGTGCACTCTGTGTGGTACATCGAGGACCAGTGACGTAGTTTGTTCTTTGAGGAAGGGGGCCTAACAGAGCTTCAGCCCTGATGAGGCCCCCTTTTCTTTGGCCACGAGTCTGGTTCAAATCAAAGCCACTTTGTTTGCTGGCTGATCTGGTATCTTTTTCCCAATTTCCTTTCTCAACACTTGTGAGGTGAAGGCTGACACAATCCTTGTGTATTTCCTGTGCTTGTTTCAAAGTCTGCACTCAGCAGGAGCAGCATCTAAGGAGTTAATCAGCAGGTCAGTCAGCATGTACAGAGTTAATCAGCAGGCCAGTCAGCTTCTGTGGAAAAGAGTACTGTCAACGTTTTGGGCCGAGACCCTCCATCAGGACGAGAGAAAACAAGACGAGGAGTCAGAGGGAGAAGGTGGGGGGAAGAGGAGGAGGAGACACAAGAGAATAGGTGAAACAGGGAGGGGTGAAGTAAAGAGCTGCGTAGTTACAGTAATTGGTGAAAGAGAAACAGGCTGGAGAAGGGGCAAGTCTGAGAAGATAGGACGAAAGTTTGGCAAACTGTTACTATGTTTCTGTAACACACATTAAAGTTGCTGGTGAACACAGCAGGCCAGGCAGCATCTCTAGGAAGAGGTACAGTCGATGTTTCGGGTCGACACCCTTTGTCTCTCGTTCGTTCGTTGTTTCTGTGTTCGTTCCAGCATGCGTGGCTGTCATGGAATTGAAAGAGGATGCAGAGGGAGGGGGAGAAGGGGTTCGGTAACTAAAAGCTCAGGTGATGAGGGAGTTCTGGGACCCTTGTTCTGTGATTGGTTTCTGTGTTCTGTGATTGGCTCCTTCACTCTGTGATTGATTCCCATACTCTGTGTCGCACCACCTCCCCCCACCCCCGTAATCAGTCTGTTGCCGTAGTACTTATAGGAGCCACAGATTGCAGCCTCCTGCACTGAGATACCTTGATGCTAAAAGCAACCAGCAGCAGGAGCTCAGCAGATCAGCAACATTGTGGAGGGGAATGGAGGGGCAGTGTTTCAGGTAAATTTAAGGCAGAAGTTGGTCGTTTCCTGATCGATCAGGGCTTCAAAGGATAGGGCAAGAAGGCAAGTGTATGGGGTTGAGTGGGATCTGGGATCAGCCATGGTGAAATGGTGGAGCAGACTTGATGGGCTGAATGGGTTAACTCTTCTCCTAAGTCTTATGGTCTTATGGAGCCAATACAGTCCCCTGTGGGATCCTGGTGTTGCTTGTAGACACAGCTCTGAAGCTGCACAAAATGTGGTCTGCCAGTCAGGTAGTCCATTATCCAGGATACAATGGAAATGCCAGCCTGCATTGAACAGAGCTTTTCCCCAGCAGTGAGGGCTGTATGGTATTGAAAGCACCTGAGAAATCAAAAAACACAATCCTCACAGTGCTGACCATCTTATCCAAATGGGAGTAGGCTCTGTTCAGCAGGCAGATGACAGCATCGTCAACTCCAATGTGCTCCTGGTAAGTGAACTGCAGGGGACCGTGACCAGATCTGACCAGGGGTCAGAGGTGAGCCAGGACCAGCCTGTCTAGTGTAAAATTGGAGAGGGATTCGTTCACCTCACGTGATACTGGTTTCCCTGGGCTTTACAGTAGTTGTCTTAACAACGAGGAACTATCATGAACTCAAGTAAATTTGTAGAGGGGCCATTTCACCTCACGTGGTTCTGGGTTTCACTGAGTGAAGGGCTTTGGTTGTAAACTTTGAATTCGATTTCGGTCAGGAAGTGTTTAACGTTGAGGATGGCATCACATCGCAGGGAATCAAGAGCTACACTGTTTTGTCTCAGTCCAATCCCCTGATGGACTCATCTTCTTACGGTGACGTACACACAACCAAAGGCTGGGGTTGTTACTGCTCTTCTGCAGTTAGCAGGCTCCCACACAGCGACAAACACTGACCACATTAATGCTGCCAACTACTGACTCAGCCTCAGCTGACCGTATCAGGTAACCTGTGTCACCAGGTAATTAACTGTGTAGCTGCCACAGACGGGTGAAGGAGAATGGTAACAAAGATTCTAATGTAGTTAATTTCAAAGTAAGGTCATCCCCTTACAGTTAACATGCTTCCGAAGTGTTAGAGCTGCACCCGGTCTGCACTTCCACACTTGACGTTCACAGCATTGCTCTGTTTGTGTTCTGGGAAATGATGCTTTGGCAGAGGAGGTCGGCATTGGTCTTGTTGAATAGTAAGCAAGTTCGAGGTCCAAAATGGCCTGGCCCACCTCAAAGTTCATATGTTCTCATAAGTTCGAACAGACGATCGTGTGGTTTGTGGGAGAAGGAAAGGAGCACTCCAGTTATGTCAGCGCTGGCCGTGGTGGAACGAGGTCTCCTGTGGAACTGGAAGTACAGAGAAGTTGGAAGCCATTGCTAGTCATATTAGGAGGTTACTTTAGTGCAGAAAGACAAAAGCTAGCAGGAACATACAAGGTGTAGTCAGGGTGGCCTGTCCACCTTTCAACCCCCTCAAGTTTCAAACCCTCATGCCAAATGGAGTTTTATCCCAAAAGGAGTGAGATACTGCTTTAAAACCCAAAAGGAGTGAGATGCTGCTTTGAATTCCAAAAGGAGTGAGACACTGTTTTTAATCCCAAAAGGAATGAGATAGTTTTTAATTCCAAAAGGAGTGAGATGCTGCTTTTCTACAGAAAGAACAGGGCAGGGTTACAAATGTTACATGGGAAGACGTTGAGGAAAGGGTAAGAACAGAGGACGTTGATATATACGCCCAAATGTCCTTACAGATAGGGGGCAGCTATGAAGGCAAGAGGGAGGTTCTGCCAACACTGGCTGATTTCTGTGGTTTAAGTTTTCTTCTTTTCTAAGTTGTAGTTGGATGTGAGCTCCTGTTTCTGGCCTTTGGTTACGTGTTCAGAACAGAACTACTGTTGTTTATTGCTAGAAGAGGCTTTTGGGTTGATTGAGCTTTTGTATTTTTGCTGTTTTATTAAAGTGATCTTCAAATTTGGCTTGTCTATTTCCATTATCATTTGCTCCTCAGCTGAACCACTTGGGCCTTGCAAGTTTTGCTATGGGTAACTTACAACAATTTGGTAGTGACCTCATCACCTATTACAAGATGCAAATCTTGTTCTGGTGGAGGATTCAAAGGAATTTGGAGAGAAAATACAGCTAAATCTTAGGGAGGTCATAAAAATGTAATTCAAGTGGTGCAATTTATTTCAAGAGGAATAAGATTGAGAAAATAATGTCAAACCGTATTGAACTTTGGTTGGACCACACTTCGATTATTGTTTGCAGTTCAGCTCACAATGGGGGAAAGGATGAACAGACTCCGATCCTTTTCTCTTGAGAAAAGAAGAGTGAGTTAACAGGGCTCTTTGACACATGAAGCAGTTCACTGCGAGTGAGTGAATGTGGGGAGAACGCTGTGGGAGAGTGGTGTGGGAACTCATCAATGCAAAGGCATCACCAGGAAAGCAGCACACAAAATGCTTTTAAGAACTCAGCAGGTCAGGCAGCATCTGAGTCCTGGAGAAGGGTCTTGGCTGTTTATTCATTTCCATAGATGCTGCCTGATCATAAGACCATATAGGCACAGAATTAGGCCATTTGACCCTTCGAATCTGCTCTGTCATTTCATCATTTCTGATCCATTTCCCTCTCAGCCCCAGTCTCCTGGCTTCTCCCTGTATCCCTTCATGCCCTGACTGATCAAGAATCTATCAATCTCTGCCTCGTATATCCCCAATGACTAGGGCTCCACAGCTGCCTGTGGCAACAAATTATACAGATTCACCACTCTCTGGCTAAGAAAATTCCTACTCATCTCCGTTCTAAAATGACGCCCCTCTATTCTGAGGCCACGTCCTCTGGTTTTAGGCTCTCCCACCATAGGAATCATCCTCTCCACATCCCCTCTAATGAGGCCTTTCAACATCTGATAGGTTTCAATGAAATCCCCCCTCATTTTTTGTGAATTCCAGTGATTAGAGGTGCAGAACCATCAAGTGCTTCTCACATGACAAGCCTTTCAATCCCGGAATCATTTTTGTGAACCTCCACTGGACCCTCTCCAATGTCAGCACATCCTTTCTTAAATAAGGGGCCCAAAACTGCTCACAATACTCCAAATGAGGCCTCACCAGTGCTTTATAAAGCCTCAACATTACATCCATGCTTTTATATTCTTGTCCTCATGAAATGAATGCTAACATCGCATCTGACGTGCTGAGTTCCTCCAACATTTTGTGTGTTGCTCATGATTTCCAACATCTGCGGAATGTATTGTGTTTATGACCAGGAAATCCAACTGGAAATTCAGAAGAAACTCCTTATCCAAAGATCTGTGGGGGTGCAGACCTCAGTGCCACAGGGAGGGGTCCAGACGGACAGAAGGGGAGGAACAGGATGGCAAAGGAACAGATTTGCATGGAAGAGGATTCACACGATCATTCCTATACACGGGCTGCATCGACAGATTATTGAGTCTGATAACAGTTTCATTTCATTTCACTACATCGACAGGTTACTGGATCTGATAAGAGTTTCATTCCATTTCACTGCATCGACAGGTTATTGAGTCTGATAAGTTTCATTAGCTGTGAAGTGAGTGTTGTTAGTTGAACAGTTGGAGCCAGTGACATCAATAGGGATTATAGATCTATGGTGTCAGTGCAAACCTTTGCAAAAAAAAGAATGTGAGCTGCAAACCCGTGGACCAGTATTGTTGGGCAGTGAGTGCACAATGCGGGGTGTTTGCTCGATAATACAGCAGAAATTTTACACTCACATTTACTTATCATGTGTTTTTCAAAACAAACAGTGAAGTGTGTCATTTGCTTTAACAACTAACACACCTGGGGCGGCCCGCAAGTGTCACCACACATTCCAGTGGCAACATAGCGTGCTCACAATCTGGTGAACTGAACACTTGTGTCAACATTTGCTTTGGTGGTTAACATAAGCTCATGCGAGCTCTCCCATACTATCATCCACTCAGACCTAATCAAGAGGCTTCAAGACTTTGGCCTCAAAGTTCAAAGTACATTAATTAACAAAGTATGGGCCTGTCTACATTATATAAACGAGGTTTGTCTCCTG